>NC_067131.1:12360268-13040684 GCF_021347895.1 Acanthochromis polyacanthus | reverse complement strand
AGGTATAAACGGTCTTCAGTCATAATATTGAATGTCAAGTTTGGCATTGTAGCATCATGGGTCCATATTGTATTCTGTGTTGTTTCTTCTTACTATGAATTCATGGTTTAAAGTCATTCTGCACTGATGATGTTTTAATATGCAGATGACTGTTTACTGTGCTGACATAATTAGAATACCATAAAGTTTTGATCATCTGTTCATAGTTGATTCACCTAAAGTTGCTGTCCGATCATCACTTTCACATTACTCTCATTTAATCTATGGTTGATACAGTCACTGTTAACCCTCTGATGCACTGTGTGGGTCAGGAGATACTCATTTTCTACTGGATTTGGGTCACTTTTGACACATGTTGGACATAAAAGGGTTAAAATGGCTACAAAGATAAAACTCAGTCATGCTTTATCACATTTCTCATCCTGTTCTCTCTCTCTGATCCTGTCCAGGCGACAGCGACAGCACCGCCGTGATCGCCTGCTGCTGCTGGGGTCTCCTCTACGACACAAACGGGGTCCCTGAAGGCAACTACTCCAATCTGGAGTACCGGGACCGACTGGAGCGCAGCGGCGAGCAGCTCTATGCTCTGTCACACTGAGATGGCTGCCACAGCCTGCTGCACTGACAGCATTGTCCTAACATGTTGCAGCGGGGAGAAACTAGGCCACACACTCTGACACGTTGACGTAGAACTAGCTGGTCCGCTCAGTAGTACATCGATCTCGAGCGCTGTCACCGAGCCGTAAAGCGTGGTGTCACATTTGCCTGCAGGGGAGGCAAAGTGTCCTACTAACCCAAAGAGTCACAACAAGGACAGTGTGCCTCATGGTGCCGTTAGTGATGCTGGCG
The DNA here is from genome assembly GCF_021347895.1 of Acanthochromis polyacanthus. Taxonomy (NCBI): domain Eukaryota; kingdom Metazoa; phylum Chordata; class Actinopteri; family Pomacentridae; genus Acanthochromis; species Acanthochromis polyacanthus. The sequence continues at coordinate 13,039,835 of NC_067131.1, read as the reverse complement.
TATAAAGAGGGGTCCCTCTAGTGACCGTTTTAAATTAACATGCAGGGTTCCACTGAGCAGAACGAATCCACGCTAATGACAATGTGAAACAAATACAAGAAGTCCCCTGGGAGGTAATTACTTTGTTTTATCAGCCTGACATAATAGCAAATGCTAAGTGAGCTTCAGATTAAGTGTGCTCTTGTTATTGTCTAATGAAAAATAAATTTCTGCGCCTCATTATCTCTGTTAACAGTCACTTCATGCAGTGAAAAGAAAAGCTGCAACAGCCCAAGCACAATTAGCGATATAATAAATGAAGCAAAAACAAAGCTTTGTAGTTGAGTTGAAAACTTTATTTTTTGTCATTGTTTTTTTTAATTTTTTTTGTCTTGTCCATTTTTTATTAATTATATTTTCCTACAGGAGAGAAGGAAGGGTAACAAAGGGGCTGGTCTGAACTACTGGATCAAGTTAAAAAAAAAAACAAGAAAAAAGAAAAAAAAAAAAGCTAAAAATCCCCTCTTGTCTTCAATTCCCTCCTTTTCATGAGAATCCCGCAACAGTCTGTGTTTCCCATTTTGTGTCATGGTACTTTCAAAACCCCACAAGGCTAAAAACACATTCCGGGAAGATAAAGAGTCCGCTGCTGCTTTTTCCATCTGGTTTTCCCCTCACTGACTGGCCTGCCCAACAAGGTGCCGCATGTCTCTTTAAACAAAAAAAAAAGAAAAAAAAAAAGGGAAGTTGGAGAGAAGAGCCGGATAGCAGCAGGAGGTCGGACGCTGCTGCTGCTGCTGCACTCTGTCACCTTCATCATTAGCATTAAAGGGTCCTCCTCGTCTGAGGCCGACACCCAGGTGAAGAATAGTACAGCAGAAGAATAAGGTGCTGTCAGACTTTCTTCTCTCCTCCTGTCATAATGCTGGAATTTCTTTGTATGAGTGGCAGTGATTCTGGGCCACACATCCAGCAGGTGGGGTGGGGGGGCAACAGTTTGGACATTGGGAGGGCAAAGGGGGCTTTAGTTTCCAGGTGCATGGAAGGAAGCAGGGTGTGTTTGTACCTGCATCGCTGTGGGAGGCAAAACAAGAAAAACAGAAATTGTTAAACCGACATTTCAAGCCACAGTCACTATTTTTGGACCGGTTAAGAGGCGGGGGTTCTTACCTTGTGGGTGTCCTATGTAAAAGTGTTGGTGTGCTCCTTGCTGAGGTCCGTGCTGGGGGTGCTGGGGCACGGCGCCGGGACCCTGCTGAGGAGGCAACATCACTAACTGGGGCTGACCGTGGCTGCCAGAGTGGTGAGGACCTGACATGGCTCCCTGTACATGGGCCTGGGGAGGCAAAGACATGAACGACAAAACAACGGACATAGTTTAGATCAGTTATAACAACAGTTGAAACAACACTGGAGAGTCACACAGTCATCAAAGTCTGGTTTTTTCCTCCATAGAGGAATTGTTGGCGCCACTCACAGAGCTTTTAGCAAGCTCCGAGGGGAAACCATCAGTAGCAAAACAATGATTGAGGATGAAAATAGCAATTGATATTTATTTTACCCAGTTTTGATATTTGGGGTTTCAGTAACTCAACATAATAGACATTTCTGTGTTAACAAAACAGTCACAAATAACAGGAAAAAGCACAAATTATTGTCAACAGATCCAAAATCAGCTTGTTGCCAAGTGTAGTCACCCCTAAAAAGACCCATTCTGAGTCAAGAAAACCCCCAAAATACAAATTTTTATGGCGAGTATGAAAACTGTAACGACAGAGACATACCTGTGCTATTTGTCCCAGGGGGTAAGTGGGTGGGATGCCCTGATGGCTGTGGATGCTGTAGCCCTGAATGGGGTAAGAGCCCTGTGGAGACGTGTGGCCTGGTGGCATGTTGGGTGGGGTGGGTGCCGACAAGGGACCTGAGTGGTACAAGGACTGAGGCTGTGGGCCTGACTGGGCATTCTGAAAGGAAACATGGCGTTAAAAATTACAGGAGATCATAAATAAATCACAGCAGCTGATTCTGAAGGACAGGCCTACTCCAAAAGCGAGAACAAAGTAGACGTGTGTTTCTGCTCTTATCTGGACATTATGAAGTCACAATTTCTAAACACATCACTTAAAACATAAAGTAAAACAGTTCACTATGAATAACGCCAGAGGTAGAATACTTAGAGTTGCATAACGCTGGGATTTCTTGCAGTAAAACACCACACTTGTGTATCTATATTTCCATAGAAGTATACTTTAAACAAACACTACCGACATGTTTTGAAACAAAAACCTCCCATAGATGATACTGTCAATGACTAATCTGAAAACAAATTCATACATTCAGCACATTGATAACATCCAAGTAAAATTAGAGGTACGCAAGTAACTTCTAAAATGTCTGTTGACAAAATAAGTGGAAAATAGGTTTAAAAAGTGTGAAAGTGAAACTCGTGTTTACTTAGAGGTAAAATTAAACCTAAACTCAGTGATAAATTACACCTTATTGATTGGACTTTAAACTGTATTTTTACAGGGAGTGGAGGGATCACATAGGAAACACTACACAGGTGTTGCGGCCCCAGAGAATGATTTCTGTGAGGGTATCTCACCTGTCCAGGGCTAGGTGCAGCATGCTGTGGTGGGGGCTGGTTGCCTGTCGGGGTACTAGAGGGCTGTGGCTGATGAACTGCACCCGAGTGATGAGAGAACGACTGTGGAGCTGCACAGAAGACAGGAAATGATGTCAGGGCTGACTTTGTGTCAAAAAAAAAAATGAAAAGAGTGGTGTGGTTTTATCCTTAAATTTGAATATTTTGTCTTTCATATTCATCAGCACTCACCATAGATGCCCTGCTGAGGTCCTTGAGGTCCATCTCCCTGTGTGGGGAACTGGGGACCTCCTGGTGGTCCAAGGGCTTGTGGGTGGGGACCCCCACCTTGACCTATCATCCTGGCTCCACCCTGCAGCATGGAGTACATCGGCTGCAGAGGAGAAGAACGAATAAGACACAGTTACTATTTTTGCTTTAAATGTGGAAGCAAGCTATAACTTAGGAGGTAACGGATTATTATTGGATCTGATATTTAGCTTTTTTTCTGATTTTTTCCACCAGTTCCCAAGGAAACTAATTAAGTGAAAATGCGCTATTTTGACTCTGATGCAATCGTTTCTCTCCCTCTCTGTAGTCATTACCCTGTGGTCTAAAGCAATATCCCACTCACAGCACTGATTAGTTACACGTCACAAATAACAGCCTATGAAAAACATGAAGGAATAATGTTGAACTGTTTTATTTAACTGATGCAAAGACAGTGAAGTTTTGCAATGAAGTTATTCTCCATTTTGACAGCAGGACATATGTATGTTGGTTAATGGTTTCCTTCGTGACTAACAACTGGTGTCAGTCCCCAAAAGACCTCATCAGTCAAGCCCTCTTTATTAACCACTGCTGAATAATTAACTCTCCAAAACAAAAAATAATGATGGTTACCAAATGTTTTACGAACCATTATTTAAAGCCAACAACCGATATTTAAACACCAGATTGGATGTTTGACGTCCTACCTGTCCAGGGTAGGGTGTCATGGCCTGGATGACCTGCTGCTGGCCGTACTGCTGGGGGTTGTACTGAAGGTAGGACTGGGGGTAGGGGGACGCGACCAGGGGGGCTCCAGCTGCAGATGCTGCAGCTTGCAACATGGGGGGAGCTGAAGTGCCGTGGTCAGAGCGTGGAGCCACTACTGAGCCTAGAGAAAGGAGAGAATTATTACCACAACAGCAACAAAGAGGACAAAACATCCAAGGCATATTTTGGTGGCGCAGTGATCACTACAAAACAAGGCTCGCTTTGTGCGATACTTTGGTGCACAGGTGGGTGAAGTTCCCAAATAAGTAGAAAGATCATTAAGTGAGGCAGCACAAAGTAAAAATAATAATGATCTATCTGCAGCCTCTGATCGGAGAAGAGCAACACTTCAACACAACTTGTCAAACAACTTTTATCTTCATTAATCTTACGCAAACGAAGATTGCCTTTTCTGAAGTAGATTAAACAGACAGAAAGCTGGAACTCTGTAGCCTGACACGTCTACAATACACAGCGCCTCACCAGACAGGAACACTGACAAAATCCTAAAGTCAGTGTTCCTGCAGTCTCAGCACCTTCTGTGAAGCTGACGTAAAGGCTTTACCGTGAGCTGACCGAAAATTCATTTTGAACCAATTTGAAAAAGTTTCAAATGGAAAACAACAAATTGAAAAGCACAGACAGGTGGCGTATTCCTGTTAAAAGGGTGATTTATTTATTTTTTGCCTGCTACAAGGAAATAGCCAGATTCATTGGGTTTCTCTCTGTAATACTTTAAGGTCTAGAGCTGACTGGAGCTGAAGTGTCCTGAGATAAAATAAGTCATGAATTGGTATGAAACTGAAAATTGAACAGCAGATGCGGAACATTGGAGAGAAAAATACTGCATTTACCTTTGGTCCTGGGGTATTTTCCCTGGCTGACTGCAGACATGGTGTACTGGTACATTTGTTGAGGCTGAAAGACAGAAAAGATCAACGGGTTAAAGACAAGAAAAATTATTGCTGCATTATAAGACAGAAAAAATTAAAAAACAGATTGAAAAAAAAAAAGATGTAGAATTTCTATCATGTTTATAGCACATTGTAAAATAAAAATCTGATCGCAGCTTAGCAAATGTTGATATTTACAATTTTATTAAAGTAAAAGGAGTCTTTGCATTTCAAGGACGTCTGAGGTGTCACCTCAGTCTCACCTTTGTTGGGTATCTTGTATTTTTTGAGTGAGGACTAAATTAGTTAGCGTAGTCAGATTATTTAACAACATAAACTGTTAGTTGTTGTCCATAACTTCAATAAAACAGACGTTGTCTCATCAGGGATAGAATTTATTGTCAGTATTAGTAAAAATTATCATTATTAAATCATAGACAAGCTGTCAGCACATTGTTCGTCAAAGGATTTGTGTACGCACCTGCACAGAGTGGATCTGTGAGACGTAGGAGAGGTAGGGAGTGTTGTAGAGCGGCCCCTGTGCACCTGGGTGCTGCAGGACCACTGGGCTTGGAGGAGTCGGCCGAGGTGGGGTGGGTGCAGTGTTGGGCTTCGCCTGTATGGTAACACACCCAGAGGGACATAAATCCACATGTCACAGCCTGACAAAGCAGTTTCCACACATCTGTATTTTAAATGTATACTATAATCACACATTGTAATTTCCTATGTATACCAAATTATAATATTTAAAATAATATCAAAAATTTCGAGGTTTTTAACTATAAAATATGCAACAAAAATTATCTGGACCAGACAAAAGTATTCTTAGGAGAGAAACTGAACTTCAATGCAATTTCTGATGCATCACTGAAGCGCTCTCTATAAACTACTCAAACTTTAACCAGTATCATTTCTTTGATGACATTTGAAGGATGTAACAGGAACAAACAGGCTTACCATATTCATTTGAGGTTTGATCGGGTTAAACTCTTTAGCGTTGGGGTTTAAGGTTGATTTTTTCACTTGGCTGGAAGATACAAAACAAGTGTTAGGAAATAAGATCATATTTGCAATAAGTAAGCAAATTCAAACATTTCACAGTGAAGAGTCTCTAATTCTTTTTGGAAACTCACTCTGCCACGCCCTCCGTCGTCTCAGACCTGGCATCCTCACTTCCTGGGGTCCTGGCTGGCTGAGGGGCGGCCGGGGACTGCCTGTCTGAGAGGGGTGCTGTGGTGGCGGTGGCTGCGGTGCTGCCGGGTGCAGCTGCTGTGTCCTTGGAGGGGTCCTCAGTGGGAGCTGGTAAAGCCTGAGGCTGGGATGGACTGGGAGCTGGAGGCTGAGATTTCGGTTCTGAAGCGGGATGAGCGTCTGATGGAGAGGGCTTGGCAGAACCGGGCTGGGTAACCTCAGGGACGGCAGGAGGGTTTGCTGCTGCCGGAGAACTGGGAGAGCTGGGGATGCTACTCGGCTGGAGCTGGAAGACAGACAAGCAGATGAAAATAGTGCCAACTGATGAGAGATAACCAGTACTACATTAGTTCTATGACGAAAAACTACTTTAATGATCGCTTAATCGGTCTGTCTCACCTGATTATTTTCTTGATTATTTGGGTGTATAAATGTTTAAAAATTGCAAAAACACATCTTGCAAAACACTTGCCTCAGCTGTTAAACCTCTGTGAGGTGTGGTCAGGGCTATTATTATTCCAACAACCAATACCAAGACTCGTCTGACTCCTCAACGATGGTCATTGTGAGTGTGATGGTCGTTGTGAGACCCCCACCGATACAACGGCCATCGTTGAGTAGTCAGACGAGTCTTGGTTGTTGGAATAATAGCCCTGACCACACCTCACAGAGGTCTAACACTAGCAAAACCAGTTTTTTGGCTATAAAGCAAACCCAGAAAGTGGTCAGAAGACCCCGATAAAAAAGTGAAGACTCTGGATAGCTACAATTAGCATCTGAATATTTGCAAATGTGGCTGCAGGGCTACCTTGGCTTTGTCAAACAAAAGACCACTCAAACAGGGAATCAAGCGGACGACCATTTTACATATTCCTGTGGAGTCACTGCCTGGCACAGCTAAAAGCTCTGTGAGGTGAGGGTATTGGAAAATGCTGCTGATGATATTTTAATGTGAAATCTCCAGAAATACATTTCAGTTTGGATGCACTCAGGCAGAAACTTTTGGAAACAATAATGTGCATATCCGTGTTCACTTTCTGATAGATTGTTTCTGTTTTAAAATAAAAACATATTAATGTGGATGTAGTCTCATACATGAGATGTTTTCTGGGGTAAGTTTGACATCAGTGATGTCGAAGTACACAGCCCCTTGATTCGTCACAGATTTCTCAATTTCACACTTCATTGAATGACAGTCTATCTCTTACCCTGAATTCCTTGCCAAATTTCCGCAGCTCCTCAATCTGCGACCTTTGCTGAACTGAGGGAGCTGGCGGAAGTGAGAGAGAACAACAGTTAATTAAAATGTGAAATTCTGGAAATTGCAAACTATGTGCACACCGTCAGAAATGGAAAGGTGACAGAATGAGGCACAAGACGATGTGAGTTTTTAATTTTTGTGTCCAGCTGAGATGTCCAGCAGTTTTGAGGATTTAACTGGCACCAATTTAAAGTACACACACCTTTACTGCTCTTGCTTTCCTCTGTGCTGCTTGGACTTTCCGCAGAGCGTTCTTTTGCAGCAGCACCAAGAATCTCATTCACTGTAAAGATGACAGAAATGGCGAAGTAAGTAGTTGTAGCACCTCATTAGATCCTTCCTTGAATAACAGTCGCTTACTGCTGTAGAGTGAGACTGTCTCACTAAAGCTCATGTCATTATAGGCTACAAATGGTTTTGACTCTTAATTATTTTTAACAGAAAAAACAGGAAGAAGGGGGGACAGTACCATCTACAGGGAAGAGAGGGGCAGGGCCAGATGTCTTCTGCGCAGGCAGGGAGACAGACGATGTGTCCAAATAAAGCGAGTCTTGGGAAGAACCTGATTTAGGAGAGCGAGTAGCTGCAAGAATATGAGAGAACAGAAACTCATGTTACATTTTAGGCACAATTTATCAACAATATGGGTGAAAATTAAAAAAAAAACAACAACAGCTGACTGAATGTGACTGAGACTGACCTGTGGACTGAGTGTGAGAGTTTGGAGTGCGTCCTGTCCTGCTCGATTGTGGAGGTCTTTGGGCTTTAGGAGATGTTCTAGTTGAAACTGAAAGACAATAAAAATCTGTCTTAGCAACATATACAGATGTTACAGCTGCTAAAGCCATTTTGGACACAGCACTTACCTCCATTAACAGGTCTGCCAGCATCAGAGAGCGAGTGTGGGAGTGAGTGGGAAAGAGGAACTGCGTGTCCGTGTGGAGCAGGGGGGCTGGCTGGGGATGTGGCAGCTGAATGAGAGGCTGGGGTGGGTGCTGGTCCTCCAGGAGAGGCAGGTGTGTACGAGCTGGTAGGACCAGAGCCTGGGCCTGGACTGGGGCTTCCCTGTGGGTGGTGAGGAGTGTAGGCTCCACCTCTACCTGACAGAGGGCTGCTTCGCTCTGACGGGGAGACACCAGGCTGAGGTCCAGCAGCAGATGGCAGCGGGGGTCTGGGGGAAGAGGACGATGGAGGGGTGGAGCGGTAACCTCCACTTAGACGATTGTGTGGTGGAGGCCCACCAGGACCCCTCTCAGCCCGCTCTCGCTCCCGGTTCATGTCTCTCTGGCGTTGAGGTAATGGAATGTACTTGCCCTCTCTGACAGAAGAAGAGCACATCAAACACATGGTGTTGATATAAGAAACTATCAAAACCAGCTGCTGCACAGAAACCTGATGAAAACTAGTTGAGGTTCAAAATTCTTTATTTTTTAACTTGGAAACAACAGTTGAAAAAAGAATCTCATTTCAAATGCATTTAGCAGCCGTTTTGGAGCTTTTAGTCATATTACTTCCTATGATATGCCGATACCGCAGTCAAGGCAGGACTGATACGTTTAAGATAACATGAACAAAGTGCTCAGAAGGCCAAAATGCTGAGGAAGGTCGTGCTATTTAAAACCATTGTGTTTTCAGCTGCATTATCACAGACTTTCACTTGAGTGTGATATCTATGGAGATGATCTAATTAACTCAAGCAAGTTTCATCTGTCTGAATCAATGGCTTCTGTGTCCATGGGTCCACAAGTCTTTATTTCGCTGGCAGGGCACTATGGAGCGCTTCTTAAAAAGCGGTCTACTATGCTGCATGTGGGTTTGTTTCCATGACAACAATATCTTGACAGCATGCTGCCACTCTAATCGCTGCTGCACATCTATATGATTGGTTGTCTGAAAAGAAGAGGCAGTAACAACAGCAGCACCTTTGTGAAAAGTTCAGAAATTTTTAACATGAAACACTCAGAGTGGCTGCACAAAAAAAATTTGCCATGCTCTAAAGAAAAGGGTGACAGTTCCAGTAATTTGTCTCTGCTGCATCCAATCACATACAAACTCTTCTCTGAGAACATTTATTTATGTGGGCAGGTATCCTTAGCTAGAAAACATTACTAGCTACCTGCCTGACACATCTTTCACAAACAATTGCTCTTACCTGTTGCTGGCTCCAGGACTGTCCCGGCCCCTCTCACGCTCTCTGTCCCGGGGACTCTCACGGCCTTTCTCACGATCGTTGCTATCACGCACCACAGCACTGTACTTGTCCTCCTCACTTTTGCCCTCCTCATTTTCCAGGTTGACACGATGGCGATACTGGGGGCTTGACTCGATCTCACTGGCCAGGCGGGCAGCGCGTGCCTCCCTCTGTCGATAGACCTCAGAGTTGCCCTTCTCTAATGGTACACTGGATGTCGAGAAAGAAAGTAGAACAAAGACAAAATGTAAAAAGGGAACAAAAAACTTAAAAACATTTGAAGAGTCAAAAGATCAATGGAAACAACTTCATAAATGAGCTGTGTGTCATACAGTCACAATTATTGAAATCTGTTTGCAGTCATTTTTGCTCTCCCTCTTTCATTCAGATCTCAATAAATCAGAATGACAGTACAGTATCTGGGGTTAAAACCTATAAATACCAATAAACAATGACATAATTGGACATTAGAGTCTATTATGATTGCAATTCTGTGAACAGACTCTCTCTTTTGACCTGTACTGATACCAGGGATGCTCATAATAGAATCTATACAATGAAAAATATCTTGATGCAATATGCAAGACATACATTCAAAGGTTTGTGGTATGAATTAGTTCATTTGAACAAAGTCTCACTGCTCACATTACATCAAACATCTTAAAACTGCCTGTTTTGACTGACACACACAAAAAACTCATCTTCCATGTTTTTTCCATTCTTCCTACCAAAAAAAAATATAAGAAGTTTTTAAAGTGAGCAAACACATATTGTGTAAATGGCTCAAAAATCACAAAAAGGCATGTGTTTTGTTCTACAGTTTCTTATAAATCCTAGATAAAAGTAACAAACCCATATGGAAACTTACGTATACATGGAGAGGCTGGAATCATACGTCGATGTGACTCCGTATTTCACTTCATTGTAACGGAACATCTCATTGGCATCCCAGCCATTGGACTGAGGAGACACACAGGGAGGTTAATGAGGTCATACAGTAATCAGCACAATAATGCAATATTAACAGGCAGTAGTTAAACAACAGGCTGTATGTATAGAGCATGGATAATTAAGGGTTCATCTCTAATGTCATGCCATTCAATGGATTCTGGTCATTGAGGAGAGAAAAAGCAACTCACTGCATCATTGTCCAAATCGTAACTCTCTCCATTGCTGTCTCCTCCCTCCCATCGCTGCAAAACCTTCTCTTTGTGTTCTCCATTGATGCGGGTGGAGCTGATAGCTGTGTCTGTAAAGGTGTCTGAAATCACACAGAAGCAGTCGGGACATGATTAAATGATCTAAAATTGGTTTCTTTGCCAAGACTTGTCTGCAGCCTACAGTTTGGTTTATAAATTACGGAACATTAGGTTCACCACCATTTACTTTCTTTTAACTCCACTGCAGAAAATGGGAGCCTTGGCTGCAAATGAATTACCATTCCCCCTACCCTGATATCCCACCACACCCCACCCCCAATCAAACAAAAGAATCCTGAAAAACTGGCTTTGCTGTTGTCACTGACACTTGGGCTGTGTTATTGTTTAATTCCAATTGCATACAATTGGGAGTCACTACACAATGCAAACCAAACTTTGACCATCTCAGTTTGCCGTGTGAAATAAGCTGCATCCGTCTGTGTGCTGTCGGTAGCTCAGGCAAATCCTGCAAAGTACGTGACGTAAACATGCAGAGAACTGTTGGTAGGATGGGTCAGAAAAGGACGGAAGTACGGACATGCCAGTGCTATTTGAGAGGCACAAGCCTTTAAGTGGTAGCCAGGCCAACCATTTCACTTAAAGATTTTCCGTCAAGGCCGGTGACAAACGCAAGCTGGAGGACTCATAACTTTTTTCCTACTCTTTTCTAACTCACAGACACATCTCTCCAACAGAGACACAGCCTCAAAAATCTGAATGAGAAGCACAGCCACGACCACAAGTCAGAAAATTAGCTACTTTCACTGTTGCTTGTAGTCAAATTATGCATTTCATGGTCTCTGCCATCACATGCTGTTTCTATATCACTTGCAAATATTGGTTATCATTACGAAGAATTGGTAGTGGATTTTGTCCTGAAAAAAAACACATTGTTTTATCCCCACTGAGCTTGTTTTCATACCTCTGGTGGCATAGTTGAGGTCAACGTCTTTGCAGGTCATTGTAACCAAATCTGAGGGGCTGAAGACCATAGTGTCGGTGATGTCCTCTCTCCGTGGTGGGGTTGATGTTGAGCTCTCCTCTTCACTACGCTTGTGTACAGCATCCACAGCCAACTCACACTGAGAATGAGACATTGGGAAGGTGGCAGATATACAGTATAGGGACGAGACGAGGCCATCGTTTCTCTTGGCAATAGGTCATCGTCAGACTAATGGATTATCAACTGTGATTCAATCATTTGGGTGGGGAAGGTGTGTCCCTTTGTGATTAAAATCAGCTACTTACCCGAGAACTGAGAGTCTTGAATATGCCTTCGAAGACGCTGCCATTCTTCACTCTTATGTCACAGGTAGACCCCTGCAAAGGAAGAAGTATTTTATAAACTTAATTTTACGAGAAAAGGAACAAATTGCTATTTAGGTCAATGATATGTCTAGAACTGGAAATATTTTTGTCAACTACACATATTTTGTACACTCTATGTAGTTCAGATCAGGAATAGCTGTGACACATAATATACAGTCTTCCTATTTCAATGAAACTTTTCCAGTTTCATTGAAAAAGGAACTGACCAGCTGTTTTCTGCAGCTTTCTATAACTTTTAACTGCCTAGCAGATACAGAGCAGATGATGAAAGAAAACATGGTTTTATAGCAGACAAGTTATATCTACCCCTAAAATTATGATAAAAGTCAAATAATGAGATGGAAGGCACTTTTTGAGTATAATTATCATACTCATGAACATTGACAACAAGCCCAATAACTCACCACAACAGCTGTGAGGAAATGAAGCATTCTGGCATTGTTGTATACACCCTCAAACACCTACCCAAGTGAAAACACACAAGAATCAATCAACTGTTTATCAAAGACATGATATAAAATTGGTGACATAGGGATATTTTAAAAAGAATGCGGTTTGATGCCAAGAGGCTTCACTGTGAAACACAGTTGACCAGTAACCCTAAGGTAAGGAAATAGTAGCTTTACTACAAAAACTCGTGAATGCCTCTTTTATACAGGAGACCCACTTAAGCAGCACTTTTCCGAACACAAGTTTAGCACAGTCATGCGATCTGTTGTCACAGGTTTTTTCCTGGTCGTCACCATTCTCAAGGATCTGAATCAACTTTAGTTAAACCCACTCAATATTTTCTGTTTCTATGCAATGTGTTTTACATCAGTGAGGTTTATAAAGTTACAGTCCCATACTTTAACTACAATCTCCTGAAGAGAACTAAATGTTTTTCCGTACTTATGTTTGTAAATGTAATGTTATTATGGTTGCAATTAAATATGAAATAAAAATGTAAGGACTTAGGACACATTTTTCAATACCACCCCTTAGATTTTTAACAATGTGCACAGTTTGTTTTGTGTTTGTTTGCTGAGCTTTTCTAGTACAGGATACTCACAGGAGACGACTGGAATGACGGCTTTGCAGAAGTTCGATTCCTGTGGGAAACAGGACAGTTTGGCTGTTTAGAAGGAGTATAACTTGTTTTCAAAGGCTGTCAAGTCAGTATCACATACCATAGAAACAACATATTTGATAAGCTGAAAAGCTTTGTAAAGTGGTCTGACTAGTTCCTATTTCATAAAACATCCATACTGCACTAAAATCCCATAGTGAGTTCTCTTTACAGCTACTTGAAGTGGTTGGCTTCCACCTGCCGTCTTTGTAGCCTAAATCTTGAAGGTTATGCTATGATTAGTCAGTAAACATCTCAAAAACATATTTCAGTGTCAAAGATCGCTAGAAATGGATCACATATAGTAAATAAAAACAGACAATGAAATGAATAATTTGGACACTACAATACACTCCACATAAAGTATGATCACGTGGGATTGTAGCACTGCTAGTTACATACACGGTTACAAAACAAAGGCGAAGCTCACAAGACGTTAAGTAAACACACATCCATCTGTTAATATCAGACCTTACATGACCCCAAGCAGGCCACAAAATGTCTGCATAGTTAACGATAACATCAATATTTCAGGGTTTTATTAGCGACAAATGCGCATTGTTGTAAATTTTTTTAATCATTTTTCGATTATTAGCGGCCCTTCTCGTGCATTGACAGGCCAGATAAACTTCGCATCGCATCTATGGCGACTTGCCACTCAGTGCTTTCACCAAGTTGATCCCACCTCACTGATTCGACTAAAGTTCCATTTGAGCATTCTGATTGGTCCATAAACTCTGTCAATCTAATATTAACTAATCCCATTGGCCTGGAGAGAAGCTCTATTTCCGAGTCACGCCCCCTAGGGACACAGCGCTTTAACCGGTAGGCCTCTTGAGTCACAGGACAATCCCCGGACTGTCCTGAAACAGAAACCCCCGTCTGCTTACCTCCCAGCCGGTGTCCTGTTGCCACTGTTGATGCCGCTGACTGGGGAAGACATACCGGCGGGGCCCGATGTCCCGTTAGACGCCTTTCTCCCACCTGAGCCGGGTTGCTGCTGTTGTTTCAGCATTGCGAAGCACAAGGCTTAGACAGTACCAAGTGTAAGCTAACTTATAAACACTGATACCTCCCGATTTGAAGCTGCTTTGAAAGCGAACTATCTTTAGCGGTATCACCTGTCCTAAGGAGCGCAGAGCCGGTGTAACCTCAATAAGACCGGCTATTGTTGCTAATCTTGCTAAGTGAACACCAGTCGCTTGTGGCCTAAAATGCAAAGGCAAAACACCTCGGTAATGAAATTAAATGTAACATATAACTTAAAAAATCCCACAGACTACCTACTTGGTAACCACAGTGGTTATGTCAAAGCAAGTGACTAATTAAATGACTCCAGTTTCCGTGTAATATTTAGCAATAGCTGGCTAAGTTAGCATTAGCTTTGATCCTCAGGCTCACTTCGGGCGCTTTCCCTCCGGGATTTACTTTCTTCTTTGCTTCGCGTCGCCTGAACTCCGGCACCGCTGACCCTTCCGTTAAAAATTAACGACTCGGCGTTACTGTCAGTCGCCCCGGGAAGCGTATTTTTTCCAGGTTCCTCGGTGAAAACCTGCTGCGGTCGGTCAACACCACCTCTCGGTAGCCTCACTTGACTCAATCCGCGCGCGGCTAACTGGAAACCGGCTGGAAGGGGGAGGGGGGCGGAGGAGTGCGCGTGCGCTTTTGACCTACTAGTGAGCGCGCGTACGTGGGGATAAACGTGCAAACCAATCAATGGGTGATCGATACCGATAGATTCTCGGGGCACAATCTGTAACGCACGGCTTTCTGCTTGTACACGTGGCAGTCACCTCACAAACCACCAGTATTGTTTGTTTACACCTGGATTTGTGCTAAACCCTTCTTCTTGTACTTTTCCGCATCCACGTTGCTGTTACTTGATTTCTATATTTCAATCCATTCATCGATGGATCAATAACTTGTGAAGAAAACCAAAGCATGAGGCAAGCCGAGCTGAGCCAGCAAAACAACTTTGTCAGTGCGCATGTACAGCAGTTATTACGGCTCTGAGCTGCAGGCAGCATGGCAGCCTCCGTAGAGAGCGTTTGTGTAACACAGAAGGAGTTTAGTCAGTCATTTTTCTGCAGATCTTGATCCTGTTAAGTCTTTTTGACAATCAGCTGCTTGGAAACCATACAGAAATCCTCATTCTGTCATCCACTGAAAAAAACTGTAAGTACCTTTCCTACTAGAACTGATCAGTTGTGGTGGATCTATACGGATGTACAAATACACTCGTGTTGGGTCAAACTGTGAAATTAAGTGTCTTTGTGATCTTTATATATCAAGAGCATGATACAAAGCTCATTTATTGATTTGTACCTGACATTCTTACAGAGCTATGACCGTTATAAGTTGATATAATTGTCGATGGTTGTTGATTTAAATACTGATACATTTTCATAAGTTAAAAAATGAGTAGCACTAAAGCTGATTTTAATTTTTACGTTATAATGTGATTATATATATTTTTTACATTAAAGGGGCTCTTTGGCGAATTGAAACTGAGGAGACAGGCTTAAAACAGTCAAAAGTCTCACACGGGCATTAATGCAATTAAAGACATCTCCAGTGCCTCTCTCAAACCCCACACATTCAGTTTGCAAGCAGGTTTCATGTTAAACAATGTATGATAACTTTACAAAAAGGGTTTACAAAGTACCCTGACAGACAGTGCAAAAGCAGATTACTCAGATGTCAATAGAACATAAAGTTAAAACAAGAAGACGGTTAATGCAAAAGTGGAAAATGTTAGTATTGGTCAAGTCACTGCTATTTATACAGCCGACTTAAAGCAATAACTGTTACAAGCTTTCCAGAAGAGAAATAAGATTGGCAAATTCACCTAACAAGTGTAATATTGCAGTTCAGACCCTCCAACAACTAAATTAATTACTATTAGGGTTAATACCATACAGCGATATATATAAATTTACGTGACAAGCTTAAAAGTTTGAGTTGAGAACGTATTGTAACAACTTTTTTGACTATTTTACAATATTCATTAAGTTTACCTCTCTGGAAATTTATACATGAAAAACCAACAAATTCAAAGATTCTCTATGAGCAGCATTTTGGTGACAGCAGAGAGGAAGAACCCTCTTTTAAAGGAAAAGATCTTCAGCAGAATCAGGCTCAGGGAGGGCGGTTATCTGCAGAGAGAAAAATATGACAGAGAGAAACTGACAACAACAAGAGATCATAAACACTGGAGAGGTTGATGTGATCAGTACCCACAGACTCACTGAAATATGTGCAGCTCTAGAGCCAAAAATACGTACTTGCAGAGAGGTACAGGAAGAGATGACAAATCACAAACTACACCAGAGAGAAGACACGCAGTTTATAGCGCAAAATAGTGCGTACAAATGCATGGAGGAAATGACAAGAATCACTGAAACCCCAAGTATAAACATGTGTGAAAACAGCCATATGAACAGGATAGCCAAGGTAAAGCATAATGGTTGAAATAAAGAAGAGATAAGATCTAACATCACATAAAATCGAGTCTATAAAATGGGTTTTAAGAAGTGATTCAATAGAAGACACTGATTTTATGAACAATACATCCTCAGACAGGTTGCCCTAAGCTGAGCAGACCTGATGGCAAAAGTACGGTCACCTTTAGATTTAAAACTTAACTTTGCAAAATGGATGTTTAGGCAGAGATACCCATTAAGACATCACTATAGTTCTTTAACTCTCTGCAGACCCACAGAAAACAATATGAACTGCTTTCACAGGTAGAAATCAATGACCTATTTCCCTCACATGTGGCCATTAAGCCTTGAACCACTTTAGTTGGGAGCCTAAACAATCCATAACTAAAGCTGTTTTCACATCTTTTTGCTGTTTTGAGGGGCACAATACCAGCAGTGTATAGCCCATAAACAAATAAAATCAAGAAAAGCATCCAGAGAGCGCAGTATTCCCTAATGCTGCTGAGTCGCTGTATGTTTTCCGACAGACAAGTCCCGAAAAGTCCGCAGCGGTCAATTTTAGTAGGATCGTGATCGTAGCAGGCAGCTGACGTAGTGTTCAATGACGCCATGCCGCTATCTCACAATGATACAGAAATCTTTAACAAATCTGTGGATCCAGACTATAAGCTGCATCACTGCCAAAATCTAATTAGTGGGTCCTTTTGTCATTTGTGACTTTCCCTGAAAATTTCATCCAAATCCGTCTGTCCATTTTGAATAATGTTGCCAACAGACAGAAGAACAAATGTACACCGATCGTCACATACCTCCGCCACATTCCTTGGTGGAGTAATAATGGTAACCTGTCAGGTGTGATGCCTTAAATGCAACCATTTGAGTACATCTTAGTAAATATTACCATGACAACCAGCTTTTCCGCTGTGATATCAAGCAACATATAGCAAAGGATTAAAGCAGTTTTTATGTTGCAAAGAAGTCCATGTGTTGAAACTTCTGCCCACCTGACCTTTCCTTTCACAGGTGTGCGTCCTACATGCTGACAAAGAAGCTTCCTGCGGTGCGCAGTTTTCTGCTGCTGGTCTCCAGACGCGTCGGCCACCTCGCAGGCAGCAGTACAATGTTATTGTGGTGGGTGGAGGTCATGCAGGGACCGAGGCGGCGGCGGCAGCAGCCAGAGTGGGAGCCGAGACTCTCCTGGTCACACAGAAAATCCACACAATCGGTGAGAGAAAGGGCTCAGTTAAAGGGATAGTTCACTCAAACAATAAAAGAGCTTGATGATACTGTTGTAAAGGATTTGATTGAAAGGGTTTTCTGCTAAATGTGCTTTACTCTGACCTGCTCCTTCTTATGTAATGTCTCTCCAGGTGCTCTGTCCTGCAACCCGTCTCTGGGAGGAGTAGGGAAAGGCCAGCTCGTGAAGGAGATAGACGCTCTGGATGGGCTGTGTGGTCGAGCTGGAGACTACGCTGGGATCCACTTCTCCATCCTGAATCGGAGAAAAGGCCCCGCTGTGTGGGGTCCGAGAGCCCAGCTGGACCGGCAGCGCTACCGTGAATTCATTCAGGTGTCACCGACAGTCATGGAAGAAAGCTGTATAGAAGATTTCCTGTCTGTGAATGAATTCAGTGTGTTTAATTGTGTGTTTGTGTGCTGTTTGTCGTTCAGTCTGAGCTGCTGTCTACTCCCAGGCTGACGGTGTTGGAGGGCTCAGTGGAGGAGCTGCTGGTGACAGAACTAAACCCAGAGGAGCCCGGAAAGCACAGAGTCACCGGGATACGTTTGGGTGAGCAGCACTGACGACTATCTGTAAAAGTTTACAGGATAGGGACATTTGCAATGGACGGCTAATTAGACAGTTTAGTATTTAATCAACCAGTACCAGATAATAATCAGCACAGGGATTGTATTATAACACTGAATTTATACATGGTCAACAGATTAAATGTGGCAAAGTGATAATGAATAAAACACTGGCTTCCTGACAGTCACCATTTTAATTGTGTTAATTTTCTGTGTTAGTTTTTGCTATTTTTTCCTAATTTTTACCATCAATTTATCATCAAATTTCAGTGCATTCAACATTTTTTTTTAATATACCTGTATAATTTTCCTCTAATACAGGGTTGTCAAATGTGGACGACTTTGTTAAAGTGTAAAATTACAGAGAAGGCATTAACTATAATTTGGTAAAACTATAAATTTAAAATAATTCCTACACTATGACAAGTTGTTTTGATCATAAAGTAAAATACTAGATTGCCGATTGTTCTTTGTCATTTTGTGCTCATTTTTGCAAAATTTTGTCTTGTTTTTGTTGTTGTTTTTGTCTCACTTTTGTCAGTTATCTCAACATTTTTGTTGTTTTGTGTTTCCTTTTGGTCACACTGTTTTTTGTCACATTTGTCAATTAGTGTCTTGCTTTATTCATTGTACCATTTTTGTCATTTTGTTGGAATTTTTTGTCTCATCTGTTGATTTTTTTTTTTTTGTCGCTTTGTAGCTTTTTTCTTCTAAAAACAGTGCAGACAAGACATGCGATAGATATTGTATTACTTACATTTTTAATTTATTTCCATGCTTGTCCTCCTGTCTGTCCTGCATAAACACAGCCTGCAGTTCACCTGAAAAGTCGACTTCCCGGTTGTGCTGAGGAGCAGAGAATTTTTAGTCTTTAACAGAATCTAGTTAATGTAACTAGCTCATTTTGGCAATTTTTAAAGTGAGGCTTGTAGAATAAAAGGATTTTAATGAAATATCTTTTAAGTTTAGAGTTGGTTAATTTTGCAGACTGAATTGCATGACATAGAAAGTTAAAAATGTGAACATTTAAGCAGCTTTTACAATTTTGGGTTGAAAAAGAAAAGATAACATGCCTTTTTAGGGTTTTAGGGTTCAGAGGGTCAAGAAAGATTTCAGTTTCTAATATATGAGCAAACTACTAAAATGCACTTCCAGTATTGTAAAACTTATAATTACAGAAAAAGCCATTGGTTAATCAACTTCTGATTCTTTTTAATCTCTTCCAACCTCAGCAAACTGCGACCACTCCATCTCTGCCAGCTCAGTGGTTCTAACCACCGGTACTTTCTTGTCCGGCTCCCTCTTCGTGGGCCAAACCTCATCCCCCGGGGTCGGATTGGAGATGCTCCATCGAGTGCTGGTCTGTCCCACACGCTGAGGGACAGGCTGAGGCTAAAGATAGGCAGGCTGAGGACTGGTACCCCTCCCAGGATTGTGAGGGATTCAGTGGACCTTTCCTTGACTGAGCTTCACCCCCCTGACAGTCATCCGACCCCGTTCAGCTTCCTCAACACCCGCACACATTGCAAGGTAAACTTAATGTGTCTCAAGGTACTTCTTTCATTGCCTGCTCTATAACAGCTTTTTTCAGAACTAGCGAGTGTGGTTTCCAGTGATTGAATGTTTTATTTTGGAACTATAACACTTTATAGCCTGAAGAGCAGCTGCCTTGCTACCTGACCTACACTACGCCTGGCGTGGAGAGAGTGGTGAGGGAGAGCCTTCATCTCAACTGTCACATACAGCAAGACACCAAGGGGCCCAGGTACGTACACGTAGCAACACAGAGAACAAAGATGCTCGACTTGGTGCTGAAGGGAGCAACTGTGTCCTTGTCTCTCACAGGTACTGCCCCTCCATCGAGTCACGAGTCCTGCGCTTCCCAGGCCGGCAGCACCAGGTGTGGCTGGAACCTGAGGGGTGACCTCTGACCTTTTGTATCCACAGGGTCTGTCCATGACCATGCCACCCGATACGCAGCTCCGTCTCATCAGAGAAATCCCCGGCATGCACAGAGCGGAGATCCACACACCTGGTACAACTGCTGCTTGAACCCTGTCTGCTCTGCGTAGCAACAGGAGGTTTACAGCACATGAGGGAACAACAGCGGCATTCCAATCACTCCTTTTCTGATGGGTATTGAAATTACCTGCTTGTCTCTAGCCAAATAAATGTCACAGTGGATGTTTTTTTTTTTCTTTCCCAGGTTATGGAGTACAGTATGACTTTGTGTGTCCGACTCAGCTGAGCCCTGCACTCCAGGTGAAAAGCACTCAGGGTCTGTTTCTGGCCGGTCAGATTAACGGAACGACGGGGTACGAGGAGGCCGCTGCACAGGTAGCTGCTTTTTCTCTCCTCTAGGCCTCATACAATCATCACGGGTCGTCAAACTCCATCTGGATAGTCCTTCTGCTCTCTGAAACCTCACACCAGAATAAACCAGTTGCAAAACATTAATCACTCATAAACTGTACATACACTGGTAGATTAACTGTATGCTGACCAGTGGTGTAATGCTTTCCAGTGTCTGAATATTTTAGTATATGATTTTAAGTCTCACAGCTAAACAAGTGGGCATTTGTTTTGTAAAATCATAAACTTAATATGACTTAAAGGGTTAAATAAAGAGTTTTCTGAGTCTCAGTCACATTCAAAGTCGATTCTAGGGTGAATTATACAACTAGTACAGGGGATTTCATGAAAAAAATATTCCCTCTTCTCTATGTAATTGTATTTTTTTTTTCTACAACTATCTTGCAGTTGGTTGAGAACCACTGCTCTAACACATAGATACACACCTAACAAGCCACAGATATACAGACCTACAGTGAGCTGAATTTGGGCGAATTTACCCAATTACCGACTTCTACTTCAAGGTCAGCATTTGTTTAAAAATGATGCTGGTTCTGTTATAGCAAAAAAAGCAACCAATTAAGTTTAGTGTGATTATCAGCTGTAGCAGGTGAGGCAATTTTTTCCTTCCATGCATACATATATCGTTAAACCTTACATATGCCCACAAATCAGCACAAACTCCTACCTCAATAAGGAGGATATACACAAGACCTTTCTTTTATGCTCTTTAACAAAGTATTACCTCAAAATTCACAACCAAGCTGACTGAAAACCAGCTCGAAGAAAACTTCACTGAAAAAAATCTGACAGAAAAGCTCAATTGGATGTCCAAAAATGAGTGACTCTGACAGTAGGCTACAGTGACTTAAAGTAAAAGTTGTAACTGATTAGTAACTATAATATGGTTACTGAATTTAGGAAGTTATGTGATATTGACAAATTAAATGTGATTACAATAATGCGTTACAGCAACACTGCTGCCTATCAGTTTATGTTCTAGATTAAATCAAAGTCTGTTTTTGTTAGTTGTTTCCAAACCTTCTCTTCAACTGGAAAAAGACAAAATACAGCATTTATACATATAGCGTCCTCAGCAGTTAATGAGTTGGTACTGAGTTTATTGCATTAAGTTTTAGGTTTATAGAGCAGCTGTATTTTCTAGAATCAGAATCAGTATCACAACAGGCAACATGTTCTCGTATAGCTAGAACTGCTAGCTAACCTGAAGATGAGAAGGTTTAATTTCAGATCTAGTTTATTATTGGTGTAACAAAGCACCATAGTCATACCATATTACACTGAAGCAGATCTACATGTGTACAGGAAACAGTAAGACTTTGACAGAAACTGTTCTGTGTCTGACCAGGGTTTGTGGCGGGGACCAACGCTGCCCGCTGGGCGCTCTCCATGCCTCCAGCAGTGCTGTCTCGAACAGAGAGCTACATTGGGGTTCTCATAGATGATCTGGTGAGTCGAGGTGTCACTGAGCCTTATCGCATGTTCACCAGCCGGGCTGAGTTTCGAACCTCTCTGAGGCCAGACAACGCTGACCTCCGCCTCAGTCTGAAAGGTTGGTACGGTGTCTATGCCAACAACATAAAACATTTCTACTGTTGACGCATTCACTGGCTGTAAATCTGTTTCTTTCTGTGACATTCACAGACGCCTACTTGGATTTAAAAGCTCTGGAGTCATGACTTTCCTTTCTCCTCTCATGCTGTTTTTCCTCTGTCAGGGTGGAAGGAGGTGGGCTGTGTGTCTTCGCTGCGCTACCACGAAGCTTTAAGAGTGAAGAACAGCCTCCAGGATGCACTGACATCCCTTCAGGCTCTCAGTATGTCCACCACCAACTGGAGAAAAAAGCTGCCCAGCATCCATATTAGTGAGACCAAGAGCAGCATACTGACGTGAGTGACAAATGTTTGGATTCACAGCCGAAAATTTCAAACTGTACATGCAAGGATACAGCTGAAAGAACTTCTCTGGCTTCTTTTTCAGTGGTATGGACGTGCTGCAGTACAAAGATGTGACCTTTGAAATGTTGGCAAATGTCTTCCCAGAGCGCCTTTCATCTTACATGGAGTTCTCACAAAGACTCAAGATAGAAGGTAAAACGTGACAAACTCAGAGTCATAAGCGTCTCTTATAGTTGTACCCTGCTTTGCTGTTATGGCATTTTAAGATACTAGAAAATAGATATTTCTTCCTCAGTACGACATTTCTTCTTTCTGTCATGTAGCTGTTTACAAGCCTCACTGTGACGCAAACAAGAAAGAGATTGAAAGAATTCAGAGGGAGGAGAACATGTCTCTGCCACAGGACATCGATTATCTTTCTTTGCCAGTGTCACTGTCTCAGGAAGTCAGAGAGATTCTGGACAGAGTTCGGCCAAGCACTGTGAGTCTGCACGTTTAGAGTATAATTTTTTTCCACCTAAAAATGGAAATAAAATGGTCATTTTGTCTACCAGAAATGCAGGAATATGCAATTAATCCTCTGCTATGTCCTCCAGCTGGGCGCTGCTACTCGTCTGGAAGGTGTAACTCCTGCTGCCATAGTGAATCTCCTCAACTATGTGAACTTCAGTGGAAAAAAGGAGAAAAGAACGCACAGAAACCAAACAGACGAGAGAGAAGACGAGCAGCGTGCAAGAAATGTATCTTTGCCTCAGTAATATGACTCAAACAGCCTTGTAAAAATGTTTGTATTTATTTAAAATGAACAAAAGAATAAATTAAGGTATTTTAGGATGATGATGTGCTCTGCTCAAATTCAATGACTTTTTAGATTGTAAAAAAGTGCGACAAATATAAACTTGGTACATAAATTTCAGTTCATTCATATAAAACTTTTCCTCAGATAAGCAAGTCCTAAAACAATTCCTCATTGCTCACTGCTACCTCTTCTGCTACTTAATGAAGAATTCTAATCCTGTTAGCAGCATGACTGTGAACAGCATTAAACTCCATGTGACCTTGTCAGTGTCGCTGCCGTTAATCACAACATGCCCATCCAGCTCCGCAGCGCCTCTAGTGAAGAAGCCAAATGGAAACTTCCAGTGAGGTTGAGGCAGACTCCTGGGGGTTCTGGGTAAACTGTAGTGTCAGCAAACATAACTGTGGCGGTCAGAGCAAGAGAGGACGACAAAGGACACTGAAAGAAAGAGAGGAGAGTATTTGGACATTTTTTCAGAGGTAAAACAATGAAAGGAAGGCTTGTTTTACGTTGTCTGCAGAAGGGCAGAACATCTGTACCTGGACATTTTGACACTGGAAATGGTATTTAGCTCCCAGGATGTAACTCTGGGGGAGGTCAAGTAGACCCTGTTGAGCCCACAGCACCTGGATAGAGACAGAGTGGGGGAGGATGCAGCCTGACTCACATGTTTCCTGAGAGAGGGAAGAAGATAAATGCAAAGTTCACCAACACTTCAACTACAACATCTTTTATATCCAAAGAAATCTGGATCTTACTACTAAACAAAAAACAGATACAAGGGACTTTTTTAAAAAAAAATGTAATGGTCCCAAGTCCTTCTGTGCACACTCATACAGCAGTTACTATGTGAAACATAACTCTTAAAGGTGTTACACTTTCTTTACTTTATATTCCCTTTTCATTATGTTGTACCTGCAGGCTGACAGGGCACTCCTGAGTGATGACTCTCGTCCACTGTGGCTGGGAGCCTGAGTTCATGGCGATCACATCTGGAGTCGCGAGTCCCTGTAAGATCCCATAAATCTGTGACCGCAGCTCTGAGCAGTCTCGAGCTGCAGAACTAGACACAACATGGGGAGAAAGAAATGAAAGAGAGCCACATGTAAGAGAGAATAGAACTCATGTTTGCATTTTAATCTTGAATCCTGGGACTGACTTTCAACAACTCCAACACTTCTTTTTACATAAATTAGCTAAAACTAGAGGTGATGAAGCCAGCAAAAACGGTGCAGGCTCACCTGAATATGCAGCCAGCGATGGTGTTGTATGTAAAGAGGATTGGTGCTCGTCTGTTTGGATCAGAGGAACACTCCCCACCTTGTGACACCCCCAGTGATGTCAACTGACTCACTGTTAAGGAGTCATGATGTTGACTGATTCAAAGCTTGCAGTATAAATTAATATCTAATCCCTTAAGGAGAAATGTGCAGAATTGATAGTAAGGTACAGGCTTCCTTGTCATTGAAACGACCCGATGAGGGAGATCCTGCTAGAAGACCGACTGCGGATGTTAGACCTCCTGGAGTCGGGCTCGGTGAATCCAGCTACAAGAGACAAATAAGATTAATCTTGATATTTAAATTTTTAAATTGGTCTATTTAATGTGTAAGCAGAAGCTTCAGCTTTAACAGTCCCCTGAAATTGAACAGAGTGCATCTGCAACAACGTCTGACTGGGATCCACATCAGCCAAGGCGATATTCACTGTTGCCATATGTGAGTTCACCTCTGCCGGTGTAGCCTATGACAAACTCCACCTGCAGGAATGTCAGAAAAACACAGTTCAGTTTGATGTTTCATCATGAACTTAAAATATGTCATTTGTGCGGTTGCTCACCTTTTTCACTGCATTTTTTACAGGAGTTGTTTTGTTGTCTTGTACAGGCCAATCAGACAGCGCATTACTGGGATCTGAGACCAGAATTAGTAAAGTGTTGACATAAAACATTTATTCTTAAATGCACATCCTGTATCTTTACCTTTTTGTGAAGCCTATAATCCAGAAATAACAATAATCAAGAAAAGGCTGTACTTGTTATATACAACACCTAACAAGTAATTTTTTGCTGTGAACAGATTTTATACTACAGATTACAGTATGAGAAGCACCTTTACTTTAGGACTAGCTGGAGAAAAACCTCAACTGCTAGTGTTGATGGCTGATTTGTAGCTGACTGAACTCTTATGAAGGCATATGAACTGCAAAATGAAGATGTTTCTCCTAATGTCATACATGACTTTGTGCTGCATTTACAATCAGCCACTTACCAGAAAATTGACACTGGCTCCAACTCCCCTACGGGAATCTGGAACAAAAAAGTTGATGTTAGCCCGTCTGCTGTGAGATTCTCACCAGTATCATGTACTTAAAAGCATTAAGTGGATTTTCTGACCTTGATCAGACTCAGGTCAGAGAAGTAGGAGCGGGCACTCAGAATTGGATCTGTGGTGCATGACTGAGGAGTCACTTTACGGGCACAAGACAGAGACACAGATCTCAAGAACTCTACAGGCAGAGGAAGACAGAACATATTGAAAGAAATAGAGTAGTTAATACAGTTGTAATATACATGTATAGATGTGTATTAGACACATAGAAAAATGGTTGCATTGTATAAGGAGAAGACTGTTTATACAATGTATAACAGAGAATGGACTGAAAAATGCCTGTAAATTCACTCTAAACATGCCTGTCACTTTGTGGAGATTTTGAATTCTTAAAATGACTTTCAAGGTAAGACAAAACTTCTCAGGTGGGAAATGATCAAGTTTCTGGATTCTAAATAACGAACATTTAAACGAAGGTGCTTCAGTGTTTGCTTGCTCTACTAGTCAACCACCTTTCCATCACTATTTGACCTGGACGTTAACATTAAAACAATGTTCTGAGGTCAGACAGGGTTCAGGGAGTTCCTCTGGTAAACCTGCTCCCAACCACTGTCCCTGCAGATACAGAAGAAGTTTCAAGGTTGCAGGTTTGCTACATTGTGATAATTAGCATTTAATTTTAGCAGTGACTCACTTGCAGGGTTGCGGTTGATACAGAATGCAGCTGCAGCTCCCTGCAGACGGCTGACGGAGGAGACCCCGCACAGAGGGAGTTGGAGAATATGTCTGGATGACATCATCAACCTAGAAAACTGCAATTTCTCAATAAAATGCATTTTTTTTTAAATACAGTAGATACCATTTTGGGGCCAGAAACTTTGAGCAACATGTCTGTTTACCCTATAGAAAATGTCTGCTGTGGCTGATGCTTGTAGGCTCTGGTGGTTTTGAAGTGGTACGAATCCCCTAAAGCTGGATACTGAAGTACAGCTGGAAGGAGGCTGGGGTGCCTTTTTCTGTAGTGAGGTAGAAAAATGCTGCTGACGGTACCCCCCGTGGCTGCTGAAATAATTGAAAGCTTAACTATACTATGTTTTCAAATTAATATATTCACATTATATCTATTTACCTTCAGGCCCGGACACAAAACAAAGAGTCCCGTCACAGTGATAAGAGACGAGTCACGTTGCTCTGAACATGAAGCCATTCTCAATGCAAACTCCTGATCTGTAAAACAAAAAGGTTTAGAACTTTTTAATGCTCAATAAAAATAACATTTTATGTGCTATAGTATTAGAACATGCACAGATGACTTACATGGCTTTTTGAGGACATCCAGTGAAGACAGTACTCAAATTAGCAACATTGCAATCAACTGTGTCACAACAGCAGCCAATGTCACAAAAACCAGGCGTCAAATCACAAAGACAAGCTGGAAATCAACAGAAAGAAATGTGTTAGTCGTGAGAAGATTCGATAATACTTAAAAAAAACTTGTGCTATATTATAGTGTTTATTGTGATTACCGTAGCTACTAGTAACCCTATTTTTTTTAAAAAAGGAACTGAAAAATGTGACTAGTTACAGTACATTCATTAGTCAATACTGACAATAAGTTTTTTCATAAACATTATTAAATATTATTATTTTGCTGTAAATATTTGTATTTTTTCTTTTAGAAGGAGAAAATATCTATACCAATGCACTGTGTGCATTGTGTGCTGCTATTTTTTTATTCAAACTGTTTTTCTATTTGCTGCTGTTACCCTGTAAATAAAGGTTATATATATATATATATAATATATATCATATAATATATATCTAATAAGTGGAATTTATGTACAGAATCAGTGTAGTTTTCCCTTAAGGCACAACAGAGGACAGAAAAACAGCCGAAACTGTGTCAAAACAACTGTCAAAAAGGTACCTAGAAACTGATTATTACATGTAAAGGCCACAAATCTACAAAACCTAATCTGGAATAGAAGTTTTGTTATTATAGAGCTGCAACCAATGATTATTCCATTGCTGATTAATATGCAAATTACTTTCTTGATTAATCAATTACTTGTTTGGTCTGACAAGTTTTCATTAATAAAAAAAAAATTAAAAACAGAAAAACAGGTTTTAATTTGTAGGTCATAATGAAACTTTTCTGTACATTAAAGGAGCATTAAAGAGACAGATTTAAAAACCTTTAAAAGTAGTACAACTATCAATTATTTCAGAGTTAATTAATTTGTTGATTATTTATCTATTGATTTGTTGCTTTTTTATAAAATAGGAAAAATGTTTTGCAGTGTTTCCCAAAATGTCGTGTTTTGTCCACAACCCAAAGATATTCACATTGCTGTCACAAGAAGTATAGATATGAGAAAATACTCAAATTTAAGGAGCTGGAATCAGAGAATTTCTTTAAATTACTCAAACATTAATTACTCTAAGATCATTTAATAGTTGACAATTAACAGAATAATAATTGTAGCTTCATTGTATAAACAGTAACAGCCACGTTTATGGGTGATTGAGTAGCTGAGAAGTTAAAGAAAATTTAAACAGGGTAAGAGGCTGACATGGGCAACTAAAATAAGACTGTTTGCGGGACGGAGACAAGAAGCAGCTGAACTTAGATTTTAAGCTCAACAGGCTGGTGGAAGTTACCCTGTGGAGTCACGGTAGGCTGGACGGTGGTTGCAGAGGGAGCCTCCGTGTCCACAGTGGGCTCTTCAGACACTGACAGCGTCGGGGTCACCGTGGAGTTCACAGTGGAATTCATGTAAAATCCTCAGTGGCATTCACTGTTGGATTCAGGAGTAACTTCCTCTAATGGAGTTCATTGTGGGATCCAGAGTAACTTCCTCCGTGGAGGTTCGGGTTCTCCATCCCGCCCGGAGCAGGGGTAGCTGGGCTGGAAGGTTCCCCATTAGTTTGGGATGGAACTGACGGTGGAAGTGAGTCCGAGTCTGTGGCTCCGTGGGCCAAACATCCACACAAGACGATAATATGTGAAGTGAACGAAACCAGCGGCGGGAATTCATTTCGTCAACAGAGACATGATGCGCTGAAGTCGCCAGGTGTAGCTAATTTAGCTAGCTTGTTAATTCATGTTAGCTTTGACAGTTAACTTGAAGCTTTTTTCTTACGTCGCTCGGTAAAAACGCCAGACACTTGACCAAACAGACAAAAAATAATTATGTTTAAATGAATATAAGTACTAATAGAAGTCATTTCGAAAATATTAACCAAGGAAGCACTTAGCTACATGCTAACAGTCAGTATGTCGTCTGGTGAATGGAGCAAGCCTCTTGTTGCCAACGAAGTTGTTATGGAGACATCTGCGTGGATAGCACTGCCGTAAAACACGTAAAAGAGACGAAAAGCAGTTTCCCCCACAGCTTAATACATTTATTACTATCAACCAGCAACGTTGCATTGAGTAATCAAATTCTACAGTTTACGCAGCAGAAAAAATAGCTGCAACAATTACACATGGCAAAACTACAAAAGGGGAAAATTAAATAAATTAAATAGATTAGATTTGTTCTCATACTGAAGATATTTTGAACTTTCGAATACAATCTTCACTATCAAAAGTAGGCGAACATTTGTAAAAATAAATAAATAAATAAATAAATAATCAGAGGAGGTAAGCATTTCCAATTTTGCTCTGTTTGTAATTAGTGACAATTAGAAAAAAACTTTCACCTTGAAATAAGTGAGAAAAAAAATCTGCACATTTCCTGAAGTAAGGTATGATATTTAGAATATTGAGATCTTAAAATTAGCTGGGAAAACTTATTTTAACCTATATTTTACCAAAATTGACAAGCTTAGGTGTCTGAAAATAAGCCAGACATGCTAAAAAATAGTAGTTTTTCACAATTTTTTTTCTTTCATGTAACCTCCTAATTTGAGATGTTTTAACCCTCCTGCTGTCTTCATTTATGGGCACCAAAAAATATTGTTTCCTTGTTTGACAAAAATCCAAAAATTCTGCAAAAAAATTCCTCAAATTTCTAAAAATTTGCAAAACCTTCAGGAAGAAAATTCCAATAATTCCTTAAAAATTTCCCTTAAAAATTTTGTTTTTTTTAAAAAAATCCCCCAAATTTGGAAAGAAAATTCTTGTAAATATTTTCAAAAAATGAGTAAAAATCTTCCAAAAAAATTCTAAAAATATCTGAACTGATTGCATCAGTAAAACTTCTAATATTTTCTTTAACAACATTCACATAAAAATCAACCAAAATCCAGCGAAATTTGCTGTATTTTGGTTGATATTTCTTTCTTTTTTCTACCAAAAAATGCTCAGAGATTTCCCAAAAATGTTGAAAATGTGGACACCAGAAGTTTCACTGTGAAAATAGATTTTTTTCCCCACATTTTCGTACTTTAAAATGGGTCAATTTTGACCCGCAGGACGACACAAAGGTTAAACTTATTTTGAGTTTTCTTATAAAATACAACTCAAAACAAGATAATTTCAAGATTGTTTTACTCAACAAGATATTTAAGATGCATTGTCTTAAAACAAGTCCATCCATCTTGCTAAAATGTCACTTGTTAAATGAATTTATCTTAAATCAAGTGGGATGAGACATTTTGACTAAAAATAAGACAAACAGACTTGGTAAGATTTTGAGTTTTTGCAGTGTTGGTTACATACTTTTTGTGCCTGAGCGATCTTGACAAGATTAGCAGCATTTTGTAAACCTGCAGCTGTTGAAGAAATTTAACCCTTCAAAATTTGTTATAGTGGGTTGTTTTTTAGTATTCTGATATACGGTGGGCTTACTGAGTTCGAGTCTGCAAAGATAAGCCAACCCAGAACATTTTATAGACATGGTCAAGGGTGGGTCAAAAGGTGGGAAGGGACTGTATGTTAATACCAAGGTGAATAGTGGTTAGCTTTCATTAGTTGTCAGGTGACAACTAATGACAAGGTGACAAGGCTAATGACAGGTGGTCAGAGAACAAAGAGCAAAAGGTGACTGAAATAAGATTCCATCCATCCATTCTCTATGCACCACTTTATCCTCACTAGAGTCTCGGGGGGGGGGGGGGCGGGGGCGGGGGGGGGGGGCGGGGGTTGTGCTTGAGCCTATCCCAGCTGACTTGGGCGAAGGCAGGGGACACCCTGGACAGGTCGCCAGTCTGTCGCAGGGCTACATGTACAGACAAACAATCATCCTCACATTTACACCTACAGACAATTTAGAATAATCAATTAACCTCAGCATATTTTTGGACTGTGGGAGGAAGCCAGAGTACCCGGAGAAAACCCACGCATGCACAGGGAGAACATGCAAAGTCCATGCAGAAAGATCCCAGGCTCAGGCTGGGATTTGAACCAGGGATCTTCTTGCTGCAAGGTGAAAGTGCTAACCACTACTCCACTGTGCAGCCCCAGAAACAAGATTGAATCAAGAATTTTGAATAACAATGGATGATGGAAAGAAGGAGTGCCACTCGAGGGTATCTGTAGCTAAAGATGTGCTCTTTCTTCTTTGCAGTGTATGCAGTACCAATCAGAAGTGCACAAAATGTTCATATTTTCATTTCACTTTTACCCACTAATTCACTGAATCTTGTCCCCTATTTTCAATTTTGGATAACTGTTCTCAGAATTCTCAAACTTTATGTTCATAAACGTAAGAGAAAATATGTATTTGGTCATGAGTGTACATTTGTGTATGCTATTTTAGCTGAAACTATTGTAAATGATATACCATAACTTTGATTTAAATCTGTTTAAAATGTCTTAATATGTTTTCAAAGTAACAAAACATCCACAGTTTCATTGAGGGATTGTGAAAACATTGTACATAATGTGCGGTAGTGTACAGTAATCTAAAATTGCTCCACTTCAAACTATACATCTTGCTTTTCCTAGACTTTCCCTTTGGATTAAATGGATTCACCTTTTAAACAAAATGTCCCCAGTTCATACTGTAGGTTTCTTGCCAAATATTTGAAACTTCAACTGTAGCTCAATGCATTTTTAGACTTTACAAAGCTCCCCTAAGGGCTACAGAAAACATTACACAACTGCTTTCACATGCTGAGGTCTGTGGACACATGAAGTAAACTGATCTTTACAGTGGTTGGACTAATCCTTTATAAGTAAGCAAACACTGAAAACTGGAGAAGTCACTTCTAGTGCTGCCAGTTTTAAAACTAGTAGGAATATGGCAATAATATGTCTTTTTTTAAAAAAAAAATACCATTATTTAGAACAAGCAGGCGAACACTTTAAAGCCAATTATGGAATGGATCATCTAAGGGTCTGACTACAGCAATAGGTTGTATTTGTACAATCCAGTGTCAGTACTAGTGATAGTGTCACACTCTCCACAGCTTGGCAGATTTCAGTCTTGCAATGATTAGTTTACAAAATCCCAGCCTGACCTGCATGTCGGTGAGGTTCACAGCCTGCAGGGCAAACAGTGTACAAAAGGTGAAGGGCAATGACCCACGGGCCCACACCATTTCAGTACCGCACTGCTTCTATGCAGATTTTACATCTGTGAATGAAAGAATGAAAGCATGGCCCGATCTCAGGCTTATTCACTATTACTCTCTGTTTTAAACTTTAAAGGCTGTATGCTGTTGTTTTATTAATGCATCTCATTGGACTGCCGTTTCTTTTCCAGAAATACATACCTGCTCTGGTGGAGCTGCACAGCTTGAAACCAGGACAAACAGCTGTGGATGTTCTGGAAAGCTTCCACATGTGAATGTGTTGAATTGCACACATTTCAGTCAGTCGTTGCAGGTTGAGACATGCTTCTCCTATTCAGACTGTAAGAACAACAAACATACAAGAAACCATTTTGTCTTCAGCTACGAAACTATTTGTTAGAATCCTTAACTAAATAATAGGTTTAGGTTTATATTTAGGGATGTTTAGATATAGAAGATGATAACATTAAGAGCATATGTGTCACAAATGAAATAACCACACTATTACAGAATTGCTCCACATGCTATAGAAATTTAACTCATCAGCTTTAGAAAGATGTTTCACCATGCTGAATGTATCTTCCAACTTTTTGTTTTTCTTCCCCATATGCTGTTTTTGAGCAGTGCTGTGCTTATTTTACTGCTCAGGATATTTTTATTTTGCTGTCTGTCTCTTTCATCATCTCCTCTCTGCTCTGTGTAAACACAGTTTACCTGAAATTCCCTGAATTTTTGTCCCATGATTGCTGATTGTAGCTCAGTCAGTGACTTATTGTTTACACTACTTTGACCATGACATTTTCTGCACTTTTTCTGCATTTTAAAAAATAGTTTTGAACTTAACATGAATCTGTCCGTTGGTAAATGTCTCTGGGGTTCAGCTTGTTTTCATTGAAAATATTGTTTCTGTGCTGGGCAGGATACTGACTGTGGAAATCCAGGAATGCATAGTTTAAACAGTTCCTTCTGGCTGAAAAGACAGAGCATGAACACATGAAGGGATGTCCACACAACTCACAAATGCAGTCACATTTATTTGACATTTTTTGTCATAAAAAAATGTTTTCATTTTTCACTCACTACAACACAACTGTTGTTTGCTTTGGTAAGTGAGCAACAGTGAAGCAACACAACATAAAGCAACTGTGGCATTAAAGTAAATATTCAATCCATCTCTTATGCGCTCTCGGTGTGATTGCATTTCACTTCTCTGTGGGTTGGAGGGCTCCGCCCTTCCTAAAATTACAGGGGAAGCTGTTGGGAAAACATTGTGAGGGAAGGGGGAAATCATACGTAACTGGGAATGTTACATAAGGGCACTTTCTCTTTGTCTGCCTGTGTGTGTTCCTGTAATTGCAGACAGATAAGAACCTGGGACAAGCACTCAGGTTACAAAGATAGATAAAGGGAGAGAAGAACACTGAAGCACTTAGACTTTAGCTGGGACTTCAGGAAGGACTGCTTCTGGGAGTCTTGTGAGAGATTCTTACTGTTGGACTCAGATGTTGGAGAGGACTTACGCTGGAAGCCACGAGTAATCAAAACCAAAGGATTCCTGGACCTACAGATAACCACCGGAAGAGATAGTGACAGAGAAAAACATACACACACAGTGACCGTGCGCTTCACAGTCAAGCAGGAAGGGATTTGTGCACAGTTGGAATTTGTCGTCTACAGAAGTGGCTCAGCTGTGAATGTTCGACAAAGTCAGCGGAGGACAGGAGCTCCATAAAAAGCACCACGCTAGTCTTGCTTGAGACACTTGACAGTCAGATTTTGGCTTCTGGTTCTTGATTTGTTCAAGTAAACTTTTGGCAGTTTCAGTCATGGAGGGAGAGGGAGAGATGACCTACAGGGAGTCCATTGAGAAGGCTGGGTCCTCCCTGATGCGCTTCCCTGTCATCCCTGTCAGAGGAATCCCTCTCATGAAGCTCATCGCCAACAACTTTGATGACATCTGGGCTTTTCGTCCTGATCCATCGGACCTCCTCATTGCCACCTACCCTAAAGCAGGTACTCATGCTGCTGCTAAATCAGTTTAAAAATCTAATATTAACACTCCAGAGGAAGGTAACTCAGTACATTTAGAAAATTAAATGTACTTTACCTGCATGTTTACATTTTCTACTTGCACTTATCTGTGTGGAGAAACTGGTTTGGCTACTTTGCAGCTCATTTGTTTCATTCATTTGTTGCGTTTACTTTTCATTTAAAACCTCAGGGAACACATCTTGGGACAACACTCATTTCATTTACACACAAAGGACAGCAATAAAAGAGGTGCACATGGCTATATGAGATAGTAACAGCATTTAACAATGTTAAAATGAATGGGAATTAAGAAATGAGATGAATAAGTAACTAAAATCCATGAATATAATACATAATGGTGCACTCACAATGGTTTTTTAAATAAATTCTGAGTATTTTTACTTACTTTTTTTTTGTACTTTTTGAGGCACATTTTATCCTCAGTCCAGAACTTAAAATGTAAGTTTTATTCATTCATTCAACCTTTATCCCAGTGGAGGCCTCATTTACAATGTGCAGCTACAAATTCAAGATAAAAAAAATGAACCAAGTAAAGCAAGAGCAGCTGGAAGTAAAGGCAGGTGAAATTAGTCAAGTCAACTGCCCCAAAACAGTGAGTCAAGCTTAAGATTGTTCTGAAGGAGAGTGTAGGTGGACAGTGCATAAAGCTAGCTACTTGTGCTTCTTTCTCTACTAAATGATACAGTGCTTTTCCAGAAAATAAAGAAAGCATAAGAGGACATGCCCAAATCACTATGTAGGAAAATGTAGAAAAAATATCAGAAAAGTCCCGAAACACTGGACTGATCTTCTAAGAACGGTTTGATGAGGTGTGTTACGACCCAGCTGTCTAGGGTCATCTGGGACTAAGAAAAAAACTAAGCGTTTTTGGTGAGGTAAAGCAATTTACTACTTAGTGACATAATTAAAGAAAAACTGGGCCAGTGGATGGTGCTAAATCAGAGAACCAAGTAAAGCCAAATGATGGCAGAGTTATGAAAAACTAGCGAAAACAAAAATAAAACAACTTAAACACATTAGCAACAACCATAACCCATAAAAGAAACTAAAGAAACGAGTGCCTCAGAACACAAACCAACGAGGGATGAGTAACTTCTAAGCTAAGTTTGTCAGCTGCTAACAGAAGCTACAAATTACACAAAGCGCAAAGACACAAATGGCTGCAGCTGGAATGACTACCTTGGGGTCTGGAGCAAACTGTTAAGGCAGCTATAGCTGAGTTCAGCTGCCCAAGCTGTCTCCCCACACAAAACCTGGAAAAGTCCACCACAAAAGCAGAAGGCATCCAGCCACCAGGAGCCATAACAAAGTGTGATAGGTAGAACCTGAAGTGACACAGAAAAACATCTACGCACCTGCCCTGAGCTGCGGTTTCAGAGGTGTTTTCCTGATTTTGTAACATTTTCTCTACTCCCTATTGACCTAAAGATGACAAGTCTTTGTAGCACCATCAGAGTGGTTGGTGTCAGACAGGACAATGTCTGTAAAATTGTGTAAAGAATGAGGAGTTGTGTTTGTCTCAGTTTGGTGACACTCGAGGAATCCTGTATATTCACTTGGGCATCTGTGTTTTTTGGGGACATTATAGGGACCACGTGGACCCAGGAGATAGTTGACCTGCTTCTTCACAATGGAGATGCTGAGGCCTGCAGACGAGCCCCGACTCCCGTCCGCAGCCCCTTCCTCGAGATCGTCTCCCCACCACCCATCCCCTCAGGTTTGTGTTTCTGTCTCTGGACTTTGTACAGAAGTTTAGATTGCGCTCTGAGCTGTCCCTCACTTACAAGAACACTGTGTGCTCAAGATTTTTGCATTAACTCTTTAAGATGCATTCTTCACCTATATCTTATATTAGGACCCACAAATTCAGTTCCTGAAGGAATGTTTTGACAATGGTTTGTTTCTTTCGCTTTAACCAGGGCCAATGAGCTGTTAATCAATAAATATTTCCTTTAGTGCTAAAATGGGCAAACTGTCCTGGTGACAGACATGTTTCTGCTGGAGGGACAAAAGAGATAATATAGTTGCTGATGTGGTTGTCAGGTGAAAAGGGGTTCTTTGTAGTGAAACTGAAATTCATTTCTCCAAATTCTCTGGATGTATTTGGTACTTTTTTGACAGTTCCCTAGAGGCATAAAAATATTAAATGTGACATTACATCGTCTTTTTGAGGCTAGTTAGTTTGTTCGTTGCTAACTGCACTAGCTTAGCACAAGGAACACTGTAAACTCTGTCCAAAAGGAACTCAATTTGCTTACCAGCACCTTAAAAATGTAGTATTTAATGTATTAATTGAGTTATTTCATTTACAAAGCAAAAATAGCTGTGGAAATGCATATTTTTTAATCACATAGGTTGCAGTTATCAATGTTGGGCAACTTGGGCCAGAAAAATATCAATTGTGGGCTTGAATAGTCTTTTAGAGGGTGTTTAGTTAGTTAGTTGTGAATGTTATCTTTCTGCAGTCCGTGTATGGTTGCTTTTTAAGACCTATTTTGCTAGAAATGTTATGATGTTTTGAGAAATCAGTTAAATTGTAATCTTAATGACTTAGATGAGAGGATTAGTACCATTCTACTGTCTATAGACTAAATATGTAGCTATAGCAAAAGGTCAGTTAGCTTATCATGGCTTTGTTTTGCTTGGCTTAGCTTAGCTTAGCTTAGCTTAAGGAACACTGTAAACTCTATTCAAAGGAAACACAATTTGCTGACACTTACAAATGACAAAGAATAAAGTAAAAAAAAAACACCCTGTCATTTACTGTCTTTTTTTTTTCAGTTACATAAGTTGCAATGATCAATTCTGGAAGGAAATGTGGCCTTTCACAGCCTTTCAGAGGCTAGTTAGTTATCAAGTCACTGGTTGTAACATCCTGTGTAATGCAGGATAAGAATGGTACCGAGCTTCTTATCTAACCTATCCAGAAAACAACTCTTCTCAGATTTTTTAATGTACTTCTTTAATTCAAAGACTGTCTGAGCAATCATTAACAAAACACTGAGCTAAATGAAGCTACAAAGCTCCTTCTACCTGTCAAGCTGAGTGACTTTGCACTTTCCTGACAATGCAGTTAAAGATAAAAAAACACTTTTACTACCAATTCTGATGTAGTAAACACACCCTGTGTCAAATCGTCTTTAATCTGAAGTGACTGACATTCTGCTATAAAGTTTAAAATTAACTACAATTGACGCCTCAAACAGACTTTAGAAATTTTCTGTTGTATTTATCTTGTTTG
This sequence comes from Acanthochromis polyacanthus, assembly GCF_021347895.1. Classification (NCBI taxonomy): domain Eukaryota; kingdom Metazoa; phylum Chordata; class Actinopteri; family Pomacentridae; genus Acanthochromis; species Acanthochromis polyacanthus. The sequence continues at coordinate 13,002,655 of NC_067131.1, read as the reverse complement.
AACGGAAATAGTTCAGGTTAGTTGAATATTATAAAGCAACCGTGGGGTCATTATCCATCATTACATGGGCTTTGTAACTTAGAATCTGAGTTAACATGGAATAAATGTGTTTTTACTCTTTCTTTTGCGTGTCTCAGGCCTCGATCTGCTGAGGACAATGGATCCCCCAAGAGTTATCAAGACACATCTTCCCTTTCAGCTGGTACCTCTTGGATTTTGGGAAAACAAATGCAAGGTAAAACTTGCTGTCTGACAGATTTAAGTGAGCGTAAAGGTCCTGCAGTCTCTTTTGTTGGTTATTGCACATATAACGCATGTAATTGGAATAAGAGGTTATTGCCATTCACCAAGTGTCAGTGCAGTGGCCTCTTGTCTTTATTGTTGTTATAAATCTCCTTTTAATGTCCCTTCTGATTGTGTGTGAAGACAATCTACGTGGCACGCAATGCCAAAGACAACCTGGTGAGCTACTACTACTTTGATCTTATGAATATGACCCAGCCTGAACCAGGGCCCTTTGATGGCTACGTCACCAAGTTCATGCAAGGAGAGTGTAAGTAGATTCAATTACATATCTGTGTTTCTTCTTAGCATTTCTACCTGAATCACAAACATATCCCAACCTACTAATCCAGCACCTTTGGACATCTGGAGGCTTTTGTGAACCTGTAGAAAATTTCAATATGTACTTGTGGATGGTAACTGCTGGAATCCTATACTTAAGGTTACCTAATATTTATTAATCTTTTCTTCCCATGAGAACCTGATCATGCCTCAGTGGCTGTGATTAGATTAGCAGCACCCTGCACAGTTGCAGAGTGCAATAAAGGCAGTTCAGAAGAAAAAGGTCTTCTACGAAAAGCTACAAAAACAGAAGGTTCACTATTCCTTCACTGGTGTCCAGACCAGCTGCTACTTTAATGCATGAGAAGCATTTTTTTGTTTGTTTGTTTTTGTATAGCTGACAACCTCTCTGGTGCACATGGACAAAATGAAACTGTTAGTATTTACCACACTTGGTTTTTTAAATTGGTTTTCTGGCTTTATTAAAGGTTAATGTGTATTTGGTAATACTTAATAGATCATTTAAGAGCTCAAAAAGGAAAAATAGCTATTCAGCTAGCCTGACCAGCACTAATGACACGTGTAATTGGCAGACTTGCACTGCAGATAGCCACAAATTCAGGTCATTTCATGCTTTTCACGTTTGTATAGTGCTAACCCAAGAAAACATAAAATGCAGTTTTTAAATGATGATTTCAATTATTAAAGGTAAAATGCTGTCCAGCTCCACCTACTGTATGGGAAAAAGTAATTGCCCCCTTAGCTACCAATCTACCAAAGGACCTAATTCAATAGGCAGCTGGGTTCAATTTCACCATCCTTACCCTCATATGATTACTGCCAGACTTGTTGAACCTGAACATCACCAAATAGAACCTGTGTGGCATTGTGAATTGGCTGAAAGGTCTCAAAAAGCAGCAGATCTTGCCACCTTCTTAAGAGATTCAAGAACAGATGCTAAACAAAGTTGTTGACATTTATCAGTCTAGGAAGGATTTGCCATTGCTAAGGCTCGAGAGAAGCACCCTGAGAGACATTATCCACAAATGAAAACACATGGAACAGTGGTGAACCTTCCCGGTAGCAGCCGGCCAACCAACTTTTCTCCAAGAGTGCATCGACAGCTCATCTAGGAGGTCACAAAAGAACCCAGACAAACATCAAAAGAACTGCAGGTCTCACTGGCCTCAGTTAAGATCAGTGTTCATGATTGGAAACCATCCAATGTGGCTAAATTAAAACTATTCTGCAGAGAAGAGAAGGCCAAAGTTCCTCCATGGGGATATGGAAGACAAACATTTAACGTTTGACGCAGATGTTGCTGCCAAGGGTGACCCAACCAATTATTAAGTTTAAGGGGCAATTACATTTTCACATGGTGATATTGACTTTCAAGAAATCTTCAGTAAATATATTTATTTCATTTAAAAAAGCCTTTTGTGTTTTATGTATCATACAGCACTGTATGTGTGATGCAAACTCTGTCATGAACCGGTGTTCCTGGTCTGTGAGTGTCAGCATGGACCCCTCTGCAGCCCAAAGACCACACTGTGGAGATGCTCTCATTTGTACAGGCTTTTCAGCTACAGCATCCAAACACAGTCAGTCCTTTGCTGTGTCTGTCCACTCAACATACCTCAGGAACGATCACAATGACACAGTGCTACAGCCCAACCTGTAACTGGCTGCTGTATCTTATCATGAGTCCAAAGTCCCAGCCAATCTATTGGAGCGATCAAGAAGTTCACAAACACTTGTAAAGATCATCCATATCATGTCAGTCAGAGTTTCCAATGACCCCTACAGCTCTTAGTTTTATATGATGAAAGGACTGAAACACATGCATCTTCATCACAAAAAAACAATCATGCATTTTGGTTCTATCAAAGATTTATTATAGGTCTTCTGGAAATATGACTGTGTTCATCTTTTTTTTAGTGGCATCACTTCTTACTTTCTTATGAGTTAATACAGTTGACTAGATCTGCTGACTTCTCTGTGACAATTTCAATAGGGCCCGTTAGATACACTCATTAGACAAAAGCAACAGTGACAGCTGAGTACAGAAATGAAGAAGCAACTCACTGGCTTTAACAAGTCAGAAAAATCACTTGGAGTTGTTTCAAACCAGCTAAGAGCCTAAAATAATCTCTGCAAACAACTGCAAGTACAAAGTACAATGGTACAATTGTGTCACTGCCATGATCAGAAGGAAATTGACTTAGACAGACTTTATTAATCCCCAGTGGGAAATTCTGTAATGCAATGTAAATGTAAGCTCACCTGCTACTGCGCGACATTTGATCAAGATGATCGAGAGTGTTTTACATAGCCTTTCCTTTTGAAGCAGCACTGCTTCAAGTTAGATTAAAGTTTGCTGCTGATTGCATGGACAGAGAAAAGCCCTTCTGGAGAAAGGTCCTGTGGTCAGATGAAACAATGACCAGCAATATGTCTGGAAGAGAGAAGGTGAGGCCTTTAACCCCAAGAACACTACACCTACCATCAAGCAAGGTGGTGGTAGTATTATGCCCTGGGGCTATTTACCTGTAAATGGAAACATGACGATTACCTCCACATTCTTCTTTTTAAAGTTTTTCTGGCCCTTATTATAGTGCACAGTGGAGAGAGAGAGACAGGAAATGTGAGGAGAAAGCAGCAGTTTGGACTTGAACCCATGCCTGCTGCTATCAGGGAACTAAGGTCTGTTTATGGGTCACACGCTCAACCTGTTGACCTCCACATTCTTCAGTAAAACCTAAAATCATCAGCTAGAAAGTTGGGTCTTGGACTCAGCTGGGTGTTTCAACAAGACAATGAGTCCAAACACACATCAAAAGTGGTAAAAAAAAATAATTAAAATGTTAGTTCAGGCTAGTATTAAGGTTTCAGACTGATCTCCCCAAAGTCCTGACTTAAACCACTTTACCTGTGGACCACAATAAAGAAACAAGTCTGTGACAGAAGACAACAAATTTAGTTTAAGTGCACAAATTCTGTCAAGAGGAGTGTTGAAAGATACAACCAGAGGCTTGTGGATGGATAATAAAAGCCTGTTTGAGGTGAAAATGACCAAAGGACACTGAACTAAATAATAGCATCGCTGTGTGTAAATTTTTGCCCCGGCAGATTTTCTAATATTTCCAGGAGACGTATAATAAATCCATGACAGAACCAGAATGCATGATGGTTTTTTTGTGACAAAGAAGATTCATTTCCTTACCTATTTTGGCTATTGAAAGCAGGCAACACGTTAGTTTTGTGTCTTCAGCTTGTGTCCACTACTGCACAGGACACAACAAATCAGTTAATCACTAATAAGCAGTCAAATCAGTACTCAGAAATGTTGACAGCCCATTGGGGATTCTGAATCTGGGTGTTGGGGAGTCCCTCACGAAATGTTTTAATGCTATTCATTCATGAATTTCCTACTTTGCTAGCTGTTGCTAGCAGCCCTAAAAGTTAAGAGGTTCAACTTCTCTTTAATAAAAACTTCCTGGCAAATTTAAAGGCTCATTAAAAAAACAAAAAACAAATGTGCTGCTGAAGGAGGATAAACATCCGTCAAAGGGATTGTTCACAGTGTGGAAACCCAAAGGTTAATTAATGACTTACACAAGTAAAGATCAGGAAGTGGAAGCCGTGTATTCTAACATTTTCCTCCTACTGTGTCTCTACAGTGTCATGGGGCTCCTGGTATGATCACGTGAAAGGTTACTGGGAAGAGAGAGAGAAGAAGAACATCCTTTACCTCTTCTACGAGGATATGAAAGAGGTACGGAGAACATATGAGCCCAGTTGCATTTTGTAAAACTGATATTATCAAAGAATTAAGACCAACTATTTGACTTTTCCCTTTCTCCGACAGCAAAAACAATTCATAAAATCATAAATACAACAAGAAATGTAACAACTGGTAATGATACGTGTACATTTTGTAAAGCTGACTGATTAGAAAACACAGATTTTCATCATGGAACAATCAGTCCTCGTGGCGACACTTGAAAAACAGAATCCCTTCTTTCCAACAACACAACTTTTCTACGGAGGATAAAACGATCTGATTCTGTTGACAAAATCCTATACATGCAAATGTAGATTTTTAAAATCTCCTTCTGTTTTTGAAGAATTTAGAACAAACAGACCTTCAAAAAATAAACATGAATTCACGTATCAGTATTTCTGGCAGTTGTGTTCTCAGTTGCAAGATAATGACATAATGTGTTGTTACAGCTGTTTGAACATTTGTTTTCCACTACCAGAATCCTCGACGTGAAGTGGTGCGCATCATGAAGTACCTGGACCTGTCAGTCTCTGATGAAGTCATCGACCGGATTGTGGATCTCACATCCTTTAAAAAAATGAAGGAGAACCCGATGGCAAATTACTCCTGCGTCCCGTCACCTGTTTTTGATCAGACCATTTCTCCATTTATGAGAAAAGGTGCATCAATCAGCTCTCCGTCTTGTCCAAAATTAACATATTGATCTGCAGAATTGCAAACATGCAGCCTCAAAGCTCCAGGTTTTGGATTTAGGATGAGTGTTCTGCAGTGGGAGAATTAAAGTTAAAGCAAGAAGCAGCATATCTAAGTGCTGACAAACAGCTCTGAGCACCAGAGCTGGATCTATTGAGAAAGGGGACATAGTTTTGAGGGAAATTATTGCAAAATCGGAATGTAAAACATGAAATCAGGACATAATGCTCTCAAATTGAAAGATTCCTGAATTTGTCACACAAGGATGAGAGCTGAAGACATTATGTCCATAAATTAATGTGGCACAGTTCAATCAACGTCTTTCTCAGCAGAACTACATCAGTACAAGCTTCCTAAATTCTATTTTATCAGGACTTGTGGTGCAATGTCGCCCCCTAGAGTTTTCTGGATATCTTGCCTTCTATTATTTTTACAGAATAGAGGAGCCTAATGCAATAACTGAGGTGACTGATAAATAATTGATTAATCAGAAACTATTTTGATGTTGTCTTCATCTTTTTAATGATTTTATTTTTAGCAAAAATGCCTCAAATTTGTTGTGGCAGCTTCTCAGATGTGAAGATTTACTGTTTTTCATATATTTTAGGGTTGTAGTTTGGATTTTCTATTATTTTTGTTTAAGAAAAAGTAATTTGAAGACTTCAGCTAGGCAGTCGTCATGGATATTGGGCACTGTCTTCTTAACAAAGCAAACAAATCAGTCCTTTAACAAGTAAAATAGCAGCTAAACTGATATTTATACCTGTGATGTTCAACAATAGAAGCTTTAGGAAAAGTTTTTTTAAGAACTGACTATTTAGTTCCTCTGTGTAGCTTTTGATCTACTTCTCTAACGCTATTGCTGTCTCTTCTGCCTTTTCTTCCTGCACAGGTGAAGTAGGTGATTGGCAAAATCATTTTTCAGCCGAGCAATCGAAGATGTTTGATGAAGATTATGAGAAGCAAATGAAAGGGTCCAACATTCCCTTCAGGACCCTCATCTAATGGATTTTAGGTTTTTTGCAAATTCATTCTGCAAACCAAAGACCGATGAACGGACACTGTGCAGCAATCAAGCAGCAGAAATCCTGTCAGAAAGTTTGCCATGAGCTAAAAATCAAAACAAACAATGAATGAAATGAAAGTGGTTTGACTTGGGCTTCATGTGTGGGCGGTAAACACTGTAATCACTGCACCTCATGATCTATCTATAGAGAGGAAATTATCCAAACGTCTGTGTGAAGGATCAATAAAAATGTGCTTCACAATACGAGTTAATGAGTTTTTAATCATCACTTTATTGCAGCTTGTCACGTAAACAATATATAAGACCAAAAGTGTTGTGACTGAGTGGACATGCCCATTTTGTATCATGAGACCTCCAACAGAGTCCGCTGACCGCATGGTGCCTATGGAGAGCGCTGGCAGCTGGAGGCTGGTTTTTCTGCCCATATGAAGTCATTTTGCAACCCTACACCACACTGTACAGAGCCCAGCTAAAGCAGGGAGGCTGCGCGAGACACGAGCAACAAAGACTAGATTCAAAGTAAAGAGCTGGAAAGTCAATCATATGAAAATGGACAGAGGACACAAAAACACAACAGCTGAGAATATCCAAGGTTAACAAAAAAATCACCTTTAATACATATTTATTTCTTAGAATAAAATCTTAAATATTTTAATACTTTATCAGCAGGGATACTTCCCTTCATTTCAAGCCAATCTCCTTCCTTATATAGAGGCTATTTTTATGTTGACTTTTTAAAAAAATGAGTTTTATAGTTTTTTTTGTACATTTTTCATGTGTTTTCTCCTCTCTTTTCTAGATGGCTCACTATGGATCCCCTCTTTGGTTGTGATCTTTCTCTCTCTCTCTTCTCCACCTCTTTCTCCTGAACCCTTAAGATCCTCTTCTTCTACATCTCTATTTAGCTTCTGTACCTGGGAAGGAAAAAACAGATAAATCAGAGAGGGAAAGGGCTTCAGCTTTTTCTTTTATCGGCAGGCCCAGAGCTCTTGAGTCAGTTGAGAAACAATTCAAACCATTTAAAGTTAACCTCCAGGTGATTTGATGTTCAATGAATCTTGTTTGTTGGCAGAGGCAGGTCGCCAAGTAAGAGGATAAAATTAGACTCAGTGTTAAAAATCACTAAATGGGACAAACTGCGCTCAACTGACTCCTAAAGCAAAAAGCAAAACTGATGCTGTAAAATGGGAAATATTTCAAGCAAATGTAGCCTCGCAAGGCATGAAACAGAACCACAGAGAACATGTACCTCCAAAGAAGAAAAACATCTCGTCATGACTAAGATATGGGCATGAAGAGCATTGCAGTCTAATTCAACACAGCAATACTTTGTAAAAAAAAGCATGTAGTAAATGGTTTATAACTTATTGCAATGTATAGTCAAATGTAAGTAAAGTGTTTCCTCGTGCAGTATTTGCCAACAATTGCGTGATTTAAATCATGTTATATTGTTATTTATTATCTGCATTTGTACCAGGTCACAGTTTATGAGTTAATAATCAATAAATACCTAAACAGACATCATATTATCTCGCTGCTACTATGTTAGAAAGTGTTATAAACCATTTATTAAATGCTTATAAATGCGCTTTTACAAGCCATGGTACCAGAAAAGGCACCATTCACACTCGGTCATAAGCATTTAACACGCACATTGTGATGCTAATGCTGACAGCAGCTACTCAGAGGTGACCGAGTCAACCCGCCAGAAATAGAAAGAACAACAAACAGAGACAGAGCTCAGAGCAGAACATCACCGACAGACAGCAGCGCTCGGGGATCTCCCCACACAGGAGTCAAACTGTCAAAACTTAAAATGAATTCTAAGTCACAGGGAGACCCCAGAACTCCACATCAACATGATTCTGATAACAGGTAGACGACAGAAAAGTACACAAACACACACAAACTGTAGATAAACAGTAATAGCCATGACTGGCAGTGGCAGCTGAGGAATACCTTGCTTTAGTTACAGGCTAATGGTGGTTGGTTGATTGCATTTAGTCTGGAAATTGACAAAAAGTGGTTAAGTGAGTTAATGACGGGCGGAGACCGCAAGTGATCACAAAGATTAAAACACTTAGGTTATGATGGAGTGATGGACGGAGATTATTAAATGAAAATTAAATGACTGAACAAGATGAAGAGGAACTTTTAATATCAATTAATCATTACTTCTACAAAGATGACAATACTAACCAATTATTCACTGAGTAAAGGTAAAATGATTATTAATAAAATATTATTATTTAGGTTTTTTAAAATATGTTTGAGTGGATGTGCACAAATGCAAAGATACTTACTCTCAACGTAGTTGCGAGCGACGAACTTCAGCACCTCATCAATGGCGATGACGGGGAAGGAAAGCTTCAGGACCACCATCCACTGATCCACGCTCAGATGGGTCAACTTGAAGATCATCTGGGGGGGCAAAAAAGGGAAGTCAGGACTGGTGGAAACCGACAGAGGAGAGCAATTTGAACAAAAACTACAAGTCACCGAGGACAAAGCTGGGAGATTTAAAGCCCTCAGCTCTTAAATCAGGCTGTAGAGAGAGTGAATGTCTGACTTACGGGCAGAGGGTCAACATAGATGATCATGAAGTGCAGGGACATGGACAGAGTCATGGCGGCAAGCAGCCAGAAGTTGCTCCATGGGGGCATGCGCAGCAGAGACTGGTTCTCAGACAAGCTTGAAAAAGAAACAAAAGCGTGATAGTAAATGTCTGTGTTGCATGAAGAAACCACATTATTAATTATTGTCTTCATTTATGGGCATCACAAATATTGTTTCCTTGTCTGAAACAATACAAAAATTCAGCAAAAAAATGTCCAAATTTATGGAAATTTGCAAAAACTTCAGAAAATTTGAATAATTCCTTAAAAGTTTCCCTTAAAAGTTTTATTTTAAAAAAATCCCCCAAATTTGGAAAGAAAATTCTTGTAAATGTGTTTCAAAAAATTTGAAAAAAATCTTCCATAAAAAACCTAAAAATACCTAGTGCTTACATATATATACATATACATCTGTAAAACATCTTTTTTCTTGAAGAACATTCACAAAAAAATCAACCAAAATCCAGCGAATTTCGCTGGATTTTGGATGATTTTTTGTGAATGTTCTTAAAGAAACTTTTTTTTAACATTTATTTTTCCCACCAAAAAATGTCTAAAAATTTCCCAGAAATGTTGAAAATGTGAACATCAGAAGTTTCACTGTGAAAATATATATTTTTTCCACATTTTCAAACTTTAAAACGGGTCAATTTGACCCGCGGGACAACAGAAGGGTTAAGTATATCATCAAAAACGGGGTCTCATTTTAACACATGTGAAGTAGTACCTGTTGAGAGCGTTGCACATCTCAATGGTGACCAGCACAGACAGAGCCATGGTCATGGGAGGAGCAGCCTCAAAGATCTCGCAGTCGATGCCGGTGAAGTCCTCGTTCTCTTCGTGGCACTGCATGAAGTGGGACTGCACAGAGGAGAAGTGAGGTTATAAAGTGTCTGCATCACAGGGTTTTTTTTTTTTTTAGAAGGCAGTATGAAGCAGACACAGTCAATTACCAGCTGGTGGTAGGTGACATTGGGGCCAGTGGTATCATACAGGAACCACCAGGCGGCACCACCAACAGTGGCAGCACCGACGTATCCTGTTAAGAAAGGAGAACGGCGTCAGTGTAGGTAAGTGGTTTCTTAAATTTAAACGAAACCCTCACAAAATCTCTGCACCCCTACTTGCAACCCGGTCTCACGGGGATTCGTGAAACTGTCACGTAAGTTTTAGTTTCGGTTTCGTGCGCACCAACACGATTTCGTCATGTTTTTCGTGCCGCTCACCACGAAATGTTTTTCGCTGTGGTAATCACATCTGAAAGTGGTTTATACCGGCGGATTCATGACGATCTAAGCTGTCCATCGGCGTATACTGCTTGTGTGATCGCGTTTGCGGCCGCCGGACATTCTTGAAATTCCTATGCAAATTGGTAAGTGTACCACCGGCTTATGGTTAGGTTATGGTTAGGTTATGGTTAGGGTTATGGTTAGGGTTATGTTTAGGGACGATGTCATGCAAAATATAGCGTTGGATTCGCCACGGTTTTACATTAAAAATATAATATACACATTCTTTTGAAATACGTTCTGAGTGGCACGAAAAGTCCGCCGTTTAAAATACATTGGTGCGCATTTCGTGGTGAGCGGCACAAAAAACATGACGAAATCGTGTTGGTGCGCACGAAACCGAAACGAAAACTTACGTGACAGTTTCACGAATCCCCGTGAGATCGGGCTGCTACTTACCACCAATAGCCATGTATCTGAAGAACAGCCAGCCAGAGATCAGGGGCTCTTTGGGGGAACGTGGAGGCTTGCCCATGATGTCCAGATCTGGGGGGTTGAAACCCAGAGCGGTGGCGGGCAGACCATCGGTAACCAAGTTCACCCACAGCAGCTGGACAGGGATCAGAGCCTCAGGCAGACCCAGAGCGGCAGTCAGGAAGATACTGAGGGGGTGAAAGAGGACACAAAGCTGAGATTAGCCAGAGACAGAGAGAAAGATGGCGGTTAGGTGTTTGTCGTAGTGTTTTTATCACTCACCAGACGACCTCACCAACGTTGGAGGAGATCAGGTAGCGGATGAACTGCTTCATGTTGTTGTAGATAGCTCTGCCCTCCTCAACAGCAGCCACAATGGAAGAGAAGTTGTCGTCAGCCAGGACCATCTCAGAGGCAGACTTGGCAACGGCAGTGCCAGAGCCCATGGCGATGCCGATCTCGGCCTTCTTCAGGGCAGGGGCATCGTTCACACCATCACCAGTCTGGGTTGAGAGGACATGATGGCTGCAATAAATTGCTGTCACACTACATACACGTATAGATAAATTACCTGATGTGTCTGTATCAAGTTCAAGTTCTATCTGTTGCTGCTGGGTTCCTACCATAGCAGTAATGTCATCGTAACCCTGCAGGAACTCAACAATCTTGGACTTGTGGGATGGCTCCACACGGGCGAAGCAGCAGGCCCTGCGCACAGCTTCGGACTGTTCGTGGGAGGGCAGATCGTCAAACTCACGTCCGGTGTAGGCTTTGCCTTCAACATCCTCGTCCTCGCCGAAGATGCCAATGCGACGGCAGATAGCGATGGCAGTTCCCTTGTTGTCACCTGACATACAGATGAGACGTTTGGTGATAAGTTGTTAAAGTTTCTGAGGTGTTTCAACAAACATTCTGGGGCCATGTGGGACAGGAAATACCAAAAAGTGCTAAAGGAGGTACAATACTGTGTATATTTTTAACAAATACACAACCCATGACCAGAGTTCTAAAATAATAAAATAATTTCTGTGATGCAAAACATACTATCTACAGTGTGCTACAATTTCTGTGAAACTAATGAGGCAAACATTCCAATGAAATGGCAAATTACTGAGGAATTCAATATACAATATGTTATATTTGCTCTCTAAATAAGTAAATAGTTTGGTTTTAAATAAAAATCATACTTTTTTTTCCCCTTTTCCAGCAAACTCAAATCAGCGTCTTACTCAGTCCAAGTGTAGATCTTGATACCGATACAACCTGGCTGATAATGTTCGACAGCAGAGGGCATCACAGCACATTTCTGAATCACTAATTCAACCCATTCACAGTACTAACCAGTGATCATAATGACACGGATTCCAGCAGCCCTGCACAGCTCAATGGAGCCAGTGACCTCCTTACGAGGGGGATCCAGCATACCAACGCAGCCAACAAAGGTCAGGTCCATCTGAGAAGAGAAGTGTGAACGGATCAGTCTAAGTTCTTACATGTAGTCAGCGTTGTATCCACAAATTTTAACGCTAAGTCCAATCAGGTTGTCGTGTTCTCACCTCGTAATCGGCGAACTTGGTGGAGTCCTCGAGGTTCATCTCCTCCACCTTCAGTGGGGTGTCACGGGTGGCCAGGGCCAGGCAACGCAGGGTGTCGCGGCCGGTACCCCAGTCTCTGATAACAGCCATGATCTTCTCCTTGATGGCGTTGGTCAGGGGAACGCGGGTGGTGCCAACACGCACATAGGCACACCTGTCAATCACACCCTCAGGGGCACCCTGCAGAGACAACAGGACGATTATTTTGTGTTTTAGCGAATGCAGCACCATCAGAGTGCGGGTCTCACTAAAGGCTGCAACAAATAAGAAAGTAGGGACTGACCTTCACAAACATCTTGGCACCACCATCACCCTTACCGGGAGTGCAGTAGACGGACATGGACTTCCTGTCACGGGAGAACTCCAGGGTGAAGTTCTTCTTCATGAGCTGCTTGATCACCTGTTGGACAGCGCAAAGAGACAAGGTAGTCACCCTCTAGCCAATTAATAAAATTGTAAAAAGTCTAAAACAAAGACTAATTCTGTGCGCTAAAAACTAAAATATTAATTGTCCTTCACGTGTTGCACAAGCCAAGAGTCAACTTACGTTGCAGCAAGCGTTGGCTCTCTCGATCCTGGACAGGCTCTTCACGTTGGAGCTGAACACGTTCATCTTCTCAACCAGGCAGCTCAGGGCGGTCTCAGTGGCCTCACCGACCTTCTCATAGATCTTCTTGGACTGGACAAAAGGAAGGTGATGGAGAGAATCGGTCACACTGTGGAAGGTAATGAGGTTTCAGTGTGGCAAACAGACTGCATGACTTTGGTGGTTTTACCTCATTGTAGTCCAGAGAGGAGTCGTTGCACAGGGCGCAGATAGTAGCCAGCTCAACAAGGCCGTCGTATGCGCTGCAGTTGGTCTTGGCGCCTCCCTGGGAACTGAAAGAGAAGGGGAATACAAACATGTAGAGACGGTTCATGTACAGTTTCACTGGCTATACTGAATGATGATACACGGCGATGAAAAACCAACTTACACCTCGCCCTCGGGGGTGTACTTGGAGCCAGAGATGTCAAAGGCATCAAGGTCAACATGCTCGCCATCAACGCTCTTGACAATGAACATCTGTAGAGGAGGAATTAAGGAGTTTTTATTGTGTCTCAAGTGGGTAGTTTTGAAGGAAAGTCTCTTTTTGGTTTAGTACTGACCTTGGTCACACACATCTGGTTGGTGGTGAGGGTGCCAGTCTTATCGGAGCAGATGACAGAGGTGCAGCCCAGAGTCTCCACAGAGGGCAGGCTTCTGACAATGGCGTTCTTCTTGGCCATACGGCGGGTACCGAGGGCCAGGCAGGTGGTGATGACAGCGGGCAGACCTGAGGCACATCGGTGAAAAACTTCAGTGTGATGAACAAGCAGTGGAGGTGAAAGAAACATGAGGGCTTTCTGATAGTTCACTGTCTTCCCCTCCTCCCCCCTCACCCTCAGGGATGGCAGCCACAGCCAGAGCGACAGCAATCTTGAAGTAGTAGACAGCACCACGGATCCATGAGCCTCCATGGACGGGGTCGTTGAAGTGGCCGATGTTGATAGCCCAGACAGCAACACAGATCAGGGAGATAACCTTGGACAGCTGCTCGCCGAACTCATCAAGCTTGGCCTGCAGGGGAGTCTTCTCCTGCTCGGTGGCAACCATCTGGTCACGGATCTTGCCAATCTCAGTGGAAACTCCAGTGGCAATAGCCACACCAATGGCCTTGCCAGCAGCGATGTTGGTGCCCTATAGTGGAGAGAAAGGAGAAAAGAAAACAGATGAAATTGAAACAAGGAGCATGTGGAAAAGCACTGAGGATAAATTATTGATAGCGGTGGGATGCTTACAGAGAAAAGCATGTTCTTCTTGTCCTGGTTGACAGCTCTGGGGTCAGGAACAGACTCAGTGTGCTTAATCACACTGACTGACTCACCTGAGAGAGAGAATAGAAGATTTACTGAAAAACTACAGTTTGAGACGTGACAGAAAACCAGTTCCTGGCTGATTTTCTTGACAGTTTACCAGTAAGGATAGACTGGTCAACACGCAGGGTGGTGGACTTGATGGAGACAATCCTGATGTCAGCGGGGACTTTGTCACCAACTGTGGGAATCAGACAAAAACCATTATGAACATTCACACAACTGACCTGTCACAAAAGGCCTACATGCTTTTCTTACAGATATTAAACAGTTAAATACAGCCATACTGCTGTGGTGTTTGTCGTATTTAATTATTTTTGCACACTATAAGATCAAGTGACTGTAATAGTGTAAAAGCAATTTCCCCTTGGGGATCAATGAAGTATTTCTGACTCTGATAGCGTCAAATTATTAAGTGTAAGATGAATTAAAATTTACCTAAACTAATTATGAACCAACTATTAAAATTCAGCTAAACCTAACAGAAAATTACCACAACTAATAAAAATACAATAATGTTTTAATTCTCCAACATAAGCTCCAAATTCTTACACAACTGGCCAAATTTCTAAAAAGTGGATTTGATAATGATGTTGAACTGTAACTGATACACACTTTGACCAGTGAAAGTGAAGTTCACACGCTGCAGCTCGGGGACAGCCAGCTAGAGGCAACAGGTGTGCACTGACAAATGAACCGAAGCGGGCCTTGGCAGGGAGTGGAGAAGAGGTGTGGCAGGTGCTGGTGGGAGTATTTATACTCATGATTTTGTTTTCCTCCAGTCAGCATGTTTTCACTGCAGCGCTACACTGCTGAGTCTCACTCACGCTGCCTTAAAAACACGCATGGCTTTGCAATAAGCCTTTACCAGAGAAATAAATTCTATATTTGTGCCTGTCTTTTATTAAATAGCACCTAGGTATCTAATTAGATGCTGACAGACTGGCTTCCACTTTTAAAGATAACAGAGACTCCCGATAAAGAATGGAATTACTTACCAGACACCTCGACAATGTCTCCAGGGACAATTTCTCTGGCCTTGATCCTCTGCACACTCTTTCTGTCAGAACGGTAAACCTTGCCCATCTCAGGCTCGTACTCCTTGAGGGCCTCGATGGCATCTTCCGCATTACGCTCCTGTGGCAAACACAGACGGAAGAGACACAAAATGTCATACAAAGTCAAAGCAAGTAAAGAATACCTGCTAAAAAAAAAGAGGCAAAAACACACAAATGAAATCTCTGTGTCACATTTGTGTGTGATGAAGCGGATGAGAACATCAGAGGGATGTCGACACGCCTGTTTATCCTCGCTTGGATGTAAACTATACTCATTTTGTCCTTGGTCCGGCACTGGCAATGTCCTCTAAGAGGCTTTGAGTCATTACGCACAGCAATTACAGAGTGGTACACAAGTTACTGATGACACATGAGTAGGTCACATCTGTTATCTGATGTGCACGAGAACATCTGAGGACACCGTGGTGGGGATTCTTTCTTTTTCAAACACAGTTTTCTGTGTGGAAGTTGGTGCATATATATAGTAAGAGTCCAGATGTGTTCAGAGATAATATTTGAACTGATAAATTTGATCTGGGGTGCACAGTGTAGATCTTCTAATAGCTAAAGTCAGTCCTTTAAATGAGAAACACAGCTGATTTCGACACTTGGCATGGATGTGATGAAAGCAATGTTCCCTCACTGATTGATGCCTGACAGCAGTGCCAGTTCCTTATTGGCAAACATGCAGAAGAGCGTGATCTGACACTTGCAGTCAAAACATACACTGGAGATGATGTTTGCAACTGAAAGAATATTCATATAATAACACTAAAGCGATATCATATAAAGCTTTTGTGTGTGAAGTTGTTTATTTAGGATTTGCTCAACACCTAAACTATTCTGAGCCTAAAAGTGATAGCATTCCTGTTGAGCAACTGTGTCTGGGCAGAAAACGTGGCAGTAATGGATATGTCTTGTTGTTCAATGTGCTGCTTCTTGTCACTCACCTGCCACACTCCAACAACGGCGTTAGCGATGAGGATAAGAAGGATGACGAAGGGTTCCACAAAGGCGGTGACGGTCTCCTCGCCTTCCTCGAACCAGGCCAGCACCTGAAGCCAGAGTGAAAAAGAGTCAGTCAGTGTGGTGGAGACGGCAGTGACAGGGTGAAAATGTCTCCGCGTATCTGTCCTGATTGAAAGATTAACATGGTTAAAATATGTCATTGTGTCTGAATGAAAGTACCCGTAACAGGGTTAAAAAGTCGATAAACATCAGAGTTTTTAAGGATTACAGAGGCTACTATAAAGGAAGTCAGGTATATAGAGGGAATTTAGTTTTGGATGCATTTAATGTGGTTGTACATGTCAGCTGGGTAATATAAAAACATGTAAACAATGCAATAAAATATAAATGTATGATGATTTTAAATGCTTCTCTATGAAACCATTTTTTTAGGTTTTATTTTCATTTACTTTCATTTTTTTAAATGCATTTTTTTCATTTCTTGTGTCAACAGCTGGTATATTAATCTAATTTTTGTATGTCCCAACATGATTATATAATTACTGATAATCTGATATCAGTGTCCCGTAGCTTCTTGCTTCTTCTGACTGCAGCCCTCTTTCTGAGGAGGCCCTTCGTTCCTTCCTTCTGGCCTGACCTTTCCCGAAGGATTCAGTTTCTCTCCTCAGCTTGATGCTTTCTTAAAATAAACCCTTACCCCTTAGCCCCCCTATACTTTTCTGACCCCCGTCTCTCACTTGCTCCTCAATATTCGCCTTCTAAGGCCATCATGACAGCTGCCCGAAGGGGTGAAAATTGTGCAGAGGAATTAATACACCTCCTACAAGCCTTCGCAATCCGTCTCCCTCCTCTCAAGTTGTCCTCAAAAATACATAGAGGGGTGGAGAACTCTTCTTGGAGGATAACATGGTGTCTTGACAAAGAGGCCATGAAGTTATGATCAGCTACAGCTTGCCTGTTTACTGGGTTGGTTTGTGTGACGGGCTTTAAGTTGAATGCAATTAATCACCTATTTGCAGATTGTGAGAGGGACAAAAGATTTTGTCAAAATGGAAGAAAATGGAAGCAGTGTTAATCTTGTCAATGACAAAAGTAAGAATAACTTTTCTGTGTTTCAAGTGTCACTATGGAGAAATGATCACATGTAACAGTGTCTTGTGGAATTTGCTGCTAGTATTATGTCTCATATGAAACCTACTGGCGTGAATGAAAAGTAGTACTAATGCTTGTGTACTTACAAAAGAGATGCAGGCAGCCAGCAGCAGGATCCTGACAAGCAAGTCCTCAAACTGCTCAATGATCAGCTCCCAGATGCTCTTACCTGAGCAGCACAGAGACAAAGTTCAACTTCTATTAATCAGTGGTTAATAAGATTAGATGGGAGGGTATTTGTGTGGAAAGGGACATGCTCACAGGATATAGTACTGATTTGTACTTTTAGTTGCTCATTATGATGGTAGAAATATGATATATTGTCAGTGACTGGTGGTGTCCAGTGGTAAGTACGATGTTATTGCGGGGTGTGGGGATTACACAAACAAGCCCCTCTGTGGAGGAGAGCCAGTTCAGAGTAATGATGATGGCCACATTATCTGGGTCAAATCAAGTGTGTGGATGTTCACATTTTGTAAATGTGGTTGGATGAACACTTACCCTCCTCAGCGGGCAGCTCTGGTGTTGACAGACAAGTGAAGGAGGTGGACGAGTGTGGAAACAGAAAGACAGAGAATAGGATGGTTAGTCAAAATGACGTGTGTTCACCAAGAAACACTTTCAACAAAAGTGCCAAAAATTGATGCCTTTTGGTGGAAAGTAATAACTGTGACCACAAGATGACTGATTTCATAAACTTCCACCTTTTCAATATTCCCTGTGTGTTTTACACTTGACGGCTTTAAGCATTGCAGCTGATTGGCTAAATTTTACACTAAAAAGCTTTACGATTTGCAGCTTAGGCCTGAAAACCTCCATAAAGCGGTTTAATTTTTCATACATGTCTAATGGCAGCTCACTAAAACACTCCAAAGCAACACTCCCGTAAAAGCAAGAATATTGCTGCTATTCTCCATCATATCACAGATCCTTTCGCTATTTAATTCACCATTCCATTGGTTATTGATTAGCAATCATTGTCTGGATCATTTAGCTGTAAGCCATCTAAGGACCTCCCCATTCTACCCGGCCTAAAATTATCCACCTCTCCTGTTAGCGCCCGCCCCATATATCACCCAGGAAGCTTCTTGAGCCATCACCTGTCTCTCTCGCTCTCCAGCCATCTTCTTTGGCTATCTTTAAATAGCTCTTCAAAGCCCTCAAAGTCTCTGCTTCTCAATGTCTCTGCATTTCTACCAGCTGTTGCAACTCCTCTCTAAAAAAGCATCACAAGCAAAATCTCAACCTAGCCCAACTCAACAAAGTATCTCTGGAAACTCCGCGGGTGTCGACTCGGGAAAGCACTTTACCAAATCATCCTAGCAAACGTTTTTGTGCTTTGTGGAATATTCTGAACACTGGGATGTTTCTTTGACAGTTGGGTTTCTCTATGTGGCCTATTTGCCAAACAGCTACTACATGAGCTTTTCTTCCTTTAGTAGGCCTCCCACCCCATCCCTGTTGCCCGAACTCTCACCATTGAAGCCATACTTGTCCAGGTTCTTCTTGAACTGGTCAGGAGACAGACCAGTGTTCTCGTTCACCCCGAAGTAGGCCAGGCATTCTGCCGGGCTCTTTGTGTGTGCGTTCTCCATCCTTTCTGGACAGACAAGGGATTGGCCGATTAAACGTGCCTATCCGCGCTCTTTCACTTCTTTGTTGTTCTCTGCAGTTTTCACCCTTGGTCCACCACCCTCACCTAGAAGTGTGGCACCCTCCAATTCAGGAGTGTTGTACTGACAGAAAGAGCGAATAAGTGCATACATTCTCAGGGTTTTATACCACTGAGAGGCCGGGGATTGGTGGACACCCCAGTTACTCACGCCTACAAATTCCAGCATGGGCGGTCATGGTGGAGGGGGGCGTGAGGGTGGGGCTCGAGGTGGAGCAATTGGGAGGTGAGATGTTGGACTTGGACAGGAACTGGGGACGAGGCTTGGATTTGGAAACGAGGTAACGCAGGAGACGGATGGCGTGGGGGGGCAGGGGTGGGGTGAACCACGGATGAAAATGAGATCTGTTTTTGGAACATGCATGGTCAGTGGAATAAGACGAAGGGAGAAGGTGAGAGAGTGAGACAGGAGATCATCCAGAGGGGTGGAGGAGGGGGTGCAGCATTGACTGACGGCTCAACTGGTTTCTGCTGAGGAAGGTGGCCGAGCCAGAGCGAGAGGAGAGACCTGCTACACAGAGAAAGACACTGAGGAAGGGAGATGGTGGATAAATATTTCTGAATTGTTTGTCGCTTTTCCACACAGGATGCGAGTCTGACATGTCGTCACATTGACACATGATGTTCTCCATCACCGGGAACAAAAGTCAGAACATTGTACGCCAGAGCTGCATGACCTCCTGTAACCAACATGTGTCCACGTCGTTTAGGTTTTACAGACACAATAAACACTTGTAACACCGGAGAATCTGACCGTTAAGTAAGACATGGGAATGATAGAGGAAAGTGAGCGTGTAATGGAGGAATGATCGTTGCAGGAGAGGAATGCCAAGAGGACAGCCAGAGTGTCATTGTATCACTCCAGAGAGGAGAAGCCCAGACTGTGGACACAGGAGGATCAAGTTTTATTTCTCTTTTTTTATGGGGAAGGGAAGGCAGCAGAGAGATATGGTGCAACTTAAGTGGATGCAGGACAGATGATCTCACCACAAACTGCTATTCAGTGAGGCACAATGGCCTCTTGTGGTGGAATCAGAGCACTGAATGGTCCATCACCATCTAAGCATCCTCATGATTTGACAGAGGAAATAACTATTTTATATCTTTGAGTTTAAATCGGCTTGTTTCATTTTTAACCATTATTCCATGCAGGAAGTCAGGATTTGTTCTCTTATTTTTTGGCTGCTTGTTACGTGTCAGGATAAAAATGTCTGTTTCTGACAACAACGCCGAGATCTGCTGATTTACTATGTGTTGTAACAGCAGTAAACGCACTATTGGGTGGCACACACTCCACTGTAGATAGGAATTCAAGTTGCTGTTGCTAATCAATAAACTGACATTTGTCCCCGTTCAAGCAGCAGTGGACACTACTCACCATGTTTGACAGCAGGGCACATTTTTGACGCAGTCTATTTGTTACTGCATTATGTAGTACAGTGTGACTGTGCCAGCCTGCATAAAGATCTGTTTGATTTTCACCATGAAATACTAATAAAGCATTCTAAAGATGCGCTTGTTGACATATTGCAATCTCATTATGGAAATTCTAATATATATATATATATATATATATATATATATAAAAGTTGTTTTAATCATCAGTAGTGTCACACTGTGTTTTTATGAATGGCTGAACTGTGTTCATCTGAAGGCCACTGACACTATTACGCACAGGCTGGATGATCAGCAATTTCAGATAAACGAGGTCAAACAAACTGGACCTGAGGGAAAATGAGAACAGCTGTTGATGTACTTCACATACAGTGAGAGTTGCATAACACATTACTTTCACCAAAAATAAAACCTTGTCATCTAGGGTGTGAATTAGATCACTAATCAAAGTCACTAGTCAAGACCAAATAGGAAACATTTGGATGTTAAAGCCTGTTAAAGTCATTTTGCTTTTGTTACATTATACCATTTTATACATTTTGTACCCTAAGTGGTGATTTAAAGATTAAATGAAAATGAAAACTTAGCACACAAATTGAAACAGTAATTTCCACCATACTCACCTACAGAATGGTCTATCCATTCTCTATACACCACTTTAACCTCACTAGGGTCACGGGGGGTGCTGGAGCCTATCTCAGCTGACTCGGACGAAGGGGACACCCTGGACAGGTCGCCAGTCTGTTGCAGGGCCACATATAAAGACAAACAATCACACTCACATTCACACCTACAGGCAATTTAGAGTAATCAGTTAACCTCAGCATATTTTTGGACTGTGGGAAGAAGCCGGAGTACCCAGAGAAAACCCACGCATGCACATTTTTAAAATTTAAATTATCATTTTATTTAGAATTCAAAACAACTCGTTCTGCAGCTCAAGAGATGAGTTTCACAACTGCCTTTTGATCATATGAAATCACAAAAGCTCACATCATGATGTACACCAATCATACTGCCAATCAAAGCGCCCTTTAAAATCAGCAGTAACCTGAAATTTGACATAATTCCAATTGGCAGATTGATTTCAATTTGATATGTGATTTATTTCCATAAGAGTTCAAATCCTTTGAAGTTAGGCTATTCTATTGTGGTGACGGAAATGGAAAAAAAAGGCTAGTTTTCTTTAAGGAATGTGGCTTTTACTTATGTTTTTTATGCAACATTAATGAATAAATTGTATGGTATGTCGAAAAAGAGAAAAACACCGAAACAGATGAAATGGAAGATGGAACTCATGTAAGAGACACTGACTTATTTAAATTACTCTAGCTGGGCAACTGCATGCAGAAAGAAACACTTGAACTCACCTTTTTCAGCAGAAGGATTGTCTGAACGTGCTCATGGACTGTCACTATGGCTGTCGACAGAGCAAATGCAAAGTTTAAGACAGCTTTAAAAAAGAAATAAAAACAGCTACAAACTTGTTTTGTTATTTTACAGATTTTTTTTTTTCATCCGATGTACCCCCACAGGCTTTATCAATACAAATGTGCTCATTTGAACATAGTTATTAAAAAAATAAAATAGAATTAATATTAAAACAGTGTTTCATGTGTTTAAGCCAGTTTGGCTTAAGCTAGTATTATTATTAGTTTAAGCTATATCTATCTATCTATATATATATATATATATATATATATATATATATATATATATTTGGCTTACCATTTCTAAATTATGGTTTGCTGGCTGTTTATGAAAAGTAAGGTGAGTATCCATGAGCGATTAACTATTCCTATTACAATGATTCTGTATTCATACTGTCCCACTACAATGTTAATTCCTGTATGCAATTCAGCCTATGTGCAACTACATTCATCTCTTTACAGTTTTTAAATGCAATTCTCCATACTACGTGAGTCCTAAAACTATGGGTACAGCTATCCATGATATCATATCAGTGTATGTGAAGGAATATATAGTATATATAGTCTTTATTAATTTTATTTTTGTCTTTAATATATCATCAATTACTCATCACTTTTCTCCATCTGTTTATATCTTTGGGTTGCGGTAATGTGTGAATTATCCCAGAGACAGATCAGTAAACTTTATCTTTAACTTTTGCCTTTTATTCACTCACTGTGTTTAGTTACAACTCCATTTAAGAGCTATTACATTTAGTTGTCAATTGCCACTGTCATTTCACACTTTTAGCAAATAATAATAAATAAACAGATTATCTAAAATTTTCTTATGTTGACGGTTTTTCCTTAAGAATAGCAAACATTTTAAGCAAACATTTAGATAATATTTTTAAATAGTTAATTCATTCTTCTAGCCATAATGTGAGCTAACAATTTAAACTGTTGCCAATTCTGTTACCGAACAATTTCAACTGTTAGCCACAATATGAGCTAACAATTACAACTATTAGCCATAATATGAGCAAAGAGTTTCAACTGTTAGCAATTCTTCAAGCTAATAATTTTACCTGTTAGCCATAATGCGAGCTAACAGTTTCAACTGTTAGCCATAATGTGAGCTAGCAATTTCAAACGTTAGCCATAATATGAGCTAACAATTGCTTCATCATAATTATAGCTAGCTATTTCAACTGTTTGTCCATTATGTTTAGCTAATTTAAACTACAGCCTTATAATTCAACCATTTAATCACTTTTATCTTTGTCATCAATAATTATCTATTTTAATACTACTTTTGGTTGCCAGTGTTTTCTGCTCATCCACCACGTTTAGTGACTTAAATACTCAAACCTGTTCAGGTCAATTCAGTTCTTTAATAAAATTGTAATTTCTGTCTTTTTCAGATGAGTTTTAGCTGTCTTTCTACTTACCTCCTGGATATCGTTATTTCCTGACTGGAAATCACTGTTCTACAGCTCTTTGACTCATTACAAATATGATTTCTGTGTTGAAACACAAAGACTCAGTTTTGTTCCGTTTGCGTGTCTCTAAACAAATAGGCCCCACTGATATGTAATTAATATCTCTTTATAAATATATACTCTATATTTTAAATTTGTAGACACACTTCATAGAATTAAACCACAGATATCTGGAGAACTGGCAGAGTAACATACTGTTGATATGCTACATAACTATGAGGCCATATTTACACTATATACAGTACTAGCCTATTCATAACACAAACATAAGCTTCTGTTGCTCATCCACAGAGAATTTCTAAAATAGGAAGTTGTTTTTGTGACAGCTTTCAAGTTTCCAATCAGCTGCTGGTGACCACCTGCCATGTGGCCTGCAAGAGAGGTGAAAATACATT
This sequence comes from Acanthochromis polyacanthus, assembly GCF_021347895.1. Classification (NCBI taxonomy): domain Eukaryota; kingdom Metazoa; phylum Chordata; class Actinopteri; family Pomacentridae; genus Acanthochromis; species Acanthochromis polyacanthus. The sequence goes on along the minus strand of NC_067131.1, from coordinate 12,979,226 downwards.
TGCAGAAAGCAGACTGCAGTGAAGTATGTGGGAGGAGAGTTGCAAGAGATACTGTTCAATGTATATTTTAAATGGCAGCAGAATTGTGCCATAATTAGCATCCATATTCTTTAAAAAACAAAATGCATACAAAGCTGTATGGGGTGTGTATGCATATAATCATAAAAACATAAATGTCGCAAATGAATGAATTGAATTTAGTGCATATAATCATTTAGAACTGCAATTTCCAAATGGTATATTAATGATTAATGCAATTATGACAATGCAAACTGACATTGCACTCTACAGTGTGAAAGATATTACTATTCGGAGTGTTGAAGCACTGGACTGGCGGTGAATAATAAGTTACAAGTTAAAGGGACTAATATTTGGAACTTTACATGAACTTTTGTTGTTCCTGGACAAGCATCATAAAACATTTCATATTTGTCCTGTTTCGCCAGTGTCCCATCTCTGTTCCACCCAGTCGTTCTCCCGGCCTCAGCTGTCGTGCAGCCGCTCTGACCTCTGAGATTTGGGGGCTGCGATAGGGGTCAGCCTGTCAGTGTCTCCCTCAGGGCAGAGCAATGACATTTAACTCAATATCCCAGAAGGATAAGGTTTCTCCCTCCCTCCTCTCCATCTTCCGCCTCTGTCTACCACTGAAGTGTCAGTAGCCCGAATGTGCCGGGGGCTTCTATGGCGTAAAACCCCCAGAAGGCTGGGACACCCATCTCCCCCAGCTCCCAGCACAGTGCTAACGCGCCACGCCCTCGTGCCAGGCTGAGGGATCACCATGTGCCCCCCGAAACCCATCAGGCCCTCCCTCCTCCACTTGTGAACCCACTGCATGTTCCCAGTTCTGTACAAGTGTTAAGTGCTGTGGTGGTGCAGCTGTACAGATCTTATGCAACTAAGTCTGTCTCTGCTGACTCGCACGCCACAAGCAAAGTGAGAGGGACAAGGCGACGTTTGTCACTTAACAGCGTAGAACCACGAAAGATCGACATATTTCTCAAAGAAGGTTATTGCCATTAGGGGCTGCACAGTGGTGGATTGCTCAGCACTTTCGCCAGAAAGAAGATCCCTGGTTCAAATCCCGGCCTGGGCATGGGTTCTCTCTGCATGGAGTTTGCATGTTCTCCCTGTGCATGCGTGGGTTTTCTCCGGGCACTCCGGCTTCCTCCCACAGTCCAAAAATATGCTGAGGTTAATTGGTTACTCTAAATTGCCCGTAGGTGTGAATGTGAGTGTGATTGTTTGTCTGTATATGTAGCCCTGTGACAGACTGGCGACCTGTCCAGGGTGTCCCCTGCCTTCGCCCGAGTCAGCTGAGATAGGCTCCAGCACCCCTACGACCCTAGTGACTATAAAGCGGTGAATAGAGAATGGATGGATGGGTTATTGCCATTAGCGCCACGTTCTGCGGGTTGCACAGTGTATACTGTCAAGCTGTTGGATCCATAAAAAGTGACAGGTGTCACAAAAATGCTTTGGTTCCATTTTCTTTTTGACAACATTTGCGATATTTCACTTTCATGGAGAAAATTGTGCAATATTTCATTTTAATTTAATTTTTCATGTGCAATCTAATATATTTAATTTTGCTTTATTTTCATATGTAATATCACTCCCATGTAATTGCCAACATTACTTTTACTGTTCGATTATAGCCTTAATTTAGCTCATTTATTCCAGTAATTTCAGTAATGTATTACACTTATATCAAGTTGCTTTTTACTTTTAGGCACTGCATTTCTCATGTGAGGCCATTTGTTGTTGTTTTTTTCTGGGCAATATCTGGCACAAGAATTTCCTTTAGCATTAATGAAGGTTTGTCTTATCTTACCTCATCTCATCTCATCTCAACGCCACTTTGCAACTCAAATGACCCCATGCATGACTGCAGCAGGCTCATCTTTACTGTACATACACCTTCACGTGAGCAACATCATAACATTTAATAACATGTGTGGTACTGACAGTGAGGACATAATTAGCACCAGGCAATAAGGCTGTGGATAAAGGAGCTAGAGAGCTGGTGTTAGCAGGGTACTTGGTACAGTATTAGCTAATATTAATAATAGAAGTGGCAGCTGAGTCTCTGAATCCTGAATTCCTGCCAGGATATAAATAGAGCAGGTGGAACAGTGCTGCTGGGCACGGCACCACACAGGCTTTGCTGCTTTTTTGTGGCAGAATCCAATGGGACTCTCACTTTTGCTGATTGAGTGAAAATAAGAAGGATGCTGGAGGACACCTCTGACTCGACGGTGTCATCAGTATCCATGGGGTACATTGGGCCGAAGAGTTCCTTGTTGTTCGCACCATTCCACACACTTACTATATAAGCCACAGGGGAGCCGACGGGAAAGTGAGACTGTTCATCAAAAGTAGCTTTCATTTTACTGGAGTGTCGTTTACTCGGCTCACTCTGCATTTTTTAAAGGCCAATGTTGTTAATTTAATGGCAAAGAGGCTTTATTTGGAAACTCAGAGTCTGCAGAATCCAGAATAGCCACCTGTTAGCTTTACTGGATCAGATCAGTTTTGAGGTATTTGTGTATATACTTGAATATTTATATTTTCTGCTACTTTATACTTTCATTCCACAACAACTCACAGACAAATAGATACTTTTTACTCCACATCTGTTATTGGACAGCATTAAGTTACGTGCAAACTTCATTTACTAATACAAACCACGATCAAAAAATACATTTTGACGTAATCTCATCAATTGAACCCATCAGACCATCAGATAAGTTATACAAAGTAGATAGACCACCTCTACCAGCTTCAATATTAAAGAGAAGAATATACTTATAATTCAATAACTATAATCCAATAATAATAAAATCTGTAATAATATTAATAATAATAATTATTATTATTATTATATTATTCTGAAATATGCCATGGAAAAAAGTACAAGTACAAACTTAAATGCATGAGTTTTTTGAGTATTTTTACACTCTGGTATTGCATATTTCACCTAAGCACACGATTTGAATACATTTGCTGAGTTTTTGGTGGTGTCAAACTTTAATAAAAACATATTTTTCCAGAGAATGATTGTAATGTTTTAGAGAGATTAAATCTGCTACACTGTGAAATAAAAGTTTTCACGGGTTTTTGCAATTTTATTTAATAAATTTTGTCTGTATTTGAAATACTTGAAAAATATCAATAAAATTATAAAAGACAGACTGTGTTACATATGTAATATGAAAAAGACATTCAAAACTTGCACCTTATGTAAAATCATAAAAAAAAATTCCTTATTTACAAAAATATTTTAACATCTAAAGAATGGATTTCAAAAATATTTCCTTTTAATAAATCTACTGACAGTTAACAGAGAATCATTAGTTCTGTGAAGAGACATTTATTATAATTAGAGACATTTTCACAAAAATATCTATATTCATACACATATATATAGTTTAAGGTGTGATAAAAGACTATCAGCAAGAATGAAAGGAAAGGTGTACAAAACAGTGGTGACACATATATAGTTTTAACTCATTTAAATTATCCATTTATATTTCAAAAATGTATTTCAACCATGAGAAATAATTGTAATTTATTAACAGTATTGTAGTCTTTTATGAATTGGTTGTTAGTTTTTTGTTATTTGTATCATTTCTGACTTTTTGTTTTTGATTTTAGGAGAAAAATTTGCCATCCTACAATTATGTGCTCATTAATTATTATTATTATTATGAGTAGTAGTAGTAGTAGTAGTAGTATGATTATTATTAGTAGTATTATAATTTTGTCCTGGTAGAAATTTAACCAATTATGTACTTATGTTGTGGAAAGTTTATTTCTCAGTGATCATTTATTTCATTACTTTGTTGAATTTGTATTTTTGAACACAGTCATAATAACTCTACTGACACAGACCCTGAATTAAAGGAATTATATTTCATCAATGGCATATTTTAGTCATTTTTCCATTCATACTGTCGATCATAATGTTTCTACAGGTCCTTATTAATGTCCTACACACACAGTCCTTGAGTGTCATAATAGCAGTCGTAAATTAAACAGCTCAGTATGTACAGTATTTGGTATCATCTGAAAGATGAACATATATTACATCTTCAGTGTCTTGGCTATTTTTAACAGGTTACTCTTATCTAACCAAGACACTATTTAGGGTTGACTGCTGTAACTGGTGTCAATGTCTCAGCCAGAAAAATGAACTGATTAAGTGTGATTTTTAGACTTTCACACTTTTTAGCAGCATTAAGTAAAGCAAACCTCCATGCAGCAGGAACAAGGTCACTTTACAAACCTCAAGACTCACTGACCAACACAGAATTTATAAATGTAATCTCACAGAAGCGCCGCAGTGAGAATCTGAGACCATGTAGCCACTGACAGACTGTGACGAGCAATGGTGACCTTAAGTCTCCATCATCCCACTATAAATGTCCAGAGGATTGTAGTCCCAAAGAAGAATGAGAGGAGGTGGAGAGCGGAGCAGTTCTGTAACTGAGCGGAAGTTTTTCAACATATGTCAACATATTTCAGCCTCATAAACATGATTTAGACTATGTTTAGTTCAGGAATTAAGTGTCTGTGTATCAATATCAGGATGTATGACAGTATAAAATCAATGGTTTTTCTGATTTCTTAAGACATGTTTGGAAGTTACACAGCTGTGCTTCACATTCTTAGCTTTCTCAGCTTACATGCAATTACAGAAAAGCTAATCATTTCCATTCAAACAAAAAATTCTCCTCTCTGAAGTTCAAATTCAACCCTACCCCACTTTGCCTTTCACCTCCCCGGTCCTCTAAAGGAAGTCAAGGTGATGGACAGAGCGTCTTGAATAAGGGTGTTGATGACAGGAAGACGAATGAATGCAAAGAGCCAGAGAAATGCCGAAGAAAGAAACAAGATCCTTTTCTGATAAATATAGAATGAGGAGTGAAAAGAGTGTTAGAGAGTTTTAACACTGAGCAGCTGCACAAGTTGAACGTCACTCGTAATAAAAGTGACACTACAGCAGCAGCAGCATCTCACACGGAGCAGGTATTAATGTTCACCTTCCACTGGGAAATGTGAAGCGTTTCTCAACCACTCGTTTATGCGTTTTTGTCTCATGTGGATCAGTCTGAGGAACTTAACACTGCCTCCCTGTGGACGACGGCGAACACATCCAGAAACCCTGGTCATGAAAATGAGTGGCAGCTGCAGTTACTGAAACAGAACGTCAGTTCACATTGTGGCTGCGTGGGAAGAGAAATCATTTCATCTTCATTTCACTGTGATGATACATGATGCAGCAGCATGTTGCAGTAAATGAAAATGTGACAAAATCTACAGCTGAATCAATTAATTGACCAACTGAATAACATAAACGATAGTTCTTCTGATGACAGATTAATCCTTTGAAGTCACGTTTCAAGTAAAGATGTCAAGGATGGGCTGGTTTGAGCCTCGCAGATATCTAGATTTGCTTCCTCTCTTTGTCTTGTGTTACAGTAAATATTAGATTTTGGGATATTTTCCAGATACTTAATAACATTAGAAACTGTGTTGGCATGTTTTGCCTATTATCTAGCATTACCAAACAAATGATTCATCATTAATCAAGGGAATAATGAGCAGGCTGATGGCTCTAAAATAATCCATTTTCAAAAGCCAGCTTAATACCAAAAATATTATTTCTGCGTCAATAGCAGTTTAACACAGGCTTTTATATGACGTGCACTGAAATAATCGTCCCTGTGGAAAAAAACACAGGACAGAAACAATTCAAACAATGTAATCCTATAAATTGGCAATATACAGATTTGTACTCTTCATAATGTCATTTATAGATTTACGGTGAGACACAACAGACTAATGGAATGAAAACACCCAAAATACACATCAAGGTGGTTGTTTCACTACACTTTGTTCATTTTGAATTACAATTCATATATCTAAAGGCTTCTTTAACTAAATTTGATTGCAAAATAATCAGTGATGTCCGATATCGGCCTTTCTGCCAATAACCAATTGTAAGATTCAGGTTGTAAAAGAGGCTCTTACTTGCCTGGGATGGCTATTGCGGCTGAGATGGCGGAAAGAATAAGGTGAAACTTGTAAAGGATGCAGATCTTCATATTTATTCACCAGCACATCACAGAGCAGTCCGACAGCATTTCCCCCAGCACACAGAACAGGCACACCCTCAAAATCCCCTCACACCCAATATATAGGTGGGCTTAAACCACTACGCCCAATTGGTAGGTAGAGTCCAAGGAGCAGTGCAGCTGAATTATTTACAATGTATTACAATTTATGTACAAAATAGGCCTATTTATTGTTAGCAAAACATTACAATTTACAAATTCATATTTACACTTTAAACTACCCCTTTAAGTTACTTTATTTACCCACTACAATACTTTTCCCCAGCCCAACCTCCACTCCCATGAGGCCACTTGGCTCAGTCCAATCAGGGGAGATGAACAGCACCTGGTAACTCCGTCCACGGTCACTTGCCTGCTGCTAGATTTGTAAATCAGGTTGAAACAACCGAATTTTCTTTTGCTGCCGCCATCGTCTTCTGTCTTCTTGTTGTGGTCTGTCTGTCTCTCTCCGTATGTGTCTGTGTACGCTGCCAGGGGCGACTTCGATTGACAGGTATCATGAATCAATCAGCTCAGATGAAAAATGACCACCCAAAGGCGCTGATTCGCCAGGGACGCAGATAGCTGCGCAGGAGGACAATCTTTAAGTAACCAATTAGATACCAGTATTAAGTCACACGAAAGCCAAAAGTTTTAGAATGTACATGCACGCTCATTTGGCAGGCGCCCCTCGCTATTGAAACGTGTAAAACAACCCCCCCCAAAAAAACCCCAATATGGAATGGAAAGGCTTAAAAAATAAAAATGAGACCCACTGTATGAGGGAACACTGTGCAGATGTGTTAATTACTTTAAATACATATTTATGTTTACTGTATCAATACCTTTTTCATAAAATATTGATGGGGCGGGGCCCTAGCGCCCCCTATTAACAAGCCGCCACTGCCCGCTAGCTAACTTAGCCGCTTAGCTAGCTAACGTGTCTGGACCAACTGCTGAAACACAACAAAACAACTCTTCACAAGTCGCTGACTTAACATACAACAAATCAATGCTACTGGTTAAAAGTATTTATCATCTTACCGTGTTTTACTCCAAAAACAAGGTCATCAGAAGCCAGAGATGCTACCAGACAAGCTGACCATAGATGTAGACAGAAGATTAGATAGGCTAGCGCGCTGTCTTCTGTGTTTGGGGTTTAAGCTACCTGCTCATGTTTCCCTCAAACTCCACCTGAGTGCACAATGCAGCGCCGATGTCCGTCCGTGTTCCGCGCTCCGGTCGGACGGAGATTTCTCTGGCCTGACCATAGACTGTCGTCTATGCTCTGCAGAGACACCCTTCCGGATCAAAACGTAACAACCATTACCCACAATTCCAAGGGGCGGCCTCAGACTAAACTAATCCAGCCGCTCACACGAAAACTAAAGCAAATAAAAATGTCAAACCACCGTGGGGTGGTCAGGTTTTCCTGGGAGATTTTGGCACACATGGAAATGCCTCCAAAAAATATGAGGACACCATGAGTGAGACTAACATCAAGTCAGTTGACTATAAATACAGCCGTAATGCTTGCAGTAAAATTGAGGGCAGGTTTGACCTACCATAGTCACTGAAAAGAAGATCCAGTGGGACTGTTCATGTCAAGTGAATTGTCTAAGGCTGGCAACTCCGTTAACATCAAGGAGGTGTAAGTGGCTACTGGGAAATCAAATCTGTGCCTCCAAATTATTTTAGAATTTTATTTTATTTTTTTAAATATATATTTACATCCAGCGGTTCTGACTGTTTCTGAAATGGAGCTCAATCACTGTTTGAAAATGCTTCATGAAATCACCACAATAACAGCCTTTTCTATTTATACACTTTTTTGGATCTCATCACACATCACTCACACTTTTGGAAGCACATCAATTTTGCTGATTCTCTCAGTGACGGTGGATCACACACCGACACTTCAGCTCCAGCATCTTCCACAGTCCCACAGTCCCTTGTCCTGCCTTCAACAGCTCCACTCGTGTTTGTCATTAACTGGGTGCAGATTTACTTTTGTTACAGTGCAAATGAACTGCTGATGGATCATTTTCACTGGAACAAAAGTTATATCTGCAGAATAAATGCAGCTCCAAACATGTGGAAACATGAAGTCAAATGCCCCACATTTCAAGAATGCATTGGTACAGGAGGACGCCATCTACAGGAAGTCATTTTTAAAAAAGTGAAAATTCCATCGTTGTTTCTTAAATGGCATGTTTTAAGGTTTCAATTACTATGAATAAAATATTTTTTCTTCTATCACTCTTGGTTTTATTGGATTGTTCAAAAGTTCCTGTTTTTTGTGTCACCCTGTATATCCAAATTCGTTCAGTGTATTTACATTTTATAGAATATTTGATTTCTTAATCTCAATACTGCAGGGTCTGACCCTAAATATTATAATGTAAATTTAAATATTTAGTGCAGAGTCATAAACTTTATTCAGCTAAACTTACATAACAAATATCATTGCACAATCTTAACCTGAACATTCACATTATTGAGGTAAATTTGCATAAATCATGATATTCTTAACTGGAATATTTCTGACAATCTTTTTGTATTGTGCTGATAAACAACAATAACCCGACTTTCAGATCATATTTATTGTCTGTCATTGTGAGATTAAATTCCTCCACATTCTGGAACTTTGACAGCAGCAGCTGTCGGAATAAATCAAAATAAAATCTGTTCATTTCCACATTATGCACATTTATTTATTCTTAATATCTCAGACTGAATGGTAGCTGTCAGTAAAAGCAAAGCCATCTGCTGGACCGCATCCCAAAATGAAACATGGACTGAATTTAACACCCATGTATCCATGGCAACGCTAAAGTTTCTGCTTCTTACCAAAGTTCACAACACAAGTAAAGATTTTTCATATAAAACTTCAGGGATGACTGCTAACCAAAAGTATTCTGATCAGTACTTCATGATCAATATCAGGACAGATGTTACAACTCCAGCTGTTCCACTAGACTGCAGTTATTCACAGAGAAATTAAAATGCCACATTCCTCATAAAAACTAAATGGGACTTTTATTAAATAAAGTGTTGGTGAATAAAATGGTGTAATTAAATGAGGAGATGTGAGACTTCCACAGCATGGATCACCATCAACTGGATCTGCTGTAGATTCAGAGCTGAATGTCAGAATGAACTGAGATAGAAAAGCTGCTTTGAGCTGCAACATTACGGTCTGACAACCCAACACCATCACACTTTTCATCTGCTTGTTTTGCTCCAACATGCTGTGAAGTTCAGTTTTTACCTGAATCAATAGAGATTCTATTTCCAACCAAGACTGGGATAAAAATTAGAATGTTATGAGGTTATTAATGCAACTAGATCCTTTCAGATGGAAGGATTTACTTCTAAGTTCTAGTTCAAGTTTCAGTTGGAGCACATTGCATTCACAAAGAAAAACAGCGATACCTTCATAGCAGCATTTAATAAACATAAAGCTTCCCTGTTGGCTCATTGGTGGAGTTTGTTCCTGAGCATCTGAACCTTAAATCCAGTCAGAGGATCATCTTCAGTCAAAGAACTTCAAGACCTTCCATCAGCTGGACCAGATGTGGCATCACCTCCCTCTGAACACCTGGATGACCGGAGAAAAGACAGAAATCAAACAGATCACACAAATACAATTTATTCACTTTCATCATTTTATAAAAGTAGCATGAACTTTATTAAAACTGGACAACATCAGAAATGAAAGTAAATGTTTTTATCTCTTCCTATTCCCTGTCAGTTGTGGGCTTTGTGTATTTACTGTCTTTTAATGATAAAAAATAAAATGGGTCACTACTCCACACCACCTTTGCTCTCCCCGTTTTCATCTTTCAAACCATGGACATATATGTTTCAAACACCTCTGACCGTGTGCACGGACGTGTTACGTCACGGTGCATCTGCAACAAAAAAAAAAAAAGAAAAGAAAAAAGAGCTGCCAATGGAGGCGGCCCAGGAACAGCGGCAGCAGCAGAATGATCAATCCAGTGGCATGACTGAACACCGGCCCTCGCAGCCCAAACATCAGACGAGCCACCGGGAATTGTCCCGGTCCTCCCGATTAGCCACTCCTGGCCTGGGCTTGAGAAAGGCCTGTCATTTCTAAATATTAAAAATAAGGCTCAGGTGATGCACAGAAGACCAGCAGGTGGGCTGGTCAGTCTGTTCATCTGGATAAAACTGATGGAGCAGATGGAGGTGGTGTCATTACAGGAGTCTGAATTAAAAATAAACTTAAAGACACCAACTTGTTTACTAGACAAAGCAACATTTATACTCTGTAGTGGGGAGACTTTAATTAAAATATCTATTTGAAAATACCCATTTCAAATAAACCAGTCATGTGCCGATTAAGCTGAAGAAACAAATCATTTGTCAGTTAAGCATCAACAGACATCGATCACCTTCTGTTTGTTCCACAGACTGCTTGGTGATTTATGTGCTGCAGTGGTAGGTCAATGGCTTTGTTCAGTTCAAAGATCAGACAGAGTCTTAAACAGTGGCGGCTGGTGATAAAATATTTGGGGGGGGGCGCACTAGCAGACAGGCATTACAACACAACAAAACAATTACTTGAACATCAGTTTTGCTCTCCTCTCCTTCGGGCCAGCAAATTTATCAACGACTTTCTGATTGAAATCTGTCATTTCACAAACAAGTCTCTGTTCCATGGAGAGCATGGCCAAGGCATTCAGCCTTTCCTGGGTCATGGTGTTTCTGAGAAAAGTTTTCACTCTTTTCAAGGTTGAGAAACACCTCTCTGCTTCAGCTGTGGTCATAGGTGTGGTGATCAGGATCCTTAAAAGATTGACAGTTTCTGAAAAGACAACTTCAAGCTTGTTCTCCATAAACAGCTGGAATAGGTCCAGTGCACCACAGCAGGCTCTGAACTCTACTTTGCTGTAGATGAGACCGCGTTCTGTCTTCAGCTTGCTTCCATTCGGCATCGGGTAGGCCTTCAAAGTGCGCTGCAGTGCCTCTTCAGGAAATGACCCGTGATGTTCTTCAAACCTGTCCCCCTGCAACAAGGTTGCACAGACGAGATGGTCGGTGAAGGAGAAGCGCTCCTTGGTGTGTCCCAGAACGGTGTTGAAGATCTACAGAGAGGAGGATACAAAATATATAGAGAAAAAATAGATATGAAATGAATATACTTTTGTTGACACTGTTACCCTCTGTTGCTGCATGGTTTTGGAAAAATATCTTGCTCTTATTGACTACTGCAATTGTGACATGATTTTTAATATTTTGGAATAATTTTCATGAAACAGATTGTGATTAGATGATCTCTGCAACATGACAACGACATATTTAAATGCCATATTTCAAAACACATTTCTCCTCTAACAAACATTACAACCTCCAATGAAACATAGACTATGAGATTTCTACAACATAAACTTACTAATTTCTGTGAAGGATAAGCAGAAGTCATAATAATAACCACAAAGGGGAAAAGAGATCATGTTGAAAAACGTGATGATCATATTACTGACAGAAATACGAGCGTTAGAGAGTTTTAACACTGAGCAGCTGCACAAGTTGAACGTCACTCGTAATAAAAGTGACACTACAGCAGCAGCAGCATCTCACACGGAGCAGGTATTAATGTTCACCTTCCACTGGGAAATGTGAAGCGTTTCTCAACCACTCGTTTATGCGTTTTTGTCTCATGTGGATCAGTCTGAGGAACTTAACACTGCCTCCCTGTGGACGACGGCGAACACATCCAGAAACCCTGGTCATGAAAATGAGTGGCAGCTGCAGTTACTGAAACAGAACGTCAGTTCACATTGTGGCTGCGTGGGAAGAGAAATCATTTCATCTTCATTTCACTGTGATGATACATGATGCAGCAGCATGTTGCAGTAAATGAAAATGTGACAAAATCTACAGCTGAATCAATTAATTGACCAACTGAATAACATAAACGATAGTTCTTCTGATGACAGATTAATCCTTTGAAGTCACATTTCAAGTAAAGATGTCAAGGATGGGCTGGTTTGAGCCTCGCAGATGTCTAGATTTGCTTCCTCTCTTTGTCTTGTGTTACAGTAAATATTAGATTTTGGGTTATTTTCCAGATACTTAATAACATTAGAAACTGTGTTGGCATGTTTTGCCTATTATCTAGCATTACCAAACAAATGATTCATCATTAATCAAGGGAATAATGAGCAGGCTGATGGCTCTAAAATAATCCATTTTCAAAAGCCAGCTTAATACCAAAAATATTATTTCTGCGTCAATAGCAGTTTAACACAGGCTTTTATTCCACCAGCTTTGATATGACGTGCACTGAAATAATGATCCCTGTGGAAAAAACACAGGACAGAAACAATTCAAACAATGTAATCCTATAAATTGGCAATATACAGATTTGTACTCTTCATAATGTCATTTATAGATTTACGGTGAGACACAACAGACTAATGGAATGAAAACACCCAAAATACACATCAAGGTGGTTGTTTCACTACACTTTGTTCATTTTGAATTACAATTCATATATCTAAAGGCTTCTTTAACTAAATTTGATTGCAAAATAATCAGTGATGTCCGATATCGGCCTTTCTGCCAATAACCGATTGTAAGATTCAGGTTGTAAAAGAGGCTCTTACTTGCCTGGGATGGCTATTGCGGCTGAGATGGCGGAAAGAATAAGGTGAAACTTGTAGAGGACGCAAATCTTCATATTTATTCACCAGCACATCACAGAGCAGTCCGACAGCATTTCCCCCAGCACACAGAACAGGCACACCCTCAAAATCCCCTCACACCCAATATATAGGTGGGCTTAAACCACTACGCCCAATTGGTAGGTAGAGTCCAAGGAGCAGTGCAGCTGAATTATTTACAATGTATTACAATTTATGTACAAAATAGGCCTATTTATTGTTAGCAAAACATTACAATTTACAAATTCATATTTACACTTTAAACTACCCCTTTAAGTTACTTTATTTACCCACTACAATACTTTTCCCCAGCCCAACCTCCACTCCCATGAGGCCACTTGGCTCAGTCCAATCAGGGGAGATGAACAGCACCTGGTAACTCCGTCCACGGTCACTTGCCTGCTGCTAGATTTGTAAATCAGGTTGAAACAACCGAATTTTCTTTTGCTGCCGCCATCGTCTTCTGTCTTCTTGTTGTGGTCTGTCTGTCTCTCTCCGTATGTGTCTGTGTACGCTGCCAGGGGCGACTTCGATTGACAGGTATCATGATTCAATCAGCTCAGATGAAAAATGACCACCCAAAGGCGCTGATTCGCCAGGGACGCAGATAGCTGCGCAGGAGGACAATCTTTAAGTAACCAATTAGATACCAGTATTAAGTCACACGAAAGCCAAAAGTTTTAGAATGTACATGCACGCTCATTTGGCAGGCGCCCCTCGCTATTGAAACGTGTAAAACAACCCCCCCCCAAAAAAACCCAATATGGAATGGAAAGGCTTAAAAAATAAAAATGAGACCCACTGTATGAGGGAACACTGTGCAGATGTGTTAATTACTTTAAATACATATTTATGTTTACTGTATCAATACCTTTTTCATAAAATATTGATGGGGCGGGGCCCTAGCGCCCCCTATTAACAAGCCGCCACTGCCCGCTAGCTAACTTAGCCGCTTAGCTAGCTAACGTGTCTGGACCAACTGCTGAAACACAACAAAACACAACTCTTCACAAGTCGCTGACTTAACATACAACAAATCAATGCTACTGGTTAAAAGTATTTATCATCTTACCGTGTTTTACTCCAAAAACAAGGTCATCAGAAGCCAGAGATGCTACCAGACAAGCTGACCATAGATGTAGACAGAAGATTAGATAGGCTAGCGCGCTGTCTTCTGTGTTTGGGGTTTAAGCTACCTGCTCATGTTTCCCTCAAACTCCACCTGAGTGCACAATGCAGCGCCGATGTCCGTCCGTGTTCCGCGCTCCGGTCGGACGGAGATTTCTCTGGCCTGACCATAGACTGTCGTCTATGCTCTGCAGAGACACCCTTCCGGATCAAAACGTAACAACCATTACCCACAATTCCAAGGGGCGGCCTCAGACTAAACTAATCCAGCCGCTCACACGAAAACTAAAGCAAATAAAAATGTCAAACCACCGTGGGGTGGTCAGGTTTTCCTGGGAGATTTTGGCACACATGGAAATGCCTCCAAAAAATATGAGGACACCATGAGTGAGACTAACATCAAGTCAGTTGACTATAAATACAGCCGTAATGCTTGCAGTAAAATTGAGGGCAGGTTTGACCTACCATAGTCACTGAAAAGAAGATCCAGTGGGACTGTTCATGTCAAGTGAATTGTCTAAGGCTGGCAACTCCGTTAACATCAAGGAGGTGTAAGTGGCTACTGGGAAATCAAATCTGTGCCTCCAAATTATTTTAGAATTTTATTTTATTTTTTTAAATATATATTTACATCCAGCGGTTCTGACTGTTTCTGAAATGGAGCTCAATCACTGTTTGAAAATGCTTCATGAAATCACCACAATAACAGCCTTTTCTATTTATACACTTTTTTGGATCTCATCACACATCACTCACACTTTTGGAAGCACATCAATTTTGCTGATTCTCTCAGTGACGGTGGATCACACACCGACACTTCAGCTCCAGCATCTTCCACAGTCCCACAGTCCCTTGTCCTGCCTTCAACAGCTCCACTCGTGTTTGTCATTAACTGGGTGCAGATTTACTTTTGTTACAGTGCAAATGAACTGCTGATGGATCATTTTCACTGGAACAAAAGTTATATCTGCAGAATAAATGCAGCTCCAAACATGTGGAAACATGAAGTCAAATGCCCCACATTTCAAGAATGCATTGGTACAGGAGGACGCCATCTACAGGAAGTCATTTTTAAAAAAGTGAAAATTCCATCGTTGTTTCTTAAATGGCATGTTTTAAGGTTTCAATTACTATGAATAAAATATTTTTTCTTCTATCACTCTTGGTTTTATTGGATTGTTCAAAAGTTCCTGTTTTTGTGTCACCCTGTATATCCAAATTCGTTCAGTGTATTTACATTTTATAGAATATTTGATTTCTTAATCTCAATACTGCAGGGTCTGACCCTAAATATTATAATGTAAATTTAAATATTTAGTGCAGAGTCATAAACTTTATTCAGCTAAACTTACATAACAAATATCATTGCACAATCTTAACCTGAACATTCACATTATTGAGGTAAATTTGCATAAATCATGATATTCTTAACTGGAATATTTCTGACAATCTTTTTGTATTGTGCTGATAAACAACAATAACCCGACTTTCAGATCATATTTATTGTCTGTCATTGTGAGATTAAATTCCTCCACATTCTGGAACTTTGACAGCAGCAGCTGTCGGAATAAATCAAAATAAAATCTGTTCATTTCCACATTATGCACATTTATTTATTCTTAATATCTCAGACTGAATGGTAGCTGTCAGTAAAAGCAAAGCCATCTGCTGGACCGCATCCCAAAATGAAACATGGACTGAATTTAACACCCATGTATCCATGGCAACGCTAAAGTTTCTGCTTCTTACCAAAGTTCACAACACAAGTAAAGATTTTTCATGTAAAACTTCAGGGATGACTGCTAACCAAAAGTATTCTGATCAGTACTTCATGATCAATATCAGGACAGATGTTACAACTCCAGCTGTTCCACTAGACTGCAGTTATTCACAGAGAAATTAAAATGCCACATTCCTCATAAAAACTAAATGGGACTTTTATTAAATAAAGTGTTGGTGAATAAAATGGTGTAATTAAATGAGGAGATGTGAGACTTCCACAGCATGGATCACCATCAACTGGATCTGCTGTAGATTCAGAGCTGAATGTCAGAATGAACTGAGATAGAAAAGCTGCTTTGAGCTGCAACATTACGGTCTGACAACCCAACACCATCACACTTTTCATCTGCTTGTTTTGCTCCAACATGCTGTGAAGTTCAGTTTTTACCTGAATCAATAGAGATTCTATTTCCAACCAAGACTGGGATAAAAATTAGAATGTTATGAGGTTATTAATGCAACTAGATCCTTTCAGATGGAAGGATTTACTTCTAAGTTCTAGTTCAAGTTTCAGTTGGAGCACATTGCATTCACAAAGAAAAACAGCGATACCTTCATAGCAGCATTTAATAAACATAAAGCTTCCCTGTTGGCTCATTGGTGGAGTTTGTTCCTGAGCATCTGAACCTTAAATCCAGTCAGAGGATCATCTTCAGTCAAAGAACTTCAAGACCTTCCATCAGCTGGACCAGATGTGGCATCACCTCCCTCTGAACACCTGGATGACCGGAGAAAAGACAGAAATCAAACAGATCACACAAATACAATTTATTCACTTTCATCATTTTATAAAAGTAGCATGAACTTTATTAAAACTGGACAACATCAGAAATGAAAGTAAATGTTTTTATCTCTTCCTATTCCCTGTCAGTTGTGGGCTTTGTGTATTTACTGTCTTTTAATGATAAAAAATAAAATGGGTCACTACTCCACACCACCTTTGCTCTCCCCGTTTTCATCTTTCAAACCATGGACATATATGTTTCAAACACCTCTGACCGTGTGCACGGACGTGTTACGTCACGGTGCGTCTGCAACAAAAAAAAAAAAGAAAAGACAGAAGAGCTGCCAATGGAGGCGGCCCAGGAACAGCGGCAGCAGCAGAATGATCAATCCAGTGGCATGACTGAACACCGGCCCTCGCAGCCCAAACATCAGACGAGCCACCGGGAATTGTCCCGGTCCTCCCGATTAGCCACTCCTGGCCTGGGCTTGAGAAAGGCCTGTCATTTCTAAATATTAAAAATAAGGCTCAGGTGATGCACAGAAGACCAGCAGGTGGGCTGGTCAGTCTGTTCATCTGGATAAAACTGATGGATCAGATGGAGGTGGTGTCATTACAGGAGTCTGAATTAAAAATAAACTTAAAGACACCAACTTGTTTACTAGACAAAGCAACATTTATACTCTGTAGTGGGGAGACTTTAATTAAAATATCTATTTGAAAATACCCATTTCAAATAAACCAGTCATGTGCCGATTAAGCTGAAGAAACAAATCGTTTGTCAGTTAAGCATCAACAGACATCGATCACCTTCTGTTTGTTCCACAGACTGCTTGGTGATTTATGTGCTGCAGTGGCAGGTCAATGGCTTTGTTTAGTTCAAAGATCAGACAGAGTCTTAAACAGTGGCGGCAGGTGATAAAATATTTTGGGGGGGGCGCACTAGCAGACGGGCATTACAACACAACAATTACTTGAACATCAGTTTTGCTCTCCTCTCCTTCAGGCCAGCAAATTTATCAACGACTTTCTGATTGAAATCTGTCATTTCACAAACAAGTCTCTGTTCCATGGAGAGCATGGCCAAGGCATTCAGCCTTTCCTGGGTCATGGTGTTTCTGAGAAAAGTTTTCACTCTTTTCAAGGTTGAGAAACACCTCTCTGCTTCAGCTGTGGTCATGGGTGTGGTGATCAGGATCCTTAAAAGATTGACAGTTTCTGAAAAGACAACTTCAAGCTTGTTCTCCATAAACAGCTGGAATAGGTCCAGTGCACCACAGCAGGCTCTGAACTCTACTTTGCTGTAGATGAGACCGCGTTCTGTCTTCAGCTTGCTTCCATTCGGCATCGGGTAGGCCTTCAAAGTGCGTTGCAGTGCCTCTTCAGGAAATGACCCGTGATGTTCTTCAAACCTGTCCCCCTGCAACGAGGTTGCACAGACGAGATGGTCGGTGAAGGAGAAGCGCTCCTTGGTGTGTCCCAGAACGGTGTTGCAGATCTAGAGAGGAGGATACAAAAACACATAGAGAAAAAATAGATATGAAATGAATATACTTTTGTTGACACTGTTACCCTCTGTTGCTGCATGGTTTTGGAAAAATATCTTGCTCTTATTGACTACTGCAATTGTGACATGATTTTTAATATTTTGGAATAATTTTCATGAAACAGATTGTGATTAGATGATCTCTGCAACATGACAATGACATATTTAAACGCCATATTTCAAAACACATTTCTCCTCTAACAAACATTACAACCTCCAATGAAACATAGACTATGAGATTTCTACAACATAAACTTACTAATTTCTGTGAAGGATAAGCAGAAGTCATAATAATAACCACAAAGGGGAAAAGAGATCATGTTGAAAAACGTGATGATCATATTACTGACAGAAATACGAGCGTTAGAGTTTTAACACTGAGCAGCTGCACAAGTTGAACGTCACTCGTAATAAAAGTGACACTACAGCAGCAGCAGCATCTCACACGGAGCAGGTATTAATGTTCACCTTCCACTGGGAAATGTGAAGCGTTTCTCAACCACTCGTTTATGCGTTTTTGTCTCATGTGGATCAGTCTGAGGAACTTAACACTGCCTCCCTGTGGACGACGGCGAACACATCCAGAAACCCTGGTCATGAAAATGAGTGGCAGCTGCAGTTACTGAAACAGAACGTCAGTTCACATTGTGGCTGCGTGGGAAGACAAATAATTTCATCTTCATTTCACTGTGATGATACATGATGCAGCAGCATGTTGCAGTAAATGAAAATGTGACAAAATCTACAGCTGAATCAATTAATTGACCAACTGAATAACATAAACGATAGTTCTTCTGATGACAGATTAATCCTTTGAAGTCACATTTCAAGTAAAGATGTCAAGGATGGGCTGGTTTGAGCCTCGCAGATGTCTAGATTTGCTTCCTCTCTTTGTCTTGTGTTACAGTAAATATTAGATTTTGGGTTATTTTCCAGATACTTAATAACATTAGAAACTGTGTTGGCATGTTTTGCCTATTATCTAGCATTACCAAACAAATGATTCATCATTAATCAAGGGAATAATGAGCAGGCTGATGGCTCTAAAATAATCCATTTTCAAAAGCCAGCTTAATACCAAAAATATTATTTCTGCGTCAATAGCAGTTTAACACAGGCTTTTATATGACGTGCACTGAAATAATCGTGCCTGTGGAAAAAACACAGGATGGAAACAATTCAAACAATGTAATCCTATAAATTGGCAATATTCAGATTTGTACTCTTCATAATGTCATTTATAGATTTACGGTGAGACACAACAGACTAATGGAATGAAAACACCCAAAATACACATCAAGGTGGTTGTTTCACTACACTTTGTTCATTTTGAATTACAATTCATATATCTAAAGGCTTCTTTAACTAAATTTGATTGCAAAATAATCAGTGATGTCCGATATCGGCCTTTCTGCCAATAACCGATTGTAAGATTCAGGTTGTAAAAGAGGCTCTTACTTGCCTGGGATGGCTATTGCGGCTGAGATGGCGGAAAGAATAAGGTGAAACTTGTAGAGGACGCAAATCTTCATATTTATTCACCAGCACATCACAGAGCAGTCCGACAGCATTTCCCCCAGCACACAGAACAGGCACACCCTCAAAATCCCCTCACACCCAATATATAGGTGGGCTTAAACCACTACGCCCAATTGGTAGGTAGAGTCCAAGGAGCAGTGCAGCAGAATTATTTACAATATATTACAATTTATGTACAAAATAGGCCTATTTATTGTTAGCAAAACACATTACAATTTACAAATTCATATTTACACTTTAAACTACCCCTTTAAGTTACTTTAATTACCCACTACAATACTTTTCCCCAGCCCAACCTCCACTCCCATGAGGCCACTTGGCTCAGTCCAATCAGGGGAGATGAACAGCACCTGGTAACTCCGTCCACGGTCACTTGCCTGCTGCCAGATTTGTAAATCAGGTTGAAACAACCGAATTTTCTTTTGCTGCCGCCATCGTCTTCTGTCTTCTTGTTGTGGTCTGTCTGTCTCTCTCCGTATGTGTCTGTGTACGCTGCCAGGGGCGACTTCGATTGACAGGTATCATGAATCAATCAGATCAGATGAAAAATGACCACCCAAAGGCGCTGATTCGCCAGGGACGCAGATAGCTGCGCAGGAGGACAATCTTTAAGTAACCAATTAGATACCAGTATTAAGTCACACGAAAGCCAAAAGTTTTAGAATGTACATGCACGCTCATTTGGCAGGCGCCCCTCGCTATTGAAACGTGTAAAACAACCCCGAAAAAAAACCCCAATATGGAATGGAAAGGCTTAAAAAAATAAAAATGAGACCCACTGTATGAGTGAACACTGTGCAGATGTGTTAATTACTTTAAATATGTATTTATGTTTACTGTATCAATACCTTTTTCACAAAATCTTGATGGGGGCGGCGCCCTAGCGCCCCCTATTAACAAGCCGCCACTGCCCGCTAGCTAACTTAGCCGCTTAGCTAGCTAACGTGTCTGGACCAACTGCTGAAACACAACAAAACACAACTCTTCACAAGTCGCTGACTTAACATACAACAAATCAATGCTACTGGTTAAAAGTATTTATCATCTTACCGTGTTTTACTCCAAAAACAAGGTCATCAGAAGCCAGAGATGCTACCAGACAAGCTGACCATAGATGTAGACAGAAGATTAGATAGGCTAGCGCGCTGTCTTCTGTGTTTGGGGTTTAAGCTACCTGCTCATGTTTCCCTCAAACTCCACCTGAGTGCACAATGCAGCGCCGATGTCCGTCCGTGTTCCGCGCTCCGGTCGGACGGAGATTTCTCTGGCCTGACCATAGACTGGAGTCTATGCTCTGCAGAGACACCCTTCCGGATCATAACGTAACAACCATTACCCACAATTCCACGGGGCAGCCTCAGACTAAATTAATCCAGCCGCTCACACGAAAACTAAAGCAAATAAAAATGTCAAACCACCGTGGGGTGGTCAGGTTTTCCTGGGAGATTTTGTCACACATGGAAATGCCTCCAAAAAATATAAGGACACCATGAGTGAGACTAACATCAGGTCAGTTGACTATAAATATAGCCGTAATGCTTGAAGTAAAATTGAGGCCAGGTTTGACCTACCATAGTCACTGAAAAAAAGATCCAGTGGGACTGTTCATGTCAAGTGAATTGTCTAAGGCTGGCAACTCCGTTAACATCAAGGAGGTGTAGGTGGCTACTGGGAAATCAAATCTGTGCCTCCCCATTTTTTTAGAATTTTATTTTTTTAAATATATATTTACATCCAGCGGTTCTGACTGTTTCTCAAATGGAGCTCAATCACTGTTTGAAAATGCTTCATGAAATCACCACAATAACAGCCTTTTCTATTTATACACTTTTTTGGATCTCATCACACATCACTCACACTTTTGGAAGCACATCAATTTTGCTGATTCTGTCAGTGACGGTGGGTCACACACCGACACTTCAGCTCCAGCATCTTCCACAGTCCCACAGTCCCTTGTCCTGCCTTCAACAGCTCCACTCGTGTTTGTCATTAACTGGGTGCAGATTTACTTTTGTTACAGTGCAAATGAACTGCTGATGGATCATTTTCACTGGAACAAAAGTTATATCTGCAGAATAAATGCAGCTCCAAACATGTGGAAACATGAAGTCAAATGCCCCAGATTTCAAGAATGCATTGGTACAGGAGGACGCCATCTACAGGAAGTCATTTTTTAATTTTCTTCAATGGTATGTTTTAAGGTTTCAGCATTTAAAAATCCTAAAGCTTCCCTGTTGTCCCTATTTAATTAATTTTAGGTAATGTCACGTATCTCCTGTCATGGAATTAACACATCATGCCTAATTTTATTGTGATGTCCCAGTGGATGCATTCTCAATTGCAACAAGTTTTTCCAAATGCAAACATTGTGCAAAATAAGGAAAGTACTTCAACGTAAGTTATGGGAGAAATAACTGTCTCAAACAGTTCACACTCTTTCTCCTTCTTCCTCCCTCTATGAGTCCAGTAAATGCCGGCGAAATCCAGGTAGAATTTTATCAGGTTTTACGATAAAAAACTGGCAAAAAAAAAAACAAAACTGTAACAATATTGACCAATATTATATTTTTATCCCAATACCAGTCTGGTAATATCAGCCCATCGATATTATCTGACATCCCTACTAAGTATATTCTGAAGGTTTTCAGAGGGGTTTATTCATCCATCATTCACAGCCTGATATTCATTTATTTATTCCTGCAACCAAAAAAATCTAGCTGTTGACAGCAATTCCTTATGTGTGATAAAGATACTAAAATCTGAGTCTCATTTCATTAAAACAAAACAATTTTGAACTCTATTTAATGTTCACTAATTAGAGCTTCAATTTTTTAGATACAGAATAAATAATAGCCCCGTTTGTAAACTCAGGATGCGTCAGTGATATCAGAATCACTAACTCTATTCACCTGTAGCGTTTCCTTTAAATAGAGCGTGAGCTGGGGTCTCCATATGACTGCATCTCTAAGCAGGTAAAGTGAGGACATCCCAGTAATGTGAAGAACTCAGTCATCAGACCTGCAAACAGCCATTTGCTTCAGATTGATTACAAAGCCATCTGCTTATCATACAGCAGATACAGAATTATAATGCAAAAAAAAAAAAAAAGACTGGCAGACAATGCAGCTCAGATTCTCGCTTTATTGGTCAACTTGATGAAAGACTACAAAACGAATTCACAAAAAATCTCTTTCAAGTAATCAAATCTGTACAAACCTAAACTGTATGGGGTTTTTACAGCTCTGGCTCATATGAATCTGAAGAGTCATATGCGTGTGTGTGTGTGTGTGTGTCGGTGAGCGAGTGCTGCTGATGGGATGACATGCACAACTTCCTGTTCAAGGATACGGCGACATCACACTCCAATAAGCAACATGCTGCGTGCACACACACACACACACACACACACACACACCTGTGTTTGAGATTTTACAGTACAGAGGACAGGGAAAACAAAATACTCCCCCCCTCCTCCACAAGTACACACACACCACCTGCTGGCAGGCGACCTCCCGCTGTCTCCCAGACCCTGCTTTTCAGTCTAATTACTGTACAGACAGACACTGTGGTTTCAACCTTTCCACGGGAAGAGTGGTAAGAGAAAGGGGAAAGTATAAATCTCTAATACTCTCACACAAAATGTACACGTGCACACATGATTTTAATGCTCACCTGCAGACGAGACACGTTTGTGGTCTGCGCACGCACGCACTCACTCAGACAATTCATAACATTAAATGTCTTAAGAAGTACAGATAAAAAAGGAAAAAAGCCCTGGGTATAGGTTTGATTTCTGGCTGTTTGGTGAAAGAAAGGAGAAGAGAGGTAGAGAGGGCAGGAGGGATGGGTCGAAGGTCGAGGGCAAACTACTGGTGTCATTTCTTAGCTTTCCTAGGAGGAGTGACTGGGCGGCCGGAGCCCATGCCGCCTCCACCGCCGTAGAACAGCTTCTTGTCTGCGGGTTTGAGAATCTGTGAAACAAAGAAAACATTTAGCAAAAAAAAAAAAAAAAAGCTCACCGGAAATGACTGTGCAAGAGGGGTCAGTCTATTTTTCCTTGTTTACCTGGAATGAGCACATGAGCGTCTCATCTACGCTCATCATAGCTCCGGCATTGTCGAACTCCCCGCAGTAGTTTGGGGCTGAGAACAGCGTCACCAGCTGCCTCTTTGCAAAGAACTCATATCCGTCCTCAACCACCTGAAAACACAGAAATGAAGGGTTAGGTGTTGGGGGAGAGGGGGACATTTCTTTCACATGGAGTGAAATAAAAGGAAAATGATGGGCGTGCAAGTCGCTCCAGACATACGAATGGATCATGAATACACTTGTTTTACTTGTACAGTCTATCAGTAAAACTGGGCTGCAGTGTTAATGTGATTGACTAGGGATGCTCCATAGGAAACGATAACAGTCAGTCAGTTATGGAAAGACAATATCCCCGTGATTACTGCATTGTATTTATCATCAGGCAGGAAATCCTAAATCCAAGTGTGTAGCAGTTGTTAGGCCCAGTGTTTGGGACCAGCCAGAGTAGAGCTCACTGGCTCAAACAGACCAAATGCTCTCATGTGCACACTAAGTGCATATGGAGACATCATAGGAGACAGACTGGGCTGTTAAAAACTTAAAACCAGAACACTGAGCTACCACCATCAGACTGATGTGTTCAGACAGAGTTCTACAGTTTCTGTGGTAACTTGTGGAGGATGACGTGATCACCAGCTACGATTTATCAACCCGAGGACATGGCCAGGCTTGTTAAAATATTCACTGTCGTTGCTGTATTTTTCCCCCCCAACATAATCAGAATGGTTTTCCGACTGCTTCTGCCAGTGTCGCTGTGGCTGACTTTGCACATGCACTGGTAGTCTTTTTTAGCTGTGGATTTGTAATTTTTTAATGTAGCACCATGTTTACAATGTTATCCTACTTATTTTCGTTTAATGATTACCCTCCAATATATATAACTGGATAACTCAATGATTATCAGAAATATGTGGCAAATAGCTGAATGGGAAAACTTTGGTAAGGAGCAGCCTTATGAAAAATAGACAAAAACTAAATACATTCCTAAAAACAAGAAATATTATATTACCCTAAAACCAATGGGAAAGACAGTCAAATCAGGAAATGAACTCGTTAATGTTTTAATGCCACATTTTCCTCAACAAGCTGCATGCATCTGCTGAAACCCCCTGTAGGCTCAAGCTCCTGATTAATAAAACAGTGCCCTAAAAATACTGCTTTATTAGAAGAAGCACTTGCAGCTCTAAAGTAGAGAACATAAGCAGCTGCAGTAAAGAGAACCTGCTAGAAATGACCAGGGTTGAGATCAGAGGATATCAAAATTGAGAGACGAAATTAAGACATATTTCACTGATTTAAAGTAGGCATAAAATGTCTTACTACTATTTGATGAAACCAAATAGAATTGTTCAGGGCTCAATATAGTAAAGGTAATACTACTACTAAACAATACAAATTGTAGGACTTAAACTAAATCAAAATCAGGCGCTAACACAAACACTGCTGGGCTGTAGTCCAAATGTGCTTAAAGGATTCACAGGCTGCCCGCTGGTTTCATAGGCGCTATCGATTTCTTTAAATACTCAATAATATCTGTAAACAATTTACTTGACTAAGATGCCAATCTTTCATAATAGATTCAAAACAAACCAACAATGCTGGAAAAATATAAACAAAAACAAAATGACGAAGCATAACACTGCTCTCCATCACTAAACTCCAATCATAAAGAGAAATTCTCCTCCCATTGTTTGAATCTTTACTATTTGTTATTTTGTATTCTTAAAATAACTTCCAGCTCTGAATGTTCTACTGACCTGATGGGCTCGACAAATAAGGTCCATGTCATGTTTGTGGAGGAACTTTGTGACCACGTCGGCACCAAAAGTGAAGGAGACGCCACGGTCGTTCTCCCCCCAGCCCAGCACGTCCTTGTCTGGATCTGCCCACAGCAGGTCGCACAGGAGGCCCTGATCAGGCACATCAGTGGGGCGCATGACCCGTCGCACCTGCTCCATGGACTGGAGGTCTGGAGACAGGCCTGGGGAAGGTAAATACACAAGAGTTTAACATTAGACAGCAGGAAAAAAATATAGGTTTCTATATGCTCAGAAATCTGGACTCTGTTTTATAGCTTGCTTTTATTTTTCTTAACAAGTCAGAAAATGAAAAACTAAACAAGCAATCTCAAGCATCTGAGGCGGGACAACTAAGAAATGTGCTTTAAGTATTGAATTATGTAAAACAATATGATGACATGCAGACTTTCAGTAATGCTGCATAATCCTGATTTGCAGCTCCTGAAGTGTGAATAGTTGCTGCCGTTTTGTCGTCTTGCATAATCGTAAGCTGAACACGTTTGGTTTTGGATTGTTGGTTTGACAAAGCAAGACACCTGAAGATGTCACCAGTTTTATATTAACTAAACAAACGACCAAAAATAAAAACTACAGATTGATCAACAGTCCATCTGCAGTTTGTTTATTAAATTAAGATTCAATGAGAGGTTAAAAACTGCAGATATTTCATTCAGAATACAACCTTTTTATTGTGTATGAAAGCTTAACATGAGCGATAAAAAAAAACAGATTTAGACTTTATCTGATAAGAGCTCAATAAAGAAATAACTCAAGCAAACATACAATATCCTGTCAGTGGGTTTGGTCTTATGTAATTTATATACTTGAAGCAAGAGGTGGAATTTACCCTCTTCCTTATCAATGTCTGTTTACATATTTTGCATAGTGGTTCTCAAAGATGGGAGCTGGCTGCGGATGACTGCTGGTGCCACTTTGTCTGAGCCCTTAGGTACATTTTGTTGTCATTTTCTAGATCACAGCAAAATTATTCGACATGGGAGTAAAAAATAAAAAACTGTGTTCCTTTCATTCCATTTTAAAAATGGTTTGAAATCAAATGTCCATATTTATTATGTTTTAACCTGACCTGTCTTTACATATTATATAAATGTTTAGTGCATTACACAGAAAAATCTTCAGAATTTGTCTTTCTTCTGCAATAATTATTTGAATTTATCAGCCATTTAAGACCCCTTTCAGCATGAACGGTGTTAGATCCAACATGATTAGAGATCACGAAATGCACTGGACTAAATGCATGACCTATAGTAACTTGGCACACTTTTAGTCCAGAATGTCACAGCCACAGGAACAGAGTGTTTAAGTTGTGCCTGCACATCTATAGCCATGTCTGCTGATGCGAGGAAAGGATATATCATAAACACAGTCAAACACGAAATCTCAATCCCGCACAGCGCTGCAGGCCTTTTCCCATTATGTTGACAGAAGCAACAGAGCTGAGACGAGCTTGTGTGTGTGTTTGTGTGCGCGCGCTCTGGATGGAAGCCAAATGAGCTGTTTGATGAGGATACCTCCATGGCAACAGAAGATCTTCTCATCAACAATGGCTGCAACAGGCAAACAGTTGAAGCAGTCGGTGAAGGTCTTCCACAGCTTTATGTTGTATCGCCTCTTACCTGTAGGAGGAAACCACACTTTGTCACAATCTAATCTCGAGACCTATTAAATCAGCGGGACCTATTGCATCACAGTGGAGGCACATTTTACATAATCCTGGCTCGGTGAATAGTGAGAGCGGGCATGTGGTAATTGCTTCCCATGCTGCCCTGATCATGCTCATTAGCCTGAAGCCCGGTGCACTGAGAGGTTCTCTGTGGGCTTTGTTGCTACTAAAAAAATCTGTTTCCCTGTCAAGTTTAAAAGAGCTGATTAACAACTGATTGCAAAAGCAGGGTGCAGCATTTTTCTGAGCACAAGGAAATAGTTAATAATTTGTAGATTTATGGTTAAAAAAAAGAGAACACATTCTGTTTGATTATGGCATCGTAAACTGGTAACAGTAGCAGCTGGTGCACATGGAAAGATATTTTGTTTATGCCAGTTAGCTTTTGTTCCACAACAACTTTGTGTCTCTCTGACTGTTTTAGATGTTGATGGCAGAACAGATGCTTAGTGGAAACGTTAAACTAATTTTGTGTCCACTTTGGTGAACATCTGGTGTAATATATCCAAGATAATCATTATAAAACAAGATGAATTGATTCTTGGCTTTTTAAAACAGAAAACTGATTTGTTGTAAAGTTACTAGATTCTAAAAATAATCACAACACCGACCTAACTTGTACAATTCTATGTAGCAGAGAAGGCAAAATTATAAACAGATTCCAATAGTGTTGGTGAATGTCTATCATTTCACTGCTGCTTGTTAACTGATTCATTTCTGGCTACACTTTGCTTTGGCATGCATAAAAAAATTAAAATGACTATCCCGACATGACTCAGGACCTATTGTGTCTGACTAACATTTTCAAAACCAAAGATAACAGTGATAAGATTACAAAAGTAAACACTAAGATCAACGTCTGTGTCAGTGTACATGACTTACACTCATCATAGAAGCCATATATTCTGTTAATGGAGGCGCACTCATGGTTCCCTCTCAGCAGAAAAAAGTTTTCTGGGTATTTGATCTTGTACGCCAGCAACAGGCAGATGGTCTCCAGGGATTGCTTGCCTCTGTCTACATAGTCCCCCAGGAACAGGTAGTTGCTCTCTGGTGGAAAGCCCCCATATTCAAACAGCCGCAGCAGATCATAGTACTGCCCATGAACATCACCTGGAGGAGAGACAGGCAGCATTAGAGTGGAAACAGTGTGAATATCAGACTGTGTGTGTGCAAAACAAAAGCTAAGGGACTTGGATAGAGGTACAACAACACACGGCATCCGGCAAATTGAGTTTCATGCCATGGATGGCCTTGCAATACTTTAAATGAACACTGTTATCTCAGTGTTGACTTGAGGTGTTACTATGTGAATTCATTGAACGTGCAAGCTTGCATTTAGAGTGGCACTGCTGGTGACTTTAATGCTCAGCAAATTTGTCTTGCTCCTGGAATCTGCAGGCTGTTCCTTTAAACTAGCATTTAGTTTTAAGTGGCATCAGCAGTATGACATGGGAGGGCAACTCCAGGGAAAACATCACTGTACGGACAAGCCAATGACAGTGTATTCCTTAATTTCTGTAGCAAGGTCACAGCTACGCACTGTGTTCCATCCTGAAACAGTAACGTGGTTTTTCTTTGTCTAGAGAACAGTCTGTTCAAAATGAAGTATAATTTGAAAATCGTTCAGCATCTGGTTCCATGAATACACGGAATAATCTGAGTGTAAGCCTTCTCGTAATAGTTCAGCACTCTTAAGCTACAGCAGGCATCTAGAGTGTTTGTAAATGCTATGTGACCACACTTGAGAATTCCCAAGGCTCTAAAGAACACAGCTAAGCCTCACCACAAATCTTGAGGGGCGCCTCAAGTTCGAGCAGGATTGGCTGGCTGAGGAAGATCTCCCGGGATTTGAGGCAGAGACCACGGATTTCATTCTCTGTCAGCTGAACATTTTTGCCAGGTCTGGAGCCTTTCACTGTGAGGAAAAATACAACAAGAGTCATAAACAGTGCAGGGGAAACAACAGTCACTTACTGGCACAGTTTTATATTCAGTCTCATTTTTACAGAAGTAAAAACACTACTGTTCACTGATAATGGCGCTAGCATTATTTACAGTATTTCTGACAGAATATTCATGGAAAATGTCGTATTTTGTTCCTATTAGGAAAAATAAATGCTAAAATAGAATTCACACGTTCTGTGCAAAATCTGGCACACTGCCATGCACAGTTGGCACAGTATTATTCAATCTGTTACTTCCATCAGCAGAACCATCACAATAATACAAACCTTAACAATAAAATGTGAAGGAAAATGAACATGAATTGATAGATTGAAAATTTTACAGTTTAAAGCTGAAAGAGGAGTGTGTATTTACAAACAATCTGAAAATGTCCTTCAAAAACATCTGAGATGCTTTTGTTGTTTTTTGGTGACAATTTTTTTTTGACAAATCTACTATGGTCCATAAATGCAGTCAATGGCCACAAATAAAGATAAATCCAGATGACTTTCTGATAACAACCGGTGTTATTTTAGCGGGATGCGGTGAGTTTTCTGAATCACACCCCTGAGCACGGTCCACAACAACTGTGTAAATTCAATAGGATACAATATAATAAATACAATACCACTGGATTATGGAGATTGCGAACGAACTAAAAAAAAGTCACGAGAGCACATATTAAATTCACACTAACTTTCATTTTATAAACAGTTATGTGGATTTAAAGCTTGACGATCATGTGAAAAAGCTTTCGGTTTTCAAGAAATAAAACATTTGTACAATGATCCTCAAACACGAACACGTTATAGACAATATTTTAAAAGTTGTACATTGCTTCATTCTTTTACTGACAATACAAGGTTAACGACACCAACTCTTGACGACACCCTTCGCGTAAATACTGCCTTAGTTTATATATTTAACTTAAGTTAGGAAAGTCGGTACAACACGTCAATTTGCTGCGATATGGATGCTACTAACTGTAATTATACACAATTCAAATCCAGTGCTTCGTTTGTGAGAATGAGACATGAACTCAATTTGCTAGCATAGCATTGGCGGCTATCGTTGTCTAGCCCCATTAGCTAAAATGGCTACCTTGGCGAATAAATATCAAGCGAAATACTGAGCCTTACCTTCGAGCAGACGCTGTATAATGGAGTCGATGTTCAACTTGTCGGCTTCTGCCATGCTATTCTCCTATTCTGGTCGGTTTCTAATAACTCCTACGAATTAAAAACGTAATTACTATTAACTGGCTACCGAGTTACCGTTAGCCCAACTAGTTTAGCGTTAATCGGCTATCGTTAGCCCGCTAGCTAGCTAACCTTGGGGCAGAATTGGCAACCTCACGATTTGAGGCCGGGTGCTGAATAGTTAAAGATGGAATGGTTGACATGTACTTCAGAAATCCGTATTAGTCAGCTATTGTCCATTAGATAAACGAATTTACTTTAAAATAGTTTCTCGTGACAACGCTATTTCTGCCGTAGCTACTAGCACCATGCCATCGACAAAAAAGGCTAGACGAGCGTTAGCTCAAAGCGAGGTTGAACGGAAGTGGTCTGACTGTTACCGTACCCCCATTGGTTATTTTTCTCAAAAGACGGGATTTGCGGCAACCAATCATCTCTCGGATTGGCTGTTCTCAATGTCTGTCAGCATTTACTTATCTCAAACTACAATGTAAAAAAGGGCAATCATTCGCGGTTATGTCTGATGTTTTGGTCATTGTAAATTGAAGATTCTGTCAAGTAATGCAAGATAAACCACACTTGTCCACATTTACTCAGGTTTTAGCGTTTGAATCGCTTTGTATTTGTTGCGCAGTAAAGCGACACCCACGGAAGTGACCAAGATGGGAAAAGTTGACGACGTATTTTGGCATGACGCAATGTCCCAGCGCCTGGCAACACTCGGGGAGTGATTCATTCTGAAGTATAGAGATGGCTTAGCTAGTTTGCCATTCCACTAAAAGTTTTAAACATGTCTCTTACTCGGATACACGTTAACCTGCCTGTTTTACACTAATAGTCCTGATTATATTATACAATCATCCGACCATGAAGCTGATCCATAAAGACATTGAAAAAGATAATGCCGGGTGAGTGAACGGCTAATGTTAGCAAGCTAACAGCATGCTATGTTGTAGCTGATTGATCATGTGTCAAACGTAGCAGCTGTATTTGTCCTGATGTGATTTACATTCAGCTGTGCCAACAAAAATGAGGGGAGTGTGAGATTTTAACATAGAAGTAGTTCCTCTTTTGGGTAATATGTATTATCTCAGAACTTTAAGTATTACTAACCTGTAGGAGCTTAGACTGTATCACTCTTCCTTAGCTATAATGATTGAGCACACTCACAACACCTCAGTGAGTAAACAACACAAACCCCGCTGGTGATATAATTTATGTGCACTCAATAATTACTGTAGCAGCAGAAGTGCTCATGTATCATGGCACCATCTGTGTCATTATCCCAAATAATGGGTTGACATGTGAAAGTAGGAGAACCAGAGTTTAAGTTAGTGATAACCAAAACCACAAATGACACCGATGCAGAAACTGGTTTACTGACTGCCAAACACTTCTTCAGCCAGGTGACTCTGGTGCCAGAGGAGGCGGAGGACATGTGGCACACCTACAACCTGCTCCAGGTGGGGGACAGCTTGAGAGCCTCAACTATCAGGTAACCATTAGACTCTGTCATGTAAAGACGGCAGCTGAATCCCTGTAGAGCACACAAAATGATCTGGCAGTTTCCCAGCACCACTGAGAGGCATCTAGTAGCACTGAGAACTGGCAGTTGATAGCTGCTCTGTTTGTTGAGGAGGATTAGAATCTGCATTTGTTTAGTACCTTGGCAAAGCTACTCAAAGATTATTTCCCATCCACCTCTGTTATAACCACCACAACTCACCCAGCAAACACCTATTGCAATCGTTAAGTTGCAACAGAAGTCTTCATTTACACGACTATTTTTGCAAGAGTTCTGTTTTTGCAAGACTCTGCTCTGTGAACTGAATGTTCTCAGTTATACATAAACTTCAAATCTGTTTCAGCCAAGTGTAGGGGTTGCATCTACCTTTAACAGTCTTGGGATCATCATAGCAACAGACACCGTCTTGTTTAAAAAAAAAATAGCACCCAGGCATTCATAATTTAGCTGTAGCTCAATTGTATGTAATGTGTCTTATACATCTGTGGTGGTTTTACATTAATGTCAAGGTTAGCTGTTGTAAAGCCTTGTTTATTAAAGTCTGTGTTTGTGATTGATTGTGATGATTTTTTTCCAGTTGTATCTCTCACTCAGAGTCAGAACTAAAGTTTTTGTCACTTTTCCCACAGAAAGGTGCAGACAGAGTCCACCACTGGAAGTGTGGGCAGCTCCAGAGTTCGGACCACTCTAACAATATGCGTGGAGACTATCGACTTTGACTCCCATGCCTGTCAGCTAAGAGTGAAAGGCACCAACATAGTAGAGAACCAGTATGTCAAGGTCTGAGATTTTTAAGTAACTTAATAGTTGGAGCTAGGGCTGGGTAATAGAGCCAGAAAATTCAATCTTAATTTTTTTTTTTCAGTCTTAATTAGGATCGACAACTTAGATTTTTTTTCTCATTATGTAAACTTACTAAAACAATACTCCTTTCTACAGCCACTGTGTTATATGTGTAAGACCAATAAAAGAAAGGCACCACTAGCTTTTACATATTGTTAACATTACAAACAAGAACACTAGAAGTAGGTGAGCAACAGTAGCAGTGTAATACGTCAATACTTCTGTAAAATGTCTGTGCAGATTGTCATTAATCCAGGTCATGGCAATCCTAGGAGTTTCAGTAAAAAGCAATTAGAATTTTCTTTTAGGTCCTTGAGGATATTTCACTCTTATCAAAGAGGTTTCCTCAGTTCTGAAGAAGCATTTTGGTTGAGTTTTGAGACACCTTCAAGAACCTAAAAGTGAAGTCCAGTTGCTTTTTACTGAATCTCTTAGGATGTCTACAGCAAAATTTTGGGTCATTTGGTTCATACTTGTTATCAGCATCTTTTCAAATGTAGTACCTGGGTACCAACCTCACTTCTATGACAACCATCCCTCTGTATTGTTTTTGTTGCCTTCAGTCACTGCTGCCATTATATAACCTTCTGTTTAGCTTTGACTCACAGCACTCACTTCTAAAAGAAGCTTACATTTTTGTTGTGAGTTCTGAGCTGTGTTGTTTGAGAGACAGCAGAAGAAGCACATACCCAAAGTATTTAGATGTTTTTTTCCACATTTTGCATAAACAAAAATGACAATAAACTCAATTAATTTAATGTATTGTCCAGCCGGAGGTGCGACCTTGTCCGTTTTTTGTTATTGCCCAAGTTAGATACTGTTTGAAGTGAAAATCGATTGTGATCCTGTCGTGTTTTTCGCTCTTCAGATGGGGGCTTATCACACTATTGAGCTTGAGCTCAATAGGAAGTTTACTCTCGCCAAGAAGTGCTGGGACAGCGTTGTGCTGGATAGAATCGGTAAGCAGGTGCTCCTGTTTAACTTCAACTTCCACCACAACTCCAATTTGTTTCGTTTGGTCTGAGCACTCACAGCAAAAGTAATCACTTTGTGTCATTCGTGGTTCCTTTAAGCACGGCTTGTAAACAGTAATCACATGGACTCACAAGTATGTTGTTTACCAGAGAGAATTTCATAGGCTTAAGCAACTGTTCACTCAGCTGTTAAAACCTCAACCTTTACTTCCTTACACACATAAAGCTGCATGGTGAACAAATTTTTGTATTTTATTCCAAAAAAGGGTTCAGATGTACTTGCCAATATTAGCGCATTGCTATTTAAAGAGCAGCTAACTTCTCTTTAGAGACCAAATAAAACAAACGATAGATGCATACACTGACAAAGCATAGACCTTTGTCTCTTTCTTTTAGTCAATCTATGACAATTATTTTTTTCCCGGATAATCACAGAAACTAAATATACTCACCAAGAGCTTTATAAGTAAAAAGTGTTTTTTTTTTTTAATTCTTAGCAATAACTCAGCTGAGTTACACAGACTACATATTCAAAACACAAGAATTTATTGTCAAACTGCATTAACACTCTGCTGATCTGTTGAAGATTGTGAAAAGTCTCTTCTAAATCTTTGTCTACTCCTTAGATCAAGCATGTGATGCAGCCCAGAAGGCCGATGTGGCAGCTGTGGTGATGCAGGAGGGTCTGGCCAACCTGGTCCTGGTGACCCCAGCCATGACTCTGCTTCGTGCAAAAGTGGAAGTCACTATTCCTCGCAAGAGAAGGGGAAGCTGCACTCAGCACGAGAAGGTAATCATCTCTGTGAGCAGCCCCGTCAGAGTTTTACTCGCTGCGTCGTCACGTGGAAACAGAAGAACAAGAGAGAAATAGAAGAGAACTAAAAGTGTCCTTTGTTTAGTGTAACAAAATAATAATCTCATGAAGCATAAAGTAGAAAAAAACAAACGCTGGATTTCTTTGATTATATTATAAAAATTGTAAAAACTTGGAGTCAACATTATTTCCGCGTGCCCACATGTGTTACCTGTACAGGAGAGAATGTCAATAGATATTTGCCTAATTACATTTTTAATTCCACACTTGCCTCCTACCATCTCTGTCAAAACACAGCCTGCAGTTCAGCCCGGTTTGAAGCGAGACAACCGAAGGGATGGCGATAGACTGATGGGAGAATTAAGTCTAGTTTAGTGGTAACTCGACCCAATGACAGTCCTCGCTTTGCAGCGTGTGTTTTCTTCTTCTTGAGGATTAGAATCAGTCTGAATAGAACACAACACACAGATATAATAATTAATATTTAATGTGTTTAAAAGGGGGGTGGAGCTCAGATGTGCTTATATCTGTGTTTAGTCATCAGACAAATATAATCATACCTTTTTCACTGTGATTTTTGAGGGGGGAAAAAAGACTTCATATTGTGATAATTGCAAAAATTGGGCATCCTGTTGCCTTGGTGCTGGTACACTGTGTCCTCGTCATATATTCTGTTTGATGTCAAACTGTGTCTGTGTTTGCAGGCGCTGGAGAGGTTTTATGAGGCTGTGATGCAGGCGATACTTCGACACATCAATTTTGATGGTATGGCTGCTGTGTGGACTCTAAAACACCTATAAATGCGTACATACACGTTCAGTATGTTCCTGTTTTTGTCACATGCTTCTCCTTTTTTAATTTGTTCCTATAAATCCATTTGTATCTTTGCTGTGAACATCTCATCCACCGTTTGGCAGTTTTATGGTCTTGTTGTGGTGGTGTTGGTTTATTGTTGTTGCACGAAGTCTTTGCTTGTCTTCAGCTTTTCTGGTTTCTGCTCAAAGAAATGAAAATAGACAGGCTTAGATTTTGATTTCCCTTCCTTCCACTAGTGGTGAAGTGCATCCTGGTGGCGAGTCCAGGGTTCGTGAAGGACCAGTTTATCACCTACCTCTTTAAGGAGGCTGTGCGGCAGGATAACAAGCTCCTGCTGGAGAATCGACCCAAATTCATGCTGGTCCACTCATCTTCCGGTCATAAGTATTCACTCAAAGGTGGGAACTGCTTGACTCTGAGAGTAAAACAGTTAAATCTCACCAGTCAGTGACAACTAAGTGAAGTACTTGTTGCTTTGCAGAAATCCTGTCCGACCCCACTGTGACGAGTAGGCTCTCTGATACCAAGGTAAATATACATCTTGTGATTTGCCAGTTTTATACATAATCCTGTAAACAAGTGCTTTTAAGTTAAAAAATCTCAAGAAAAACACTCAGAGAGCGCAGTGCTCCGCCAAAGCTGCGCAACTGTTGTATGATTTCTGACGAATGAACTCTTGGATTGCAGTCACGTGATCGTCAGCAGGCAGCTGACATACTGTTAACTTGTTGTCATAGTTACAGTGACGCTATCTATATCTATCTCGCAATGATACAGAAATATGTACCAAATCTGTGGATCCAGACTATAAGTCGCATCACGCCCAAAATCTAATCAGTTGATCCTTGTGTCATTTCTGATTTTCCCTGAAAAGTTCATCGAAATCCAGTAGTCCATTTTTGAGCAATGGTGTTAACTGACAGACAAACAGACAGACAAACCAACGCTGATTGTCACGTAACTCTGCCACGTTACTTGGCGGAGTAATAAAAGTTCTTATTTATATTATGAACAGCCATGTGGTAAAAAAATATTATTTATGGTGAAATCTGTGCATACGGCTTAATAAAATGTGCTCAGAGATAGTTAAACTATGTGTGGATCAGCAAAATTTGAGCTGCTGTTAAAATTTTGGGACCTGTGGGCAATGTAAAATTACATGTAGTAAATATTAAAGAATAGAATATTAACATGCACAGGGCTCTGGCTACTTAGCTTAGCACTTTCTTCATAGTTAATGTAAGAAAGCGGAATCCACATGCACAGTTTGCCAATTTTTTTTTGTCTGACTTTTGTCATTTTAAAGTAAAAACTCTCATTCAGTTCCAGATACCCGAGACTAAATGTTGTGTGTCTTCGTAGATGAACTATGATCTGTAAGATGTAACGCACAGATGATAAACTGAGGCATAATGTTGTTGAAATTGAATTCTTTTTTTTTTTTTTTAGAAATTTCAGGTAGTTCATAATGTTTTGTAACAAGATAATGCCTTAAATGTGAACATTTTCAGAATGCACTTTTTTGAACTAAAACAAAGGAAAAAAGTTGCAATTGTTATTTATCGGTTATTACGCTGTGATTTTACTAGTCACTTGAGATCATATTGGGCTGAATATGGCCCCTGAACTAAAAAGAGCTTGACACCACTGCCCTAGGGTATATCATTATGTAATTTGGTATTTACACACGTGGACAAAATTGTTGGTACCCCTCAGTTAAAGAAGGAAAAACCCACAATTCTCACTGAAATCACTTGAAACTCACAAAAGTAACAATAAATAAAAATTTATTGAAAATTAAATAATCAAAAACAGCCATTACTTTTGAATTGTTGATTAACATAATTATTTAAAAAAACAAACTAATGAAACAGGCCTGGACAAAAATGATGGTACCTCTATAACAGATTGAAAACTATTTGACCAGAGTGACATGATTAACTCAGGTGTGTCATTTAATTGACATCACAGGTGTTTCCAAACTCATAATCAGTCAGTCTGCCTATTTAAAGGGAGACAAGTAGTCACCCTGCTGTTTGGTGAAAAGGTGTGTACCACACTGAACATGGACAACAGAAAGCGAAGGAGAGAATTGTCCCAGGACATCCGAAAAAAAATGATAGACAAACATCTTAAAGGTAAAGGCTATAAGACCATCTCTAAACAGCTTGAAGTTCCTGTGACAACAGTGGCTCATATTATTCAGAAGTTCAAGACCCACGGGACAGTAGCCAACCTCCCTGGACGTGGCCGCAAGAGGAAAATTGATGACAAATTGAAGAGACGGATCGTTGGAATTGTATCCAAAGAGCCCAGAGCAACCTCCAAAGAAATTAAAGGTGAACTCCAAGGCCAAGGTACATCAGTGTCAGATCGCACCATTCGTCGTTGTTTGAGCCAAAGTGGACTTCATGGGA
The DNA here is from genome assembly GCF_021347895.1 of Acanthochromis polyacanthus. Classification (NCBI taxonomy): domain Eukaryota; kingdom Metazoa; phylum Chordata; class Actinopteri; family Pomacentridae; genus Acanthochromis; species Acanthochromis polyacanthus. The sequence goes on along the minus strand of NC_067131.1, from coordinate 12,941,592 downwards.
GACGACCAAGGAGGACACCACTGCTGAAAAAAACTCATAAAAAAGCCAGACTGGAATTTGCAAAAATGCATGTTGACAAGCCACAAAGCTTCTGGGAGAATGTCCTTTGGACAGATGAGACCAAACTGGAGCTTTTTGGTAAGGCACATCAACTCTATGTTCATAGACTCAAAAACCAAGCATACGAAGAAAAGAACACTGTCCCTACGGTGAAACATGGAGGAGGCTCAGTAATGTTTTGGGGCTGCTTTGCTGCATCTGGCACAGGGTGTCTTGAAAGTGTGCAAGGTACGATGAAATCTGAAGACTATCAAGGCATTCTGGAGAGAAATGTGCTGCCTAGTGTCAGAAAGCTTGGTCTCAGTCACAGGTCATGGGTCTTCCAACAGGACAACGATCCAAAACACACAGCCAAAAACACCCAAGAATGGCTGAGAGAAAAGCGTTGGACTATTCTAAAGTGGCCTTCTATGAGCCCAGATCTGAATCCCATTGAACATATGTGGAAGGAGCTGAAACATGCCATTTGGAGAAGACACCCATCAAACCTGAGACAACTGGAGCTGTTTGCTCATGAGGAGTGGGCCAAAATACCTGTTGACAGCTGCAGAACGCTCATTGACAAATACAGAAATCGTTTAATTGCAGTGATTGCCTCAAAAGGTTGTGCAACAAAATATTAAGTTATGGGTACCATCATTTTTGTCCAGCCCTATTTCATTAATTTGTTTTTTTAAATAATTATGTTAATCAACAATTCAAAAGTGATGGCTGATTTTGATTATTTAATTTTCAATAAATTTTTATTTATTGTTACTTTTGTGAGTTTCAAGTGATTTCAGTGAGAATTGTGGGTTTTTCCTTCTTTAACTGAGGGGTACCAACAATTTTGTCCACGTGTGTATGTCTAACTCTCAGGCAGCTGGAGAGGTGAAAGCCCTGGAAGACTTCTATAAGATGCTGAAGCATGAGCCTGACAGAGCGTTCTACGGGTGAGTGATGACGGATCAGACGGTTGTGTCCCGCAGAGTTCTCCTTGGTTCACTCTAAATATCAACTTTGCTTGTCCTTCTTATCTTTGGATCCACACAGAGTTGCTCATGTGGAGAAAGCTGCTGACGCCCTCGCCATCGACACCTTGCTGATAAGTGATAAGTTGTTCAGGTACATACTGAGAAACATGTTTCTGTCATTAGCATTTCAAATGGTGCAGGCGGCAGATTGTTTTACAGATAATATTAATGCACAATCTCGTTGCTGCCAAACTGTATTTTAACAGGCTGATGTTTAAAAGGTTTTCAACCAAAAACAGAAGCTAACAGAAAAATGTAGGTCACAGAACTATGACACACTTTGCAGGTTAAGTACTATTTATGCATTTCCACATCTGTTCCTGCAGCTCTGTTTTCTTTAAATTAGAGATTTTTTATGTGCTTTTTTTCAAACAAAACTGCATATTTTCTACATTCCTGTCACTGGTTATTTCGGGCCAGGGGAGATGTTTCATTTTCAAGCCTTTATCTGCGATGATGATGCTGTTATTTTGCATCTCTGCTTTAAATTTGTCAGCCTAAGGATTGGTAGCAATGCAAGCAATCAGCCACTAAATGTATCCAACATTTTAATGTGTGTTATGTCTGTGTGTACATCCAGACATCAGGATGTCCCCACAAGGAGTCGTTACGTTCGGTTGGTCGATAACGTGAGAGACAACGGCGGCAATGTCAGGTAACTTTGGAAATACTGTGTTTATACACACCAAGAATGAGCAAGTAGGCAAACAATGTGTTAGTCCGTGAATGTATGAATATGTGAGTGTTTAAAATTATATAAGTGGTTGTTCTTTGTATTGCTGATGGGATTCACATCTAAAACCAGCGTTTTAGATGAACCTAAATGAATAAATAAATTGCTTTGTTTAAAGAATGAAGTGTGACAGTTTGTTAACCAGCACAGATTCAGGGTACCAGACATTTAGGTTTTAGTTTTTCCTGTCCAAGCATTTAGCTGATGAGTTTCTCTGTTTTCATGCAGGATTTTCTCAAGCCTTCACGTGTCTGGTGAACGTAAGTAATAAACCACTTTGACTTCCTCAATTCTGCACAATAATGAGCAGTTCTTTGTTGGTAGAAGTGGATGTAGTCAATATTTTTATATTTATTGTGTGGCTCCCATAGAATCTAAGGAGCTTTATGACGTTGAAGTTGTTGTTTCAGTTTAGCCTCACTACTCTCAACTTTTACGTTTTTTAACACGTATAATAGTAACTGTTCACAACCAAATGGTAGATAGACAGTGTTCAATGAATAACTATTAAACATAACAGAGTATTTAGCAAATGAAGAGCCGGATCCTTTCCTGCTGCAGCTGGTAATGACCAAAATCAGAATTTAAAGAGTGAAAATGGACTTTCGTGGCCTGAATTTTACTAGAAATGGCAACATTTGCTGAACATGTTTGTCCTGCCATATCAGCTTGAAAGGCCATATGTCAGTGTTGCTCTAAGGGCTTGTTTCTGTTGCCCCCACATGGCAAAAAAAACAAACAGTTAGTGCAGGTTTAAAAGTACCCCATTGAGATTTTTATTTATTTTTTGGCGAACAAACCCTTCTATAAGTAATTAAGGCTTTCTACCATTCTGTGCAACTGCTCTGACTGTATTTCAGTCATCATTACAAACTTTCATAGATTACATCCATGTTTCTTCTTCTTAGTGCATTAATACCACCTCAGTGCATTATGTTTCCTTGAGCATACACAGCTCAAACCAAAACCAAGGAACCTCCATTATGCTCCATAATGATACTAGAGGTCAGCAACTCCAGAGTACCCATAAATGCAGTTCTATGTAGAGATCTGCTGCATCTAAATAGTGATATGATGACCACTATGAGTAACACAATGACAGCATACCATTAAGTCTTCATTACTGGTTGAATTAAAGACACTCACCCATGTACATGAAGTGATGACCTGACTCACTTTTATTATTGACTTCCTGTAATCAGACATAACGGCAGCCTGCTGTACTTTCTGTCCACCGGCACCTATTGATTTCTCCTCGGCTTGTTTCCTCAGAACTGACTCAGCTGAGTGGAGTGGCGGCCATCTTGAGGTTTCCCATCGCTGACCTATCAGAAGCCGAGGATGAAAGCAGCTCAGACGACGACTGATCCTCACAAACGGACCAGGCAGCTCTTACTGGGAGAAAGCGAGAGGAAGATCGTCCAGCGTTGCAGATAACACACCAATGCATCGATTCAGCGTGTTGCTCAACAATAAAGCTGCCGTGTTATGATTGAGGTTTTCTACCTCTGCAGCGTCCACACCTCTTTCAAATCTAATTAACACACCTGATTTTCTGAAGTGACCATAAGTTCACATAATTTGATGCAGTTTCAAGTGCTTTGATGCTTTTGGTTTGAAGGTGATTGTCTTTGGGAGGTGCTAGTTAAGCTAAATAACAATGCCAATAACAGGAATGTAACATTTGTTGCCAAATGCAAATGGGAAAGAAAGAAAAAAATTTTAGTGACATTTAGCAATAGTAAAATCTGTGATTTCTTTTTCCAAGTGTATATAAAACTCATCTTTGTTGCAATTAAACAGCAGAGGCATGCAAATACTCCTCAGTGTTTCATTTTGTCCCCCAACAGTTGTCATCATGTGTGGCATTAAAAACAAGTTGGACCAAGATATAAAAATATATCATTTATTACATACAGTATTTCATTTTCACTTTAAGAGCTATTTTGGTTATGGGTAATATGACCCAAAACGACTGCATATCAACAAACTATAATCAAGTATGCTCAGGATTTGTAACTTCATACAGGGATGTTTGAGTTCCACAGTGCAGGTTCCTCTTTTTCTTCTCAGACAAAATGTCAAACTATAAACTTCCCTTGTGAAGAATCTCAGCAGCTAGGACTAAAGTGCATTTTTGAAACACCCTTCCCACTCCACTCCATATTTTACTCCTGCATCTCTGAATCTTACTACTCATTTCCACCAGTGTATCCTTAAGTGTGAGTATGAGTGAGCTAGATGCTCTGGGCATCACTCAGTAGGACACTGGTAGGACTTAATCCAGGCTAAATCCTCCAGGGTGCCCCAGTGCAGGTAGATAATTGCACATATAACCATGACATGCATTATCTGGTGGCTGTTGCCCCAGTTGTCAAACAGGCCTGGGCTGAAACGCTCAGGTATCTGGATGATGTTGACTACACCTCCCAGCACAGCTAGGGAGTCCATGATGACAAAGAGTCGCAGAGAGTTTGGGCTGCCGACCCCGCTGCCGTAAACCCGGAATAGAAAGAGGCTGAAGCGGAACAAACCCTGCCAGATGAAAGCTCGCAGACGCAGGACGTTGGTGCGGGCTGTGGTGGCACAGTAGATCCCATAGGCTGACAGGAGGATGTAGGCCAACAAGGCAGTCTGTTGCACGGTTGGATAGCAAAGAAGGGTAATGTAAATGATGGGAATTGCCCCTGGAGAGAAAACAGAAGGTTTTATTAATGTTTTTGTTGTAGGCATTATGTTTAAAATAGATATTCTCACTAGATTTGGACTTAAGTTGGACTAAAATTACGAAAAGTAAGGAAACTTGTATTGACTACTGTGAGACATACTTGAGACTTGACTAAGGACCTAATCTGAGAGTTTTGATCTTGTAAATTCCTGAACATCAAAAACATAAAGATTACTTTCAGGTTCGATTACAGGACTGAGAGTAGACAGCACTGCTACAGGCTCTGTACCAACATCTAAACAGCTTCAGTAGAAGGCAGCTTGGCCTATTTTTGGCCCTTGAGTTCATTTCACCTTTCATCCAAGTGGCTTCCTCACTTCTAGCTGATGAGTGATGGTCAGTTTCAGCTATTTATTCTCATCTCCAACTCACATGGCTCAAAGCTTATTAACGACACAAGTCTCATAGGACTCAAGGGGTGAATGAGTGTTAACAAGCCTTGAGTCATGTGATGTAGGGGTAAAAATATATATGCCAAGGACTCCCCATTCGACCCGAGGAAGCCTCTTAGATGGGAGATAAAATGTCTAAAGAAACAGAAAGCCCAGTTTCCATCTACTGAAGCGCTTAGGATTACTATGACCTGGGTCACTGAGAATCAGCACCAACATAACACCAGCTTGGTAGCACTTTACTGCTTTCATTAGTGTGTTAGCATGCTAACATTTGGTAATTGCCACTAAACGAGTACAGCTGAGGCTGGTGGACATCAAAGCCATTACACAGAAGCAATTCAACACTGGAAACCAAAGATGTCAACCTATTGGTAGTGCTACAGAAAAAGTCAGGGCTTCAGCCAAGTTAATGGGGATCATCCTCTGAGGAAACACAAGTATCTCTCTAAACTTTCCTGACAATGCATCAGATATTTGTTGAGATATTTCAGTCTAGACCATCTCTGGGGGCTATCACTGTGGCTGGAAATGAGGACCTGAGACTCTGACTATTGTACGATCAGACTTGACTCTACAAAGACTAATTGTAGGCTTTTAAACTTGTGAAACATCTGTGACTCTGAAGGGAAGGTTCTGATGTTTAATATCTTGAGTCTTGCTTGAAACTTAAGAGATTTGAAAGATGAGGTCATTTATTACTGCAGGCAAGAAAGGTCTACTGAACGACGCTACTGAGCTGCATCATGCATAATGAAAGGATCCAGTATTACTGAAGCTCAAGGACATGTGGTGACTTGCATATAATTTATTGATACGAAGCTTTAATCCCTGGAGCAGAAATTCCAGGAAACACATGTGATGTGCCCCCATAGACTTTAAAACAGCTGTAGTTATTATCATGTGCACTGAGAAGTTGAAGAATTCAGACAGCAGCAGCACTTAGCATCAATAGCAGCTTAGCAAAACCTGAGGTCAGGGTCGCGTCACTTTAACAGCCTACCCAGGGTGTTGACCAGGCAGACCCCGAACATGTCCAATGAGAGCAGGGTGTCGTACACATGTTCTCCTCCCACATGGTTCATGAAAACATGGTAGACCACTGAGCCAATGGTGGGGCTGAGACAGGCAAGGTAGTGGACAATGCATATCCAAACGTTATCCACCTCCATCCAGGGGATACTGAAAGGCAGCAGCACCAAGAAAAGGAAGAAAGGAATGCCTGAGGTGATGGGAAATGAGGAGGAAGACGAGTAAGAGGAGAAAAGTTAGGTAAAGGAACAATTTAAGATCATTAAGATTTGCTGCATTAATTGTCACTCAAGATGAGATTTTGAATTTATAAAAAGAATTAATTCCTTAAAACTAAATGGAGGTTTGAAGGTGGATTTCACTGCTGTCGCCTAATAACATCTTTGTTCACTGTTATATTTTAAACCTGGCAGTGGCACTGAAACATTAGAAGATGCAGAACTATTTGAGTTGTTTATTGAACCAAAAATGCTTCCTCTGTTTGTTTGTTTTTTACCACGAACAACATGAACGGTAGTTAGTTGCATGCATAGAGAAAGCAAGGCAAGGCTCTAATGCTAATACCCTTCACTTCCCCTTAGTAAGAGTGTTAGCCTTAATGAACTTATGGGATAGCCAATGAGAAAATGGGGCAGGAAGAAGATGCTTTCTGAAGTTCAAGGCTACACAGCTGTTATCTCGTTCACAATTACAGTTCCATCTTTGCCTGTTTTCTTTAACTTAAGTCAGGCTTAAATTTTCAAGTCCTACATCAAATGTAGAAAATATAAACACCTCTTAACATACTGTAATTTTGTTCAACATTGGTGCAAACTCTTGCCTATCTACAGGACGCTTTCCTCAAAAAATATCCAGCATACATTTAGAGTTGAAAATGTCCGTCACCTTTAAAGACCTAGTTAACTGTCGGATATTTCCAGGGTTAGGATTCCCAGGGCAGATTACAGCTAATACCCTATATCCTCATTACACACCCTCGTCAAGTATCCTTGTAACTCGCCATAAGTGAGAGTAGTGGACATGTGTGTGTTTGTACAGCCGTCATATGGCTTAATAGGATATGCAAGGTGAGAAAAACTTGCACTGTGAATTATATTGTAAAGATATATTTCAATATAATAAGCACTTTTACTAATATTTCAATATTTAGTGCAGACTGACCCTTCTGGAGTGCATTTCTAAAGGAAAGTAAAAGCAATGAAGAGCAGTTTTCTGGACTTACCGTGGCTGTAAATGTTGCCCAGCTCATTGTGCATGTAGAAGAGGCTCCTGAGACACTCCTGAGCTGTGGACACTGGTCGGTAACCCGTCAGGACATATTTGTTGAACTGAAGGTGAGAAGGGGTCTTTGCAAAGTCCAAGAGCCGTGGTCCTTGGTACAGCCCCATCATGACTCCTGCAGCCGCTGGCCCTCACATTTAGTTGACTTTAGTGCAAGTTCCTCACCATCTACATCCTAAAAATGGCCAGACTCAGGGCTCTCAGGCACGAATGTGACCGCAACCAGCCGGAAACTCTGGCCACTGAAACCCATCATTGGACAGGTGTAATTCCACGAAAGCAACCTGTTGAGTGGGCCAAGTGGCATGCTTTCAGTGGGGCCAATCAGCGGACAGCTTTCATTCCTAAGCTGGAGTAATCCTCACAAAAAGCCATGTGCACGGTTGCAGCTGCTCCTTGTCGTGGCTAATAACTAACTCACACCTCAACTTCATAGTTCATGTAACACAGAACAATAATGCAGGAGTGTTTCCCTTGTTGCAGACTGCACACATCCTCATATAGCCCATGTTTGTGTGTGCTGCAGTCAGGATGGTTTGGGGATTAAAACACTTTATCGGGTGATTTCTTAATGACACTGACGTAACTGGTATGGATAAGTCCTTATCATGACATTTTTACATATTAAATAGATTTTCTGTAGTATTATGTCTATAAAACATGCACAGACAAAGTAAAAACACGTCCACTGACGGTATTCTTCTGTTTTTATTTAATCAAATACTGTACAATAATAAACAGATTATTACCACAAGTATTAAAAACATCCCCCATGGTAAATAAATTAGATTGATCTATTATCTTGTAGGAATAGTTTGATATCCCCCCACACCCCAAAACTGACTGCTCAATAAAAATACTGACCATATGCAGCAGACAAACTACAGTTTCTTTGCATACAGTGAACAGTAAGTGCAGGACAAAAAGGTGAAGGAAAGAAGCATCAAAATATACACTACAACAGAAAACCTAAAATGTTAACATGTTCTATCTATATACTTACTACAAACACACAAATATGACTACCAGTACTATTTGACAGACAGAAGAAAATAAAAATAATATACAATTTGGAAACAATAAAACATAATATAACATCTAAAAAAGGGTATATAATTGTTGTCTTCAATTAGAGTTAACCTGCAGGGAGAAGACAAAAAAACAGTAAAAAGACTGAATGTTGAAGGAAAATATAAGACAGAGTAAAGCATTTTTTTTGAGTCAGTCTTACCTTGATAGCCACTATTCCCAAAGAAACCATTCAAATCATATTTGTTGTTCTTTGTTCCTAAAAAAAAGTAAAAATGTAAAGTTTTCAGCACATACAGCTTCTTCCAGTATTTACATATTGACATGATTCACTGTCACAGCAAATGTGTGCAACTTTCACCTGTAGCTAATCTCCTTTGTGACATTTAAATAGACAACATGTCACTTTGAACAACAACTTCATGTATATATACATATATAAATATTTATATGCATTTTTTAACCAAAATTAAAGGAAAGGAGTTGGGTTAGTTACGCAGTAGCTTAACTTCGAGCCAGGAGACAGTTAGCTTAGCATGAAAGCAGCTAGCCTGGTTCTGTAAAACCTCTTCTCATTATTATACTTTCATTAAACAAACAATACATATTGAAATAAAAAATAATTTGTTGTCGCTTGGCTTAGTGGTGAGGAAAGGTGGATTTTGCTATGTTTGGAATGGCTAACTTTTTCATGTTTAAAGTTTTTATGCTAAGCTAAGCTAACGACTGCTGGCGTTAGCCTCATATTTAGCATACAGACATGAGAGTGGTATAATTTTTCTTATCTATTCTTGGCAACACAGTGAATAAACTAATTTTCAAAATGATCAAACTATTGCTTTAAGAAATGAAAACCTTTAGGAACCAAAATGAGGAAGTTTCTTATAATAGTTTTTGAAGCAGCAAAGCATATACTACAAGGAAAACTTATCTGAAGGTAATAAGCTTGGAAAGCAGCTCTGTCCATCTTATAAAGATAATATTTTCTTTCTTATGCCACTTTCCCACACTATTATATGTAAATGACACCTTACAGAATCCACCTTAATGCTAATTTAGCTAATTTACAGGTACATAATTTTTCACCTGCTGAGATGAAGAAAAGTACACAATGTGACTTGCCGTTGGCTGGATTTGTCTGAAATTCAGACAGATACAACCTCTATGTTAAGGATAATTTATGATTATATAGAATTTATGAATTTCCATTTTTTCGTGTGTATAAATACACAAAACTGTCTCTATTAGGAGATGCTCACATGGATCCTGCTGCAAACTAAACTTCAGCTCCTATTAACAATTTGTCAAAAAATTGATTATATTTATTATTGTTTAGTATCAGAAGTCTGAGTTGTTAGTCTCTGTTTTGTACCATTTCTACCATCCATTATTGTAACTGAGTGCAGTTCAGAATTGTGTCGTTTTGAAAATGTTTTGGAAAGATTGCCATCACATCTTTTATGGGAATCGACTAAAGCACTGGGCTTCAAACACGATATTTCATACAGGTAAGAAACAGTGTTCTGTGGGGGACAATAACGTCCTTTGGTGTGGACTTTGGGTTTCATAATTTTGCACTGTTTGCATGCATAGAAAAGCTATCACACACCATAGCAAATGGAAAGCTTAGACAGCACAATAGAGGCTTTTTATTTTTCACAGTCTCTCTGCCAGGTAAGCCATCATTCGATTATGTAACTGTTCCTGAACAGTCCACTGTTTCTCTCATCTTCCTCTGCTTCGCTCTTCCACCTTGCTACTTTTTTGGAGTCTGAAGGATATATTCAGCACAGCTTTTAACCATTTAGGGACTTACCTTGTGGGTGAAAATGCAGTTTGAGATGCTGCTGAATGTGTATCTGACGTGGCAGCTGTTGTTGTTCGAGGTCATCGGGTTGCTCAGGCCCCTGAGCTTCACCTTGTTTTTCTGTAGCTGGTGCAGAATCATAGATGGGGCTGGTCGTGTCCACCGGGTTGGGCAGATCCTGAACATCTGGTCTAGGTCCCACATCAGGCGTGAAGGAGTCCTCTATGGGGAGGTAGGCCAGCACAGATGGGTCAGCCAGGCCAGGGCTGGGAGTGGGAGCAGGAAATGCAGCAACTAGCGAGGAGAGCAGAAATGATGTAGAGAAAAAATCTGATTTAGATTTTTAACATTTTCTTTATTCTTTATGTGCTATTTATGCCATTTATGTTTCTAGATTACCTTCTGGCTGCACCTGTCCATTTATGTAGCCCACATTAACTGCAAGTGACATGAAACAGGCAAACATTTAACAAACGCATTAGAACTACAACATAAAGATGCAGAAATACACATTATACATGCCATATCTATCGATGGGCATTCCTTCACCTTCAGCTGCAAGTGCTGGAGTCGGCACCTCTCCCTTCACTATGGAATGAGAGGGAAAAACAGATCAGATAAACAGGAGGAAATGGAGTGTATTTGTGTTGTGAATCCTCTTCCCCCGACGCACCGTAAGATTTTCCAGCTGATTCTGGCTCAGGAGGCAGAGGCTCATAACTCAAACCAGCTGTATCTGTGTAAAGCAAAAAGAGATAAATGAACAATTCTTTTCTATTTTCTAATCTGACTGATCAGGTAATTTATGGTAATAATGAGAAAATATCACAATCTCCACCAGATGTACCTTCAGCTGTGGACTCAAGAGGCTGTGGCTGGTAAGCTCCCTGGTTATCTGTGGACAAATATGACATGATGCCATTTAGGAAAATATACAACAGATAAATGAAATAATTGAAAAGCAACAGAAAACACGTAAAAGAATGTTCTGTACTATATTTCCCCGAAGATTTTGCTTCACCACCATAACCAAGAGTCTGTGGCACGTATCCAGCTTCACCACCACCTTAGAAGAGAAACCACATAGAGATTTATCCAAAGTAATAAATAAATGATTGTTTAATAAATGGTTGGCACCGTTTGCTCAATCTCACCATATTTTCCGGTCAATTTTCCATTATTTCCAAGCCCAAGCTGCTCAGGCTGGTATGGTGACCCAGCCAGACCTGCAGGAAAATGTAAGTAAATACATAAAATACATGCTGGCTTGAGTATGACGTGATGTCATGTTGCAACCCATATTTTTATTTTTATCAAAGACAAAGTCACCGTTTAATAAAATGCAGTTATGTCCTTTCTTGGGAGTTGGATTAGATCAACATAACTCTCATTTTAGTTCAGTAAATACAGCCTGCAATCATGCTTCAATTAGCTTAGCTTAGCTTAGCTTAGCTTAGTGTAAAGACTAGAAACTGGAAAGCAATTAGTGCAAGGTGACTCAATCAGCCGACTAACAACTTTTAAGCTAAATAATTATTTCAGTTTCGGTTTTCAGTTTCAGCAAAATATCTCAGAAAGCAAAACAGAGCCACTGGATTCCTTCACAGTCTGGGGTCGTGTTGAGGTTTTACCTTTAATCTGTTGCTTGTCTGTATATTTAAGATACAATAAAGCTAAACTGGGGTTTTCCCTTTAAGGTTTTTACCATACTGGCCAGCAGATTTTGCTGGAGGGCTCAGTCCTGCTGGTTGAGCTTCATAAGGCAGCTGTCCATAACCTACAGAGCAAGAAAAGTAAACAATAATGAGAAAGTGTCCAGTCAGCTAATCACATCCAGAGACAAGTGAGCTTTTTATTCACCATATTTACCAGCTGGATTTCCGTTATTGCCAAGACCAAGAAGCTGCCCACCGTTGGGATACCCACCATATCCTGAGAAACATGAACATGGTGTAATGAGAACTAAACCTCTTAAGAAACCTGTTTTACAGTCAAAGTAGATTTGATATTTAATTTCATCATTTCATAGAAAGATAAAAGTATTAGTTACAGCAAAACCCTTTAATGTTGCCTCACACTGACCATATTTTCCTGCAGCAGGATGGCTTCCCGTGCCAGCACCAAAACCACCTGCAAGTACATTGAATTAATATCATCTGAAGCACAATCTGAATTGTACTACTTGGCACTACTGTCTTCTAGGAAAGCTCAAGACAAGATGCTCTCACCATATTTTCCTGATGATTTGCCATCACCTGCAGACCCATAGGGGCTACCTCCATAACCTGGAGAGAAATGTAAAAAGCAGTGAGGAAGCAGACAAACTACCAGATGCGTTAAACACACATAGATAAAAATCAAGCCATGCAACAATAACAGACATACCGTACTTTCCTGCACCATTCATTCCTGTACTGGCAGGTTGTCCACCAAACTGCAGCCTTCCAATACCTGAATCAGAAGAAAGCAAGACAAATAAACTTACTTTTGGGAGTTTAAGATTTATAGGAGAGTTCTGTGCATTTATTTTCTATTACATATTTATTGCCACAAACTCACAAAGCCATAAATGTGACTGCAGTTTTCTTTCCAAGTGACTCACCGTACTTGGCGTTTGATTTCTCTGCACCCATTCCAAGTGTTTGACCTTCAAAAGGCAAACCGCCCATTCCTGAAACAGTAGAAGTTTAAAGCTCTGCTATACATACAGATGTGTCATTTCTTTTTTACTTTGTAAAAAAGGGTTCTTGAAGCCCCAAGTGGCAGATCTGAACGTGTTAAGTTTTACATACCGCCGTACATGCCACCTAGTTTTCCATTCGGACCAAATCCAGCAGACTGAGGCTCAAACTGACTCACTCCTACGCAACAAATAAATGTCTGCGTGTCATATCTGCTCAGTTTTACACCTTTAACGCTGAAAGTGTGGAATAATCAGGAGTACAGTGAAAGCAAGCACAGTGTCAGCCTGAAAATCTGCGTCTGAGATGGGTATGACGACTGATTGTATGAGTCAGAGAGATACTTGCAAAGAGAGAACGACTGAGGTGATCAGTAGGATGCCATCAATCAAATTCAAAGTTTTACTCTATGGAAGGATGGAGTTTTCTGCTATTTTACTGTAAATTAATCTGTGTATTTGTCTGCTCACTGTTAAAATTGGGCAGATCACACATGCTCGGACCAGATATTTTATGATGATGAGATCTTACCATCGAGTCCAGCAGGAACCACAGGAGCTCCATTGTAAGGAATCTGTCCAGTTCCACCTGCAGAATCGGCAGCAATAGATTATTTTTTACTCTAATTTACTTCACTCTTATGTTGTATTTACAGTCAAGCCCAAAATTATTCAAACCTCTAGCAAATTTTGTCATAAAGTTACTTTTATATGTAAATAAAAGCTGAGAAATATTTTTTTCCCCACAATGATGACTCTTGTACATCATCTTATTATCTTTTGGGAAACAACTGTGTCATTTCCAACCAATTGTTGGTTGAATAAAAGTAATTTTAAGTCCAAATTTGCTAGGGGTCTGAATAATTTCGGGCTTGACTGTATCTTTAATGCTATAGGAAGTAGAAATGCAGAAAAGAAAAAGAAAAAAAAAATCAGAATTCAAAAATACAGCCTTCCTCCTGCAGCTTTTCAGGGGACTGCGTTTAGCAGTCCTAAACGCCTCATGCCAGACAAGCACAGGCATACACACACACTTGAAAAGTGCACAAATAGTTGGTTTAAAAGTCAACATTCAGTTGTGGTGCAAACTTTGTTGTTCTCCCTTAAATCCATTCAGCCACCTCATCTTATTCTGGCTGCCAACTTTAATGCTTTTCACATTCCCTTAAGAGAAGCTCCTAGTTTGCTGTCAGACCAATTGAATTACAAAATGCTGAAAGGTCATTATGGAATTTTACCCACTGACGCAAAGGAAAAAAATGTGTCAGCTCCGGCTTTGACTGTATTCTTTCCTATCACCCATACATACCTGATTTGCCCTCTGCAGTGGGGACACTTTGGCCAAGACCTGGAAAAAAAGAGAAATATTGACATTTGTTGTAATTCACAGAAAATGAAAACAGCTTTTCTGAATTAAATTTCATATAAAGCCCTTACTTGCATAGTCAGGCTGTACACCAGCACTATAGCCATTTCCATTACCCTGCAAAAAATCAGAAACTATTTTAGCTTAGAGTTTAGACTAGCAGGTTAACTTAATGGCCTCAAACAACAAGTGGAATACAACAGAAACTAATTTATAGCCTCTACAGATCTTATAGAATCTTACTGACTCAGTAAACACTGAGTTCTACCTGATTTAGACTTTCCTGCTTCACTCGACCCATGTTTCCTGAGAAAAATGGCAAAAAAATTCAGTAAATCTTGAAGGCAGAATTCTGAGGATTCAAATTTCAGCTTCTGTTCATGAAGCTACTGGATTCATAAGTTGAATTAAGATAGCATATAAACATTTTCCTTTAACAATGCACCTCCATATGAATTTCCATTCCCAAAACCAGCTCCAAGATAAGCTCCTTGTCTGTAACCTGAGTGCATACAGACGAATCATCAAAACTCTTCAGATCATAGTTTTTCCCGTTTATCAAACTCATCGGCTCTCAACTGACAAAATAAAACCATTTACCAGGTTGTTTAGCCTTCCCTGCATAAGGATACCCAAGCCCTGCAAACAGAGCTTCAGTTTAAAATCACATCTACAATCAAAGGGAAAACTGAAACCAAGACATTTTCATTAGTAACTTTGTGTTGATGGTAATGTTACCTGCTCCATATCCGTTGCTGAGACCAGGGAAGGTGTAGCCTCCTTCTCTAAAAGCTTTAGACAAACAAATCTTTATTGAGAAATATAAGGGCTTCACTTCAACATGTTCTCTATTTAAAAGCATCAAGGAAGGTTGTGATAAAAATTAAAACTAAAGTATATTTATTAAGATGATTAATTAAAATGTTAAGAAAGTTAAGGCCTTAAAGCAGAATATTCTGACACTGTCTGAAGAAACAAGAAAAGACCATTTCTTTTTGAGAGTAGATGCATTTCTAACAAAACATGTACACACGTGGACAAAATTGTTGGTACCCTTCAGTTAAAGAAGAAAAACCCACAATTCTCACTGAATCACTTGAAACTCACAAAAGTAACAATAAATAAAAATTTATTGAAAATTAAATAATCAAAATCAGCCATCACTTTTGAATTGTTGATTAACATAATTATTTAAAAAAACAAACTAATGAAATAGGGCTGGACAAAATGATGGTACCATAACTTAATATTTTGTTGCACAACCTTTGAGGCAATCACTGCAATTAAACAATTTCTGTATTTGTCAATGAGCGTTCTGCAGCTGTCAACAGGTATTTTGGCCCACTCCTCATGAGCAAACAGCTCCAGTTGTCTCAGGTTTGATGGGTGTCTTCTCCAAATGGCATGTTTCAGCTCCTTCCACATATGTTCAATGGGATTCAGATCTGGGCTCATAGAAGGCCACTTTAGAATAGTCCAACGCTTTTCTCTCAGCCATTCTTGGTGTTTTTGGCTGTGTGTTTTGGATCGTTGTCCTGTTGGAAGACCCATGACCTGCGACTGAGACCAAGCTTTCTGACACTAGGCAGCACATTTCTCTCCAGAATGCCTTGATAGTCTTCAGATTCATCGTACCTTGCACACTTTCAAGACACCCTGTGCCAGATGCAGCAAAGCAGCCCCAAAACATTACTGAGCCTCCTCCATGTTTCACCGTAGGGACAGTGTTCTTTTCTTCGTATGCTTGGTTTTTGAGTCTATGAACATAGAGTTGATGTGCCTTACCAAAAAAGCTCCAGTTTGGTCTCATCTGTCCAAAGGACATTCTCCCAGAAGCTTTGTGGCTTGTCAACATGCATTTTTGCAAATTCCAGTCTGGCTTTTTTATGAGTTTTTTCAGCAGTGGTGTCCTCCTTGGTCGTCTCCCATGAAGTCCACTTTGGCTCAAACAACGACGAATGGTGCGATCTGACACTGATGTACCTTGGCCTCGGAGTTCACCTTTAATTTCTTTGGAGGTTGCTCTGGCTCTTTGGATACAATTCCAACTATCCGTCTCTTCAATTTGTCATCAATTTTCCTCCTGCGGCCACGTCCAGGGAGGGTTGGCTACTGTCCCGTGGGTCTTGAACTTCTGAATAATATGAGCCACTGTTGTCACAGGAACTTCAAGCTGTTTAGAGATGGTCTTATAGCCTTTACCTTTAAGATGTTGTCTATCATTTTTTTTCGGATGTCCTGGGACAATTCTCTCCTTCGCTTTCTGTTGTCCATGTTCAGTGTGGTACACACCTTTTCACAACAGCAGGGTGACTACTTGTCTCCTTTAAATAGGCAGACTGACTGATTATGAGTTTGGAAACACCTGTGATGTCAATTAAATGACACACCTGAGTTAATCATGTCACTCTGGTCAAATAGTTTTCAATCTTTTATAGAGGTACCATCATTTTGTCCAGGCCTGTTTCATTAGTTTGTTTTTTAAATAATTATGTTAATCAACAATTCAAAAGTAATGGCTGTTTTTGATTATTTAATTTCAATAAATTTTTATTTATTGTTACTTTTGTGAGTTTCAAGTGATTTCAGTGAGAATTGTGGGTTTTTCCTTCTTTAACTGAGGGGTACCAACAATTTTGTCCACGTGTGTACATCAGTTTTTTTTAAATTGGGCTCTTTACCTGGTTTGTTTGCTTTTGCTCCTCCTCCATTTGAATGTCCTCCTGCACTGGCACCATTATCCTAACAATGACACAGTATCAGTGTTACCAAATGTGCAGGGAATTCCTACACTGTGTTTCTCTGTCCGTCAGTAAATTGCTCCATTGTGGGTATTTCATAATATGAATTGGAGAATAAAGAACAAATCAGATTTACCATTAGGTTTAGCACCATATCCATTTTGTGCGACTGCTCCTCTCTATAACCTTAAAAGAAATGAAAGAATCATGAATAAATAAACCATATGACCAATAATTATTATAGTATCTATGCAGATTCCACTGTGTTTGCCATGAACTCACTTGTACCTTTTGTATTGTGCCACTAGATGCTCCAGCGCCTCCATTATAACCTGAAAAAACAGATTTGTATATTTATCAGCAAACTGTGGGTATTTCATACACATAAATATTGAAAAAATGAACTAAAACATTTACCATTAGGTTTAGCCCATATCCGTTTGTGCACCAGCTCCTGCTCCAAGTCCTCAAAGAAGTGAAAGAACCACGAATAAATAACAAAATCTAAACATCAGTGTTTTATATCTATGCAAATTCACCATGTTTTACCATGAAGTGAGTCACTAGTACCTTTTGCATTTGTGCCACTGGATGCTCCAGCACCTCATTATAACCTTAAATGACAACAAAAAAAATGTTACATTCAAATCAGTTTTCACAACAGAGCATGGCATTTACAGCATGGCAACCATTTTGTATTCATCCTAGTATTGCGATACAGCAATTAACTTTCAGCTTACCAGGTTGAGGTATTTTCATCCATTTCCGTTTGGTACACCTGATGGTCCACAGTCTAGAACATCAGTGTATAAACAACCCACAATTCAAGGGTTCAGAGTACAACAAACACACTGATATCTACATCCACATAAGAAGTTGACTTTGTGTTATTGTAATGGTATTCTGATTTTGGTTTTATAGGTATTAAACCAACGTATAGCTATTTATTGTCTGAAGGAAGAGACAAATGTTTACCAGTTGGGCTGGTTGGACTCCCTGTCCCTTGTAGACAGAAGCTCCTCCATTCTCTGAAAGGCAGCGATTATAAGGTTAAGGCCTGGTTGGAAGCGATCTATTTAAAGTCATGTATGGCATCATTAATCCACCATGATATTCTTCAGCCAGTATCTTAAACTTATGATTCAACTCATGGATGGAAGTATCAAGTGGAAATTTGAAAAGATGAATGAACAAAATGGATCACATGACAAAGAAACATAGTTCACACTTTTTGTCTTGATGAAAATTGATTATTTCTAATGTCATGTAGCTCCCAAAATGTTACCAAACATTTGACGTTTTGGGAAATATGCTAATTCACTCCTCTAGCTGTATGCTACATCTGTAAAACTAGAGGCAGCTTAGCTTAGCATAAAGACCAGAGACAGTGGAGAAACCACCTTTCTAACACATTATATCTCCATTGTTTATTCTGTACCAAAGAACAAGTCTGCAAATTGTGGTTTTAAAGGCTATCTGTTAAACCGTCTCAAGGACCAGGTTGGCATCCAGGACAAATATAACAGACAACTCCTTCTCTGTTAAAATGGGAATTGTACCTCCCCTGCTGCCGCAATCACTTGTGGAGTAACCCAAGGTTCCATGTTAGGGCCCATTTTTTCATTGTATGTTCATATGTCATGCATGTACAGCTATTTAGTCAACTCGGTTTGTTTAAAACATGCTATATAAGTAAATGTGATCTGATGTGGTTTCAGTCTTTATGCGGGGCTAAGTGAACTTCGTGTTGAACAGACAGCCCTTAGAGTGAATCAGTTTTCTCTCCTCAACTCTCCTCAAGGAAACAAATAAGCATCTTATAGGGGGACACAATGATTATTTCAGTACACAATATATGGCAGTGTTGGGTGACAGAAAAGACTTAAGATGAACAACAAGTTATTGACACAACACTGACATGTAACACACAAAACACAAGTATAATTACAAAAAAGAATGGAAAAAAAAACAATTATAACCAAAACCCGTCATAAATAAATACCAGGACTTCCTGTTTTTGAACTTGACACCTTAGTGGATAAATACTTAGATTATGCTTTAAACTACTAAAGTATTAGAGGAAAGTTAGACTAAATTCAAGCATTTAAAACAACCGAAGTCGTGCAGCGTAATGAATCCTGTAAGATCACATCAACAATTCAAAAGGAGTTAGGACAAACTCAGGATTCAGGCGACACTAAAACATGCAGTCCAGCTCTAGTAAACACCCCCAAATCAAAATTCTGTTTACCAGTAGCCCCAGTTTTCCCTTCAGGGAGATTTTTGACCCCAATCCTGTTGGGTTCTGCCTCAAGCTGACTCTTGATGTTTGCTTCTTGTGGTACAACCTCAGGAACACCCACAGCCAGTGTTTCTTCAGGGGTGATGCTGACTGAGCTTTTAGCTGCCACTGTTTCAGGAACTGCTTTGTTTTTCAGTGGTTTGGTGCTTTCAGGGACAACATCTGTGGTGCTGTCTACCCCAAAAACAACGTCTGCCTCTGTAGCTTTTTGCTCAGGCACAGCACTTCCAGTCACATAACCTAAAGGCTATAAATTTCATTAACATTTATGAAGATCATTTTACTGAACCTTTTCTGAGGACCCCGTCATTCACATTGAAAAACACAAATGACATATATGGGGCACTGACAATAGTTTTGCTACAATAATGCCCCCATAGACATACATTTGCAGAACTTTACAAGCCTCTGAGTATTTGTATACAGCCAAACAACAAAACCCAAAAGCAATATATTACACACGTGGACAAAATTGTTGGTACCCCTCAGTTAAAGAAGGAAAAACCCACAATTCTCACTGAAATCACTTGAAACTCACAAAAGTAACAATAAATAAAAATTTATTGAAAATTAAATAATCAAAATCAGCCATCACTTTTGAATTGTTGATTAACATAATTATTTAAAAAAACAAACTAATGAAATAGGGCTGGACAAAAATGATGGTACCCATAACTTAATATTTTGTTGCACAACCTTTTGAGGCAATCACTGCAATTAAACGATTTCTGTATTTGTCAATGAGCGTTCTGCAGCTGTCAACAGGTATTTTGGCCCACTCCTCATGAGCAAACAGCTCCAGTTGTCTCAGGTTTGATGGGTGTCTTCTCCAAATGGCATGTTTCAGCTCCTTCCACATATGTTCAATGGGATTCAGATCTGGGCTCATAGAAGGCCACTTTAGAATAGTCCAACGCTTTTCTCTCAGCCATTCTTGGGTGTTTTTGGCTGTGTGTTTTGGATCGTTGTCCTGTTGGAAGACCCATGACCTGCGACGAGACCAAGCTTTCTGAAACTAGGCAGCACATTTCTCTCCAGAATGCCTTGATAGTCTTCAGATTTCATCGTACCTTGCACACTTTCAAGACACCCTGTGCCAGACGCAGCAAAGCAGCCCCAAAACATTACTGAGCCTCCTCCATGTTTCACCGTAGGGACAGTGTTCTTTTCTTCGTATGCTTGGTTTTTGAGTCTATGAACATAGAGTTGATGTGCCTTACCAAAAAGCTCCAGTTTGGTCTCATCTGTCCAAAGGACATTCTCCCAGAAGCTTTGTGGCTTGTCAATATGCATTTTTGCAAATTCCAGTCTCGCTTTTTTATGAGTTTTTTTCAGCAGTGGTGTCCTCCTTGGTCGTCTCCCATGAAGTCCACTTTGGCTCAAACAACGACGAATGGTGTGATCTGACACTGATGTACCTTGGCCTTGGAGTTCACCTTTAATTTCTTTGGAGGTTGCTCTGGGCTCTTTGGATACAATTCGAACAATCCGTCTCTTCAATTTGTCATCAATTTTCCTCTTGCGGCCACGTCCAGGGAGGTTGGCTACTGTCCCGTGGGTCTTGAACTTCTGAATAATATGAGCCACTGTTGTCACAGGAACTTCAAGCTGTTTAGAGATGGTCTTATAGCCTTTACCTTTAAGATGTTTGTCTATAATTTTTTTTCGGATGTCCTGGGACAATTCTCTCCTTCGCTTTCTGTTGTCCATGTTCAGTGTGGTACACACCTTTTCACTAAACAGCAGGGTGACTACTTGTCTCCCTTTAAATAGGCAGACTGACTGATTATGAGTTTGGAAACACCTGTGATGTCAATTAAATGACACACCTGAGTTAATCATGTCACTCTGGTCAAATAGTTTTCAATCTTTTATAGAGGTACCATCATTTTTGTCCAGGCCTGTTTCATTAGTTTTTTTTTTTTAAATAATTGTGTTAATCAACAATTCAAAAGTAAGGGCTGTTTTTGATTATTTAATTTTCAATAAATTTTTATTTATTGTTACTTTTGTGAGTTTCAAGTGATTTCAGTGAGAATTGTGGGTTTTTCCTTCTTTAACTGAGGGGTACCAACAATTTTGTCCACGTGTGTATATAACTGACACATACACAAATTAATGCATTGAGAGGCTAATTGAAATGTTGTACTGGAGTCAGAGAGGTGTATGTGCATATGTATAGGCTTACCTGTATGTTAGTATATATTTCTTGCTTTCATGAGTAGTGTCAGTTTTGTTCCCTTACATGTACAATGTTTGTCCTGAGCATTCTTGTAATTACAGGATTAGATCAAACAACCAAAACTCTCCCGATACTTTTTATACTGCTGTTAAATAGTTGAACCATTGATTACACTAACTGTGGAGGGTTTTTGGTGCTAAAACAGCAGCAGCATACAATTGCAGCTTCATGATACTTGCCTTGAGGAAGGACTGCTTCTGGCTCTGGTGCAGGTCCAGATGTGGGTCCAGCTGCAGGTTGTGATTCGCTGACCTCAAAAAATACTGATGCTGGTTCTGGTGTGGCCTCAGGGATTAGCCGTGTCTGTTTGTAGCTTTTTCCTTGTGGCACAGGTGAGGGCAGCTTTTTGTTCTTCTCTTGTGTGACCATAACAAGGATACCGCTGGTAGGTTCAGGTGCAACCAGCACTGCAGCTTCAGTTAGTGCTTGTTGAGGTGCAACGCCCTCTGGAACTCTACTCAACTGCTGAGGAGAGAGATCTCCACCTCTAAGGCCTTTTTGATTGGCATTGCCTGCACCCTTTGTAGCTTGACCCTTTCCATTCGGCATCATTCCATAACCTGAGAACCAAACAGAGACATGTGAGTGAAAGAATCAGTACATTTAATGGAAAACCAAGAAGAGCACAAAGAATGGAAAAACACAAACAACTACACACGTGGACAAAATTGTTGGTACCCCTCAGTTAAAGAAGGAAAAACCCACAATTCTCACTGAAATCACTTGAAACTCACAAAAGTAACAATAAATAAAAATTTATTGAAAATTAAATAATCAAAAACAGCCATTACTTTTGAATTGTTGATTAACATAATTATTTAAAAAAACAAACTAATGAAACAGGCCTGGACAAAAATGATGGTACCTCTATAAAAGATTGAAAACTATTTGACCAGAGTGACATGATTAACTCAGGTGTGTCATTTAATTGACATCACAGGTGTTTCCAAACTCATAATCAGTCAGTCTGCCTATTTAAAGGGAGACAAGTAGTCACCCTGCTGTTTGGTGAAAAGGTGTGTACCACACTGAACATGGACAACAGAAAGCGAAGGAGAGAATTGTCCCAGGACATCGGGAAAAAAATGATAGACAAACATCTTAAAGGTAAAGGCTATAAGACCATCTCTAAACAGCTTGAAGTTCCTGTGACAACAGTGGCTCATATTATTCAGAAGTTCAAGACCCACGGGACAGTAGCCAACCTCCCTGGACGTGGCCGCAAGAGGAAAATTGATGACAAATTGAAGAGACGGATCGTTGGAATTGTATCCAAAGAGCCCAGAGCAACCTCCAAAGAAATTAAAGGTGAACTCCAAGGCCAAGGTACATCAGTGTCAGATCGCACCATTTGTCGTTGTTTGAGCCAAAGTGGACTTCATGGGAGACGACCAAGGAGGACACCACTGCTGAAAAAAACTCATAAAAAAGCCAGACTGGAATTTGCAAAAATGCATGTTGACAAGCCACAAAGCTTCTGGGAGAATGTCCTTTGGACAGATGAGACCAAACTGGAGCTTTTTGGTAAGGCACATCAACTCTATGTTCATAGACTCAAAAACCAAGCATACGAAGAAAAGAACACTGTCCCTACGGTGAAACATGGAGGAGGCTCAGTAATGTTTTGGGGCTGCTTTGCTGCATCTGGCACAGGGTGTCTTGAAAGTGTGCAAGGTGCGATGAAATCTGAAGACTATCAAGGCATTCTGGAGAGAAATGTGCTGCCTAGTGTCAGAAAGCTTGGTCTCAGTCGCAGGTCATGGGTCTTCCAACAGGACAACGATCCAAAACACACAGCCAAAAACACCCAAGAATGGCTGAGAGAAAAGCGTTGGACTATTCTAAAGTGGCCTTCTATGAGCCCAGATCTGAATCCCATTGAACATATGTGGAAGGAGCTGAAACATGCCATTTGGAGAAGACACCCATCAAACCTGAGACAACTGGAGCTGTTTGCTCATGAGGAGTGGGCCAAAATACCTGTTGACAGCTGCAGAACGCTCATTGACAAATACAGAAATTGTTTAATTGCAGTGATTGCCTCAAAAGGTTGTGCAACAAAATATTAAGTTATGGGTACCATCATTTTTGTCCAGCCCTATTTCATTAGTTTGTTTTTTTAAATAATTATGTTAATCAACAATTCAAAAGTGATGGCTGATTTTGATTATTTAATTTTCAATAAATTTTTATTTATTGTTACTTTTGTGAGTTTCAAGTGATTTCAGTGAGAATTGTGGGTTTTTCCTTCTTTAACTGAGGGGTACCAACAATTTTGTCCACGTGTGTATGTGGTAGCATTTACCAGCATTGGCAGCTTTAGCCAGCGGTCCATTAGGGACTCCAGCAGGACCAGCAAAACCTGTGAGACACAATGCATTTAGATTTATAAATCTCATTAATCTTGAGGGCATTATAAAGACTTTACCTAAAGCCAATGAGTGAGGGAAAAAGATGCCTAAAGTTTGTATGTATCTTCTGTTTTATGTGTTTGTTAAAAACATCATTACTCTTCCTTTCCTTGATGCCACTTGTGTAAAAGCACAGCCCGGGTGTTTGGATGCCACAGATATCGGTTGTGTTACATAAATTCTGCAGACTTCTTACCATTGCCAAGTGTTTTCACACCTTCACTGGGTGAAACTGCTCCTACTCCTTTGGTATTTTGCTGAGGTTTTGAGCCTGTGCTTGGTCCTCCGTATCCTGAAAACAATGTTAGAAACTGTCACAACGAGATTAAAATAAAACAATTACAGGGTAAAAATAAATTCACTGTCAAGACAGCCTTGAGGATTTACTTTAGGATGAGTAATTGTAAATTTAGACAAAATCCAGGAAACGTGGTTACACTGTCTCAGATTTTTCTTTCCTAATTTTTATTTGGGACCCAAAACTAGGTTCTCTAAAATATCTTGAGGATTTAATTTGTTTTCAGATCTGGGATCTTTGGTAATCTCATGTGTTGTTAAATTTCATCATGAAGACCACATGGAGGCACCTTGTAATTTCGCACAAATGAAGACACTCAGTCCACATCACCATTTTGGCATAGGAAAATAGCTAAACTAAATGAGTAAATAAATAAACGTAACTTTGGCTTACCATGTTTGCCACACATCAAATTCTACTTATGTTCAAGGCCTCAAAAGTTGATTAGTTGTCTCCCAAAGATTGTATTTTTAGAAGGAAATATGGAGATGTCTATGACACATAGAGGACATGGACCTCAGCACCACCCTTTTCAAGGGCCAATAATTCCAAATCTGGTCTCTGTTGGAACAATTCAAGAACTTGAGTCTGCAGGAAACACAATTATTTTATTTAATCATTTTTTCTTCGCCACATTTCATGACTGTGGTAGTTATACTGCTGAAGATATTAATCCCCAAGTAAGCTGTTTATTTGGGGGGAATTGCAGAAATTGCCAGATAGGAAAACAGATTCCAAAACAAAGAAAAAATGCCAAAATATTTAGTGTTGGGTCACAAATAGCAAATAAGTAAACAATGTCCGAAACAAGAGAGCAACACTGTGTAACAGTCTGGAACTTTAAATTTATAATTCAAAAATAAATGATTCATTTAATAGCTTAAACTTATCATTAGGCTTACCTCCATATCCACCGAGCATGGCACCATTTCTAACTCCATTACCTGAGAGAGAATTAAACCAGAAATGATCAAGGCTGGATTGAAAATGTCCAAACATAAACAACATAAATAGAAATATAATACACACTGCTATATGTATCTCCTTTTTATATGTGCATTTCCTAGATCATAAATATATATTAACCCTCTGAACTCCAAAACCTGCTGATGGGTTTAAAGGCATGTTTTCAGATGAACTGTTTTACACAGAGATGAGAATCTTTAAGAACTCAATGAATTATTCACTATGGCGTGGATTTTTCATGCCACATTAAAATCAAATCACCACTCTGAAAACAAAATTACGCACTACTGTTTTTCAAATTCCAGCAGAGGGTAGCAAAATAGTAACCAACAGGAAACATAAAGTATTTTGTTTCTCTTTAAAACCAGCCATGCAATCAGAGCTTAACAAAGACACAGCAAATGCACCAGAATATGTGTAGTGATATGTTTTGTATTTCCCTTTATTTGTCCTCCATATTTAATAGAAAACTATGAGTTAATTTCTATAAATCTCATATTTTAACAGGTTGTCACCGTTGGGTTTGGCTCCATATCCTTTGGGAACATTAGGTCCGGCTGCAGCTCCGTAACCTTAAGTCAAACACATTATTTTATTATATCAGCACACTAAACCAGGGACTTTTATAGCGTGTATAAAAAATATGACCACTTACCATTTGGTTTAGCTCCATATCCATTTGGAAGAGCTCCATTTCCATAACCTTGAGATCAAAAACATGATTAGAGAAAGTTTCAGATTGGATTTACCCAATTTTGTGACGCGTTTACAACTCAAGTTTCACCTGGTTGGGGTCTCATTGCACCTCCTCTGGGACCTCCATATCCTGTAAAACAGAATGAGCAAAATTTGTTTTCATTTTATTGAGATGACAGATGGGGAAAAAAAAACATTTTGAAGCACAATTAAATTTGAAAGCAAAAAAGGCGATTGTCTTACCGTTGGGTTTGGCACCGTATCCATTTGGAATATTACCAAACCCTAAACAAAATTATATCAGAGTTAGCAACTTCATCTAATGAATATCCTGGTATTTCTGTCTGTGAGCTTCATAACCACTGCCTCTTAATATGCAACAAACAGCAGTCCAGAGTCAATCATTGCTTTAAGTACTTTAAATAATTATACATATCTCACCTAAGATTCATGTGTAATGAAGGTAAATAATAAAAAATAATAAAATGTACGTAAATGTGACTGCACAGCTACCTGGTTTTCCTGGTTTGGAAGCTCCACCACTTGGATATCCATAACCTTAACAGTTTCACAAACAGCAAGAATTATATATGAGGTGTAATTATATGAATTTATTAATATTACACTCTAAATGTAATAATCATCGTTATCAGAATAACTGTCTCGCATGTTTACCCACCATTTGGCAGAGCTCCATTCCCATTAGCTGCTCTGGCTCCAGCATAACCTTTAGATTTTAAAACACTGACTTAGATTATTTTGGTCTGGCTTGTTTTTTTTAAATAATATGTGATATTATATTGAATTTCCTTTAGGGGATTAGGAAAGTTATTGCATTGTATTGCATATATTTCATTATATGTGCTATTTACCATTGGGTTTTGCACCTTGTCCATTGGATGCGCCAGCTGCAGCACCGTAGCCTAAAAT
Source organism: Acanthochromis polyacanthus (assembly GCF_021347895.1). Classification (NCBI taxonomy): domain Eukaryota; kingdom Metazoa; phylum Chordata; class Actinopteri; family Pomacentridae; genus Acanthochromis; species Acanthochromis polyacanthus. The sequence continues at coordinate 12,914,885 of NC_067131.1, read as the reverse complement.
ATTAACATTATCAAACGAGTTCAGGGAATTGTGCAAATAGAAGAACATGTTATCTACAAACATAGACATCGTCTGTGTAGATTCCCAGACATAAAAGTCATAGTGATGTGAAAAGTTTCAGTGGAAGGCAACTAGACTTTTTCTTGGTTCTTGAAAATTTTTCAGCATAAGGGAACTTTGTAAGTTTTTTTCCCCATCAATTATCCATTTTAATCACAATTCTCACCTACTTCTGTGCAAATAAGTCACCAAAACAATTCCCCTGTCTCTTTTTTAGGAGACACCATTCCTGCATCCTGGGCTTAGCGCCACACAGTATGATTGTTATTGGTTTAGAAATACAAACAAGTCAGAGCACTTCTTTTTTCTAAAGCAGAATGATAATGAGATGCAACCATTTTGTGCTTCAGAATGATATCTCTATGGAAAATTAGCGAAACTGAAACAGCCATGTCTGAACCAAGGAGGGGTCATTACCAATTACGCAGTCTTGATATCCATCCCCAGGATTCATCACCTTTGACATCTTGATTCCTCCCTCCCCTGGCAGTTTAACTACCAATTACACCTCCGTTTTTTTGTAAATTCTGCGTCAATAATGAACCAGTAGTTATGTGATTTGGGGGCAAAAATATCGGTCAGTTAGAAATGATGAAGCCTCTTGAATGAGAGGTGAAATGTAAAAAGAAAAGTCGTGTTGCCTTCTACTGAAGCTCTAGCAAATAAAAAACAGACAGACATGATTTTCACATGGCAGTACATGGCATTCTACCTGGTTTAGGTCCCTTCATGCCCCCATTTCCAAAACGAGGTCCCAAACCCAAACCAGCGCTGCCATAGCCGCCATTGTAGCCTATCAACACAGTTCACCGACATATTGACAAACAGCACTTATATATTACTATCCATGAGGTCCAGTAAGTGATGTCTAAGTAGTATATAACTCACCTCCTCTAGGCTGAGCTCCATAGCCATTAAAACCATTACTGCCATATGCTGGAAGAACAAATACAGATATTATTACTGGTGTATGAAGTGGTGGTATCAGTACTGCGTCATGGCCTCCACTCACTTTTCCCCCGGTTACTGGCAAGCTGAGGGACTCCTAGACCTCTGGGCGCTCCCATCCCTAAAGCTGGACCTGAAGTCAATGAGGTATAGGTAGATAAATGTGTCAAAGTGAGAGCTGAAGCAAAAGATGAGTAACAAGCTAACAGAAGATGAGCAGCAAGCTAACGGAAGATAAGTTACCTGCACCATAAGGTGGTCGACCATATCCCTTCATGGGTTTACTTCCAGCTCCAGCCTGGCCTGTTACATACAGAGTCAAGCATAAGATACAAAACAAACACACAAAAAACTGTCCTAGCTAAAATGGACTCTTTAGATCTCTTACCATTTGGTCTTACTCCGTTGCCATTGGATGGACCAGCTAAAGCTCCTTGACCTAAAGAATGACCAGTGATCAAAGAATATTCAACAATGTAATACACTTTACAGTCATTTTGTAATTTTCTGCCTTTACCATTGCATTTAGCCACATTTCTATGAGGCAAATCAGATCCAGCACTATAACCTGAAAGATTTTCATTCATCTACATACAATACAATGTACTGTATGTACAGTCACAAGCTCAACTCTTCCAAATGAGTTTTATAAACCAGTTTGACTCCAGATTGATTGTTTTAGTAGCAGCACCCAAAAAATTGTTAATGCTTAAGTATTAGCATACCGTTGCCTTTTGTAGCAAATCCATTGAATGGACCAGCTGCAGCTCCTTGACCTAAAAAATTTTTAATATTATATTCAACAGTGGAGCACAGTTAATGGTCATTTTCAATTTTCTGTCTTAAAATTGTTTGTGGGGAGTTTTGCAAAATACTGGCAAATAGATGAACACAGTTTAAGGTAATGTTTCAATTTTCTGCCTTAAAGTTGCTGCTTTTTTGGTTATTTTCCCCCATAATCTGGCAGATAGATGACAGGATTTTCATGAATCTACAAACACCATATACTACAATAGGTAAATGAATGCAACTCTTCCAAATTAGTTTTATAAACCAGTTTGACTCGAAATCAATCGTTTCTGCAGCTCCCAATTCATAAAAACAGACATATTTGGAAAAATGCTTTAAGAAATAGCATACCACTGCCTTTTGTTCCATATCCATTGGATGAACTAGCTGCAGCTCCTTGACCTAGAGAATGACCATAGTATTCAACAGTTTATGGTCATTTCTTAATTTTCTGCCATAAAGTATATTTTTTACAAACACTACCATTGGTTTTAGCCCTATTTCCATTATTTACACCAGATCAGCACCAAAACTGTAAACACCACATACTACTATAGGTAAATGAGTGCAACTCTTCCTGACTTGTTTTTAACATTAGTTTGACTCCAGATTGATTGTTTTAGTAGCACTCAAATAACAAACAGATATATCTGAAAAATGCTTGAAATATTAGTATACCATTGCCTTTTGTTCCATATCCACCGGATGGACCAGCTGCAGCTCCTGGACCTAAAGGATCACCATCATATTCAACAATGTGATGCAGTTTATGGTCATTTTTAAAGTTTATGCCATAAAGTATATTTTTTTGCAAACATTACCATTGATTTTAGCCCCATTCCCATTAGGTACACCAAATCCAGCACTATAGCCTGGCAGATAGATGAGAGGATTTTCATTCATCTACATACAGTACAGCAGGTACAGGAGCTCAACTCTTCCACATTGTTTATTTACTCCATTTTTACTCTAGATTGAAAATTCTAAAGAACCAACATACCATTACCTTTTGTAGCAAATCCATTGTATGGACCAGCTGCAGCTCCTCGACCTAAAAAAATAATATTATATTCAACAATGGAACACAGTTTACAGTCATTTTTCAATTAAAGTTGTTTGTGTTTTTTTATTGCCATAATGAGGCAAACAGATGAGCAGATTCCATTCATCTACAAACAATACATTCTACAAAAGGTGAATGAGCTCAACTTTTCTAATTTGTTCTTTAACACCAGTTTGACTCCAGATTGATTGTTTTAATAGCATTCAAATAATAAACAGACATATCTGAAAAATGCTTTAAATATTAGCATGCCGTTGCCTTTTGTTCCATATCCATTAGATGGACCAGCTGCAGCTCCAGCCCTGTTTCCATTAGGTACACCAGATCCAGCACCATACCCTGGCAAATAGATGAGAGGATTTTCATTCATCTACAAATAGCACAGTGGATACAGGAGTCTAACTCTTTTCAAATACTTTTTCCTTCATTATGACCCATTTGAAAGCCTTATTATGCTGTCGACAACAGCATAAAATTGATTGTCCAAATTTTTAAAAATGCTTCAAGAACTAGCATAGCATTACCTTTTGTTCCATATCCATTTTGTGCAGCAGCTGCAGCACCATAACCTACAAAAAAATACAGCATTTTTTCAAATGATCATTACTCTTTCATCGCCAATATTCTCAATACTGAAACAGTTTGACCAGTTTAATTATACATGAACTATATTTCCGGGAAATATGGCAGAAATCCAAAATGGCTCAGGTAGCATAGAAATCATGACATCTTAAAATTTCATTTTTTAAATTTTTTTTAATACAAACAACTGTACAAGCTGAGTTCCTAATATTTTGCTCCATTCATGTATGTTAATAGTGGTAGATGACATGTTAGCAACTCTTTTCAAGATAATGGAGCTCACTGTCAACAAAAATTGAAACTTGTAGAAGCTTGGGAAAAGTAGGGTGGATAGAAGAGTGCTTGGTGAATGTCTGTGTTTCAAAGTTAACCCTAAAACTTATCCAATATACAAGATCACACTGAAAATACTGACCGTTGCCTTTAGTTGGTTGTCCACCATATCCTCCAGCTTGAGCACCGTAACCTGCAACAAGAAGAAGATTTAAATTACACCATGTTGTAGTTCAGTGTCTGTGAGTTTCTCTTAATAGAAAGCCATGTATCAGAAAACCTTTAAATTGTTGTCCATTGGTGGGGCCGGCTTTAAGTCCATATCCTGCAACAGAAATCACAGAATGACTATATTGTAGCCATGAATAATTAAATGCCATCAGAATTAGTCTGATTTGTAAATGTGGAGAGATGTTTGCACTATCTACCATTAGAATTAGCTCCATTTCCATTGGGTAAAACAGCCGGATGTCCTCCTACAATAAAAACAACAAGAAGCAGAGACTGAAAGTGGAAAGTCTTTCTGTTGTGGCAAAGTTGAAGTGTATTTTAAATGACTGAACACTTTACACACTCATTAACCAATCATTAAATAAAATCAGACAATTAGTAAACTTCTCAAACCACTTTTTCAATATGTTCTACATTACTCTTCTTCATTTGTACTGATACTAAGTTCCAAATACCAAATTAGGCTTCTGAATCTTTTTTGGCTCTATCTGAAGGACTGTATTTATTTTTAAACAAGAAAATTATGATTTTCTTTTCAAATGTTACAGTGATTTTAGATTTTTGGGGTGACTTTTTGATGCCTTTTATTACTCATGAAACTCGCAAACGAACCGATACATATTACAACAATCTCAAAGTGTAGCTTTTGCTGCCATCTGTTGGTTGAAATCTTTATCTTTATCTCCAAAAACGACAGTCAAAGACAACACCTTTGGGCTTGGTCGCAAAAGTTTACATCTTTTGAGAATTAATTTGAGGCATCGATTTCAGTCACTTCAAGCTAATATGGATCCACACAGGAAGACCTACCCTGGGGTTTGACACCTTGTCCATTTGTTGGACCAGCAGCTGCTCCATAACCTTACAAAGCACAATTTCAACACATGATAAAAACATTCAACGTACTAAATTCAACTTACTAAAACAGCTTTTATGTAAACACAGGTACACGGTGAATTTACCTTTTGTCCCAACTCCTTTGTTCATACCAGCAGCTGCACCGTAACCTGGAAATGATTTATTATGAAATGAGACAAACCCTGCATGTAATGAGATTTAGGTAAATTTGTCACAATGGTGAAGTGGAAACAGATTTACTGTTAGATATGGCTCCATTTGCAGCTGCTGGTCGATAACCTACCATTAGAAAAATCACATTCTGAAACCATTTCAACCCGACATTTAATTAACAATATAATGTAGACACTGTGTCATCACTGACCGACTCCTTTTGTTGGATATCCAGCAAATCTATTCTGAGGCCCCATTGCCTGACCCACACCTAAAAAAGACAAAGAAGAAACCCTGTATTTCAAACTACTAAACAGGTAAGCTAATTTTTTTTTTTTTTTTTTGAGAAATTTGCTCTTGTTTTACCTTTTGATGGCATTGGTCCCACACCTCGACCATTCTGGGGTTTGTTTCCTGGAAATAAAAAGTCAGATGTGAACAAAAGCTGAGTCCTGTACGGAGCAAATAGAGAAATGTAGTGATTATTTGTTTATGGGCAGAAAGAGTGCAGAGTGTGACGGATTCACCATTAGGCTGTGGTCTTTGTCCATTGGGGACTCCAGCTGCACCACCATAACCTCAAATACAACACATTCAGGACAAAACCTTTATCAGGATACTACTAAAAACTGACTCAACATATAAACTGTGCATCTACACTGTAGCCTTTGAGGAAAAACACTTTTTCATGGTCAGAATCTGATCACACATGTAAAGTTTCAAGCAGATTAGTACATGTACAGGCTAGTTATACAGCACTTCCTGTTTCATAGCAAGATATCCACAATGGCCGCTAGGTGGAGCTATGACTGAGAGTGTACATCGGCCTATGGATGTGATTACAGCCGGACTGTGATCACATATGTAAAGTTTGAGGCAGACTGGAGCATGTAGAGGCCAGTTAGACACTTCTGGTTTCATGGCGAGACATCTAAAATGGTGGCATTCCGCTGTTCACCATGGCCACACCCTCAGACTTTTACAGAGCATTTTGAAACCTTTTGATTACTCATGCCTGGTGTACATCCTGGCCAAATTTCAGCTCTCTAGGGGTTACTCTGTTTGAGCTTATAACTTTTGAAAATGTCCAAAAATTGGACAAAATCGTCTAAAATATGACACATAATTCAAAATGGCCGACTTCCTGTTGTGTTTTGGTTATTGGTGCAAGAGGCTTTTTTGGACATCTTAATTTCAAAGTGGCCGCATTCTGTTGTTCGCCATTTCCACGTCCTCAGATTTTTCTGGCGCATGTTAGTAACTTTTGATCACTTGTGCCTGCTGTACATTCTGGGGAAATTTCAGCTCTCTCGGGGGTTACACTGTTTAAGTTTATGGCTTTTAAAAAATGTCCAAAAACGACACATAATTCAAACTGGCCGACTTCCTGCTGTGTTTTGGTTATTGGTGCAAGAGGCTTTTTTGGGCATCCTGACGATTTTAGTATTAGCACTTTTGATTCATCCGGATATACTGTGAACATGTTGAGGTGTTCATCAAGATCAGCAGCCTGCATGTGTCCGATTTAAGAAAACAGCTCCTTTGAAACTATTTAATTTTTCTGAGATCTACTACTTTGCCACACATTTGACTCTTCTAATGTGGGAGTATCGGTTGCTTTTGTTATTATTCTGTTCACAAATTCAATTTGGGGCATAGACTGCCTCCATTTATTTATATATTAGGATCCAAATGAAAATGAAACTGTGTAGGAGCCATTGGTATCAAGAAAAAAAGTAAATTAGAACCAAACTTCATCAGTGGTAGGTTGTTGGTCTGACTGACAATTTTCTGGAAGACTCTCCAGAAGTCAATGGACTGACTGTGTAAAAGCAGTAAAACTATTCTCTTCCCTTCTCACAGAGGGATGTCAAATTTAGACGGCTGCTGCCACTCATGCCGAGCTGCCTTTGATTTCTCCAACTGAGGCCTTTGGTAAAGAGACAACTGGATATATGGCTGCTTCCCATCATCACAAGAATACCTGGTAAAGGCCGACCGCATGTAAGAGCTCCACAGCTCGCGTTACTGAGATTTCAGTTTAACATGATGGTCTGAAATTTGACAAGCAAACCCGACCATCCGAAAGACATTTGTGTCATTTCTCCTTCATGCCATCGACTCTCAGGAGGCTTCGCTGTTCGACTGCACACAAGTGGCAGCTGCAGTTTGGGAGGATTAGATGAGTGAAACCAACAAGATGCACAGTATAAAAATACAGTCTGTGTTTGAGTGATTTCTGTTTAAATCATTCAGCTGAGTTCTAAATTCAGCTAGAGATAGTTAGCATCCCTTACAGGAGCAGAAGGTGTATTTTTACACAGATATCAGTGATTGCAAATTCAGAATCCTTCTTTAAATTTTTCAAGAAAAGTGAGACAAAATGCTACACTTTACCTATGCAAAACCCAAATCATTGAAAGAAGGATCTAATACAGGTCTGGTGCAGATAAAGGAAGACTGCAGATGTTATCCACAGTTCAACTTTTGACTAAAACAATCGATATATCCCGCAATTTGCCAGTTATGCAATGTTATTTCCTGCAATGGCAGATTGTACTTTTTTTTTGGAAGAAATTTAATTAAAATCACGTCAGGGATAAATATTCTGATTATCTGCTTTATTTTCTAACAGAATCCCCTTTTGGGATACTGAGAAAGATTTAAATGAAGTGCAGCAAAGGCTAACACACTTTGAAAGATGATGTTTGAGTAAAAAAAAAAAAATCAATCTTTTTGAATTTGACAACTTGTTTCGTGTTTCAAACTACACTGAGTTGAGGGAATTGTCAGCGATATTTGATTTTTAAAGTCGATTACAGAAAAAGAAGTTGTTTGAAGTAAAAAAAAAAAATAGTTGTAACATATTTATCATAGTCCTAAACAAAACCTTTTAAATTGGAAAATAAAAAAGGAAGTTGCTCTAGTGTTCAGCATGTAGAAGAGGGCAATTCAAATCATGACCTGAAGGTAAAGAAAAATGTGGTTATCAAGCCACTTTCATTAAAGCTGCTGTCCGGAGTTTGAATCGCAGCGTCTCCCAGAACACTGTTGGTCCCACCCTCCCTCTGATTTCGCCCCTTTATTTGTGCACGCGCGCAGTACATGAGAGAAGTGCCCGGAGTGCTGCAGCATCTCGCCTGTTTTGCTGTTTTCCCCTCTTCTACATTTAGTACATTTAGTAAATAATAAAGGAATTACGTTAGAATGCTGTATTGAGTCTAACTTGTCCTAATACCAAAATAACATGAATCTGCTAGGACGAACTAGTAAAGTTTCAATATGTGATTACACTCGTGTATCCCTCTCGATGACGTTGTTTATCAAACTTAGTGCATTTACGCGTGTATATGTGTTACATTGTTTATTTATTTCTATCTAGAGTTCAGAATTGCATGACTCCTCTGACGAAGAGTATGTCCCAGACGCCCCAACATCTTCCTCCAGAGGTCGGGCATCTAAATGAAGCCGTCAGGCGGGCTATGGAGGCCGTGGTCAGGGAGCGACGCGAGCACCCCGAGCCAAAAAACGTCCTGCAGTCTCTTGGCCTGACAAGCCGTGGGATTGGTAACTTTTCTGGAAGTTGCTGATCCCTGATGCTCTCTCCTCCACAAGCAAAACAAATGTGCGCGCGGTTGCGTAGTGCGTAGCTCGCCCACCTCTGCATGGGCTTGCTTGCTGTGCGCGTAACCGTTGATTGACAGCATGACAAAGCTGAAGCTCGAACTTGATTGGTCGGCAGCAACCGGCGCTTTTTGGAATAACATGGGGGTCTACGAGAGGAAGGCGGAGCTCAGGAATAAATTTTCATATCGCGTTATTCTAACTTTATATTATAGTATCGAACTAGACTAACACATTAAAGCTTTGTTAAAAAATGATACATAAATTGAAAACAAACGGAAACTCCGGACAGCAGCTTTAAGTTACCTCAACTTGAATTTAGTTTTAAATACACTCAACAAAAATATAAATGCAACACTTTTGTTTTTGCTCCCATTTTTTATGAGATGAACTCAAAGATGTAAAACTTTTTCCACATACACAATATCACCATTTCTCTCAAATATTGTTCACAAATCTGTCTAAATCCGTGATAGTGAGCACTTCTCCTTTGCTGAGATAATCCATCCCACCTCACAGGTGTGCCATATCAAGATGCTGATTAGACAGCCTTTTATTGTGGGCAGTCTAAGGCACACCTGTGCACTAATCATGGTGTCTAATCAGCATCTTGATATGGCACACCTGTGAGGTGGGATGGATTATCTCAGCAAAGGAGAAGTGCTCACTATCACAGATTTAGACAGATTTGTGAACAATATTTGAGAGAAATGGTGATATTGTGTATGTGGAAAAAGTTTTACATCTTTGAGTTCATCTCATAAAAAATGGGAGCAAAAACAAAAGTGTTGTGTTTATATTTTTGTTGAGTGTAAATAAAAAAAACATGAGTTAAAATTACACACCATGCTAAGTTTATGCTGTTACTAACATTGAAATGTCAACACAGCCCATCAAAATAATGTTTGCAACTTCAAAGATGAATGTAAATCAGTAAATAAGAATTGTTTCTGGAGTTTTTTTCTCTTAAATAATTGCACCCGAGCACTTAATTTATTGGAGGGAACGGGTCCTCTGAATTTGCATTGCACTGAAACCTTTTAAAGAGCCTTGAGACTTTAAATCGCACCTGACACACAGATACAGCATCTCCATCTTCAGCTATTCATCATGTCATACCTAAAGTGTGTAATAACTTTAACTGACTGTACAGAACATGTAGGAAACACATTTTCACTCTAAAGCAATAAACTATACAGCTGGAAGTGTAACTCTGACTCGATGGTGCTACATTTATCCAGCTAACATGTACATTTCTTGCATTCACTCCAACAAGGCATGACCTGTACTGGAGGCAGTTTCTGTTTCTTGAACTGACATATTCAGTCCACTTTGAAAGTAAATCACAGATAAATGAATGTCAATCTATTGTTAAACATCCAGATGACTTGTTTTCGATGTGACCTCCATCTCTGCTCCTCCGACACTCACCCCCTGCATGCACCACCTGAACCAGCCAGAGGATCAGTGCTCCCTGAAGCAGCAGCCGTCCGACCATCCTGGACCTGAGAGAGACCACTTTAGACCCAGCAGCAGAAAAAAGAGGAGGTGAAGCAGATGTTCTGGAGTGGGCAGCTCATCCAGATTACCAGGGTCTAATGTACACTTTGACCCCTCCCCTGCTCGTCTCCAGAACCTCCTCCTGTTTGTTGGGGGACGCGCTGGAGGTGTGCACACACTAACTGAATAATTGGCCACTTCAAGTACATTAACACTTAAGAGAGGGAAGCGAAGAGAGGAGCTCAGCAGATTGGACAGTGACTGATGAAGTGAGGAAGGTGCATCATATAAGCTGGATTAAACAGGACACACTTTGACTGATTTGTTGAACACCTACATTCTGTTCATACATCTGTTAAAATATATGCACAGAATATAAAGAAATGTTCTCTTGTCTTGACTTTATGTCTTGTTCAGATATTTTATTCCGATTATGGACATTATGAAGCAAAAAGAGGGAGTGAGGAAGGATTCTTATGGAAACAGGTTGATAAATGTGAGATTTACACAAGAAAATCTGGAACTTGCGGAATATTTATAGTAGTTAATTGGATAACTGTCACTTCTGAGATAGTTAACAGAAGACAGAACTTTTATAGATACTGGAGGAAACTGTAAAGAGCAGTAAATGTAAAGCGTATAAGGAATACAAAAAGAGAGTAAAATAAGTACAATACATATAACAGAACTAGATTAGTATGGAACTAGAATAGAAAAGTAAGAAGTACTACAGGCAATGATACTGAACTAATAATGTAATATTGCACACAAAATTGAAGACGCATGATACTGAAAGTGATAGTGCATGTAATATTTAGAATGATATTGGTATTATTGTTCAGTGTCCAAAAGAAACTCAACACATGTGGATCTTTGTATGCAGAACATTTATTCCTTTATTTATTCAGCATCTTACCAGAAAAATGAACAATTGTCAACTTAAATGTGTTGTGCTTCAAAAATGGTTTCAGGTTTTACCATTTTAAGCGTCAATATTTTTGCAATAATTTGGATTAGGTGTGCAAATTCCATGTAGTTTCTTCTGAACTGTGCAGATCTTGTATTATGAAAACATGAATAAATGCTCCTGAAAACAGGGCGTACTTTCACTAAATCAGAATGCCTGTGATAAATCAAAATATAACGTAGAGAAAACCAAAAAAAAAAAGAACTGTAAAGCATGCCTGAGCAGGACCTGAGCCTCATCTGAGCAGTGAAACCCTGGAAAAGCTGCCTAATGTAAATATGAACCAGTGCCAGAATAATGAATCATCCACAGTGACAGAACACAACTGTACAGGCAGCAGTTTAGTCCAATATTCAGCTTCAACTTGACCAGTCTTTGCGGAGCTCTGCTGAATTTTTCCATACACTGAAACTAATACAAAAAATGTAATTACATGTGTGGTAAAGACTAAACAGCTCAACCTGTGTGGACTTTGTGACATCATTTAAAGATGCAGAGGAACCAACATGATGGAAACAGTGACCGAGCTTCATCCTCTGTTCACGCCTCTACCAGCCCAGAATGTCTCCACAGTCTCAGTCACTGTTGGCCCCACGTATACTTAAAGAAAAAAAGGGAGTAAAAAGATATCTCACCTTTCACATAGATTCCTCACCTAAAGTCCAAATCCTCTTCTTATGGGGTCAAGGAGAGGTTAACGTCTCACTTCCCAGCCCACCCAGACCTCTCACATACTTGGCTTCTCAACAAACTCGCCCAACACCGACGGACAAACCATCTGTCCGGCTTTCCTCCACCTGGTAACCGATGTGTGTTTTGATTCGTCACATGTCATTCAGTTTCTCATTGCGTTTCAAAGTCTTTTTTTTAAATTATCAGATATTCCGGAGACTAAAATCCTGATGGGACACGCTTGTTTTCAATGAACTTATGTGTGCAGATAGTCTCTTACAGTGTCTTGACTGAGTAATAGCTGATGTAGGCTGTTGTAGATCAGGGGTGTCAAACATGCGGAGAGCGGGCCAAAATCGACCCTCCAGAGTAAAAGAATACTGATAAACTTCCAAATTGTGTCAACTGATAAGACTGCTGAGGCTGAGTTCACTGCTCTCCTGTGGTCCAAACATCGGAGTTTTGCTCTGTTGTACCTGGAAAAAAAACAGGGCCTTAACAGAATATCTGCTCAACATATATTCTCTGACTGGATGTATCCATGTCTGCACTGTTCCCAGATGTGTACAGCTGTTAGAGGAGCTCTGAGTCAGCGTCTGGCTAACAGCCAGCTGGATCTGCCAACTGCTGCCTTTCCGACACAAGCTGGTGTCAGAAATAGAACCTCAGCTGACGACACAGAGAGTCTGAAGGACAGAATCACTTCGATACATTCAGTGTTGAGGTAAAAATGTTCCATAGCAAAGCATCCACGGTAGGGAATTTCCTGTTCCTTCTAAGCACTGGGCCCTACATTTATTGCATGTGGCGATACGGATGCAATTGGTTGCCTCTGGATTTATTTTCTGGAGGATGGAGAGCGTTTCCATGGTTTCTGTTTCTGACAAACTCATTTGGTTTAAAAAAAATGTTTTGTATCTCATCCCCGAGTAGTTTGCTTTTCATTAGAACGTCCTTTCTTTGTAGATGGGGATGACTTAAAATTCCTCCATGAATGTTTCTCTCCTGATTTTGTTGTTGGTACGTACACTCCACTCACACCCTATCAGGTTGGTGGTTTTAGTGCTGTGACTGATCGGTGTATGTTTGGACCATATAAAGATCTACTATTTATGCACCACAGACCCACATTTCAGTCTGCTCAGGGATAATAAATATTAAATGTCTGCCGTTCATGGAGTGTGGACACATTGCAGCAGAATACAGATTTCACAGTAGTTCAGAGAGGCAGTGACATCACATTAAAATCACAAATTACTGATGGTTGAGTGTCAGCATCAGCTTCCTCCCACTGTTCTCTCAATGGTAAACTTCATTAGTCAGAACTTAACTCATGAATCCTCTTCAGTTTGTCTAGTTCTACTCTGGACAAAACTAAATATTTGTTTTCTGCAGCTGTTATGAACCCTTTCTTCTCCTGTTGGCTTCTCCCTTTAGGAATCTCACACACTGGCGTTTCAGCACAACATTACTAGTCTGGTTTAAAGTCCATTCAGCAAAAAAAAAAAAACAGAAAATCTGGACATTTGCTTGATATTTTTGAACCAGGTTAAACTTCAGATTAAGTCATGATGCAGCCTTTGTTCATTTGTATCCATATTTGTGATTTGTCAACACTGACTGTTGAATTTGTTAAATAAATGCATTTTGTTAATTTAATTATACGGTTCTCATTCATGGAAAATAACCGTTTACTCAAGCAGTGTACTGAAGTACAATTTTAAGGTATTTGCACTTGAGCATTTCCATTTCGTATGACTTTATACTTCCACACATTTCTTTCTATTCACAACATTTGACAGTTTCAATTCCTCTTAAGATGGAGATTGTAAAGAACAGATAACATAACACCCAGCTTCCAGTCTTTTTGGCCTCTTAACAGTGTGGCTCTCATTTCAGAGCTGAATGAGTCAACAGCTCCACCAACAGTGATTCTTCTCCAAATACTTCTTACATGGTTTCATTTCAATAGATATCCATACGTTTTAATGTTCTAAAAGTTAAAGAAAAAGTCCAAGAACTGACAAATTTTTGCTTGTCATACAATTACCAAAAAAAAAAAATCATGAAGCTCTAAGTTGATAAACACTAATTAGTTATTTTTCCCCAAAAATGAGCTTTACAGTCCAGCTGCTCCTTTGAAAGGGTTGAATTGCAGACTTGCCACTTTACTCAAACCACACGAGGAGCAAACGGGATTAGACTAAGCTCAGATACATTTTCTGCAGACTGAAACAGGCCGTTCCGCAATTTCAAAGATTTTTTTTTATTTATATTGCAAGTGCTCTACAAGGGTGCAATTTAAATAATTCCTGTTTCCAAATAAATACAACAAAAATCTCTTCACAACCGAAACTTTTAAGATGGACAATTACATCAAACACATCCTATTTACTATCACTACACATGTATACACAATCCATGCTTGTTTTTATTTTACAAAAAACCCAAAACTGCATGGCGTGTGTTGGGCCATGCCAGGACAACTTCCTTAAATGGTTATTTTATCATAATAATCAACATATAGGTTCAGCTGTACAATCATAAATTACAACGCAATCCTCTACCTGGTCACCATATCGGATCCAGCACACTCAAATAGTCCCAAATGTGTTGTAATAGAGTTTCAAGAGCACATTTGGAAATGAATTAATGTAAATGTGATGAAAGACAGACAGTAGTCTGACTTGTGTTTGGTATTTAGGTAAAAAAAAAAACAACTAAAAAGTAGGTTTGTGATTTGAGAGAAGCTTAAATTGATACTGGAGACCAAAGGGAGGAAAGTAAAAAGATCAGATAAAGGAAAAAAAAGAAAAGGGAAACAGTTTGAGAGTGCAAAACTGTGAAGGGACGAGGGGTGGGGAAGGACTAAGAATCAAAAGGTCAGAGCACATTATACGGCTTCTGTTATGAGCATCGAGGAGTTTTTATACTTCTGCTCATTTCACTCTAGCGCTCATCTTGACCTGGTCTTCAGCTGAACGTCTCACCAGCTGCCGCCCACATTACGATGGAAGAGCCAGGAATGCAGTTGCAGACCTAAATAAAGATATTTGAAAATGATACAGTTGTGCACTAAAGTTCATGTACACTTGTAAAGACCACGTATATCAGGGCAGCCTGGAGTTTACAATAAGTGCTTCAACTCTGAATTTTCTGTGATTGAATCATTGAAACCCTGCATCTTTCTCAAAAAAATATTTAGGTTCTTTCATAGATTTATTATACCCCATCTGAAAATATGACAAATGTGCCAAGTCAGAAATAAACATATCGCAGTGCTAACAATTGTTTTAATGTCCCTTGGTCATTTTCATCTCAACTAGGCTATAGGAGCCAATGAGTGCATCATATTATAAACAGGAACTAATCTTTGTCTGGGCAGGCGTTCCACCCCGAAAGAAAAACTGTTTTGACTGCTGAAGAAGCCGGTAATAATGAATAGTTTGTTTTTGATAAAGACTGTAGAACTACAATTGTTCGGGGCAGTAAAGCACAGATTATTAACCACGCCTGACGTACATCAGCGGGGTTACTGCATTCGTTTCTGTATCTAGCTGGGTAAGTATGTATGTGTGTGTGTGTGTGTATGTCCGGTCAGATATCTCTGCAAGTGCTGAAGTCAGGATAATCAAATTTGGCACTGAAGATCAGTCTAAGGTCCCCTGCTCACTTGTGGAGTTAGAGGTCAGCAGATCAAGTAGGAAGGGATATACATAGGATGATCAAAATTGATAGAGGACTGAGGGCTTGTCTAGTTGGAACTGCAAGCATTTGTCTCAGGCTCTCTGTTAGATACGGTAAAGATTGGCGGCTCATCAACTTTTAAGTCCTGGTGAAGCTTCAAGCATTGGCTTATCCTCTGCATAGGCGACTAATGCCAATGGTGGAGATAGTATTCTGCTCTGGGGCTGCTTCCAGTAGAACAATGAAGTAAACAGAACAATGGAGGACAAGACTACCTGCACATTCTCCAGGAAAACTTAGAATCATCAGCCAGAAGGTCTTGGAGGTAGTTGGACGTTGCAAAAGACAACCCCAAACACACATCAAAGTGATAAAGAAATAACTGAACCAGGCTCAAATTAAGGTTTTAGGCCGTTTTCCCCAAAGTCCTAACTTAAACCCCATTAAGAACCTGTAGGCCGTGATGAAGAAACAAGATCCAACAAATTTAGTTGAAACGGACCAGTTCTGTCAAAGGTACAACCAGAAGCTTGTGGACAGTAACCATTTATTCAATTATTAGCATTGCTGGATGTAGATTTGACATATTTTCAAAAGACCCGTCTTAAACCTATGAAAGAACCAAAATTCATGATTGTTTTCAATGACAAAGATGCGCATTTCAATCATTCCATCTAAAAATTAAGAATTACAAGAGTCACTGAAAACACAAGACAGTCTTTACAACTTTATGTAAACTTCTGTTCACAACTCTATCTGGGTCTACCAAATAAATGTACAGCTTTGGAAATAAATATCAGTCCACATATTTGCTTTCAAAATCAGTAACAGTAACTGCAGTGGTCTAATAATCATTTCCAAAGCTGTGAGAATATCTGTCAATGCATATAAAGGTAAAAAGAGCACCTACTCCATGTTGCTTTTCAGCTGATGCACCGTACGTTTGTCCAGGTATCTGCAGAATAGAGTGAGCAGGTTTGAAGGTAGGAGCAGCGGCTCCACCAGTGAACACTGAGACAGCTGTCCAGCCACCTGGAATATCACGTCAGTCCTAAAAAAGAAAAAAAAGAAAAGAAAAAAAAAAAAACACAAACAACCTCTCACAAGAACGCTCAAATCACCTCCCTTCACTGAACGTTGGACACAAAGTTCCCACCAGGTCTCAAAGTCACCGATGCTGGGCTCCAGAGGGACACCTGAGGACAGCAGCTTCTCTCCGTGGGACAGCAGAGCGTACAACAAGGACAGACCAAACTGAAAGGAACATGAGAAAACCTCAAACTTCTAATTAAATGCAGAAAAATTAAAGCCCAGCAGCGACAAAAAGCGCAGACCTTGTTCTGGCAGGCCAGCGTAAGACACTCAAACGTTGTCAGAGACTCTGATGACATCAGATCTTTGAGGAGGCCAATGAGCTGACTGAACGTCAGGCCACCGATCACATTTCGAAGAGGAGGGTAGAGCACCGGGAGGGCCTGAGAGGATGATGGAGAATAAGAATTATCCCAATCATTTTGCAAAGACAAAACATGAGGATTTGACCATCGAAGCTCATTCCTCACTTCTGCATCCATAGATATAGTTCAAGATTAACTACCTTGCTACTGAAACCATTACAAATAAGCTTTGACTGTTGATCCCTTGCTAGAATAGGTTACAGCACATCTAAATGTAATAAAAGCAAGCAAGAAGCAATAAAGTACATGTGTAGAAAACAAGATGCCATCTGTTTTGCTTTCCTTTGATAAAGTAATCGTCAGCTACAAAGAAGAACATTCAGTTGACATTATATTGCTCCCAAGAAAAGCACAGCAAAGAAGTAAAAATGACATGTAAAGCTGCCCTTACCTCATCTGAATCTCTGCTCATGAGCGTCGGCAGGTTAGAGGTCACGATGCACAAGACGTTCAGCGCAGAATCGCGTTGGAGGAACGGCAGCAGACGGGCGACGAGCTTTTTGCCTTTTGAGACGAGCAGGAAAGGAAGAAACTCTCCTCCTGAATCTCTACAGCAAAAAATTATGGAAGTTTTAGTGCTCAAATCTAAACATCAGCTTGTTAATTCTGAAAACACCAGAAATAATTTCACTTTCCACCACACACTCCGCGTCCAGCATGACTCACGGGTGGTGCTGCAGCTGAGAGTAGATGTGTGCCACTTTCCTCTGAGTTTTCTCCATAAACCTTTTTTCTTCTGCTTCAGACAGGACTGTGGTTTTCATCCTCTCCGTTTCCTCCACCTCCAACAGAACTATGAACAGCTGCAGGGCAGAACAGATGGAACAATGTGTTGAAGAAATAAAAAAAACTCACTGCATCAAACTAAACACTGAGCAGCTACCTTCTCTATTTTGCTGAGGATCTCTAACCGCTGCTGCCTGGTGTCTTTTTGTTCCTGTAATAACGAGAAGAAAGTGTCAGGGAAAGCAGATTGGGATTTTAAAATAACGGCAATTATGCCAGAAACTGAAAATCACCTCGTGTGGACTCTGGGCTTGGACGGCATGAACTGCACTAATGGCCCGACGAGGAGAATAGCATGTGGACACAGCAACCTGACCCAGAGAGCCTTCAATGTGCACCACTGGAAGAGAAAAAGACTTCTAGTTACACTATTTTAAGTTTTTGTTTACATTCATAGCTTAGGTTTCACAAAAAATAAATTTAAAATGGTGTTTTGAACCCTGGTTTCATTGTGAACATTCGAACGTGTGACTACAGCTCTGTTGGGAAAACCAAACCTAAAATCGTGAAAATTACATGAAAAATAACTTCTTTCTATAAGTTTCATCTTTTAAAAATTGCAGATTCTGTAAAAACAAAATTCTAAACTTCTTGGCATAACTGTAAAGCCATTAAATCAAAAACTTCAGAGTCTTTTTGACTGAACTGCAGGTTGTGTTTATAATAGGTAGATTATTTCTTCAATCTATACTAACAGTATTCTTCTGCACAAAACACTTCTAAGTTCCGTCATACTTTCGGTCATGGTTGTGCCGTTTCCTTAGAGGTACAGGACTTTATATTCCTGAGAAAAATGAACCTACAGTCAGTAAAAATGTAACAGGAATAAAAAAAAACTGCCTGGGGTCTAGAGGGTAAAAGAATATCAACGATATTAAACCATACATTACATCATGCATTTACTTTTTTTAGCCATAACTAGAGTCTGTGTCACTACATAGTTTGTGCAGCAGAGACACTCCAGTGTTGTTTACAGTCCATCTGCAGCACATGTAGCAGAGTGCATGGTGGTGTGGAGTCATTATGATTTACTTCATAATTCAAGTCAAGTAATAACATGACAAGAGGACAACCTGGTGTGTAGGTGTCTGTTTTTGTGATGTACGGTGTGGTGAGTTTGGGCGGCTCCCTCTTGCTCCTGATGCCCAGCTCCTCCTCGGCCATCTTGGCTTCTTTTCGGCGATAGTACTCCTGGGACAAAGTTGAAATACACCAATGGTCAGACTTCACTTTTTTTTGTGAGATCATAAAAGGGCTGACGATGGATTATTTGGCTGTAAACCAGAGGTGTCAAACTCATCTTAGTTCAAGGGCCACATTCAGCTTAATTTTAACTGAAGAGGGCCGATCCATTAAAATCATACCAATAACGTATCAAGAACCACAACTCCAAATGTTTCCTTTGTTTTAGTGCAAATAAGCTCAGTCTGAAAATGTTCATATTTTGGGAATTATCTTTTTACAAAACAAAATGAAAAACCTGAAATTTCTTAAGAAAAAAAAAATTCAGTTTCAACAATATTATTTTTTAGTTTATCATTTACGCATTACAACTTCCAGATCACAGAGTGTCCACAAAGAAACAAAACATTTAGTCGCAGGTATCTCTAAATGAACGACATAGTATTTCACTTTATGATCAATACGACAAAAGTCAGACAAAAAACAAAAACAGGACAAAATATTACAAAAATGAGATGCAATATGACAAAAAATGAGACAAGCTATGCAAAACAATAGAGAAAAAATAGACAAAAAAGAGAAATGGACAAATGACAAAAGTGAAAAAAATGATTAAAAAGTAGACATGATAATGATACATAAAACAAATAAAGCAAAATACAAGACAAAAACATGACAAACAAGTCAGATAAAAGAAAAAAAAATACAAAAATTAAAAGTCTAGTATTTTAATTTTTGATCAAAACAACTTGTCAGTCTACAAATTATTTTAAATTTATAGTTTTACAAATTTACAATCTGCAGTTAATGTCTTCTGTCATTATTACACTTTGAGGGCCGGATTGGACCCTCTGGAGGACCGGTTTTGGCTCGTAGGCCGCATGTTTCACACCCCTGCTCTAAAGCAATAGTAAATAAAACATGAAAATAGGTGAGCAGAGCTTTTATTTTCCTACCTGGTAATAATAGTCCTCCAAGTACGGATTCTCACTCTGCAGCTGAATCATCTGCAGGCGGATGATCCACTCCTTCTCTTTGCCCGTCATTAAATTGCAGTAAGGATCCCAGCCCTCCAACTTTCTATAAGCAGCACAGATGTTTTCTAGAAACAGAGCTAACTCACAGCATGAAGAATTCAAGTTGTTCACTGGATGTAGCACCAACCTTTGGAACATACGTTGTTTTTGAGTGAGTAGTCGTTTATGTTGGGGATGGAGCTGTGTGACGGGACCAGGGTACCTGCTGGCCAAAGAGAGAATTCACAAATAAAAACATCAGCTTCCATTACATTTGATGGTGTCCTTTATTACATGTAGAGTCAGAGCATAAACAGGCCTCTTTAGCTTTATGCAATATAGTTTGGAAACTTGTTCTCTCTCCATCTTTTATCTCCACTCCACAACCAAAATACAAATCAATGTCCAAGACTGTAAAATGTATGTCAACAAAGAGAGTTTTATATGCTCTCATGTGGGATGAGCCAGACTGTTGGGTCACAAATTTACTTGACAAATATTTCAGTCCACAAACCAAACACCTGGAGTCCCTGTGAGATCACCTGAGATGCTGCACCGGATTAGACGAGGGGCTGTAGAAGGGCGACGGCCTCGGTGAGTTGGCGCCGAAACGAAGCTGCATCATCTTGGGGGTCAGAGGCTGAGGAGTGGAGGGGCACGGCCGGTTAGGAGGAAACATGAAGCCCCCTGACTGATTCAGCACAAATTGATGCCATGAGTGAAATCAACAAACATCTGTAACCACATCTGTGTTAATGTGTCAGTAACAGTTGGACTCTTGATAGAATAAACCTGGTTGTAAAGCTGTCGTGGGGTCAGAGGTTGACGTGAGAAGACGGGAGACCCTGGTGCCATGGGGGCATGCATCTGCGAAAAGAAAGTAAGATTCAGGGATGAAGAAGAGAGTTTCATTCAAATAGTGTGAGGTACATTTTGTGAACTTCCTGCTGGCCTTCCTCCCCCATTATTAAAATCTGTGTTAAGCTAAGGGAGTACTCTTATAGTGACCTTTGGCAAAAAAACAAAAATTACCTCACTCATAAATGAAAGAATCCAAATCTGTGTGTGTATGTCTGTTCTTCATATAGCTCAACAGCCATGCATAACATTTATGTGCAATATATAATACATAACAGCCAAAGCTGGTAGGTGCATTAAAGGGGAGCTCAGGAAGTGCAATGTCAAGTCTGAAATAGATTGGATGAACAGTGGCCATTTCCTGGGGCTTTTTGGGGCCCTCAGCAGGCTTTGGGCTGCCTGTGTGTAAAGTCAAACACTCTGGCCACATTGAACACAACATGAGCAGACTGCAGCACACCAACAGTGTCGAGTTGTAGCAAAACACAAGAGTGAGACTTAATTTTGGGATTGTTATGTCTTCTTGCACTGTGAAAATATGCTTCCACAAAGTTTGTGTAAAATGGGAACATCCACAGACCAGCAGACTGCGTTGGAACAAAGTTATTTAGCAACCATCAGCTAATTCTAGTGAATAAATGCTAATCAAGACTCCGAAACAGAGGCCCTGTTTGACACATTTCTTGCATTCTAGTAGTAAAAAAAACAGACACATTTGGCTCATTTCTGTGCAAAGGGGCTACATGAACCTCTTGTAAAAATTATAATTAGAAAACTGGTTTATATATTTTGGCAGAGCAGATCTTTATGGCACATTTGCACCAGCCTGCTGTAGCTGCTTTTATTGACTACAGTAGAATCATGTTCAGTCTTTGGGTAAGTTGCTCCTGTTGCACTGCAATGATGGAATTTTCTGATTAGAACCACACAGACATCGGCAGAACTAGTTTATTCACATATGTGTATCTAATAAGACTTAGTTTTCCACCTGAGATGGCCCTCTATGGCCAAACTGCCTCCTGGAGAAGGATCCTCTGGGTTCTCCCCTTCTGCCCCGGAAGGTGGAGGCAGGATACGGGAAATCCATGAAGCTGGAGTTCAGGTGTTGACCTCTGCCTCTGTGACCAATCACACACACTATAGCACTATCCTACGAGACAAAAATCAAACGAGACTTAAGATAAAAGCACGGCTTTTTAACCTCCTATCACACAGAATACAACATGTTCTTAACCTGAAGCACTGATCCTGAGATTCTTCTGGTCTTTCTGTAAGACGGTGACAACCTCTGAGGATAAAAACAAACAGGGAAGAAACTTTAGCAGCACAAAGTGTAGTAAAGTTATCCCAGGCTGACACTTACATCATACTCAAAGTTACTCCTGATCATGGCGCTCCCATAATCCACTATGGCGCTGTCCAGACTCTTAAAGGCAAAAACAGACCAGAATGAAAGCAGCTGCTGTGACGGATCCATCCACTCTTCAGACAATAAATAAATATATGCATCTTTGTCACCTTGATGCTCGGTCGTCCCTCCACTATCCTCATCACAGCTGGGTCCTCGAACATCTGGCCCCTGCCCAGCCCTCCCCTCTGTCCCCGGAATCTGCCACGATGCCCCGGAGCGGTCCGGGGCAAATACTGTGGCTTCTGTCTGGGAGGGGAGGGGACTCTGCGAGGGGACGGAGGTTTGGGGTCAGGTGGTGGCGGCGTTGGAGGCGACGGTTTCCCAAACTGAAGGTCGTCACCGGGTCCATCCGTGGTTCCGTGTGAATCTAGATCTACAAGACGGACACATAAAGAGATAAAGTCAGAAAGAAGCTTGGAAAGACGCTGAGAAGATACACGAATGATGGGCATTTCATTTTAAAACGGTGGCAATGAGCCTTCTGCGTCTTACAACCAAAAAAAATATCAAATTGTAGCATGATTTTGTTTGACATTTAGGATTATTAACAACATTACAGCATTATTTTTGATGGATCAGGCATTTGTGTCAGCAGATACATCAAATTTAGACTGTAATTAGCATGATTTAGAGATGAGTTTTTATATGCAGCTTTTTCAGTTATGCTAAGAAACTTGATTTTTCCTAATGGTAATTACTTGTTTTATGTTTGACTATAAAATATTACATTTACAGTATTTAAATAGATACAGAAAATGACACAATTTCACAAATACTTGCCATGTCTTGAAGAAAAACATGATGTTAAGGAATGAAAAACGGCACATTATTTCATTAACCGTTTTTTTGCAGACTTGTTATTTTTTTAAACTACAAGTAATATCTAGAAAGAAGTAATAATTTACATGTTTAAAAAAGCTGTATTAATGTCCACATCAAAACTGTATTTCTATAAATAGTTATTTGTATACTTTCACAATGATTGACCATAAAATTACACTGTTTTTATCTATTTAAATCAGCTAAAAAATATTATTATTATACAAATATTTGCTGTTGTGTTGACGGAAACGTGCTGCTAGAAACTTGAGACCGAAAAAAACATCTGGAAGCAAAGGTGTCACAAAATGTGTCAAACGGTGCAACGCTTGACACATTTTTGAGGCACTTTTACTTCCAGATTTTTTTTTCTTCCCAGTTTATAATCTTTAATAGTCAACACACGTGACTAAAAATCAACAAATCAAGTTTTGGCAAATGCAAAATTGCAACAGGAGCTCAACTGATCCTTTAAACCCCCTTCAGGGCCTTAAAAACAGCTGGATTGGTTGCAATCTGGAGGACAAAAGCAGCAGAACCACCTTCTACATGGTCTCTGGTGACTAACGCAGACGCATGTACACACCCATCCCAAACGTCTCCTCATTGTAGACGTTGATCTCCTCGTCCTCCTCAGCCATGGCCTGCAGAAGTCCGCAGTCCATCTCCGTGCCATCCTCTACATCACTCCACTCCTCTCCTTTCTCAGGCCACTGAGGCGCGCACTCCTGTGCTGCGTTCTGCGTGGATGGAGACAACGTGGTGCTCAATTTTCACCTTATGCACGACTTAAAGCAGTAAAGCCATGTTCAGAGGCACGATATAAAATTACAGCATGCCTCTAAAACATGATAATCCCACTCGTAAGTTTACATCACTATTGCACATAAATTTTTGTTATTTTCAGCATGCAGCAGGTGGATAAATTGGCACCTCTCGCTCCGTCCAGCTGCATTCACACCTGCAAAAAGCCGCAGAACTTACTTGTTGCTGTTCTGAATCACTCATCGTGTATTTTTTCAACACTACAAGACGACAGCTCGGTGACTTTCCTGTCCACGTTTCCTGCTTTCTGTCATCAGACAACGTGGAGAGGCTAATTAACTTTTAAACGAACTCACCTGTGGACGCAGAGGCGTGGACACGTCAACACGCACGACTCACCTGCCCTGGAGCTGCTTATTTCATGTGAGTTCTGATTTGTGTAAGGATTTTGTTATTTTCTGTTCCTTCTCATTACCAAACCTGCATATCCTGAGTTTAAAAAGATTTTGTTCAGCTCTTCTGGCAGAAACAGTGGGAGAATATTGACCTCTGGTGGCCAACGTTGATATTTCTTCACACTTTTCTGCACAAAAAGCTGCACTTATGCAGCAAACCTTCCAGTTTTATTCCAGTCTGTATTATGTACGTTTTGATAGAGGGGTTTGGCCATGTATCAGTTAGTCGCCTGATTTATAGGAATGAAATGTTCTGTAAAACAGGCTAATGTGTGCATCATGGTTAAAATTGATTTATGGGGTGAAAAACAAACTCCCAAGTTATCTCTGTAAATACATTTGAGCATAAAATGTCAACCAAAATGAAATTGACTTTATGTAATGATCACATTTGTGGTCTGAAAATGTATGCACATGCACACATATTTAATGAGACAATGCCTTAAAAGTTCAGAAAAGAAAAAAGTTATCAACTAAAGTTTTTTATGGTGATTTCTACGAGTTAAACGTTTTCCACTGTTCATCTGCAGTGTCTGCTTAACATTTATATTTTCATAACAGTGAAGATTGCTGCTCCAGATAGATTTAATATAATTGTAATTAACATTTATTTTACCCTCACTTCTCTCAGTGATACAAAATGTAACTAGAACACAATCATACAGCACAAGGACTACAATTTTATGATATTATTTGGATTATTTTATACTAAACAAATGAAACCCTGGCCAATGCGTGCCCCTTAAATGTGGATTTTCTCTATTTTGCAGTGATGATGTATCATTTTGTACATATTATATTATACAGGAGTCTTGCAAAACTGGGTTGTACACACGTGGACAAAATTGTTGGTACCCCTCAGTTAAAGAAGGAAAAACCCACAATTCTCACTGAAATCACTTGAAACTCACAAAAGTAACAATAAATAAAAATTTATTGAAAATTAAATAATCAAAAACAGCCATTACTTTTGAATTGTTGATTAACATAATTATTTAAAAAAACAAACTAATGAAACAGGCCTGGACAAAAATGATGGTACCTCTATAAAAGATTGAAAACTATTTGACCAGAGTGACATGATTAACTCAGGTGTGTCATTTAATTGACATCACAGGTGTTTCCAAACTCATAATCAGTCAGTCTGCCTATTTAAAGGGAGACAAGTAGTCACCCTGCTGTTTGGTGAAAAGGTGTGTACCACACTGAACATGGACAACAGAAAGCGAAGGAGAGAATTGTCCCAGGACATCCGAAAAAAAAAATGATAGACAAACATCTTAAAGGTAAAGGCTATAAGACCATCTCTAAACAGCTTGAAGTTCCTGTGACAACAGTGGCTCATATTATTCAGAAGTTCAAGACCCACGGGACAGTAGCCAACCTCCCTGGACGTGGCCGCAAGAGGAAAATTGATGACAAATTGAAGAGACGGATCGTTGGAATTGTATCCAAAGAGCCCAGAGCAACCTCCAAAGAAATTAAAGGTGAACTCCAAGGCCAAGGTACATCAGTGTCAGATCGCACCATTCGTCGTTGTTTGAGCCAAAGTGGACTTCATGGGAGACGACCAAGGAGGACACCACTGCTGAAAAAAACTCATAAAAAAGCGAGACTGCAATTTGCAAAAATGCATGTTGACAAGCCACAAAGCTTCTGGGAGAATGTCCTTTGGACGGATGAGACCAAACTGGAGCTTTTTGGTAAGGCACATCAACTCTATGTTCATAGACTCAAAAACCAAGCATACGAAGAAAAGAACACTGTCCCTACGGTGAAACGTGGAGGAGGCTCAGTAATGTTTTGGGGCTGCTTTGCTGCATCTGGCACAGGGTGTCTTGAAAGTGTGCAAGGTACGATGAAATCTGAAGACTATCAAGGCATTCTGGAGAGAAATGTGCTGCCTAGTGTCAGAAAGCTTGGTCTCAGTCGCAGGTCATGGGTCTTCCAACAGGACAACGATCCAAAACACACAGCCAAAAACACCCAAGAATGGCTGAGAGAAAAGCGTTGGACTATTCTAAAGTGGCCTTCTATGAGCCCAGATCTGAATCCCATTGAACATATGTGGAAGGAGCTGAAACATGCCATTTGGAGAAGACACCCATCAAACCTGAGACAACTGGAGCTGTTTGCTCATGAGGAGTGGGCCAAAATACCTGTTGACAGCTGCAGAACGCTCATTGACAAATACAGAAATCGTTTAATTGCAGTGATTGCCTCAAAAGGTTGTGCAACAAAATATTAAGTTATGGGTACCATCATTTTTGTCCAGCCCTATTTCATTAGTTTGTTTTTTTAAATAATTATGTTAATCAACAATTCAAAAGTAATGGCTGATTTTGATTATTTAATTTTCAGTAAATTTTTATTTATTGTTACTTTTGTGAGTTTCAAGTGATTTCAGTGAGAATTGTGGGTTTTTCCTTCTTTAACTGAGGGGTACCAACAATTTTGTCCACGTGTGTAATTCAAGCAATCACCCTTCAGTAGAAAAGCCAGAATAGAATTTACTTTTCGTTTTGTGCGACGAGCTTGTACCGTGTCAGATTTAAGATCAGCTGTACTGCTCCAGAAAAATGAGTCAGTAGTTGAATTATAAAATCAAACCTTATTTAAGTTATTTGTAGTAATATGAAGACTTAGTTTTGCGATAGGTTCAAAACAAGCGTACTGAATTTTTGGTATTTTCGGTCTTTCCGTCCGCTTTCACTTGATTCTTTGATTTCTTCGCCCACAAAACAGCAAAACAAGTTGTGTTCACGTTTATTTTATTCTTTGGAATTGTCTCTGGCTATCTGCATAGAGCAAGAGTGACTGAATAATGCAAAATATCAGACTTTAAACATGTGATACTTCAGTTTGCTACACATAAACATACATAGCAGTCAGAATACAATATAGAAAAGCATTGCAGTGACACGTATACTTTTTGCAGTACAAAGCAAATATATTAAAGGGGACTTTCTTACACAACAGCGCAAGTTAATTGAAACGATAAATTTGCTCTCAATGCAGTTTCTGTTCTACCTTTGGCAAAAGAACTCAATTTTTAATATTCAATTTGAATTAATACAGTATGTAAAAGGTTTACATACATTTATTTTGTGTCTGTCTAACCAATGCTGGACGCTTAATTCATACAGCCTCTTTTTTTGAGTCAAATAAAAAGAAATAAGTTGGGTTGGATGACTTTCTCTTTTTCCTCTTCCTCAAATATTCATAAAACCATCAAAGAGACCAGCTCCACCCTCACTCCGGCGGTAAAAACACAAACTAATTGAGAGTCACACAGCTTCTTCCCTCCACGGAGGATGCTGAGCGTCCTCAGCCGAACAGTTTGATGAAGCAGGGGTGGCAGTACGGTTTGTTCTCCTGCTCCTTGAAGCAGCCTTTGCTCAGCGGCTTCAGGCAGAAGTGACACACGAGGTGATGCGGGTGGAACTTGGCTCCCATGGCGGTGACGCAGCGCCCCAGGATGGGCTGCTGGCAGGCCTGACACATGCTGCCGCGGGACTGGTGGTAGTGGGCCTCACACAGCGGCTTGCCCTCGTGTTCGAAGAAGCTGCCGTTGACGAAGGGGCTGTAGCACTCCTGCAAACCAGAGGGAAGGAAAGCGGCGAGGTTCAGTCGCAGTGGAAAGACCTGACTCATGCTGCTGTAATTAGAAGGTTTACATGTGGAATCACAACCTTCCCATGACATGATTCAGAGCTCTTTTTTTCATGCAGCTGTACTGCAAAAACTCAAAATCTTACCAAGTCTGTCTTATTTTCAGTCAGAATGTCTCATCCCACTTTCTTTGAGATAAATTCACTTAACAAGTGACATTTCAGCAAGATGGAGGGATTGTTTTCAGAAAATGCATCTTAAATATCTCGTTAAGTCAAAACAATCTTGAAATCGTCTCGTTTTGAATTGAATTTTACAAGAAAATGCGAAATAAGTTTAACCGTCGTGTCATCCTGCGGGTCAAATGAACCCGTTTTAAAGTTTGAAAATGTGGAAAAACATCTATTTTCACAGTGAAACTTCTGATGGCCACATTTTCAACATTTTTGGGAAATCTATGAACATTTTTTGGTGGAAAAAAAGAAATGTTCAAAATGTTTCTTGAGAACATTCACAAAAAAAGCAACCAAAACCCAGCGAAATTTGCTGGATTTTGGTTGATTGGTTCCCAGACTCACCCTACATACGAAGCATTGTGGGTGCCAGAGAGAGTTAAGAGCTGAGATGTAGTTTTCCAGAATGGGCTGACTGCAGCCTTGACAGCGAGACGCAAACAGAGTCAAGAAGCACTGCTGGCAGTACTGCTGGCCCTCACGGTCATGGAAACCTGCAGAGGATAAAGTCACAGTTTTACACAGAGTTCATTTGGTAAATGTTCAGTTTTCTGCCAACTGATGAGAACAGTCTGAATGTTTTCCGTGTTTTCTCTGGTCTGTGGTGCATTAAACTTTAATCTGGCTGTAATGATTTAGAGTATTTTTGTCTCAAAGCTTGTGCTGCATAAAATTTGGCCATTTCCCTGCCAAGAAAGTACAAAGATTCAGTGTTTCCCTCAAAGAATTCTTGGCATTGAGCAGCAGAAATAAACTGTGAGGCCAGAAAGTACTATTTCGAAAACCTTACAAATTAAATGTTTTCATGAAGCCAAAAAAGACTGTTGAAATGTTAAAATAAATTATTTTCTAGTTATTATAGGCTCTGGAATGGATTTTATAGTTAAAATAAAGAATTGATCTACATCAGTGGTGTCAAACATGTGGCCCGAGCCAAAAGCGGCCCTCCAGAAGTTCCAATCTGTCCCGTGGGACGACTCTGTACAGTGTAAAAATTACAGAAAAAACATTAACTGCAGATTGTAAATTTGTAAAACTATAAATTTAAAATCATTTCCATATCCTGACAAGTTGTTTTGATCATTAAGTAAAAATATTAGATTGTTCTTTCGTTGTTTTGTCTCTCATTTTTGTAATATTTTGTTTTGTCTTTGTTTTGTCTGACTTTTGTTGTTTATCTCGTGTTTTTGTCGTTTTGTTTCTCGTTTTTGGCGTTTTGTCTTTCCTTTTTGTCTCCCTGGTGTTTTTTGTCATTTTGTGTTTTGCTTTAATCGCTGTTTTGTGTGTTGTTTTTTGCTTTTTGTCACATTTATGTTGTCCATTTTGTTGTCACTTCGTGACTTTTTTGTCTCATTTTTTCCTCTTTTTTGTTTTGTTTCGCCTTGTCTCACTTTTTTGTCATTTTGTGTCTCATTTTTGTAATATTTTGTCTTGCTTGAGCTGTTTTTGTCTCTTTTTTTGTTTTTTGTGCTGTTTCTCATTTTTGTCATTTTCTCTCGTTTTGTAATATTTTGTCTTGTTTTTGTTGTTTTGTCTGACTTTTGTCATTTTGATCATAAAGTGAAATCCTATATTATTCAGTTCCAGATTAATGTGATTATATGTTTTGTTCCTTTGTAGACATTCTGTGATCTGGAAGTTGTAATGTGTAAATGATAAACTGAGGAATAATGTTGCTGAAATTGAATTTATTTTTCTGAAGAAATTTCAGGGATGTTCTTAATGTTTTGTAAAAAGACAATTCCTTAAATGTGAACATTTTCATATTGCACTTTTATGGCACTAAAACAAAGGAAACATTTGGAGTTGTGGTTATTTATCGGTCATTATGCTGTAATTTTACTGCTCTAGCCCACTTTAAATCAAATTGGGCTGAATGTGGCTCCTGAACTAGAAGGAGTTTGACACCCCTGATCGACACAATAAAACCTTCAATCAACACCACATGTTTTCTCAGTGTTTAAATGAATTATTAATCGAAAATTTACGGATGTTTGATAGAGAGGGTTTCATGTGAGCGTGACCTCGCTGCAGTTCACTGCTGTGTTTGTGACCCAGACAGGATGCATTAGTGCCGCCCATTACCTTCCTCTCCGAAGGCGCGGCTGCACTTAACGCAGCAGAAACACTCCGGGTGCCAGTTCTTGTCCAGAGCGGTCACCATTTTCTAAACAAGAGGGAACAAAGAAAGAGTCGTGCAGTTTCAGGAAGGCTGGAGGTATCGGCTGGAGTTGTTCATGAAAACTATGAGTCAGTTTTCAATGTTAGCTTATACTTTGTCTGTGTCACATATCCTGTCATACATGTATCCAAATGTGTGTTGTGTTTTCCTTGCTTTCCCACCCCTCCCTCTTCTCCCATCCCTCCCCCTTGCCCTCCTCTGTCCTTCTCAACCCGCCCGGCCAGCAGGCAGATGGGTCCCCCCTATATAGAGCCGGGTTCTGGTCGAGGTTTCTTCCCTGTTAAAAGGGTGTTTTTCTTGCCACTGTCGCCTTTGGGCTTGCTCTGGGGGTCAGGCATATGGGTTCTGTAAAGCGTCTTGAGACGATTTGACTGTAATTGACGCTATATAAATAAAATTGAATTGAAAAAAATTGAAAAAAATGTCAAAATGAGCCCAAAATGAGTCAAGAAGTTTGGACGTCTCACGTTCAGTATGGGTTTGTTGCAGTGCGCACAGTGCGGGGAGAAGAGGGTGAAGTAGTCCGACTCGCAGTACGGCCGTCCGTCCTTCTCAAAGAAGTTGCGACTCCCCAACTCCGTCTCACACTTGGTGCACACAAAGTGCTCTGGGTGCCAAACCTTCCCGAGAGCCGTCACCACCTGCAGAAACAAGCAGCCAAGTCCATCAAAGGGGGATGAATTCTATAAAAATGAGCTCATACTCTCTTGAAATTATTAATATTATTGGCAGAAAAGAATCATGAACCCAAAGTGGAAAGTCTTACAGTGCAAACATTTAGACAGAACATGCACAAGAAATATTACATCAATAAGGCTTAACTCTCTGAACCCAACACTATTTTTGCTCCTGGTGAATTTTTACTTGTGAGACCAAAAGTAGAAATAACTCAAAAGTGCTGTTTGTGCAGGATAACAAAGTAATAAAGCCATAAATTAAAAAAATAATTTAAAAAAAATTTGATTTTTTTTTCAAAAAATGAAAAGTATGACTCAAATCAAGAACATGTACAACATTTTTCCTTGTTCCCACAGCTCATACCAACTCAGAGAAAAATAGTGTGTCTACATATTCTGCATATTTTACTGCTTATATTTTTATTTTGTTCCCATATTTGTCTCTTCCTTGCTCTGTGTAAACACAGCCTGCAGTTCAGCCAGAAAGTCCCTGAGTTTTCGTCTTGTGACTGTTCATCACAGCTGAGTCATTGATGGCTTCATGTTTGTGATGAGGAGCAGGAATTTTATCTTTTTTTTACAGACTGGTCAGTACAAATGGCTTCTTTCTGTGAAATTTTACATGTAAAATAATGTGATTTTGATGAAATATCACAATGTCAAGCTTGGATGACAAATCAGAGCATTACAGAAAAGAAGTTTAGAGTTTATTAGAAAGTTGAATATCCCGCAATGTTTCCTGTTTTTACACTCTCTGGCTCTGATAAATGCTTTAATTTTGGCGACTTTTAAAAGATATCAGTGTGGTTTGGTGGTTCAGAGGGATACCTATGCAGACATATTGCAACAACTCACCTGTCCAACCACTGGTTTTTGACACGCTGAACAGTTTCCCTTGGAGGATGTTTGCACGCCTTGTCGGCTCAGGTCAGACTGGAGGAGCCCCAGCATGCTGTCCAATGAGCCTCCAGACGAGGGCTGCGGTGGGGCGGCGGGCTGCTGCGGTGCTGAAACCACCGGAGTGACAGGAGCAGCTGGCTGGGAGAAGACAAAGAACAGAGAGGGCACATGTGTGTTTGGAATTCTTCAGGAGTTTATCATGCAGGGAAATGTCTTTAAAACATGACTATATATGGTTTGGAGGTCATAAACATCTGCACAAGTGAAAACTTCGGTCTCAGAGTGCAGAAAAGTCAGCGGGGTTCATCTTCAAGAGGCTATGGATATCTATACAAGTATATTGACAATCCATCTCATAGTTTTAGGAGTGCTGTCCTGGTCAGAACAGAGCCAAGAGTATCCAGTGGAGAAATTTCTCCTCTAAATCCTTGTTCCCAGAACCCGGTGCAGTTTTGTTTATGACCAACAGCTGGACTGCACACTGGAACCAAACAACTTTATATCACTTAATCTGCTGACATGTCAGCTGCTGGCTCACTGAAAAGGAAAACAACGACATCGTATCACATGTAGATCAATAAGTTCCAACTATCTAAAGCTCTTTATGAAGCTGGAAAATGTTTCCTCCAAGACTAGTTTTCATCCTCAGGCCATATCTGGTGACTGCTTGGTACCAGGAGGAACAGGAACAGTGAAGTCATTATGAAGCAGAGTGAGCATCACCGGGATTCCATCATGAATCAGTGTGAGCTCGGAACAAATGATGACAAAAACAGAAAACACAATCATGGATGTAGAGTAAAAGGTTGCCAATGTAAGCCTTTATGTTGTTATGAGGACTCTTACTGTGCTCTGGACTCGGAAGTCGGACAAAGAAGCCATCAGTTTGTCCAGTTCCAGTGTGGCGGATGTTGCTGAAGGCTTCGCAGAGCTAGAAAACAGAAGATAAATGCACAAAACACACATTTTAGACGGATCTCCGGTGGAATGCTGCTTAAAACAGAGTTATTGCAGTGTCTGTTGAGATTGATGTGAATTCTTTTGGGAAAGCCCCTGTTCGCATGACTGCTAAATGTAAATATGCAGATGTCTCTTGGGTGTGCTGAAAACGTGTACTTTGTTGTTTGTAACTTATACATATTTAGATAAACCTGAGCTTGTAGGACTCTATGAGGCATGTGTGTTGTCAATTTGTAATATGGAAACATGCTGCTAATTTGACGGGAGATTTTGTATATTTTGAGTTGTGTTGTCTTCTAATGCACGACTTAAAATTACACTGTGGAGATTCCTTATAAAACAGTCAGATGTACGTTCAGCCTTTTGTATCTCAGCAGCATATCAGAGTTTATGACTATATTAAATCTTTCAGTGGTCTTTTCTGGTTTGCAATCGTCACACAGTGTTGCAGTAACGCCACTAACTGTCCATCAGCAGAACTGGCAGCAGGAACGCGTCACCCACATGCTTACACATGAACTAAAATCAAAACGATGACCCACACGTAAGAATATATATTTGTTTTCCTCACCATAAATGACTCTACAGGGTCCTTTTACCAAGCTGCCTATGTTTAAATATGCAACACCTGAATAAACTCAAATGCAGCACTAGTTACTCTGCTGAGGAACGATCGGCGTCTGTTTGTCTGTCTGTCTGTCTTTGTGCAGCATTACTTAAAAATGGACCACCGGATTTGGATGAAATTTTCAGGGTTGGTCAGAAATGACATAAGGACCCAGTAATTACATTTTAGCAGTAATGCTGCTAATAGTCTGGATACATGGATTTGTTAAAGGTTTCTGTATCATTGTGAGATAGTGTCGCAGCGTCACTGTTTGAGTTTTTAAAAATCTGGGAACAGAGATTGACACGAGTCGTTTGTGAATCGTTCTGATTCAGTGTACAAAAAAGCTCAGCAGCTGAGAAACTGAGGTCTTTTAATGTCAGTAGAGGCATTTTAACCCTGGTTTACAACTCACTCATTGAACCCATCCTCACATTCAGCATTTCACCCTGGTACAGCTCCCTCTACACTAAACACAAAACAAAACTCTCCTGCATTGTTAATCAGGCCAGCAAAATCACTGGTTCACCACAAACTCATGTCTCTGAACTGCATAACCGCTCTGTGATCAGAAACGCCACCCTGATCACCCCTTCATCACTCCTTCTAGTTAATTCCATCAGGCAGACATTACAAAGTCCCACTGACTCGCAGAAACATCTAGAAAAAATTCTTTATTCCCACAGCAATAACCACGCTGAACAAAATAAAATCAGACACTGAACACTACATATATTTTTCTATTAGCGGCTGTTTCTTTTTAACATTTCTTTTAGATGTCTGTACTTTGTGAGCTTATGTCTTAAGCGTGTTTTTATATGTGTTGTATTTTTATTGTTGGAGCCTTGTCAAAGGAGAATTTCTGTCACAGTTTGGGACAGACAATAAAGTTTATCTATATAACTAACTATGACAGCAAGTGAACACTAGAAGGAACAATTGATTAAATTGTGAGGGTGTTTCTGAGTCCCATAAATTCCTGCTGCCTGCTACAATTTTAGGTCACATGATTAGGTATCCATACATAACATACACATGCAAAACACACGCCTGTGCTCAGCACTAGCTCATTTTGTTTGTGGGTACATCGATATTAAATGGTCACATTCTATGGTGCTGTGATTTCAACCATCACAAATGATACAACGACTGAGCAGCCTTGGAGTACTGCGCTCTCTGTGTGCTTTTCTTGTTATGACATTTCTCACTGATATACAACTGGAATTGCTTAGTCAGAATTTTAGTTCTGATAGACATGTTGCAGTGTGTTGCAAATTGATTTCACTATTTTCTGAGCACAACTTGAATTGCGCCCCATCTATTCCAAACCTTCTCGATAGTCTTCTTCACGTGGACTGATCAAGTACACAGTTTATTTAAACTTTCCAGTCACTTAATCACATGGATAGATGTGAGTTCTACTACAAAAGATCTTGAGGTGATCTCTAAGCAGTTTGTGGTGCAGAGAGGATTCTATAAATATGACTAACTTGATTGGATTTGGTACCTGGAGGAGGTTGTAGCCTTGTCCTTGATCTTATCCCTCTCATCTTTCTTAGACGACGGGAACTGAGCCAGAATCTCATCTGATGAAAAAAACATGGTCGCGCATAAGACAAGTTTCACCTCAGAGTGTCTATAGAACACATGCACACACTCCATCACCAACCTGTGATGTTGAACTGCGTAGCGTTTAGCTCCTGTAACAGATGGTCCAGTTCGCTCAGACCTCCACCCAGCAGCGAGGAGGAGGAGAAGGCTGGAGGAGGATCTGCTGTTCGGGGAGATCGCGGTTTACATACTGTGCTGCAGGAGACACAAGACAGACATTGTCCAGAGTTAATGCCATTAAAAAACACACTGCCACTGATCGTGGTCACTTTAGTGTTGAACTTTAATGCTGAAAAACTGTCCCTCTCTCTGAGATAAACCCTCTGAACCTTAAACCCACCAGCAGATTTGAAAGGCCTGCTTTAAAAAAAAATCAGCAAAATTAAACCTTTAACCAGAGAAGGAAACTGTGAGAAAATAATCAATGAATTAGAAGTTTGTGACTAAATCTAAGCTTTAACTCACAATATTTACTCAAAATCAGTTTATTCTACAAATCTTTTTCTAAAAAATGGCAAAAATAAATAGTTGATACTAACCACATTATGCAAAAGACACAAAACTCTGCACTTTTAAGCGCAACGATGAAGCCATTAGTGACTCGACTGAGACCTAAAGTCCTGTCACAAAAATTCAGGGACTTTCAGCTGAATACAGGCGGTGTTTCCACAGAACAAATAGGAGCCAAGTATGGAAACAAGTTCAAGATTAAATAGTAAAATATCTATAGTAAGTGGAGGCACCAGTATTGTTTTCAGCTCCCTCTAACAGTGGTAACATTTGTGGGCACTGGTGTACATGCTATTTTCAACGTGTATGAATTAAATAATCAAACAGATTCAACATTTATTTTATTTTTAAATGATTTATGGCATTGTAATTTTCCTTTAAAACACAGAAGACATTTCTGAGTTCCTTCTACTTCTAGTCATGGTTGTGCTATTTCTATTGAAGTGTGGGATTTTATATTGCAATGAAAAATGAGCCCAGAGTGAGTAAAAATGTGGCAGGTGCAAAAATGCTTCAGGTTCAGAGGGTTAAATCCGTTTACAAAATACTAAAGAGCCCACAATGCTTCTTGGTGGAACTCTAAAGCACCTCCTGACTCGCGAGACTCGCGTACGGGTCCGTATCTGTCTGGCAAATGGAAAGTGCCGTATCCGTAGCCCACAGGCTACGGGTACGGGTCCGTATCTGTAGACACTACCGTTGCAGAAATGATCAGCACCAGAGATAAGTAGTGGAAGTAGTCCTGCCCCTGGCTTCAGCTGTTACTGGATTTGGACCAACCACTCAGGTTCTGTCAGCACATCTCTGTCACCCACTTGAGACAAGATATCAATCCCATGTTGGAATCCTACAGGAAGGAGCTAAATGAGCTAGTTGTGAATGAAGTCAGGGTGATTCCCAGTTGAGTTTGAATGCATCACTGCATATTGTGTGAGAAAGAAGGAGAAAATCCATCCATTACACCTCAGATATAGCAGAGAGCCTTCAGATGGCTCAAGAGAGAAGAACCAGGAGGCAAGTAGGACACAAGCTGAGGTCTGATCGGTCCCAGATGGGTCGCCTGGAGGAGCGTTACAAACAACCAGTGATGTACTCGCTAGTTCTGAACAAAGCTAAGACGTGGGCAGAACTTCAGAGGCTCTGAACAAGGCGAATAAGTTATTCATCAGAGGTTATGTGGCTAATTTTAAGAAAAACTATCGTAAAAACTATCTTGGAGAGAGTTACCTGTATAATTTGTCTGGGTTGGAGTTCTGTGAGGACTTCATCGCAGCAGAAACAGTCTAAGAGACAAAACAGACAATTGATCATGTTTTTAGAATCGACAAGGTCAAGACTATCCAGAGCATCAACAAGAATGTTGGTCTGAACGCGTCCCAGACTGTCCACCTGCTGCGGTGTGTAGGCGGGAGGTGGCGGTCGGGTCTGAGCTGGATCCTGGGTGGTCGGATCGGCATTTTGGGGAGGGTCAGAGGTGAGCAGGACGGGACACCGAGGTAGAGGAGAGCTGGTGTTCTCCAGATCAGCAAGGAGGGCATCTGGGAGGAGGAGGGGAGGGGAAATGATCGAACACAAAACAGCATGAAAGTGAGAGAAATCTGGCTGGATTCACCAATGCAATGTAGTTTTGGCTGGATTTGTGATGAGAATGAATAACAGAATCCCACGATGAAAGAATAATGAAGTGAAAAAAGTTAAGAAATGTATTTAAATAACATGCAATGCAACAATACAGACAGAACATACGGAGTTAAATCGAGGATGGGTGAGCAAATGACACCCTGGATGGGTTGAAACACATACAAACACATGCACAGACAGTTACGTACCAAACACAACAATACGAGGACTGAGAGGGTAGTTAGGTGGTTCAGGCACTCCTAAGGAGAGACAGACAGCCTGTGTGACCAATACAGCAGCAGATCAGTCCACAGCAGACAAGGA
Organism: Acanthochromis polyacanthus; assembly: GCF_021347895.1. NCBI lineage: Eukaryota > Metazoa > Chordata > Actinopteri > Pomacentridae > Acanthochromis > Acanthochromis polyacanthus. The sequence goes on along the minus strand of NC_067131.1, from coordinate 12,877,493 downwards.
GGACAACGAGCGTCCTCACACACTAATCAGAGGACAGGACAGTCAGAGGGAATCTATCGACACAGTGGAGTTATTAGCGCACAAACATTTCTGCTGTTCATATCTGAGACATGCCAGTACGGAAAGGAAGCAGAGGAGGAAGAGTGTTTGGCAACTGATACCCAAATCCACTCCACCCACCCCCCAAACACACTCATGTTGAAGTGGCAGCTGTCCAGAAACTAAACTTGCTCAAGCGTTAGTCTCTGCAGCTGCATGACATCATTTAGAGCTGACAAGTCGCTGTCGGTGCGACAAAAGGCCAAAGCAGAGAATGTTAGAACAGTATAATTACAACCTGCTACTGTTATGGATGAATTTCCTTGTTTTAATCAAGAGAATACTGGCTTAAACTTTAATGCTGCTTTACTGTGTGTAATAACACACCAGCTGCTCATCATGGGCTATAGAGTCCAGATCAGGTAACACTATTGGGGATATAAACCAACCATTTACTGTAACCATCACGTTTAAGTAATCGGACCTGATTTTAATTGCTTTCAGTTCCTATTAAAAGAGTAGTGTGGTGATTGTAGTCTTCCCCAAAGTTGTGGGACAATGGTCATAGTCTGAGATCAAAAAATGTTGACTTTTGGTCCCTTGAAATACCAGATCCTACAAGTCCTGTGATGCAACACAACAGCATCTGTCAGCAGACATCTGTATTAAAACTGTAGGACACACCAAGCTGAAATAAACATGATTACATCACAGAGACATGATCAGGAGGTAGTTATGTCAAACTAAAAGCTGCATTAATGTCCTATTACAAACACTAGACCCATTAAACTTGGGTTTAATATCACTAAACAGCGTCTTTTTATGATGTGAGGCGTCAACACTTATTTTGGTTTTCTAAAGGGGTCGACCAATATGTTTTTTTCAGGGCTGATGTCGAGACAGGAACTGATATTTGGACCTGATTTACATTTGAATAGAATAGCACAAACTCCAACCCAAACTTCATTGAAATGCTTCTGTTTCTTATGTTTTCCATCCGTTTAATTGAAGGAGAGCTTTCCAGCATTAATACTTCAGCGTTGTTGGCCATTATACACTCAACAAAAATATAAACACAACACTTTTGTTTTTGCTCCCATTTTTTATGAGATGAACTCAAAGATCTAAAACTTTTTCCACATTCACAATATCACTATTTCTCTCAAATATTGTTCACGGATCTCTCTAAATCTGTGATAGTGAGCACTTCTCCTTTGCTGAGATAATCCATCCCACCTCACAGGTGTGCCATATCAAGATGCTGATTAGACACCATGATTAGTGCACAGGTGTGCCTTAGACTGCCCACAGTAAAAGGCCACTCTGAAAGGCGCAGTTTTATCATACAGCAAACTGAATGGTTCTATTATTTATCCATCACTTCTTTCAGTGAACCTCTATTTCAACGTCAGATGGAACCGTTGATGTTGAGCTTTGTTCTGAGGACTTTAGTTTGTGTCCATGTCGATCTACCAGCTGAAGGTCAAAGTTTATTCTTGGCTTTGGAAACAGCAATCAAGACAAAAAAACAACAGATTAGCCCTGGTTTAGCTGTATTTCTTCTTATTTGTCCTTGATTTTGGATATTTTCTGGCCCCTTTCTTTTTCTATGACAGTAAGCTGACGAACAGCTTTGGATTGTGGACAAAACGAGACATCTGAGGACGTCATCTTCATCTTTAGGAAACACTGATGGACATTTTTCACCATTTTCTACCTAACTACCAGGTAATGTTCAACAACACTGGCTAACATTACCTACAAATTCAATAACATTTTAGTCCAATGCTCAGAGAACATTTTAGCGATTTCTCTTATTTCCAATGACAAGGTTACAACTCAGACATCAACTACAGCACTCACAGGATGTTTGGAGGATGCCGTCAGGGCCACAGATTATGTTGCATGATAACAAAGGAGGCACGTTCTTGAACCAGCGTTTGAAAACTGTTTTCAAGATGTTATCCAGAACATCTTTAACAAAACGTTCCTGAAGTGTTACGTATTAACAGAGGCAGAACATGTCGCCTGATCTACCATGTTCTGAGGATGTTTTGGGGATGTTGCGAGGGAAACATGTTACAAAATGCTCTCTGTTACATGACAACAAAGGCAGGAAGGTCTCATTACAACATTAAGAAAACATTTTCAGGACATGAACGGCCTAACAACGTCTTTAGAGAATGTTGTCTTAAGTTTGAGGCAAATATTTAGGGAACTAAAGAAAAATGTTCTCCTTAAATCTTCACCAGAACTTTACCAGAGCACAAAAATCTAGTTTGTGACATTTTAATGGCCAAACAACTGATCAAGAGTGTACAATCCCGACTCCTGCTTCTCTAATTGTGTTCATCACCCTGATATGAAGGTTTGAGCCACATTCGAAGCTGTGTTCTCCACATCTGCAGCGATCAGTCAGGTGAGAGGATGAACCTAAACACAACCAGCCTTCATCACCCCTGTGGCCACTCCTGCCCCTGATGATTCACACGTCTGGTACGACCATGTGGTGAGAGTCTGGTGAATATAGTAAAAAACTCGCCCTCCTCCTCCTCCTTCTTCTCCTGCTGTTTCTCCCTCTCAGAGTCTCGCTTACAGACTGAACTGCACATATAAGGAGCTGAACTTCTCTCAATGGGAATTATGACCATATTTAGAGCTGCCTGCCGACTTGTTTGTCTTGGCCTCTCTAACAAGTGGTCTCTCTCTTTCTGAAAGCCTCGCCAGATCCAATACATAAACTTACAACATTATTGGACAACGGCGCAAACCGAGAAGGCTCAAACATGGCCACTGCCTGCCTCGCACTCACCCAGTCACCCAGTGACTCCGTCTCACTGCCTGCAATCCAATCCAGATGTGCCCACATGTGCTTGGCTGCATCTTGCCATTCCCTCCTCGTATTGCTTGAGAAGCACAAATGCCTGACTTCTGAAGTTTGTGAAAACAAACAAAAAAGTCCCAGAAAGAGAGAGTGGATGGGCAGCAAGGAGGCAAAAAGCCTTTTTTTTTTCTATTTTCATTGAACTCTGTGGCTTTTACAAATAGCAGCATTGCCCTGGGCTATTTCAGGGCCTTTCCAACGCAGCAAAAACACAGAGTCTCATAATGTTGTTTTGAGGAAAAAAATAAATCCTCCCGGAGAAAAAAGAATCTCCCTGATGATGGATCTCAGCCTGGTGAACATTATTAGAGGCTTCCTATTCATCTGTGTTAACATAGATGGATGGAGAGGAGTCTTTTCAAATCTAATTTGCAAGGAATTTATTGGATTTGCAGGATGTGCATGGAAAAACTGAGCAAATGTGAAATAAAGCAGCAATTCTGCAACTATTTTCCAAACCTGAGATCAAAATGAAGATCTTACAGGATGTCATATGAGAAGATTCACACAGGAGAAGTTGCACCAGTCAGTTTTCTGCTTTCAAATGCAGCACAGTGTAAATACATGACCCTGTGAGGAAGGAGCTGGAGACTGAATGACTGCCAGAGACCTTATTTCCTCTGTTTGGGCAGCAGCAGCCCTTCCCTCTGATCCCTCCAAGATATCTCAACATGTAGCTCCAGCAGCGCTACTTACCCAAATCCTCCATGATGGGATCTCAGCCGACAGTTTTCCTCTTTGTGGCTCAACACAAGGCAGCATTAATGAGCAGTGATGGCCGAGGATCGGAGCTGGACGGACGGACTCGGCGCTATTGTCTGTCCTGAATAACTTCTTGGGCACCGTTATCCGCCGAGAGGAGGAGGAGGACGAAGAGGAGGAGGAGGAGGAGGACCAAGAGGAGGAGGAGGAGGGCGTCCCGTTTCTTTTCCTGTGTAATGCCTACCAGCAGCTCAGGCTCGGAGAAGGCGTAGTTAAATAAATGTGGTTACAAACCCGCATTCCCCGGACACAAGACGTCATCCCGGACATTCCTGCTCCTTATTTGGGAGAGAAAACCAGGAATGAGCGGCGACCTGGAGCTGGAGCTGCGATGGACGGAGACTCACATGACGACACCCGGTTAGAAGAGGAAGCTCCTGAAGAAAACATTTAGTCTGACATGTTCTTCTCATATGTCTCTGTCCCGCACATGCACAGGGTAGTGGACAGATTTTATTTTATTTTATTTTTATAAAGAAAGCGTTTGCAAAGTTTGAAAAGACTCTGATATTTATTATACATAAAAATTAAAGACCACGACCACAATTTGTTCTCATTTATGAGCATATTTTAATTTATTTTAATTTTTAAATAAAGTCTACATTATTTTTACTTATTTTTTACTACATTAAAAAAAATTATGAAATTATTTTTTTACTACACAATAAATGAATTTGCTCATGAATTCAATCCTGACATAAATAAATGCATCATGAAATAAAACTCCCCGTAAATAAATAAAATAACTGCTTAGTAATTATTTATAATAATCACTTTGAATATGTTATTAGTAGAATCCAATATTAAAATTATTAATTGTTTGCTTTTTAAGGATTTCTTTTATAAGAATGAAAACTAATGGATAATATACTATCTATTAGCTGCTCCTTTTTATTGAATAAAAATATTTCTATTATAAGCAGTTTTTAATAATTATTTAGTAATATTCCAGTAATTACAATGAGCATTATATACAAATAATATAATAGTCATAGTCTCTATGAATTATTCTTTTTAAGGATTTATTTAATAATATACTGTCTATAACATTTGCTTTTTAATTTATAGCAATTCTGAGGATTATATTCTAATGTTGTAATAGTAATTGTTCATATAAATCATTCACATTTTTAGGACTATTATATTATTTATAAGGTTTATTAATTTCATATAATTATCATAACTAAATATTTATCTAAAATATATATGGCTATTAAATAAATCCTGATATAAGTAAATGCTGCATTGTGAAATAAAAATCCTCTGAAAAGAATTTATTTGGTTTAAAAGGATTTATTTTCATAAAAATTTTATATGTAAGATTTACTCATTTAATATAGAATAAAACAAATTAATAAAGGCTAGGAAATAAATCGTGAAATTAAAAATGTAGCAGCAAAAGTAGTTCTTATTAACAACAATTTAGGAATTACTTTTAACCAGATGCTAATAGTAATTTATACAATCTATTGTTTTTCAGGATTTATTTCACAGAAATATTTCTATTTAAAAGGCATGTATTTAATATTTTTAATATTAAATACACTAAATAAATAATCCAATGAAAGAAACAATATTCCTATTATTAAAACTAAAACCTAATCACAATTATTTATTTCAGGGTATGTTTCATAGCCACAGCTATTTTTCCTAGGCAAATCTAGTAATGGATTAACATATTTTTTAAAATTAAATATTGAAGAAAACAGCATTATATACATTGTCTTTTGCACATTTAGGTATATCCGAGTAATATTGTATGATTAAATACGTCATGTTTAAACATAAATGTTCAAAAAATCTTGTAATGCAGTACAATTTTTAGGGCTACCTCCATCCCATTGGTCGGATTAAAGGATTGATTCATATATTTGATAAGTGCATCTCTCATTCTCATACATCTACTTGTAATCATTCCCCGCCCATAGTGTTGGCTGAAGGACGCGTAAAGAAAATTCATGTAAGCTTTTGAGGATCTGAATTTAAATCATTTCAACACATAATGAAGACCGTAGCTTTTCTCCACTATTATTACACTGAAACCGCTTCATGAGGTGATCTCTTTGTGGCCAGTATTAACAAGTAAGTCGACTAAGAGGTTGAGAGAAAAAATACTAGAACATGCTCCTTCTGGCTCCACACAGCACAATACAGCTGATAACGTTTCATATTTGTATTTTGCACAGAGACCAAAATACTAACCTGTACTCCCTCAGGTTTCGTGATCATTTGATCAAACATCTATATTTAGGAAACTCCCCTTGTGAGTGCTGTTCTCTATTCTGGTTCACTGTCATGAGTCGTCATCAGCCGTATTAATTCCACCTGTACACGTCAAAATGTGTGCAGTGAAAAAGCAACTGATATCTGGGACTTCTGCGGACCTAAAGTTCTCTAAAATGACATGCAATCTGTCTTTAGAAAAAAAACAAAGTGTGAAAATTTAATGAGAAAAGAAAAACTGTAACAGTGGACCTCATTGAATGGACACTTTTTGGCATGTTAAGGTAAGAAATTAGAGAAAAATACATGTGAGAATTTCATGTAGCTGTTTACTGGGAGACCTACAGTGAACAGAGTCAACATTTGCTTTTCATTGTGATATTATCGCCTCACTTCCCCGTCACATCTCAGTTTCTGTGAGAAAAATGCTAAAGAGATGCAAAAGTTTGCTCTATAGTGTCAATCTTAAGTATCACCAATCACTTATAATGCACTCCTGTCAAACCCACAAAGGTGTGGCATTTATACATCAGGCTTCTTCATTAAAGACCTCTGTGTAGATTACATCAATGCTTCCTCACTCCTTTCTCCTCAAGGTGCATTTATCGAATTCGAAAACCCCCTGTGAATGTGGAAAGAGAAAGATTTCTGGTTCGTGGAAGGAGAAAAGATCAAACATAAGATAGGGCCCACTGTGTGATTAGCAACACCTTCACCAATTCAAAATGTCTGCTGTGACAAAAGGCCCCATCTGATTTCAGCAACCCTCCTGTTGTCCTCATTTATAGGCACCAAAAATACTATTTCCTTATCTAAAAAAAAAATAAATAATAATAATGGAGCAAAAAAATTCTCCAAATTTCTGAAAATTTGCAAAATCTTCAGGAAGAAAATTCCACTAATTTCTTAAAAGTTTCCCTTAAAAGTAAAAAAAAACAAAACAGATTTGGCAAGAAAATTCTTATATTTTCAAAAAATGAGAAAAATCTCCCAAAAAATCTTAAAAATATCAAAAGTAATTACATATATATCAGTAAAACTTCTATTTTCTTTATGAACATTGACAAAAAAAATCAACCAAAATCAAGTGAAATTTGCTGGATTTTGGTTGATTTTTTTGTGAATGTTCTTAACCCTCAAGCGACCGAGTGGGGTCATTTATGACCCCAGCCATAGAATTATATTTGCCGTTTTTATATCTTTTATCTAAAAAATGTTTCCTACCATGAATTTGTCAATCTACTTGTCCTACAGCTGCTCATAGTTTTTTGTAGAGATCGGCCAACTGGTGTGACAAGGATAATGGAAACTTGTCTGGGGTCACTTATGACCCCAGAAAGATGTATAGGTTTTTCACTATTGTAGGCCTTCGTTTTATTTATTTATTTTTACCTCTAATTGCTATATTTCAGTGTTTTGCAGTGCACTGTAGCTGGTCGACCTACATTTTTAGCCACAGCTGCCCTGGGGCAGACTGACTGGCTGCCAATCCACTCCTACAACCCCTCTGACCACCACCAACATTACACAGCATACACATTCATACACTAGTGTAAGTGGCAGCCCTGGAGGTAAGGTGAGTAAAGTGTCTTGCATTGGACGAACGGCTCTGCCACCTGAGCCACAGCCGCCCCTAATCTAAACACTTCTCTGCATGTTACATTGCACACACAAGAGGTTTGTGTAGATTTTGTTTTTATGTACTTTTGATTTACTATTGAGGAAACAAAAGGAATAAAGTTTTAAAAGAAGTGGCAGACAAAGCATGTCTAAATAAAAATTATTGCGTTCTTACAATGCATCATATTGTTCATATGGTTTTACTTTAGCTCTGAGTCAAAAATGATTAAAATCCATAAATAATAACAGAAGGTTATTTTATAATATCCATCTTAAAATGCAGTGGAGTGGAATAGGTAAGAAAGCACAAAAAGAGGCACTAAAGTAGACATTCCTGTGTAAAATATAGTGGGGTCATAAATGACCCCAGTCGGTCATTTTAGTCGCTAAAATAGCTTGGTCGCTTGAGGGTTAAGAAACATTTACATTTCTTTTTTCCACCAAAAGTGTTCAAAGATTTCCCTAAAATGTTGAAGATGTGGACATCATAAGTTTCTCTGTGAAAATATCTTTTTCCCCCACAGTCAAACTTTAAAACAGGTCAACAAGAAGGTTAATACCAACCCCTTAAACTCTTACTACCAATAAATATTAACACAAATCTGTGATTGGAATAAAAACAAATTAGCAAGCAGAGTAAAAAACAAAACAGGAAAAACTTTTAATTAAGCAAGCTCACAGTTACAGGCTATGTTTGTGTGACTAAGGGAAGGTGCCACATTAATGTTGGTGACATGTGATGTACGCATTTTTTAAAAGTAACGCAAGAAAACACTCCTCCTGTGTTATACTGTATGTCACAGACAGAATGTCCTCTGACCAAAAAATATCCCTCTGCTGTCCAAGAGGTACCTGCCTTTGGTCTCAGTGCATGAAACACAACAAAGGACTGACAAGTAAAACACACTGATGAAACAAAATGACAACAAAAACAAAGAAAATTAACTATCATGAAGACGTTTTTTCCTGGTATGAAATCAAGTCAGAAATGTACAACAAAACTGGGAGAATCAGACGAAGGAAACTTATCAGTGGTGGGTCTATCTGTTGCTGTGAAAATAAAGCCTTTGTTTTGAATTTGTTCATGCAGTTTTGCTAATTCAGACACTGGACTCTTTATCCATGCATGTTACTTCTAGAGCACTGTGACACACACGACTATGCCGCCACCTTTTCCAAAATATTAATGATAATAATTAGAACAACTCACACACACGTACACAATCATACTTTCCAAACCAACTTCTTCACTCAAAAGTTTGAGCCAGTTGGTGCTTAAGAGCAAATTTCAAGGAGCAGAACTGCATGTGATGTGGAAATCGTATAGAGTTTAAAAAAAAAAAAAGGATTTGTGAAGTAAATTGGGGGAAGGGCGGTGGTGCCGAGATGATAGCATGAAGGTAACATGGATAGGCTTGGTTACCTATTAATGTCCCCATCCATCAACTGAAATTATATTACACATCCTCCACCCCGCTACTTCTTCACTGCAGTTAATCCACACACACCCACTTCCATCCTTCCCTCCATTGCTCGCTTCCTCTGCCCGCCATCACTGCACTGCCTGTTCATTGGCAGTGCTACCGGAGTCCTGAGGCTTCATCACATCAGGGAGTTCTGGGGGGCTGGAGAAGGCCTCGATGTGCAGCTGCTCGAACATCTCATCTGGAGGGCAAAAAGGAGACGAGGAAACATGAGCTCCATCCTGACAGCTCGCTGTGGTTACATAAGCCATGACACCAAAGCTGCTGCGGTGAACATTTACTGGCATGTGTATCGAAGCAAATACGCATCAACTCGAATTAAAGCAAATTCAGGACATACTTGAAAGTAATACTAGTCTGGTTAAAGCACTTGGACAGCTTCAAGGCAAGGGCACTTAGGCTACATTATAAGCAGGGACGGGATCAGCAAGTTCTGATTTTAGCGGAAAGTTGTTGATCGGGGGGGGTGTGGCCGTGGCGCAGCGACGTCCAATCGCTGGGCCGTTTACAATCGTCGTTAACAAGCTATCGTTAACGTCGTTACCATTGCGCAGGAGTATCAGCGACAATAAAGTGTTCAAACTTGTGAAATCGGCGTTCAAATAAATGAAATCCGCGGTAAATTCCCATCCCTGAAAAAAAGCGGAATTCCGCGAATTCGCGGAAAAATCACATCCCTGTATAAGAGGTTTCCAACACTAGAGAAGATCTTGTGTGAATTCGAGCAACAACAATAATCAACGATTGCATCAATCGGCAGCTGGTTGAGGATCGATTAATTGTTTTGAGTCTAAAGTCTCTGATTCCAGCTTCTCAAATGTAAACATTTTCTGGTTTCTTTACCTCTTTATGACAGGAAAACTGAATATCTTTGGCTTGCAGACGAACAAGACATTTGAGGACATTCTTTTTGGGTTTAAGAAACACCGATCCACATTTAGCACCACTTTGACATTTTATAGGCCAAACAACTAATTGACTAACTGAGAAAACAATCAACAGATAAATCAGCAACAAAGGGAATCGTTACTTGCAGCCCTAGTGTGCATGTTCTTACACGATTGCTGGTGAACCCAGACTGTAATCCAGCTGATCGATCACATAGATCAAAATCCACAAGAGATCTAGTCTTTGTCAATTGTATTTCAACTGCATTCATAGACACAGTTTAAAATCTAACTGTGTTGTTATTTCGCAATACAACTGCATTTAAACTGTCCTTTAACGTTTAAAATACACCTCATTTAGTGATTTGAAGACCAGAATACGCCACCAGTGTAAACCATGACAGGATACATTCATCTTTTCTGTGGCATCAAGCAGAGATATATCAAATAGCTAAAATGAGGCTGTGATGATAAAGGATTTAAAGTAACAAGGTCGCACAGGGAGTAATCGTTCCAAAAGAGGAACCAATACCAATTTTTCCTGCTTCTGTAATGCATTTTGCGTCAGAGGTACAATCTGCTGTACTTATGACTACCATCCTCGGTTACAGTCACAAAAAAGTTGAAATTAGTCATGTTCTCTGGAGACAGTTTAAGAGAATTATGTAAAATGTAAGAAAATCGCTGATTAAGAAGACATGTCAAACAGAGGTAAAATCCTATAGCATAAAGAATTACACTGCTTAAAGAAAAAACACCTCCGAGATGGCACTGAAGAGCAAAGACCTGTATGTGTAAGTTGCAGTACAGCACAGTTACACACCTTGAGGGCTTAAATTAATTGAATGCAGATAAATTAGCACAAAGCTGAAGCAATGATTTCCTGACATTAAACAAATGAATTCAACAACAAAAAAAAAAGCCCAAAATGATGTTTGTGGAAGAGTTGCCACAACCGGAAAAGCAAGATTCTGTTCAAAGACAGGAAACACTGGTTGTACAGAAATTCCTGCACTTTGAAGAAAAACCATTTCTGATATCTCGACGCACACAACTTCCAGAAACAGAGCATACCATTTATACGGAAAGCCAGACCAACTGTAGCTGGGGCTTGAGGTCTGGCAGTCTGGTTGGTGAATCCACAGTCACCCAGGGTCTTGCTGTCCTCTAGCAACTGGTCATCCTGTGGAACAAGAGTTCAATCCATTAATCGGCCTAAAACGTATAATGTGCCACCAGTGAAATGTGAACACTGAGATCCCCTGCCCGTATTTTAACAAAATAAAATGCATCGTTAGTCAGCCTGATGCTGTAATACTTTGCCCTAAACTCACTTTGTAGAGCCGCTGGTCTTCGGGTGGTCTTTTAAGTATTCCTTCAACAATACGCTTCAGTTCATAGACAGTGGTGGACTCCTTGGCGTCTGTGAAGATTGTGGTCTTGTGACGCCGGATCATTAAGAACACGTCCTAAAAAAAAGTGAGCACACAATTTCCTATTAAATACTGCATCAACAGCTGAATCTGTTTACCAAGAAGATGAAGACTTGACATTAGCTGCACAAAACGTTACTCCAAGTTTAGACTGTAATCACAAAGGAAAGACTGTCTGTGGTTCATTCAACTTATAAGCAGGTTGTCAGGCAATAACTGCTTAATTTGACTAAACATCTCAGCAGGCCATGTCAGGAGGTAATACTGTCTGTCCACCCTGCAACTCTTTGAAACACAGCACTTTAATCTAGACCAAACATGACTTGTTAGCAAACACATTCCACGGAATTTATAATCTTTAGTCATCCGTTTTGCTAATGTATTTTCCCGGATACAGCACAATTACCGCCACTGACAGTTCATTGATTTATAAGCTCGCAGGTAGCAGTGGACAGTGGACAAGCAGACGTAGATCTGAGCTCACGCTAAATTAGCCGCAGCGTTAAGTCTTCAGTTAATTTTAGGCCTAACAGTTTAATTAAAAGCAATTGTAGGTCTGACATTCACAAAACACGTTCAGCTGATGTGACTAGAGAACCTCGATCGTTAGCTAGCTAACACTACTTCCAAGGTTAGCCAAGCTAAGTTGCCTCGCTAGCTGCACCTCCCGTTACAGATGGGAAGCTAACATAGCAAACTTAGCTTTAGCAGTTTAGCATAAACAAAGTGAAATTAACATTTCAACAACAGACAGTACCGTTCCTTATTTTAGCTTTAATACTTGAGAACAAAGCGCCTGGCGTTAATTCCGTGGTTGTATCTAGACAATAATCTCAGAAAATCGTCGACAGTAATAATAATAGTTACCATTTCAAGTGGTCAGCTAGCTAGCCAGATACGCCAGCCCTGTGTTGTGCAGCAGAACCCCAGACTGCACCGCTTGCGGAAATTGCGCAATGAAGATGCGCGCAGAGTATTCAGGAACCGCAGCTGCGCAGCTCTGCGTCAAATGTTCAGAATTTGGCGCGAGCTGCTTACATGGATGAAGGGAGCTCCGTAGGTTTGGACACAGCGACTGTGAGGAAAACTGTTTGGAAAACTGTCGTTCCAACTGGACCATGGTCTGTGTGAGAGCTTTATCTATTTCTGCTTCACTTACGGATGAGTTGTCAGTTACTGTTAGTTATTAAACGGCGGGTTAGCCAGCTAGCAGGGTTGTGTTGTTATGGTTATTGTTGGTCTGCCCTTCTTTGACGTTAGCAGAATGTGTTTTACAGTCGTCAGTGTTGGCAAAAATGAACAATGCTTGTGGTAATGTTTATGATAAGCAATTCAGAAATGTGGATATAATACGTGTTACAGCTGAAAACTCACGCTGTCAAACGTGCGAAATGTTAATTCAGTTTATGTAGCTGGGTTCATTCAGCAGGCCAGGTCTACCAGGTAACACTACTAGCTGTCCACAGGCTGAGAAGACCTGCTGATTTACAAATGAGGTTGTCACCAATCTATTCAGAAGATCTGATCTATACCGATGCCAAACAAAAGTTCTACAACCTGTCAGACGAGAAATTCAGGATGTCACATATCTGTAGTGGTGCTCTCTGCATATAGAGAGTTTCTAACAGTCTTTGGTTTCTTTATACGACAGTTAATTTGGTGACCGAACAGTTTTTATTGTCTATTGGTAAATCTAATGTTACAGTGAAAGTTACGATGTTTCAGAGGAACATTAAATTTAAATGTCTTTGCTGTGGTTCTGTGGAAATCAAACAAATGATGTCTTCGTAGTTTTAAATTAGCACAGTTCTGTGTATCAGCAGAAGAAAGAGTACACTGAATGAGCATGAGCTATACAAAGTTTTAACTGATACATTAACATTAATTGTCAACCAAATGAATAAACAAGGCCGCACAGTTTTTAGTAGATAACATGAGTAAATTTGTTTTGAAAAGATTCTTCTTGAATGATTGGAGTGATTTTTCTGCACTGAAAAAAAATGTTTAAAAGTTAACAAAGGCCATTTGGAGCCTTTCTTATCTGGTGTAACACCAGTAAAGGCATACAGAGCATTTCTTCTTTTTGCTTTACACTTGTCATACTAAGCTTTGTTGTGTTAATTTAATTGACAAATTAGTTGTGTTGCTTCTGACAGAGTGCCTATTTTAGCTTAACATATTTCTGTAATCATTTTTTTTTAAATCTGTGTATCTAAGAACCTTTAAATCAGAGTAAATTGTATTACATCAGACAGGCTCCTCTTGTAGATCAGTCATGTAAAGTGAAAATGTGAATTTTCTGTTCGAATCAAGTAGCAAAAAAAACTTGTAGCATGATTTTATTACGTTAATTGGTCTTATATCATATTACACTTGTGACTATTGCACATGCTCACATCATGTTGTTGGTGAACAGACATATTGTGCATCTCTAACTGCTAGTATTTTATTTCTTTGCTTTTGAATGTTGCAGCTCGTCATAGAAAGAAACTGAAAAAGACTCTACACAATGCCCGTCGCAGTGGAAGCTTCAGTGACCAAGGTGCCTCTTCCTATTCCGACCCACTTCTGCCATGCAGAGCAGTCCTTCTCCCTCAAAAAGCGCCGTCTCCCGTTTTCCTTGTCGTCCGCCTCCAACTCACCCTGCTCTTCTCCTGCTCGACTCTCGCATTCACTGCCTCCTCTGCCACCGTCCAAAGGATGTCCCTCTTTAAGCAGGATGGTCCTCCAGCACACGTCCCACTGGACACCCCTCTCCCTTTCTCTTAGTAAGTCTCCCCCTCCGAATTCTGTGTACGATCCCAGCAAACAGCAGTCCTATTTCAATCAGTGCTTCACTAATTTGGGCCTGCTGGGTAGAGGATCCTTTGGAGAGGTCTTCAAGGTGAGTAAGACAAGGACTTGTTTGTATATGTGTCTCAAAGTTTAGGACAATGTTTACAGCCAATGTTTCTGAAAGCTTTCTTTTCTCACTGCAGGGATGATTATCATGTGTTGTTATATGAATAGAAGATGAGGCCTCTGCGTTTTCTGTGTTTTTCCAGGTGCAAAACAACAAGGATGGCTGCCGGTATGCAGTCAAGCGTTCTGCTCAACGCTTCAGAGGTAAAAGTGAGAGGAACCGGAGTTTAAGGGAGGCCAGGAACCACGAGCGTCTGTGTCCTCACCCCCACATCCTGGATTTTGTGGCAGCGTGGGAGGAGTGTGGCCGACTGTACATCCAGACAGAGCTGTGTAACACAAGCCTGCTGCTCCACGCTGAGAAAAAACCTCCTGGTCCAGGTCTGTCCAAAAACAACAAGAAAACCTGTTCAGATACATAGAAAGTAGGGATGTCAAACGTGTGGCCTACGGACCAAAACCAGCCCACCGGAGGGTCCAATTCGGCCCGCAGGACGATTTTGAAAAGTATAAAAGTTACAGAGAAGACATTAAGTGTGAATTTGAAATAATTCCTAGACCATGACAAGTTCTTGTTCTAGGTTGTGTTAATGATAAACTGAGGCATAATGTTGTTGAAATTGATTTTTTTTTCTTAAGAAATTTCAGGTTCATAATGTTTTGTAGAAAGATAATTCATTAAATGTGAAAATTATTGCGCTGAAACAAAGGAAAAGTTTAGAGTCATCATTATTTATAGGTTATTATGCTATGATTTAACGGGTCTGACCACTTGAGATCAAATTGGAATGAATGTGTCCCCTGAACTGAAATGAATTTGACACCCCTGGTATAAAGTTTGTACTTCTTGACATTCTGACTTTTGTCATTTTTTTTAAACGTTTCCATCCAGATGAGCCTGCAGCCTGGGCATACCTGTGCGACCTCCTCTCAGCACTGCAGCACCTGCACTGTCAAGGTTTTGTGCATCTGGACCTCAAACCTGCCAACGTTCTCATCACTGACTCTGGCCGTCTGAAGCTCGGAGATTTCGGGCTGCTGCTGGAGCTCAAACCGAGCTCAGGTCCTGTAGAGGGGAAAGGGAAAGACGACGTTCAGGAGGGAGATCCCAGATACATGGCTCCTGAGTTGCTCTGTGGGGAGTACGGACCTGCTGCAGATGTTTTCAGGTACACATACCATAAATTAAATTGTATTCCAATATATATATGTATGTAACTGATTGTTCCGATTTAAATTAATGTGTAAATATCATCAAATCTTTGTCTTTTCAGCTTGGGAGTTTCTATTCTAGAGCTCGCCTGTAATATCGACGTTCCAAACGGGGGAGAAGGATGGCAGCAGCTCAGACAAGGCCATCTGCCGTCAGAATTTACCAATGGTGAGGTCCGCTTTCTTTAAAGTCGTCACAAAATGTCCTGTTATCTTTATTGAAATGACTTTTTGGATCTCCACAGGCCTGTCAGAGGAGCTGCAGACAGTTCTCCGGATGATGCTCAACCCAGAACCATCCAAAAGACCCACAGTGTCGGAGCTTCTGGAACTCCCCTGTGTGAGGAAACGCAGATGGAAACGGTGTATTTATCTCATGATAGCTGAGACTATGCTGTCGCTTGCCTCCCTGTGCCAGGTAGTATTCCCCATAAACCCTTTTAACACAAGTTTTTGTATGTATGACATGTTTTGGCTTGCAAAGGGGGAATAAAGTTGTTATGCACTGGCAGCCTTGCCAATATTATTATGGCTGTGATATTAAAATAATGATAATAAGGATACTGCCTTCTCCCGCTCTCTACATTGGAAAAAAATGCCACTCTCGAAACAAGAAAAAAAAACTTATTCCATGGAACTTTTACCTTGAAATAAGTGAAAAAAATCTGCCAATAGAACAGTTAAAAATGGCTTGGTAAGATTTCTTGAAATAAGATATGAGATTTAGAATCTTGAGATCTCAAAATTAGCTGGGAAAACTTATTTTAAGCTTTATTTTACCAGGATTGTCAAGCTTAGGTATCTTGAAATAAGCCAGACATGCAAACAAAAAGGCAGTGTTTCACTCAAAAATAGATTTTTGCTTTCATGTAACCTCTTAATTTGACATGTATTAACTGTCCTGTTGTCCTTATTTATGGGCACCAAAAATATTGTTTCCTTGTCTTAAAAAACCCAAAAAATCACCACAAAAATTTCCCAAATTTCTGAAAATTTGCAAAACCTTCAGGAAGAAAGTTCCTTAAAAATTTCCCTTAAAGGTTTTATTTTTAAAAAATCCCCCAAGTTTGGCAAGAAAATTCTTGTAAATATTTTTTTTAAAATTAGTAAAAATCTTCCCAAAAAAATCCTAAAAACATCTAAAGTGATTCCATTTATATCAGTAAAACTTCTAATATTTTCTGAAGAACATTCACATAAAAATCAACCAAAGTCCAGCGAATTTCACTGGATTTTGGTTTATTTTTATGTGAATGTTCTTAAGAAACATTTTTAACATTTCTTTTTTCCATCAAAAATGTTCAAAAATTTCCCAAAAATGTGGACATCAGAAGTTTCACTGTGAAAAATTTTTTTTTTCCACATTTTTAAACTTTAAAACCATAAATCAAGTGGGATGAGACATTTTGACTGAAAATGCAACAAATAGACTTGGTAAGATTTTGAGTTTTTGCAGTGTAGAAGAGATTTAGGCTGACTTTTTTTTTTTTTTTTTAAAAGCAGAAAAGACGTGACACACACCATCAATTTTGATGGTTCAATTTTTATATTTTTGTGATTTATTTTATCTTTTTCCCCTCATAGTCAGTGGTGTGCTTTGGGTGTAGACTCCTCTCGTCCTTTCGCTTGCCCTTCCTCCCCCGTTGGACTAAGCCACCTCCCTGCACTCCTCCAAAGGAAAACTGGGACAGCGATGTGACTTTGTCCTATAGTGCCATGTGTACCGACTCAGGGAGTGAAGAGGACGATGCCGTGTTTCCACAGCACAGAGACCCAGAGCTTTCTCCCACCTTCTCACACAGGTAGGGAGTCATTGTGTCGATCTGATGATGCTCTTCTAAAGCTTGGGATCGATGCTCTTTAATCAGAAGGCGCAAACAGAATCTCCCACCTCCTGGCTCAGAAAAAGAAGCGAGTCTGTGTTCCTTTATTTAACAGAAAGTTAAGCAGTGCCCCATAATGTCTGGTCATTTGGTTTAAAAAAAAAGCCTATTCTGCCTGAGTAAATTAAGCTGCAGTTTTTCAGTACCAATTTCTGTTTTGGCTCTGCTGCAGAATTTGGTTTCAGAAGCTGTTATTGAGCCACTTCCTTTGCTTCTACCTCGGGCTAAGTTTTTATTTCTGCTAATTTCCTTTGGTATTCTTTCTGTTTTCCACTTTCCGCAGGGTCAAATCCAGACTATCTGTTGAAAGCACGTCCACTCCTCTCCAAGGTTCAATGATACACAGTCCTGTCCACACACCCACTCGCTCAATCCTGGCTGACTGGTCCCCCTGTAATTTGGCTCGTACCCCGTCCAGCATCCATTCTAATGGTTCCTGCTGCACGCTGACGCCCACTGCCAGTCCCATACACTCGGAGCTTCACACAGCTTCCATGCAGAGCTTAAATTCTTCAGTCACCAGGTCCTCACAGCGATCTGGTCGCAAACGGGTCGGAACCGAGGATGTTTTGCCCCGACCCAGCTTTGAACCAAAGAACCTGCTCAGTCTGTTTGAAGAAATGTCTGCAGAGGGACGGCCATGAGAACTAAACTGCCATCTGACGTTTACGAACAAAGGACCTAATGTTTGAATGTACCAAGTTCACTGTTTAACCTGCATGGACTGATGCTTCTTGCCATTGTGTGCCAGTCCTACAGCAGCTTCTTTTAGTGTGTATTTGAAAAGGAGTCAGTTTAGGGAAAAAGGGTTGAATATATAGTTAGACTTTATAAGGCACTTTTTTTAAATGTTTGCGTAAATACAATCTGTTGCTGAAATGACAGGTCATGATTTGATGTCAAATAAGTTCTCTGAAGCCTGTTCTACTCTGAATAATTTACCTTATAAGTTGCAGAAGCAACCAAACTCGTGGAACATGTTGAGACTATAAAGCATAGCAAGATACATTGACTGGTGTAGTTTATTTTCTACACAGTGACATGACAATAACAGAATTATTTCCTTCACAGAATCCAGCTATAAAGGATCAAACAGAAAGATATATCATAAAATCAGCATAATGAATGTAGATTTTTATACAGTATACAACACCAGTACCTTTGCAAAACTGGTCCAACAAAAATTAATATTTTATCTAACAATCAAAAACAGATACTTAAGGAAGAATGTATTGGAGATATAAGCCCCAAAGTAGAAACTCAGTGTAACAAAAGTCAACCTGTGATTTCTGAGTAGTATAACTGTATGCATGCGCTGATTTAAAAAACAAACAAACTTGTAAACAACTGAATATTCTCAGTTTTGGATCTTTGTGCTTTATCAATCTGCATTTTTTTATTTAACCAACTCGGTCCCGTTGAGATACAATGACCTCTTTTTCAAGGGCAGCCTCGTGAAGACAGCAGCCAGAGAAACCTTCAAGGTGCAGCAATTAAAATCAAACACCAACTCACTCAACAAAATAAATAAAATGCATGCTAGATTAAAGCACAGGATTAAGAATTTACAGTAAAACAAGAAGTGTGAAAAGTAGCTGCTGCAAGATCTTTTGTGCAGTTTTTAAGTTCCAATGGTCTTGAGATCCTTCAGATTCAGTGTCCGTGTGTGTGTCTCCATCATGGCTCCACATAGAAAACGAGTGTCAGAAAAGTTTCTTATTTTGAGATTTCACATCCATGAAAGAGAATAAAATCTGTTAAAATCAGATGTAAAAATCAGTCAGAATACAGTTACAGCAGCAACCAGGACGTATAGAATGAGCCATAGTACCACTAATCAGGGCCGCAGTGATCATCCTCTTAAAGTGACACCACACTGTGCTACTTAGAAGTGAAAAACAGGCAAGTTCTTGAGACTTTCACAGGATCTGTCAGTGCAAATCAGAGTTTTCTTGACAGCTCAGGACACTGCATAACTTGCTGTGTCACAAAACTACAAGATTGAACCCGATGAAGACTGGGGCACATTCTTTGTTCAGGTGAGACCAAGATAAATTTATCTGGCTCAGATGAGGTCCAGCATGTTTGGTGTGATCCTCGTCCGGACTACAACAGTGAATGCGTCGTCCTGACAGTGAAGCACAGAGGTGGGAGTCTGCATGTCTGTATAAAGTTTTGAGTAGATAACAATTATACACGGAACCATGAAGGCTTATCATTCAGTGTGCAGAAGAGGAATATTCCAGCATGAAAATGATACAAAGCTCACTGGTGAATCACACATGAGTTTCAAAAGAAGGCCAAGTATGTAGCCGGACTTGAATCCAATACAATTTTTTTTAGATATTTGAAAGAGAAAGGAAGAACAACACAACCCATCCAAAAGTCTCTGAAGAATGCCAGTACATCTCTGCGTAAATTTGGTGTTTTTCATGCCCAGGAAAGTTAAACCTGCTATAAAAAATGAAGATGCACACACACAAAAAAATCAGAAATGAAAACTGTATTGCCTTTAGTTGCATTGATTTCCTACTGTTTTGGAATCCTTTTACATTAGGTGATATTGCACAGGACTGAACTCGCTTCTGCGGAGGTTGTTCTCTGTTCCCACCAGTAGGGGGCAGCAGCGCACCGCAGCCAGGACACTAGTAACCTTTAAACCCAGGAAGAAGATGGTGATTCGTGCTCACATCAAGCACAATTAGCAGGTTATTTATTTGTGTAAATCATTTGTTCTCTCTATCTTAAGAAAAACATGAAAAATAGACTCTTGCTTTGACTTTTATTGATCCACCAGAAGGAATGATGATTCCTAAATGCGACGATTATCTGCATAAACGTGAATATTGGAAACAATGGGTGAATCCAGCGTGAACAGCACTAGATAAACTGGGAGTCAACAAAGGAGTCTGTTTTACAGAATTATTTGAAGGTATGCTGCCGTTTCTTTTGTTAGTAATCATTCATGAGCATGCATCCTTTTACAGTTAGTCTGTGTTAGAGAAATGCATTTGTTTGCAGATTTGCTATACTTGTATTGCATGTAAATGGTATTTTTGCATAAATATTAAATAGCCAGCATATAGTAAAGTCCAAAATTATTCATATTTGTGCTATATTTGGATTTTTAGGTAATTTTATGTTTCCAAATTGGTGTCTTTTGGCTGGAAATTACACAACCAAACCTACAGTTTAACTATAAGTATCACGTCATGTCAGTTTGGAATTATCATTTCAATGTCCCCTACCATCTCTTCTCCTTTGGTAATGTCATTTTCATCCAAAAGAAACTTATTGGTCCAATTAAAACTCATCATAAGTCAAAATTTGGTATGGGTATGAATAACTTTGGGTATATTTTTCATGTCAGGAAGGACAAATTGAAGTCATAATTTTGATAGAAATCATGTTACTCCTCTCACTCACTTTCTTTTCTTTTTTCTTTTCAGTCCTCAAAGATGTCCAAAGTTGAGCGTCTGAATGTCCGAGTGGAAAAACTGCTGTGTAAAGCGGTGCAGGAGGTTCTGGAGGCTGTGAGAGAAACTGTGTCAGAGTACCAGGAGAAAACCGCCAGAACCCAGAGAGAGAACCAGAGTCTGCGGAGGAGGCTGCAGGAGCTCCAAGACAAGATAAACCTTGAGAGCACTGGTGAGAAAACACATCTAAGCATTTGTGTCCAGAAAGTTTTGAGAAATTCGACAGAAAAGTTGATTTTATTTGTCATGATTGTGTTGTACTGCAGGAACAGTGCCACAAACGTCCCCTGAATCCAAGCAGGCCGAGGTGGAACCAAAAGAAAAGCTGGAAGGCAACATAGAAGTCATCCCTTCTGACAAGGTCGCTTCAGTAATTTACCCCTCAGATGAACGTAAAGACGATGATGCACCCATTCCATCCTTAGGTTCTCCATGTCTCTCCCCTAAAGGTGCAACAGGACCTCATGACAACTCTGACAACACTATAAATCTTAAAACAGAGACCGTTAAAGGACAATCAACACCAGTTTTAGACCATGTAGAACCCATTATTGCACTATCGATCCCTGAAAATGATCAGAAAATGAAAGTAGAGCGTGCATCAGAAGAAAGTGGATTGCGCATTGTTAATTATTTTTACAACGGGGCACCAACAAGCACCGCATCTTTAAACCTAGAACCTCCTCAAGCCGCTTTCGGACTCTACAACGAGCCTGGAGTGGCCTTCAGCGTGGATCAAAATTGCAGCGATGGTGGAGCACACAAACAGAACAATGCGCAAACAAGCACAAAGGTGGGATTCTCCGGCTCGACGGCATTTCAGAGAAGCGTCAGGAAACACTACTGCTGCTCGCTGTGCGGTCGCACCTTCAGGCACGCAGGCGACTACAAGAAACACAGCAGGGTGCATACGGGGGAGAAACCGTACTGCTGCTCAGTGTGCGGGAAGCGCTTCAGCCAGTCGGGCTACCTGACCGTACATCTGCGCTACCACACCGGAGAGAAACCGTTTGGCTGCAGTCACTGTGGGAAAAGCTTTAGTCACTCGAGCAACATGAAGAAACACCAGCAAACCCATCTGTGAATCTGCTGTTGTTGATTTTTAGGCAAGGTAACAGAATGGTAACTACAAATTTTGGAATTCAGCTGAGTTTAAGTCCATGAAAAAGTAGCTGTGCCTACTTTTGTCTGTATTATAGAGCACCTGTCACATTCCTGTTGTTCTGCCTTACTGTTATATGTCAGATTTTAATGTGGTACTTACAGGATTCAGCTTGTACAAAGTTTGAATCTCTCACCCTTACAATCTCAGCATAGCTTTGAGCAAACTTGTATGTGAGAGCCGGTGTATTGAGAAGTGCTGAGTTTGCCCTGCTGCTATTTTAAAGTTGATAAGTCTCTGGACAACGGAGCATTATTGAATTGAATGTGTCTGGTCCTTTTAACAAGCACCTGCAGTGTTTTTTGGAGAAGCATCAGACAGCAGTTGCTGGTTGGTGTCAGAATAACAGCAGGTGGTAGTTTGTAGGTGGTTTATTGACAAATCCGATAAGAGAAGCTTACAGGCCGGATGGCAGGCGAGCAGGCAAACAGAAGCAGAGAGCAAAGCAGAGGTCATTAGGAGGCAGGCAGAGGGGAAAAAAGCACAGAAAGAGGAAGAGAAGTCCACTAAACAAACGAATAAAGAGGAGAAATGGAGAACCGGCTCCTCTTCTTCTTTATCAGTTTTTACATCCTCGATCTATGTCGTCACATCTTAGTTCTTCTCACCTGAAATCTGAGGCCACAAAGAGGCAAAAGGAGAGAAGAGTGGAGACGGCTGGCATCAGATTAATATGAAACAACGGCATCATCTGTCTTTTTATGTATTGTATTTTATGATCTCTATGAGATGATCAAAGTGATGTTCATGACATTTTTTATATATCACTTTCAATAAATGTACTTTATAATGTGGAATGAAGGGACAAAAAATTTAAGGATGTCATACATTTTTTTTTACTCTATTTTTCTTTCAAACACACACATACCCCATGAATACAAAAGGAAGATGTACATTTATCAGTCCTGCTCCTGCCATTGTTTGTATTTTAAAGCTGCCAAAGAGGCATGAAGTCTTTTTAACCCTCTAAAACTATTGCAAAAATAGAACTTAATTCATTTTCTTAATCAGTTTTATATATATATATATATATATATATATATATATATATATTTGACGTAATTTGAAAACAAATGTGCAAATGTGACCTATAAAGGGCTTCATTTTTCAGCGTTTTTGGGCCCGAGCTACGTCAGATTTGCACTTTTCTTTTTAAATTACATAGAAATATTAGTAGGAACAATCAATCTTTTACGTATAATCAACTTAAAAACTTTTTTTGTTTTTATTTTCCTTTAAGGACTTAATTTTTCAATGTTTTCAGATCTGAAATACATCACATTTGCACATTTTTTTGTAAATAATATTAGTCATATTAGTAGAAACCATGTATTTTTTTAATGTATGTTCAGCTTAAAAGGCTGTTTTTGGGTTTTTTTCAGTGTTCTTAGTCTCAAATCGTTCAGATCCAGTTGCTTGACATGCATCATATTTGCACATTTCTTGTTATATTACATCAAAATTTTAGTACAAGCAAACTATTTATATATACACATAACCCTGTAATACCCAAATACAGAAAAAAAGAAAAGCAACATGCATTTTAGGAATTAATACATCTTTCAACATGGAGCACTAAAACACATATGAGACAAGGTGGCAGAAAATAAAGAAACCAGAAGAGTGTAAAGGTGTTAACAGGGGAAGTGGTTGTATTAGATGATTGAAAGGCTGGTGGGTGGAAGTGATGAAAAACAAAAAACCAGGAATCAAAGCTGAACTGTGACATCAATGCAATTAATTAGTTAATCCTGCTTGTAGAGCTTCCTTATCAGCATGAAAAGTGTATAAATCATGCAACAAAAATAGCTCTGGCTCTTAAAAGAGGCTGGTCATATAGAGAAAATAGATCCCCTACAAATACTATAGATCCATCTTGGGAGCAGAGAGTTAAACTACAATCAAACATTTGCATTTGTTGTTAATCTGGATTGCGTCATGTCTTCTGTTTTCCTTGTTGTTCGTGTTAAGCAATTTCCTTACTGAGATTTACTGTAGATTTGGTTGAGATAATCAGAAGTGAGGAACACTACAGTGTCCTTTTGCTTCACCTTTCAGAGAGGATGACTAAACATATTTCCCAACACTTGCCAGGTGTTTCCCAATTTCGAAATTTCCAGCAGCTACTTACTCCATGTTCCTTCCTGGCATGCTGCAACTCGTTTAAGCAGGATACTGGGTAGAAATGATGAAATGTGACTTCCTGCTACACACATTTTTTACATTTTTACTCAGGCAAGCAAGATACAAGATACAAGACACTTCAACCCAACACTCTGAAACAACAGCAGATTTGAGAGGTAAGTTTGATTCTTCCATTAGTTCTGTTTATTGATTTTGTGTCTGTTACCACCACAAAATAAACATTTTGAAGGTAATGTTAAAAAATTTGGAGATCCTGTCTAATAATTCAATCAATACTATTTGAGAGGATAGATGAATATGAGCTTGAATGTCAATATGAAGGTTTTTTTTATTATTATTTTAAACAAAAGACCCAGAGATCATAATTATGAGATGTTTTCTCGTAATTATGACAAATATAGTACCAAAATATTAAACCCAGCTTCATTGCTATGGTAAATGTACACTATGAAAGCAGATTGAGTTACCAGAAGTTGAGCCAGATTTAATCGTACACATTTATAAAGAAATGTCCAAATAGTCATCCATATAATTAGTAGGCTATAAGCTTAGCATCCTGTAGAATCAGGGCAGGTGTTGAACCATTAAACAGAAGGAAAAGGTCAAAATCCATTGTGGTTGTGTTTCAGACTTTCTTGAGGCGAGGTTGTCAAAATGCAGAGTGTCAAATGTGTGATTGTTGGAGACAGTGGAGTAGGAAAGACCTACCTGCTCCATACCTACATCAATAACGTCTATCCGAGGGACTACATACCGTGTTTCTATGAGACATACAGCAGAGAGGTCAGTGTAGGCAACCAGCAGGTCAGTCTGACTCTCTGGGACTCGGCCGGCAGGGACGACTATGAACATTTTCGCCAGCTCATCTATAACAAAGCAGATGTCATCATCATCTGCTTCTCCATTGCTGACCCAACGTCCTATGAAAATGTGAAGCGAAAATGGTACCCAGAGGTGAAACGCCATTGCCCTGATGTGCCTTTTGTCCTTGTGGGAACTAAGAGTGACCTGCGAGATGATCAGGAGGTTCTGGAGACACTGAAGAAGCAGAATCAGACCACATTGACCCAGCAGGAGGGAATTACAATGGCAAATCAGATACAGGCTGTTAAATATCTTGAGTGTGCTTCAAGCAATCAGGAGGGACTGAATGAGGTGATTGATGAGGCTGTGCGGGCCTTTCTCAGCCATTCAGTTACCAAAGAAAAGTCATGTATTCTCATGTAGGTTAAGATCCCAAACAAATCCTTTATTTTGAAATGATTAAGGAAATCTTAGAATATGCTTTTGAGTTTATTTCAGTGTATAAATAATCTATGTGCTGGTGTAAGCTACCAGAACATCTTAGTACCTTGTATGCACTTGGTCTTGTATGTGAATACCACAAAAGTATCCAGTTTGACTTAAAAAAAATATTTAAAAGACTATGCTAGTTACATTAGTTAGCTCATCAAACTGTCCACATAAATAATTACTTAGTTTATTATGATTACCACAAACACTGAAAACTCTGTCCATGTGTGATGACAGTCTAATTACTACTTTATCAACAGTAAAAATAAAAATGTCTCGAAAACTGTGATGATTCACGTCTGACTGAAGATTCCTACATTACAGCTAGAAGCAACAAACTTAACATCAACTCTATGAATGTTTTGTGGGTGAAAATAACTAAATAAAATAGATTGCATCAACTATTTCTGAGCATCATTAATTAAGCTGTTGTGTGTCAGTTTTTATCACAGTAACATGTTCCTTTCCTGAACTTTTCTTTTTGTAATAAATTTGAAAATGTAGAGCAAAGTTAATGAGAAGGTTAATTTTGGTACACAAACTGTGTCTTTTGCTCTTTTTGATATCTTTGCACCAGTTTTAGTGATGGAATCCATAAAAATCCTTCCTCAAATCGCTTCACACATCTCAAAGTATGTTGCTTGTGCATGACGGCTACATGTTCATGTGACAACATGCAGCTCAGACTTGTTGTGTTGAAAATGATATGCAAAACTTGCTAGTTCTGACTTAGTAAGATTGCCATTGTGACTTTTACGGGAAAGTGCACTGGGTGCTTGTTCAGACTTGAAGCCGACATGCTGAG
This sequence comes from Acanthochromis polyacanthus, assembly GCF_021347895.1. NCBI lineage: Eukaryota > Metazoa > Chordata > Actinopteri > Pomacentridae > Acanthochromis > Acanthochromis polyacanthus. Next base: position 12,851,284 of record NC_067131.1, on the reverse strand, counting down.
ATGTTGTCAGATGAATGGAAAGGAGTAAATGTCTGAAAGGAGCTTAATTAAGAAATAAAGCTGTAGTCCATTTCAGTTCGGACATTGTTTGTTCATTTTGTTGTGACTTGGTTTTTAATAAAGTATGAAGTCTTTTTGATCAAGTTGTTGTTGTTGTTTGTTGTTTCTCGGGATTTGTCAGGGCATTATCACAGGACAATAGAGTTAAATCTGTTTAAAAGGCTTAAACTCGCGCTTTTATTGTGAAAACCACCACAACGCGGAACTGATTCAGTTTGTACTTCCGGAGGTCGTGGATTGTTTTGTTGCGTTCACAGTTGTGCTTTGTAATGTTGTTTTTGTTTGTTGATTGTTTTTTAGCCGTTACACCGCTTCGGGCACCATAAAAGAAAATATTTTCCAGACACAGTGACCATATTGACGATTTGTTGGACTTCTGGGACGTTTAAATGGAAAATTATAACGTACGGAGTTAGCAGCTAATGTAGCTAACGTTAGCTGTTTATGTTGAAGCTAACTTCACGGCTAGCTTGCAGGTACCAGTGCAGTTTTTCACCATTCTTAACTAGGGAGCAAACACACGAGTTTTGCTGTGGTCGTTTCACATGTGTTTAGACGAACTTATATGTGAATTTACTGTCATATAAACGTGATAACATTACCTGTAATTAAGCTGTATTTCAGGGTAATTATTGCCATTTGCCTAAAGAATTACTGCTAAAAGCCCACATTGTCACAGATTCTCTCGATTTTTAGTTTTTTTTTAAAAGAACGTTACTTATGAACTATTAACTGAGCTTGCTGATTCCCATTCTGTTTCTCTCCTGTATCATAATAGTTAAGTTAGTGACCAGTTTATGAAAGAGCAAAGTAGCTCAGCATCTTTCAATGTTCTGGTTTGTCCACAACTCAGACATATTTAATTTATTATCATAAAGGAGTGAAGACACCAGAGAATATTAAATGTTAAGAAGCTGAAGTAAGAAAATTGTAACTTTTTTTTTACTCTAAAAATATCCAAACCAATTCATTGTAGAAGTAATGTAGCATTTCATTTGATAGCTGACAATTAAAGGATTTAATAATTGCGGTTCTGGTATAAATGGATGTGTAACCAACTAAACAAAACCAATTTTATCTACCCCAAGTTGCTACTATATAACCCCAGTGTTTATGAGGCATTTTCTATTCATTACTATCTAATTAAATATCCTCATTATGGTTTATTTTGCTGAGAGTTACGTGTAGTCGTTCCATAATTTATCCACGGTCTTTTCTTCCCTGCATGTTTTTTTTTATTATTATTATTATTTCAGGATGTCTAAACTTGACCGTTTGAATGCCCGTGTGGCCAAACTACTGACAGAAGCAGTGCAGGAGGTTCTGGAGGCGGTGAAGGAGACGGTGTCTGAGTACCAGGCCAAAACTGCCAGAACACAGAGAGAGAATGAGAGTCTGAGGAGGAAACTGCAGGAGCTTCAGGACAGGATATCCAAAGAAAGCACTCGTGGGTACAAGCGTAATTATCTCGGGGCATTTCTCATTTTACTTCATGTAACATTTTCATTCTGGTTGAAGTGGCTTATTTGCAACAAGTTCTTGGATAAAAGTAAACACTTTTTGCTTTTGGTCTTAATTTCACAGCTGTTCTATCTACGAGCGAGCCATTACTTGACGTTAATGACGACACAGAGAATCATGAACAGGATTTGAGCCTCAGTCAGAGGCTTAATTCAGATGTCACTGTCACGGAGCAAAATGTGGTAAACAGCCACATAGTTGATGTAAAGCAGGAATCCAGGGAGCCAGAGAGCCACACTGATACTCAGTCACAAACTGACTGCAAATTGGCTCAAAAATCACCAGAGCATTGCGTAGCACAGCCAGATGTTATCAAGGATGCAGCGACTGGCCACACATCACACAGTGCAAACAGGGACACCAGCTCAGTCTCATCAAATAACGTGTGCAGCTCTTACTCTGGCAGTCTGTTTGGGGTAAACTTGGCTGCCATAAAAAGAGAATCGAACCCAACAGAATGCACAACATCAGAGCAACCATCTGCTCCAGAACAATACACCGGATGTGTGGATTTAAGCTGCAACTCTTCTCGTCACACCGCTGCAGAGACCCAGAGGCCACAAGTTAGTGCAGAACCTTGCGGAGTTGTTTTTGTCCATTCAAATCACACCACACACAGAAGGCATGGATTTACAAAAGCCAACAGGGCTGCTAGTGATGGGAGACAAATCAGGATGGAACATCTCAGGAGAGATGAGCTACACCTGTGTGTTGTTTGTGGAAAAACATTCAGTCGGGTGGGAAATTTAAGAATCCACCAGCGTTGTCACACAGGAGAGAAGCCATATGGCTGCGTGCAGTGTGGGAGGCGATTCAGTCAGGCAGGAGACCTGAAAAAACACAAGAGGGTCCACACAGGGGAGAAACCGTACTACTGCAACCAGTGTGGAAAGAGCTTCAGTCGAGGGGAGAATCTCAAAAGACACCAGAGGATCCACATCGGAGAAACTTTGCAGTTACGGCAAGCATGGAGTGAGCAACAGTTCTGATTAGTTCATTACATAATGCACAAATTAATAAAATCGGAAGGTACTTTTGTGGCGAAAATGTGAATGACAATTTTTGATCTGTGCCCTACGTTTAGGAAACAGTTACTAGTCTGCTACAGAGGGTGTGAAAAGGGTAGTCTCTAGTAGCTCTTTGGGAATTCTCACAACAGTCTAGAGCTGTATTCGATGAAAGAAAGTCGTGGTTTGCAGATATTATATCTACTCCTAAACTAATTGATAGGAGAAAAAAAATGTTGCCTTGAGAATAACTAAATGCATGCACTGAGTGCACATTACCTGCTAACCTTATTAGCCTAAATCCATTATACATAAGCATATATGATTCGTAGTTGCAGCATATTAAGTCATGTTGACCTCATTATTTTATACTGAAATTATAACAACAGATTCAGCAGAAACCAGAACGCACCTGCCCTTATTCATGTGATTTCTGAAAATCACATGATATATCCCCACACAAAAGCTATCAAGGAATATAAAGCAGACTCGTTGGCCTGTCATTTTTAGAAGAAATGCCATATTGGCTATTGAGCTGTGATATATAAATTTGTGTCAGCAAAGATTAAACTTGTGTTTTTGGCCATTTCTGTAAACATAATGCAGCTGCAGCACGACTTTTGTGACATGGTGTCAAGTGGTTAATGGTCAGTGTTACATAATTAAAACCTAGCATTTTCAGTTACGCTAGGCCAAATCAAAGTTGTGAAGACATGGAGGTGTCCAGAGGTAGTGTGTTCCTCTCTCTCCCAAAAATAATGGTTTAATCCTGGAATACTTTTCTCCTTTTTGAAAGGAACACTGACAACTATCTGACCAATTAGAATGTGGTCTGATGAGAACATATAAACCAAACAATTGACCAGACCTGCAGATGACAGCACAAATAATTGTGCTGTTTTGTTTTTTTTAATGTTCCTCCAAGCACAATGAACAGGGCTGCAGTAACTGATCCTTAACCAGAGAGGCTGATGCTTTACAGATGGAGATGCCCTCATACAAAGGCACACTATCAGAATGTAAATTAGTTCCTTCTGAGTATTTTTTTTGTCATGAGGAAAGCTGTGGAATTTAAATGAATAGACAGTTGAATTTGCAAACAAGTTAAAAGTTTTGGAGGTCATTTCAGTTCATTTGGTTGACAAACTGTGGTGCAGACTGTGACACCATGTTAGCTCTGTTGCACCTGTTAGGAGTTTGAACATCACACTTTCTGTCGTATTTCTACATAATTGGTCCTTCTAATGTTTGGTTATCTCATGTAATTCCAGGTTTAGCTGTGAGAGGAAACTTTTCAACAATGGCATTTGCTTTATAAAAGCTGTATTTGGGCATCTCTGCTTGTATTAATTTTGGTCTAAACAGATGTTCTGTCTAAAAAGCAGGTTAATTAGTTTTGGCTGACACTGTTATATAGTGTAACACACGCAGAATGGGCTTTCATGTTACGTAAATGTCCAAGATAAGGACTTTGTAAAAACCTGAACAGCATGATTGTCATTAAAACTGCCTGTTATTCCAGACTGATTAATTGCTTGCTTGTTTGTTAAATCTATTTATTGCAATCTGAAATAGAGCTGCTGAAACAATAAATTAATTTATTACCACAACAAATGGCTTATCACCTTATATTCCCTGTGGATGTGGTAAATATTTTACATCCTGAGTTGTTTGGTTCAAGTAATTTTCTAATGGTTGAATGTGTGAGAAATTATCGTGATTTTACCCACCAGATGTCAACAAACAACTGATTACGATGTCAACAGTATTTAACCAAGAGAGTGTTTTACATGGTTCCATTTGAGAAACAGTGGCTCGATGTACAAGATACAGGAAATGTACAGTGGGTACAGAAAGTATTCAGACCCCTTGAAATTTTTCACTCTCTGTGTCATTGCAGCCATTTGCCAAAATCAAAAAAAGTTCATTTTATTTCTCATTAATGTACACTCAGCACCCCATCTTGACAGAAAAAAAACAGAAATGTAGAAATTTTTGCGAATTTATTAAAAAAAAACTGAAATATCACATGGTCATAAGTATTCAGACCCGTTGCAGCAACATTCATATTTAACTCACATGCTGTCCATTTCTTCTGATCCTCCTTGAAATGGTTCTGCTTCTTTATTGGAGTCCCGCTGTGTTTAATTAAACTGATTGGACTTGATTAGGAAAGGCACACACCTGTCTATATAAGACCTTACAGCTCACAGTGCATGTCAGAGCAAATGAGAATCATGAGGTGGAAGGAACTGCCCAAGGAGCTCAGAGACAGAATTGTGGCAAGGCACAGATCTGGCCAAGGTTACAAAAGAATTTCTGCAGCACTCAAGGTTCCTAAGAGCACAGTGGCCTCCATAATGCTCAAATGGAAGAAGTTTGGGACGACCACAACTCTTCCTAGACCTGGCCGTCCAGCCAAACTGAGCAATGGTGGGAGAAGAGCCTTGGTGAGAGAGGTAAAGAAGAACCCAAAGATCACTGTGGCTGAGCTCCAGAGATGCAGTCGGTAGATAGGAGAAAGTTCCACAAAGTCAACTATCACTGCAGCCCTCCACCAGTCGGGGCTTTATGGCAGAGTGGCCTGACAGAAGCCTCTCCTCAGTGCAAGACACACGAAAGCCTGCATAGTTGGCCAAAAAACACATGAAGGACTCCCAGACTATGAGAAATAAGATTCTCTGGTCTGATGAGACCAAGATTGACCTTTTTGCTATTAATTCTAAGCGGTATGTGTGGAGAAAACCAGGCACTGCTCATCACCTGCCCAATACAATCCCTACGGTGAAACATGGTGATGGGAGCATCATGTTGTGGGGGTGTTTTTACGCTGCAGGGAAAGGACGACTGGTTGCAATTGAAGGAAGGATGAACAACTCTGTGACCGTTCTTGACTGGCCCAGCCAGAGCCCTGACCTAAACCCAATTGAGCATTTCTGGAGACACCTCAAAATGTCTGTCCACCGACGTTCACCATCCAACCTGACAGAACTGGAGAGGATCTGCAAGGAAGAATGGCAGAGGATCCCCAAATCCAGGTGTGAAGAACTTGCCATTCCTAAGAAGACTCATGGCTGTACTAGCTGAAAAGGGTGCTTCTACTCAATACTGAGCACAGGGTCTGAACACTTATGACCATGTGACATTTCAGTTTTTCTTTTTTAATAAATTTGCAAAAATTTCTACATTTCTGTTTTTTCTGTCAAGATGGGGTGCTGAGTGTACATTAATGAGAAATAAAATGAACTTTTTGATTTTGGCAAATGGCTGCAATGACAGAGAGTGAAAAATTTCAAGGGGTCTGAATACTTTCTGTACCCACTGTATGTTATACGCTACCTGATGACACTGCGACTACTTTGTTCATTTTGAGGGTGAATCATTTGTCATATTTAATACCATATGTGTATATTTCAGAAGGAATACACCACTTTAATGTTTACAACATCTGAATTTAGTGTTTCCCTTATAATGATCTACAAATGGTCTACTGTTGTGACTTAGAGGAAAAGTGAAACATACATTTTCTATTATTTATGTTGTTCGTGTACTGTTTTTTTTTTTTTTTATACCTGCCCAAGGACAACAGATCCAAAATAGCTGCTAGCTAACGCTGATACGGTTACTTTATTGTTAGAAAAAGGTTTAAATTTGGCCAATTGTGCACCACAATTTTCAGAGCTGGTCAACTGGTGACAAATTCTCAAGATTAAGAGACTAATTCAAAACAGTAGAATAGGAAAAAGGAATTTCATTGGGTCCTTAAGATGAATGTAGAATGGTAGTGTGATCAATAAAACTATTGCACAAAATAAATTGATTATAATATAGCAGAATAGATAGATAATGTTGATGCTAATAATAATACCGTTCAAAAGTTTGGGTTTTGGTTACAAAATTACAATAAACAAAAAGAAAAAAAATATATTATACATTTTTACAAGAATTTTTCCTTCTCTCTCCCTTTCCTCCTCCCCTACTCCTCTCACAAAAAAGAAAAGATGAAAAACAAAACAAAAAAGCCCAAAACACCCCCCCCCCAAAAAAATATGTATATACGTATATACAATAATAGTTATTTACAAGTTCTGTAACCGAAAAAGGAATAGACAGAAGCCGAAGCTTATTTTGCATAAATCTACAGAGGATCATTTCCAGCTACCATCACTCCTGTGCTCTAATGCTACATTGTGTTAGCTAATAAGGCTAATTAATGATTAGAAAACCCTTGTGTAATTATGTTAGCTCGAAACCAGTATCTGAAACTTATGAAGTTACATAATAATACAGCAACATTAAGCATAATAAATAATTAAATACATAAAAGTGATAATTAACAGAGTTCGGTTGGACTGGGGTCAGTGAAGGCAGCACTCATTGGTCACATTAACAGTATTGGAGCTGTTTGTGCTTCTGTTGACGTGGAGCTGCTTCACTCCACCAGGAAGAACCACAACCGACACACACCCACCAAGGAAATCCTCCCAGTCACACACTCCACCAAGGTGAGTAAACAACAACCATGTGGACGCAACTTTTCTTTACTCACTTTACTTGTGAAACTCGACAGTTTTAGTCGCTGTGAAGCGGCTCAGACTGACGTGTAAAACAGTTGTCGTTATTAATGGCGACGGTTTGGCTAGTTTCCAGCAAATATTATCAACACGCTCAGTTACTTCCTGGTTCAAAACAGAAACTTGGCTGTTTAAAAGTATTAACTTCGGTATGTGGAGGTTTCCTTGTAGTAAGACATTGTTTAGCCTCCAGACATCATGAACAACACTTTCAATATCCGTTCTCCATCAACACACAACAAGCAGGCTGAGGTTTGTTGTTTTGTCGTTGCTTGTGTTTCAGATTCTGCTTTGAAGACTCTGTGATGTTGAAATGAAGATTGATGAGAAAGTTCTCACCTACTTTGAATCTTGCAACTCACCTGTGGACAAAGAAGGCTTCCTACATAAGAAGGTAAGACACTGTGACTAGAATAAATTGAACTTTGTTCATTTTAATGGGGAATATTTTGTCATATTTTATACCGTAAGTGTATATTTCAGGAGGAATGCACCACTTTGACATCTGAATTTAATGTTTTTCATGTAAATGCAGCCTGCAAATGGTCGACTTTTGTGACTTAGATGAAAGGCTCAACATCTAATTTCTATAATTTATGTTTTTGTTGTGTATGTATTGCTTTTTTGTACCTGCCCAGGGACAACAGATCTAAATTAGCTGCTCGATAACTCTGATTACTTTATTGTTAGAAAAAGGTATAAATTTAGCCAATTGTGCACCACTGTTTTCAGAGCTGTTCGACTGGTGACAAATTCTCAACTACTGAGTTAATCCAGAGATGTCGTAGTGGCTCTAAAGGATAATAATCAGCTAGTATGATCAGTACACAGTCACTTCTATGACCACAGACTATAAAAGGCCACCTAAAAATTCAACTTTATTGTAATAATATATTGTCACAGACGCTGCATGTCAGTTAGGGCCGTAATCAGGAACTTAAATGGATAGAATGAATGTGCAGAATGTAATAAAGTACAGCACAACGAGTTTATGTTTTTGTTCAATATGAAAAAAATTACATTTCCACCATCAATGAAGGCTGTAAAGGCACAAACTGGTGCATAATAATTCACAAAAATACAGGAAAGTAAGCGTTTTATGCTCACACTTTTCTTGGGGAAAAAGCCCAGACCCCTGTTTGATGTGTCCCCTCAAGGTTTAAACAAAATCTACGCAGATGTTTACAGCATTATCTCAATAATAATCATTTAAGAATAAACCTTTCAAAACAGCTTCAAAGTGCTTTACATTTGACAGATAGTCTGCCTATGATACAGTAAAATTAACATATCTGAAGTCTTGAATACTTGATTTTCCTTTAATTATATATAGATTTCAAACAAAAACAGCAATTCTATTTATAGAGCACTTTAAAAACAAGAGTTTACAAATTGCTTTGACAGGCAATGTGAAATCAAGATACCTAGAACGCAACATGGCAGTAATTAAGATAAAGTTCAAACAAGATGGCAATAAATGCAAAATGCAAGTCACCATTGTTTAAGAAGCACATTTACAGCAGTGGCCTTTGAGCCAAAGTGCTTTTCAGTAGAGAAATAAGATCGCTATTTAAATTCAATTTCATATATTAAGGTTAAGAGGCTACAGTATTATTGATTATGGAAAATATTTCTGGTTAATTTAAATACTAAGATTTAGATTTATATATCTATAAAGTATAAATTAACCTGACTGACCTTACTGGTAAGGTGAAGAACCTACAACGTTGCACTTGGTTAGAAATTCTGACATTGCATCCGTATTTCTACTCATGGAAGAATCTGTATTATACTACTTATATGCACAATATTATTATTTCCACATCCAGAACAATTTGGACAATCTGAAGTAGTACGTATGTATATTTTTTGTTCATTTTCATTTTTCAACTGTACTGTCTCCTTTGCTGCTCTAACAATGTAAATTTCCTCGCAGTGGTATTATTAACCGTGTGTCGTATCGTAAAACCCTACTAAAATTTTATTATAAACACAATGACTCCAAACATCCCCTAATAAATATATAATAACATCTACTTCTTTCTTTGCTGCCTGGTGTTACATTTAACCTCCCAGTTTGCTACTTATTTCGCAAAAGCAGTTGTGTAACAAACTGAGGGTATTTCTAGATGATGGAGTAAACCACAGAAAGCTCAACTGTCTCACAGGGGGAGATAAAGACTTCCTATCAGAAGCGCTGGTTCGTGCTGAAAGGGAACCTCCTCTTCTACAAGGACCGGCCGACCGACCGGGACCTGATTGGGGTGATTGTTCTGGAGGGCTGCACCGTCCAGCTGTGCGAGTCCGACGAGCAGTTCGCCTTCTCGTTGGTGTGGAACGAACCGGGCCTGAGGACCTACAAGTTTGCGGCAGAGGACCAGGCGAGTCAGGAGAGCTGGATCAAAGCCCTGCTGTCGGCCAACCACAGCTACATGTCCCTGCTGGTGATGGACATGGAGAAGAAGTACAGAGGTGAGGCACAGAGAGGCAGAGTTTCTTTATCTCTGTGGAGGGAAGAGAGCGACCTTTGTTCTGAGCAACAGCTGTGAGAGGCGTTGCATCACTGTTCACAGCCTCTAGATACCAAGAACACTGTGGTACAGGCTTTACACACAATATAATCTCATGAAAAGTGTCTGCTAGTTTCAGCAGATGCATCACATTTTAAGACTGTTTAGAAGAGGAGCTAAATAAACTGTTCTGTAGTCTTTCGAGGGCACAGTGTGTAACAATGACCTTTTGCTGGAATGGATTAATCTGCTTTTGCCTAGAAAATAGTGAATAATAATTTCCCACTACCTCGGTTTGACATTTGGTCTTGTTTGACTGTCAATCAAAAACTCAAAGGTACAATTTTACAAGCATGTAAAAGAAAGAAGAGCTTCAGATTCTCACATTTGATAAATTGAACACCGCAAGGGAAACAACAAAAAACAAAACAGTATTTTTGCTTCAAAACTCTTAAAGAAGAGTCAGTCAGCAAATTGATTATTAGTGCTATAATTGCTGCTCTAATTGCCACACGCTTTAAAATGTAAATACGATTTTCCTCTGCTGTGTGTGTAAAATGGAGCGTTGAATTATCCACTCTTTGACAAAGAGGCAGGAAAGTCTTAGTACAGACACAAAGGTAAGTTTCATTGACGGGTATTTTATGCATAATACAGGGCTTTAGTTATTTGTGTACATCGGCTGTTACACTGGTTACTGTAATAACGAACATGTAAATTAATTTATTCAATTGTTTTAACTTGATTGATTTTGCCTTCAGGTTTTCAGAGTAGGAAAGAGTCTGTTTCTCACTCTCAAGTCAACAAAGAAATGCGTCGCGATCTGGCCCTCTTGTGGGAGGTTTGGGAAGAGAGTTTGCAATCAAACAGTACCAAAAATTGCTTTTCATAAGTAATAAATGATTTTGAAATGTATATATTTGAGTTGTGTAGGTGTAAGACGGTGCTTTACTGCCTGGGTTGATGTAGTCAGAGATTGCTTGTAGGATTGAAGGTTTAGTCAGTGGCTCTTCTTGTCATCTTATCGAAGTGTCCTTGAGCTAATCAGTGGGTGCTTCTCATTATGCTATCATGTGTTCTGGATTTCTTTTCCTCAGGTTTCTTCCCAGCGTCTTAGCTCTGTATGTGTTTTTCTTGCTTTAAGGGTTAGAGTGCTGCTCGCTCCTTGAGATACATTTACTGTAGATGATGAGAAGATCCTCTAGAGAGCATAATGAAAAACACCTCATGAACCAACTAAAAACCTCTGCTTAATAAATGTCTTTTTTTTTTACCTGTTAATGTTTCCTCAGCTGTTTGGTTATCTGTGTTTTCTCTCTACTCTCCCCTCAGATGCTTTAGGTGCGTTCGGCAGTGAACCACGCAAGACTTTCTCAATGCCCAATTTCAGCACAGCACAAGTAGAATATCCGGCCGCCTTTCTGAACACACAAGCTGCAACACTGTCTTCGTATCCAGCACCAGCTGTGGCAGCAGCACCCAGTCCTATGCTCCAGACTCCAAACATCTCATCCAAAACAGCCAGCAAGAGATCCCCCAAACTGTGGGCCAAGAAGAGCGCTAATGTGATGCCTGTTAACACTGCAGCTCTGTCCATGGGGGAGTGGTCAGCAGTCTGTTTCAGCACCAGGGAGGAATTCAGTAAACTCCACGATGACTTTGGAAAAGAAGTAAAGGAACTGATTGCCGATTGGAAAAGAGGAAACGGTGACGAAGTTGTTCAGGAAGGAAACTTAATAGATTTTGGATAGTAAATGGGAAGTTTACTCAGTTTCTTAACCTTAATTTAAATAACAATGTTTGCACGACCAAGCTGTTTTGTAAATTGTGATATAGTTAGAGCAGTTATTTTTAAGATGTATTTTTTATTCAGGAACATACTGTTTCTTTTTTCTTTTCTTTTTTTACTTATTACACCATAGATTTATCCATAAATGATCTATGATCTGCACTGTTGCCTTTTGACACTTTGTAAAGTGATAGAATCATAGACACCAGCTCCAAGCTAGATTCTTATGTGGCTTTCTTTTTCTACTCCAGCTAGTTTATCTTTAGTAACTGTAGTGGCATTGGATATCTAAAGTCAGGGTTTTAACGTATCTTAATGATGCTCCAGTATGTTTTTCTTTCCAATGATTGCACAAATGGAAAGCAAAAAGAAATGTCGACATGAAATTAAATGGTGTAATACTGCCTCTATGTTTCCTGCTATACTGTGTGTCACAAAAAAGCTTAAGTTGTTCAAACACAACAAAAAAACCTTAGCCTTAATTTGCTATATATTGATTTGAAATCGGCTCTTATCTGACTACAAATTAGTTAAACAGGAGTGGAAGTCAACACCAGACATTTGTTGGCAGCTTATTGGACTGGGCAAACACTTTAAATACAAGTTTTCACATTGATACGAAGCCCTAACAACCCATAATCAAATGTTACTGATTGATTTTTTATTTTCATGTCATGCTCAACCTTCATGGGCTTACAAGACACCAATATACCAGCATTGTAGCAATACATCCAAAACACACATTATTCTGTTGCTCAGTTCTCAAACTAAATATGCTGCCTTTTATCCCAGGCCTGGCAAGGAAATTCTGCCACGAAAACTCAAATTTAACTTGTCTTCCAACCAAAACAAATCAGCATGAACAGAGGACTTCTTACGGAAAAGTACCTCCCTTACATCTTCTTAGACAGGACAGTGGAACATAAAGTGAACCTCATTCTCAACTTCACCTAAGTTACACAGCAAGCAAAGTCTGTCCTCTGAAATAGCATTAAACCTCCCAGTCTCTAAAGCTAATGGTAATGTTTCTGAGCGTACAGTAACTGTCCTCACAGAGATCTCTGTGTTTTGCTTAAATTATACTTCAGGTTCTGTATCTGTCCTTTATAAGGCAGTAAATTTGTAGTTTTGGTTTATACCAAATATCAACAGACCATTTTTCTCTAAACTTGAGAGGCATATCACTCCTCATCTCCTGAATATCAATGTTATTACTAACTTAATGTGTCCGGTTTGTTTAAATACCAGGGAATTAAACCTTTAAGCCTCCTTTAGGTCAGACATATGCTTGGGGTGAAAAAAGGACAGGGGCAGTTGTCTGGAGGCGACGCAGGCCAAGAAGGGCAAAGTCTGTTGAATTTTAGAAGAGAGTCAAAATGGCTGATAAAGAGAATGGTGGGGGGCAGCGCAGCTATTTCCGTCTGTACAGCTGTCTTGTTTTGATGAACTTTGACTGGTCCTTCTCCCTCTGTGTCTCTCTCTCTTTTCACCTTCAAGCCCACAGCTTGAAGCATTGGTCTCTTATTCGATCACAACCATCTTTATGAAGAATTATCTGCTCTTTTCATCACTCCAAATCATTCTCTCTGATCTCACTTATCAGCAACCAGATCTTGGATCAAATAAGATCAATTAAAGAAATCCAGTTTTAAAAAAATATTCAGAAATGTTGCTCCTTTTAGAGAATTTAGGTCATATTTTGCCACTTGAAATACTAGTGAGGCCTCAGGCGAGCGCAGACACAGTATCGGCTGACGCTGGTGCTGCTTCCAATACATACCTTAGCTGTACAGTGGTGTGATTGATGGTAGCCTATGGAGCTCATATATGGTGTTTAATGGGTGGGTCACTGTCCTCCTGTTCTGAAGAAACTATACTGGGAACGTCCAGGAGGAACTCAAATTAGTGCATCTATGGCGGGAAAGCTGCTCATTTAGCCTAATCGTCAGAGATATTACCAATAATCAGAGATCAGAGACACATAGAATCTGTATAGGTTTAAATGTAATGCATGTAAACAATTTCACAGCTTGCTTTTCTGTTATTTTTTTCTTTTTCGAATCCGAATTTGTGAGTTAAATATACAGTATTTCCACACTGCACACTCCCTATTCTCAGTATTAGCGGTCTGTTTGCATTTCTCATTGATGCGTTGTCACTGTTTGTAGAGGCCTGTTAGTCGAGTGTCATTACTGGATCTGGACCAGTAACCATCAGCCAACAAGTTTCATGACTGTTTATAAACCCTGATGGCCACCACTGAGCCGGTAGTAGTACGAAACGTATCATTTAGACAGGCGATGACTTCACGATATGCTCTCTGCAAATACATGCTGGCACATCGAGCTGCTCGGGGGTATTAATTAATAGAAAGCAGTGTCCAGGTCGACTGCAGGACATCCTTCCCATCTGTGTTTGTGTGGATTATAATCACAGGTTGTGTTTTGTTCTCTCACCACGGATATAGAGGTGTCAAAAATAGCCACAACAAAGGCTCTCAATATGTCAAGAAGAAGAAAATAGAGAATGGGGGCAGTTCAGTTTGTCCCTCTGTGTGTCCTGTCCGTCCATTTGGCCATATTAGTCCACAGATTCCACCAGTCATTCCTGTGTGTTGGCATTGAAATCACCTCATTCCAAGACTCCTGTGGCCTATTTTGGAGCATCAGTAAGCTGATCTGCTCTGTCACCTCCTCGCTCCTCCCTCTTTCTCTTACTTTCCCTCAGCTCTGTTTTCCTGCCAAACCTGATGGTGCGCCTAAAGTTAGCCCCCCGTGGGCTAGTATATAAGGCCCCAAGGGTCCAATGCTTACATGTCAGTCACATCGGCTTGGCGTAGGCTTCTCTTCTTGACCACCAACAACCCCCCAAATTTGAGAGATGGTGAGTGTGGAAGAACAGACTGTAGGATCTAAGATCTTCTCTGATGAGATGAGAGCATCACTGATACATTTGCTATCTGGATTACCAGCATCCCATGAAGTGGAAACTGGGGGAGTCTTTTAAATCGAGCCTCCCAACTCTGGATTTGGACCCAGTTTAAGCTTTTGTCTGCTAGCATGAACTAAATATACATAAACTTAATCGTAAAAACTCAGTTATTTTGGGGATATTTGCTTTATGATTATGTTACTCATAGATTTTAAATAGTATTTTATCATAAATTGAATGACAGATTAAAGACGGGTGATATTTTTTAAAGGCAAAAATGATCACTGCACTCTAAAGTGTGGTTCAATTTTGCAAATTTGTGCAAGCCACCATGTAGATCCATTTACCTGTATTTATTTAGGAGACTTTAAGGAACAATAGAGATGTATGAATAGGTAAAACCAAGAATTTCGGTCCTTTTCCCACCAGATTTATCCAGAATCTGTTAGTTCAATTCATGTGCTGTGTGTTTGAGGCGTATTTTACCTTCTGTCATTTCCTCAGGCACCCAAGAAGGCCAAGAGGAGGCAGCAGCAGGGCGAGGGTGGATCCTCCAATGTGTTCTCCATGTTTGAGCAGAGCCAGATCCAGGAGTACAAGGAGGTAACATTTTTCTACATCGCATCTCACACACTTCACATGTTTTCTAGTAGACGGATCTCAGGTCCGTTGTGGTTCTCGTGTAACTGATGACTCCACGTGTGCTTTGACCTCGGAGGTAACGCGAGAAAGCTTCCGATCAGTTTAGCTGCGTGACAGTAAAAAATGTCCACATCAGCATGACAGGACGATAAATCTGAGCTTTTCTGATGACAGCAGCTACCTCTCCGCTGTGCTGGCTCAGTAATTCAGCTCTGTGACTCCACTGGAATGCAGCCCAACAGCTGGTGGACAGTAATATTAATGAAAGCCGGAAAGAGGGACTCAGAGTGGAAAGAACAAGAAAACATTTGAGATCTTAAAGTGTAGTCTACATGTAGGGAGGAATAGGGGCGACAAAATGATTTTTTTTGTCCCTCAAATAAAGCTTTTTTTTGAACATATTTAAAGTTGTAGCTTGCTTAACAAAGAAATTATTGTTGTGACTGCTGAATAATAAAACCTGGATTAATTCTGGGGTTTACTTCAGTATCCAGGCATAAATGAAGGAGAGCACTATGGCTACAGTAGCTGATCTGACCCTTTATAGACCTCAGAAGGTGAAAGAACATTGGCGACAGGGTCAGAAGATTTAGTCACAAGGCAAAAGGATGACAGCTGTAATCAATACCTTCTCCTTAAATGTCGCAAGGGGCTTGTCTCACATTCCAAAACCATTTTAACACCTTAGAAAGACAAGTGGCCGACCAGCTGCCAAGTCCCAAAAGGTTCCCAATGCCATCTTTGGTTTCACTGGTTGCTACGCCCTGCTATGTGGAAAGAGAAGCAGATAACAGCCCCACATTCACGCGTTTACGTTGGCAGGTCGTCTCACGCAAATAATTATAATTAGCAAGACTTATGATTAAGACTTGTGAGAAATGTGAGAATCTCAGTTTCCACCGTTTCAAGTAATTGTATTTTAGTTTGAGGAAGGACTTTTGAATGTCCTCTGCCTCGATCACACTCTCCAACAACACAGTTTGTTTTTTATACTCTTTGATTAATCGCTTCTTTGTGTCTCTTGCAGGCTTTCACAATCATCGACCAGAACAGAGATGGCATCATCAGCAAGGACGACCTCAGGGACGTGCTGGCCACCATGGGCCAACTGAATGTGAAGAATGAAGAGTTGGAGGCCATGGTGAAGGAGGCCAGCGGCCCCATCAACTTCACTGTCTTCCTGACCATGTTCGGCGAGAAGCTGAAGGGTGCATTGACAGATAGACTTAAACTATTCAACCCTGCCCTTTGGCTCACATCTTGTATTTTCTTTCTTTTTTATGCTTAATATAATTCCTTATTCTTTTTTAATCAAGACTAATTGGCCTTCTTTTCCTCTTAGGTGCTGATCCCGAGGACGTCATCGTGAGCGCTTTCAAGGTCCTGGACCCCGAGGGCACTGGTGCCATCAAGAAGGAATTGTAAGAGTTGTTACCTTTTCCTTATCTTCCACCGGAACATTCTAAGCTCTTTGTGGTATAGTCTTAAATCAATCTTCTTTATTTTTCCAGCCTTGAGGAGCTCCTGACCACCCAGTGCGACAGGTTCACCGCTGAGGAGGTGAGCTGATCGGTCTTCGTCTAATTCTACGACTATACCATCTTATGTTCAGGGTTTTGTAAGACATTTCTTCACTCCCTCCTCCGCAGATGAAGAACCTGTGGGCTGCCTTCCCCCCTGATGTGGCTGGCAATGTGGACTACAAGAACATCTGCTACGTCATCACACACGGAGAGGAAAAGGAAGAGTAAATCTTTCTCTCTCAAGACCTCAACCTCTGTTAAAACCAACCATCATCACACCATCTACTCAACCCCTCTCCTACAAAGCCGTAGCTTCCTTGCACACACTCGCGCCCAGGGCCGCTCTTTCCACTTGCCAGTTCAATACAAAAAAAGACTTGTCTCCTTTATCGAGAGACTCTGTAAGAGGACGGATGGCTGTGGGGGTGTTTGTGTGTGAGTACCAACAGGGGAACATGGGATTATTTTCAATAAAAATAATCTTATGACACTGAAACACTCTCTCTATCTCTGTCCCTGTCTCTTGTTCCTCTTCCTTTTCCCCATCACTCATTCTGTCCTTCTTGCGTTGAGGCCAACAGTGCATGCATCATACCTACATGTAGTATGCATATGCAGTCCAGTGTATACAGTGGTTGGTCAAAGTGTTTCTTGGGTGCTGTGGTGCATGTGTAGTCATTCGCTTGAAACAAGTGAGCAGTCTGACCCCGGCGGTCTGTTAGTCTCAACCAGACACAGAGTGCTTTATGGATCTCCCACTCTGTTTGTATAGGAGAGGAGTGCACAGTAAAAGAGTGGGTGTACTGTACTATAATAGTTTACCTGCCCCTCTCTTTTTAATCACTCTCCCATACTCTCTTATACACAGGTGTGAACGGGAAAGGTGCAGTGAAAGGAGGAACGCATGATTTTGTAGAAATCCTGTAAATAGTGAAAGAGATAGTGAAAGCTGGTGAGTGGGAGGCAGGAAATAGCAAAAAGATCTTTCTTCCTCCTTCTCGCTGCTGTTTCTCTCCTGTTGTTGTGACTGTGTCTGTGTCTCCACTGTAACGGATAAAGAAGAACAAATAAAATCCACTATCTTTCGTACGACACTGTGTCTGCTGGTTTAAGTGGGAGTGTGGGTGAGAGCAGCCCTGTAGAGCACTGACTGCACTCTGACTGGGATATGCATATGGTGAAGCATTCAATGGAGCTTTTTTTTTTTTTTTTTTTTTTTTTACAGTATTTACAGCAGTGGGTAAAAACTGGTCAGAACTGCTGACCTTTAAAGTCTATCTGTTATCTCAAAAGAAAACCATTTCTTATATAATTTCTTCAAGCAACTCATGAGCCTAAATTTGCAGGACAGAGGTACAAGATAATGGAAACATCCAAAATAACTACAATAACACAAACCTATTAAGGAGAAGTGCTACACTCTAAATTCAGATCAACTGCAGTCTTTGCATTACTGCCTTTCAGGCCCTTAACTGGCGACTACTGAGCCAAAAATAAATGTGACAACATATAAATCAATCAAATCTAATATTTGTGATTGAAAGATTAAGATGCATGGTTTCACTCAGTTGTCAATGTTGGGCCTGTTTTGTTTAAGGTTGTTTTGAGTGGCGTCTTTTAGTGCATTCATGGAATACATAATCTGCATATACATGAACCACAATGCTAGTTAGCCACCAAGCTTTATTTAAGCTAATATGAGTTTTAGGGTCGCTGGATTAAATTCTTCAGACACATCTTCTGTTAAAGTAAACTGACCAGAGCCTGTCATTTAGTTTAAGCTTTCACTGATCCTCTCTGGGTTACACTGTCTGGGTGCCAAAGTGTGACAGCAAGCTAACTTCATGTAGCTAACTTTGGTTAATGGCTAAGTACTTGAAAGACCTCAACTGCATTTTGTATTTTCTGCTATTTAATTCGATTCAGTTTTATTCATATAGTGAGATGTCATCTCACAGCACTATTTAACTTTCTGGAAAGCAAACCACACCAGCAGGGTTGAAAGCTATGTTATTATAGATGTTTTTAAACGGCCAAAATTACTTCATTTATCCATCATTTTAACTATTCATGCATAATGTGCCATTACATGAGGAAAAATACTCAAATCTTGTCTTATAACCATGACATTCATCAAACTCACTTCAGTCTATATATCTTGTTTAAAAATATGCCAAAATAAAATGAATGCACAAACAAGATTCTGTAAAAGACAAAAAATTCTGAGCTTTTCGGTGCAAATATGAAGCCATTAGTGGGTCAAATGCAACTAAGAGTCACATGACAAAAATTCAGGCGAGTTTTCGGTTTAACTGGAGGCTGTATTTACACTGATAGGTGATAAAAATGGAGACAAATTAAAATGCAAGAGGTTAAATATCTACTGTATGAATGCTCCTTTTCCCCTCATTCTGTCAACACCTGTGGACACTTAAAAAAATGTTGTATCCTCTACTTCTAACCATGGCTAGACATTTCCATGGAGGCGCAGAGCTTTACATTGATCAGCCACAATATTTTGACCACTGACAGGTGAAGTGAGTAACATCAATCATCTTGTTATAATGCAACGTTCTGCTGGGAAACCTTGAGTCCTGACATTCATGTGGATGTTTGACATGTACCACCCACCTAAGCATTGCAGGTCAAGCAACCCTCCATGACAACAGAGAGTCCTTGATGCCAGTTGCCACCCTCAGCAGAACAATGCACCCCGACACACTGCAAAAATTGTTCAGTAGTGGCAAGCAGTGGGAGCACGACCGAGTTAAGGTGTTCATTCGGGTTCCACACTCCCCAGATCCAGATGTTATTGAGCATCTTTGGGATGTGCCAGGATAAACCTGATAGATCCCACCTTGTAACCCACAGGACCCACTGAATTTACCGCAACCCTCCCGGTTTCACAAGACATTCCTTGAAGTCCTGTGTTTCTGCCCCACTGGGTCAGAGGAGTTTTAGCTGCATAAAGGGGACCAACACAATGCTAGGCAGGTGGTCATAATGTTGGGTGTATATTGCACAGAAAAATCAGCCCACAGTGAGCAAAAATGTGAGAAGCAAAAAAGAAAAAAAAATGGCCAGGCTCTGCTCAGGGTTCATAGGATTAAAAAGAGACAGCGTGCTGCACTGAGTGGATGGGAACACTGGAATTCAGAACTTACCTTATTGTGACTTTGTGTTATTGTCATATTCTTTGAATGTTCTTCATGTGGAATTTGTGCTTTTGGTCCATTGTGGACTATTGTGGCTTTTACTTAACAGAGGTATGATCCATGATGCAGGCTCTGACATTTATTTGTTTTTCCTCCAGATTGCACAGTAAAGTTAAATCACATCTGAGTTGAAAACTGGTGTCTGCTGACAGTGATAGATGATGATCACCTACATTATTCAAATGAGTAGAAATGTGTCAAATACAATAGACCATTGTCCTTTTACTTCTAGCGTGAAGGGCGTTCGGCATGTTCAGCTTTGCCACAGCTGACATCTCTCTGAAGTGTGAACTAGAAGGTGCTATCATCTGCACATGTGCCATCAAAGTACTTTCCCTTGTTCTTGAGATTCCTGGCGCTGTTGCATAACCTTTGGACATGTTTCAGATACAAAGAACTCATTTTACTCTCACATAATGTTTTATAACATCTAAAAAAAAAAAACATAATTATCTTACAGACATTTACTGTTGTTTAACAGACAATTATGTACAGCATGCCAATAAACTTTGAAATAATTAGTTTACAGATATTTAATCATTTTTACAGTTTTAGAATGCCACAGTATTCCGTGATTTTAAGCACATTTTCCTTGCAGCCATATTTTCTTTCTTTTTTTAAATTGATTATTTTTCAGTGTAGAGTTGTTTTTACTCTGGTTTTAACTCTGAGTGATAAACATTTATTACCCTCTAGTTTTAATTGAATATGCAAGAAAGTCCCCCGTTTATTTTGTAAAAACATTCAATCCGAGGAAACTTTCACCACCAGAGGAGGGCAGATCATCATCAGTGTTAAAAATAAATAAATAAATAAAAATCTTCAAACAAAGATCAAAACAACATTCAAGTCATCAAACAAAAGGAAAACAAAAGAATGGGACGTAAAACACTGTAGCAGTAGTGATATTCAACTAACCTCGGTAATTTAATAAATACAAATACCGAATAATTTAATAATTAATGAAATTCCGTTATTAATGAAATGACAATAAAGCATATTCTATTCTACTCTATTCTAAATAATAAGTTTTAATATTTTTTGATGTTCTTGACATTTAATTTCCGGCTCCTAAACTTGCTCACAAGCCCATAAAACGACGTTTAGCAACGAAAAAAATTATAAAATGATACAAAATTTCCAAATCAGTAACTCAATGGATCACGTGACTCAGTGACGTTTCAATTCCAAACAGATGTAAGACGAACTGTAACAAATCCTTCTGCCTTCAAAATTAAAGCTGGCAGCATCACTTTAAAATACTCAGACTGTATCTAACAAGTAAGGCAGCAAACAAAGAGTGCATTATTTTCCCCAGCAATGTAATATGGACAAATTGAACTATTAGCTGTCTGTAGCTTCATAACTCGATGTTTTGTCGCTGAAAATAAACACAGACGTTGTTTTATTATGGAGATGGCAACAGGAAGCGCAGTGTGACAGTGGACGGTGACCAGCGGCAGCAGAGCACTGGACTCTCTGACTGTAAACACTTCAGGCCCGGTTTGTCGCCACAAACCCGGGATGGCCCTGTGCTGATGCGGACCGTAGGCTTAGTGCCGCTGTCGTCCCGCCGTGCCTTCGTGAGTCCTGACGGGCAGAGAGCCGCCGTCATGGCCGCAGCGTCGCCCCGCTGCACATCTGTCAGACTCCCCGCTCTGACCGCTGTGGTCCTGCTCCTCATGTCGGCGACCACCGTGCAGTCCTCTCAAGGCGACAAGGAGCCGGTTTACCGAGACTGTGTGAAGCAGTGTGTCCGGACTAACTGCACCGGGGCTCGGCTGCGCGGCTTCCAGTCCGCCCAACCGCAGTACATGGCGCTGACAGGTGAGTTGTTCTCTGCCATGTAACTTAAGCTAACTTAGCCCGCTAGGTAGACGCTTCTCAACACTTACACTCACTGTGCTGTAAATATGATATTTTAGCATTCGCAAAAAATTGCCCTTGCTCCTTTATAAACATCCTCTGTGTGTACAGTCCTCCATGCAGCAGCTTTCTGCTGATTCCTCTGCGTGTCATGGCTGCTATGTGACTTTTTATCCGATATATTCTCTCATCTCTGACGTTTCTGGAAACATGTACAACCGTTTCACAACCCAAACTACCAGTTTAACAGGCCGAGCAGGGTGTCACCCACTCCTATTGTAAAACCACCTTTGCCCCATTATTAACATTTGTATAGTGTGGCCATGGTGAGATTTAAACATACAACAAGTTGGCATCTAATCAACTTGCAAAGAGGATCAGAATAAAGGCCTCTTTATCTACAGCTATAAATACTGAGAAGACAGTCTTAGAGCTGCTACTGACTATTGTTGTCATTATTAATTTATTTGGATAAAAGAGCCCTAGTGATACATCTTTGATTGTCTGATTTTGTTTAACTAGCATTAAAAAAAGTCTTGCTTTTTTAAAAATGCAATTAACTTTTTACTCTTCTTTATAAAACAGAGAAAAGCAGCAGTTCCTCACATTGCAGACAGCAAGCAGAGGATGTTTTAGTCTATAACCATTTCAGCCTTGTGTTTATTATGCATGTGGAAATGTGTAACATAAATATAATGACGCTAAATAATCAGAAGGTTAAAAATCTATAAGTAAGGTCCATGCATGAACTGTTCTAGACAGCTTTGATAGGGGTGTTTTGTGAAACTGCTCAGAAGACATATTGCACAATGAGCACAGATTGTATGATTTGATGCAAACATAACATGCAGCTCCTGAACATGAGGGGACAGTCAGACCATTATGATACATTTTTGGGCCTGTGATGCACAGTGTGCTGGATATGATTTAAGATAATGCATTCTGTGACAATTTTAGTTGCCCTTGAAACCAGCTTTGTATGTTGTACTCTCTGCACAGTATTCAATAAACAAACGAGGGGAAAAGATCAGGGACTCAGTCGTTTATTTTCTTCCTCTCAAGTGCATTAAGATATTTTAGAATACTTTGGTGAATGTCATAGACAAATACAATTTTCCACCACAGTGATTTTTTTTTTTTGCTTAAAAACTACTGCAACAGTTGTGTTTTTTTTTAAGCAGAATTGATGAGTAGCCGTTCTCTTTATGGCTAATAATAGAAATTTACTGACTTTTTTCACTGTTGATTGCCTTCTGCTCCTTCGTCTTTGTTTCCAGGTTGGACCTGCCGTGATGACTGTCGCTATCAGTGCATGTGGACCACTGTGGGCCTTTACCAGGCTGAGGGGTACAGCGTCCCACAGTTCCATGGCAAGGTCTGTTCTAACAAAGGCCAAAATGTGCATCACACCAAAGTTAGAGAAAAAATTACCACTAACCCTGTCTTAACTTATATAGTAATCGTAACATACTGTATTCTGCTGTTACATATAGTTTTGAAATAATAAACTTTAGATTTATGACTTTCTTTGCTTCAATTTTGTTTTATTTGAACTACTTTGAGTTAAACCTGAAATTACAAACGATGTCTTTTATTTCTCCCAGTGGCCATTTGCGCGTTTCCTGTGTTTCGAGGAGCCGGCTTCTGCGCTGGCCTCTCTGCTAAATGGCCTGGCTTGCCTTCTCATGCTGTTGCGCTATCGGAGCACGGTGCCACGCCAGAGCCCCATGTACCACACCATCAACGCCTTCTCTCTGGTGAGTAGCCCTCTGCGTCTGGGGGATCTGGAGAAAATCAATCAATTAATCAAAATTTATTTATATAGCCCGTTGCAACAGGGTGACCAAAGAGCTTCAAAACGACACTGTAACTTAACATAGAGACAGCACTAAAATATAGATCTAAAAGAAATCAAAGTAATAAAGTGTCACTGGGCTGCTTGGTGTTAAAAGCCATTTTGAACAGGAAGGTTTTGAACTTTGATTTAAAAAGGCCTGAATCAGTGATGGTGCTCAAATGAGGGGGAACTTGTTCCAGAGCCTGGGTGCAGCTGCAGAGAACGTCCAGTCACCCCAGTGTTTATTCAGACCTCGGTACTTCAAGCAGCTGATTGGATGACCTCAGAGCTCTTTTTTGGTCCCATAAAGTTAAAAATTCGGATAAATAAAAATAGCAAGATGAATGAATAATCCAGTTTTATGGTGTCTGCTGTGAGGTTACACAAAATATATGACAAAGCTTAACATGCATGTTTAACAGCAGCCTGTATTTGTGTTTGTTTAGGTTTCTCTCAATGCCTGGTTGTGGTCCACAGTGTTTCACACCCGGGACACCTATCTCACTGAGGTAAGGATTCATAAATGCCTAGATGCTTATAATACGACATTTTTTATCCACTTGACTAAAAAATAACAATAACAGCAAAAAGAGCCATTGGCTGAACAAGTTTTTCTGACTAATGTAATTAAACTGAGTAATCGTTCACCTTTCATTCCCATTTTGGTCCAATTACTCCTGATACAGTCTCAGCTTATTAGCTGATAGCGGCTGTTTATACAGCTAGTTGGCTAAATAGACAGATCAGCAGTCTGAAAAAAAGAGCTGATTTAGCGTTGATTAAAGAAAAATACCACCTCATGTAGCTTTGTTTTATGGGAGACCCATTAAAATACCTTTTCAACTGCCCGACCACCTAATGAGATGAGGGTTCTGCTGTTTTCTTTGCTAAGGAGCTTAGTAAATCAGTAACATCCTAATGCAATTAGTGACAAAAGGAGGGTGCAGTGTGTCTTTAAAGACACGCACAAATCCCTTTGTTGATCTTATTGTTGGATTGTGTGGCTAGTAAAGGTTTTTAAATCTCCTTCTCTTTCAGAAAATGGACTATTTCTGTGCGACAGCAGTCATTCTTTACTCAATCTACCTGTGTTGTGTCAGGTAAGCTCTAAAGCAGGTATTCCATGTGAGCTATGAATGATGTCAGAGATCTAAAATCATACTCAAAGCTAGGGGTCACTGACTGTCGGTATGTGTCTGCTATTTCAGGGATAAAAAATACATTTTTACAATATAAATGAGGAAATTTCAGCAGTAGTGATTCAAGCAATCTGAAAACCTTAACCCTGTAAAACTCACTGTTGCAAAAGTACATCTGTTTTATTTTTTATTATATATATATATATATATATATATATATATATATATTTGCTTTTTTTCTGTATTTGGGTTTACAGGGTTACGTTGATTATGTATAAATAAATAGGTTGTTTCTAGTAATATTTTTACAGAATTTAACAAGAAATGTGCAAATGTGACATGTCTCAGGCATGAACACTGGATCTGAATGAAATGAGACAAAGAACACTGAAAAATAACAACAAAAAACAACTTTTTAATTTGAATATACATTAAAAAAAATAGGTTGTTTACACTAATCACTACGTAGTTTTTGAACAATGTGCAAATGTGTGGCATCTCAGGGTTGAAAACATTCAAAAATTACGTCCTTAAAGGAAAAATTAAAAAAAAAAATATCTTAAGTTAATTTTACATAAAAGATTGATTGTTTCTACTAATATTTCTTCTTAATTTAAAAAGAAAAGTGCAAGTCTGATGTATCTCAGACCCAAACACGCTGAAATATGAAGTCACATTTGGACAGTTCTTATTAAATTACGTTGAAATATTCATCAAACAATATTTATTTATGTAAAATCGACTCAAGAAAAAAATCTGCTTGGGCTCTCGACTTGTAGAATTGTCTGCTCTAACCGTTCCTGTTATGCCGTTCTGTCTGCTCTCTGTGTCCCCCATCAGGACTTTGGGTCTGAGGCGACCTGGGGTGTCCAGCATGGTGGGAGTCCTGCTCATCTTGGCCTTTACCTCGCACGTGTCATACTTGACCTTTGTCAGTTTTGACTACGGCTACAACATGGCTGCCAATGCCACCATCGGTACAGTAAACGCTCAGCAGTCGCATTTAAGCTCTTGGGTATAATGGCTGACTTGTGAGGAGGCGTGAAGCTTTTTGACAGCGCTCCACTCTGTGATCTAGCTTTCATTTTACTATTTTATGTGGAACAGTTTGTCTAGTTTCATACACAGGGCTGCTGTGCACCATTTTAAAGATCTGCAAGTGGTGAGATGAGTCAGTCTGCACAGAAATCTACACTTTGATCAAGGACAAGTGGAATATTTTAATAGAAAGCACACGTTGCTTTAGTTCTCACAATAGCAGCCTCTTAATAGCTTTTATGTAAAGCAAATAGGCACTACATGTACTCCACAGTTTGATTTTTTTAACCCTCTGAGCTTAAAGCATTTTCTGGGCATTCTGTGCTCCTGTCACACTTTTATTCACCGTAGACTAATGTTTCACTGCAATGTATCTGTGCTGTATGACACAGTTATAGCACAACCATAGCTAGAAGTAGAGAGAACTCATAAAGGTAGTTTGTATGGTATGACAAAGCTGTAGCAAATCATTATTAAAGGAGCAAAAGTTTATTCGATTATACATGGTAAAAAAAAGAAAAAATGGCGACTCTACATAGTAGGGACATTGCACTACTTACATTTTTAATTTACTTATATACTTGGCTCCTGTCCGTAAGCACAGCCTGCAGTTCATTCCAGTTTTCAGCCTTTATTTTTTGTCACATAGCTGTTCATCACAGCAGCATCACTAATGGCTTCACTGAGGCGCAAATAATTTTTATTTGTGCTTACCAGATCTGCTTAGAGCAGAATTCTTATCTTTAACCCTTTTAAAATCTTTTGCCGTCATATACTTTTATGTAAACAAGGTCTGTTTGGTCCTAAATTCTAAGATGAAGGGAACAATTTGTGGTAATGGGTTAGACTGAAGTAAGACTAAAGGCGTGAAACAGATTCGATTGACCATTTATACTTTACACTTTCAATAATAGTCAAACCAGGTGGGGTCATTTTAACCCCCCATTACAAAAGGTGTGTGGCAACAGGGAGGACATTACGAGGGTTAAATTTCAACATGAGACATGTAAAATGAAGGGATTCCGATGAAGTTTTCACCCTAGATTGACCATTAGTTAAGTTTTTATAGATTCTGGCTCTGATAAATGGCTTAATGTTGCAGTTTTTTTTTTAAATACACATTTCAAACCAGCTGATCAGTTTCAGAGTTTATAAGATTAATACTTAAGTTACAATCACTGTTTGTTTTTTTTCCAGTACTGAACTTACAGGTTCTTCAAACTTCATTTAGAACAGCTTACCAGGCTTTGCAAAAGTTCTGTTACACGGTTTCATGATCTTTAGAGACGTTTACATGTCGGAGTGAAAAATTCCATTGAATAAACTGAAAGTTCTACCTTATAGGCAGGTGTCCTTAATACAGTTTTTTTTCTCCGGTGAAGTTGTATCAAGATGGAAGTCAAAAGAGTTGAGATATCTGCTCTCCTTCATGCTGAACATCAGCCGGATGACCGTCCACAGAGTCGTGGAGAGGCTAAAGAATGGTGAAGATCTTTCAGGTCTTCACCATTCTTGAAAGATCACTGAAAGATCTTCACCATTCTTGAGCCTCTCCGCGACTCTGTGGACGGTCATCCGGCTGATGTTCAGCTGCTTGGCTCTGTCAGACTTGTTATGGCCAGCATGAAGGAGAGCAGATATCTCGACTCTTTTGACTTCCATCTTGATACAACTTCACCGGAGAAAAAAATTGTATTAAGGACACCTGCCTATAAGGTAGAACTTTCAGTTTATTTAATGGAATTTTTCACTCCGACATGTAAACGTCTCTAAAGATCATGAAACCGTGTAACAGAACTTTTGCAAAGCCCGGTACATACTAAAATATTCTTCTTTTTGTTTTTTCAAAGGCATGGTGAACCTCCTGTGGTGGCTGTGTTGGTGCTGGCAGAACCGGAGGACTCTGCCCTACTGGTGGAAGTGTGGCCTGGTGGTGCTGCTGCTTCACGGTCTGGCCCTGCTGGAGCTGCTGGACTTCCCTCCGCTGCTCTGGGTCTTAGATGCTCACGCTGTTTGGCACCTCAGCACCATCCCAGTGCACTTCCTTTTCTACAGGTGTGTCCTACCGTTGCGTCAGGGCCGAGTACGAGCATTTCAGGCAGCATCTCAAAGAAAGAAAGATTATATTTTGCCACAAAATGTTAACAAAATCAGGAGAAATGTTATGGCTACATGTGCAGACATAAATACCAGATGGTGAATGACCCTCACTTTGTTCTCCAGTTTCCTGATAGACGACAGCCTCTACTTACTAAACACAGAGAAGATGGGTGTGAAAGTGGAGTAGCAGGAGCTCATCGCCTCTTCACCAAGCCTACACCTGTGCACCTCTCCGATCAGGGCAGCCGGACACCCGACCACGGAAGTAGCTCAGCCTCCCAGATGACATGCATGACACACCACTATGACTTTCATCAGAGTAGACTTTGTTTACATTTTTCTTTTTTTTTTTTTAATTTTGTTGTATTTATTTGGGGGGATAATTTCTCTCTTTAAAAAAAAATAATGTCATGGTTGATGCTTGCTCTACTCAGCCTCGTACTGACTCACATGTGTGCTACCGTTCTGTTGCTGTTCATCACAACCGCAAGGCAAAATGAAGGAACAAAAGTTTCGCTTTCCACCCAGCTTTTGACTTCCAGCTGTGATCAGAGTCGTGTCCTGTTCCTCGAGGCTCGTACGCATCTGAAATTGACTCCCCGAAACCCGTAATTTGACTTTTCTCACCAGCCTCATGGACGTCCAACAAGGCTTAGCTGCGCACGAATAGCACTTTGCCGCGGCTGACAATAGATGGCACCAAATCCTCGGCCAGGCCGTCGTAACTCTACCCGGTGTGGTTCAACATGTGTCATCTGTGCCAAAAGTGGACTGGCAGACACAGAGAGGTGCCCCCTGTGAAGAGGCCTGCCAGCTGATTGTTCTAGAGAGAAAGGGGGAAGGGGGGTTTATGCTGGAGGCCATTCTAGCTGACTGGGTTTTTTTTTTTCTCTTTTCTCACCATCACACCTTTACTTTTTGTGCCTCTCGTTTCCACTGCTGCTTTTGTCTGTGATTCTTCGTTATCATTCTGTTTGCTTTTATTTTCATTTCAATCATCTGCCTTAGTTGTTTTTAATAATTTGTCGTTGACCAATTTTGTGCATTAATCTGACTTTGGTTACTTGATTTTGAATTTTGGTAGGAAATGCCTGATGATCATACGGTTGGAAATGTTATTTTTAATCACCTGGATTGCCTTTTAGTGTGAGGAATGAATGCGGTAGGGAGGATAAGCAATGCAACAAGAAGATGCAGCAGTCAGGGTGTCTTTTGTTTTGGTTTTTTACATCAAGTTTCTAATGAATTTTGCGGTTAGATTAGGGGGTGTGAGTGAGTGAGTGTGTGTGTTCTGGTGTTAGTTTTCTGCACATTATTTTCAATTTGGTTGCATTTCTTGCTGCAGTATTCCCCAAAATCACACACACACACACTACACCAGCTGCTTTAAAGAAAACCGCTCCATCATGTAAATTATTCATTTCCCTCCATGTCGGCCTTTCACACCACATGAGCTTGTTTTTAATTATTTTGTATCAAATCGTTATTATTTTTTGTCTCCCTCTCATAGTCAACACCAGTTCATTCCGTGCATGTCTTCATCCCTCAGAGCTTCCCTTCCATATGTGCACTTTACGAGTGTGTGTACATTTACGTGCGTTTTTTTTTGTGTGTGTTTGAAATTCTGCCCATGCCTTTGTACTTCGGTGTGAGAATGTGAACAATGACCAGTATCTGTGTGTACACGTTGCCTTGACTCGACATTGTGTTTTTTGTTGTTTTTTTTGCCATCACAAACTGAATCACTGTGGCTGAGAGAGGGCGCTGGAATGTGCTCGATCCTTCTGTAAAAGATGTGAGAGAGAGTGCGTGCATATATACATATATATATATATATGTTGGGGGTTTGCTGCGAGACTGACTGTGTGTGAGATGATGGGTAAATTTAGCTTTGCTGACAGCCTATGATGGGGGTGGGGGAAGACAGAGGATGGAAGACATGGAGGTCATAGGTTTGGGTGGCAGAGAGATCCCTGAACTCATGGCAGAGATATTGGGATTGTCAATTTAAAAACACTATATATATATATATATATATGTATATATATGTATATATATATATATACATATAATATATTAATTGTTATTGAACAAAATAGTTTGTATTCTCAGATGTAGTAATGTTTAATAAGCACTGACATTCCTGACACGGTGTATTGGCCCTATTCAGACAATACACACACACTTCTAAGTGGATAAAACAATAACTGATCATTTGAAAAACTCTCCAACAGCATTTATCATTGTGGATTCAAATCCAAAAGCCCCACGTATTGTCCACCGATTAGAAAATCACTTCACTGGTATCTGTCTCAGTTGTAATAGGTTGAAGATTACCTACAGGATTAGCATAAGACAATGTCCAGTTTTTGCTCTGTAAATCACTCCAGTGTTCATTTCCTTCTTCCTGCCAGTAACCTCATCCCTCTTATTCCGTCACCCATCTGCTGCCCCCTGCCTGCTGCCCTGTGCACCGTCACCTCTCCTACCGAGTGCACTGTCCTCCTCTTCACCATCTAATATCTGACCAAAAAAAAAAATCTTCAGAAACGGAATAAATAAAAGTGTTCTTTGTTGATAAGGAACTGAGCTCTGATGTGTCTTTTTTTCCTTATACACGAGTCGAGTTTTTGTCCTGTAAATGGGAGATTCTCTTCTTCTGCAAGTTATTGTTATACAAACTGTCTTGCTCATTGACTCAAGAGGACAAGACAAGAGAGATATTGTCCAAACTGTTGCACAACGGCAGGCTTAAGCATGTCAGATGTTGTAGATGTACCTCTGGAGATGACCTCCATGGAGGACCACTGAAAAATGCGACAAGGTTCCAGGAACTTTTCTGTTCGGCAACAGCAGCTGAGTTCATACAACAACCAACTTCACATTCTCTGGAAAACATTATCCAAATAAACTTTTAATTGCAGAATGATGTGACAATAAGCATTTCAAGCTCTTGTAATGCATTTTTTCTGTACTGCACTAATTTAGTGCATTTAAAAGCAGCGATCAATACTGAGACTTTGTGTAAATGAACACAGCATAGGTCAGTAAATGCACTTTGGACAAATGGAAGCACTATTTCAGACTCCTACTTGATTGAAAAAACTGTAGCATTAGCTACTAGCTAATTGTCCTGATGTTTTGTGGACTTTACTGTTGTAGTTTGTGGATCTAGTTTTAGCTACTCTATCCAGAGTTTAGTCCAGATGATTCTTGGGGTAGGAAGGGGAAAAATACATAAAATTCATGAAATCAGTGTATTGTTTGAATATATATCTTTCTTTTTGTGAAATGTACCTCTCAAAAAACCCTTCATAAATGATTTCAGTGAAACCATCTTAGAACTTTGAATAGGCAATGTCATTTCAAACAGAGCGACTTAAGAAGAGGCAAATTTAGTGAAGTAACAAAATAGTCTTTGCATACTACTAAATTTTACTGAATTGTTAATTACAAGCATAAGATAGCTTTATATGTATAGTAGGGGAGAGAAAATGTGAATGATAAAACTCAGCTTTAAATAAAAATGGGTGAGATCATAAAGTTTATATGGGGAAGAATATAGAAAGGATGGAAAGATAAAACCCCAACTAACATTCAATCTGCTAACAGGTGTCCTTGTAAAGTTACAACATGAATAAAAAATATGTAAAGCATTAAAAAGCAACAACAAGGCATTAAAAGAAGACAACGAAACATGAGGAAAGACATAAAATATTATACAAGTACCTGTTTGTGCAAGTGGGTTTTGTGAGGAAAAAGTGTTAAAGGTTTATAAATTTGAGCAGAGCCAGAAGAGATAGAGGTTTAAAAGTAACCAGGAGAATCCTAAACTGAATTCTGTTGTGAACAGGGAGCCAGTTTTATTGGGCCAGAAAGTGTTCTCTGTGCCTCGTGTTTCTGAGCAGCCTCGCTTGAATAACAAGTACAAACACTTCTAAGTAGAGCATTTAAATACATGGACATAATAAAATTAGTTGCCAATTTTCTAACAGCATAATAAACCAAGGTGCTTCCAGAGCGGGATGCCTCCAGGACAAAGAAAATGACTTTAAAGCGGGTGACCTGAACAATCTGTGCTTGAGCTCTTTGTTCTTCCACTAACCTTGTACCATTTGTTGTTCACATGGATCCTTCACACGCTGTCGTTGTGTCTCTGACATAATCAAGACAGATTCCTCTAAGTCTGTATTTGCACTCACTGGTGTATGACTGTGTAATGTTGTTGTCCTTGAAGATCCTCAGACTGTATCTCTTGTGTGCTAGCAGTCAGAACAGTGGACCAGTTTAGTTCAGTGAGTTCATTCACTTCTTTATGTTTCCTTTCTCGTACTTGGCTCGATAAGCAAGCCGTCCAATAATACTAATGATCCAAAACGAGCCTTTTTATAGTCAAGAAACTTTAAGTAAACACATTTATGCAGTCTTTGTAGTCTACCCTGAACTCTCTCTCACTTGCAGGTCGCCTCACCTTTCAACCCTCAACTAATGTCAATGTTTTAGTCTCCCTCCTCACACATTTCATCATGTTAGGAGTCTACTTTGTTTATATCCACACTGTAGTCATTTTTATTATTTAACCTGATGAAATGTGACCAAGTTTCTCTTCTGCAGAACTGGCTCACAATGCAAATATGAGGATTTGGACACAGCAAGGAAGCAGAAAGTCATAAAACTTAGTTTATTCACTACTAGGAAACTCCTCCTTCAGAGTGCTGGATTGGCTTCGTACCTCGGTGGCAAGTGACTTTTTGTGTGGGAACCAAACATTTTAGCTTGACCAGGACCACTTAACCTTATGAAAAAGTGCGGGACTTGTGTTCTGTCTGGCTCAGTGAGAAGCTTTTTGTTGTTTTCTGATAGCTCTGTGCAGGAGGTTGGACTCTGACCCTGGCTGATGTGGGTGGGGAGAGTGGATAGATCGGGATGAATAGAGTTTATTCTTCCTCCCTCAACTCCTGATTTGTGACCGTGGATGAAAAGCATGAGAAAAGTGAAAGAAATACGAAGATGCTCTAAGCTGGGATAATGCAAATAATTCCCCTTTTATCAATTCAATGCCACAAGAAGAAAAAGCATCAGTTTAAAAAGTGTATTCCTAATTTATGCGCAAGATCTAAAGGTTAATAGAAACATACTGTTATACACTAATACAGTAACTGCTTCACTTTGTTTCTACTTACAATCTGAAAGTCTAAAAAGCTGTTTAATTTACGCAGGTCTTATTCCAGAGTTTCGAAGCATTAATAAGTGGTTAATTGACTTTAAACTGAAATCATAATAACACAGCTATAGGAGGTCCTGCAGGGCTGACACACTAAACTAGATCGGTGTAAGAATAGATTTTGATATCTCTTAGTTCATATAATAATCAAATGAGTTTGCTGGTGAACAGCAGTGAAATTTACCTTGGTAAAGTTACATCAGCAATAAAACTTTAAGGTTATAAAACTTTACTTGAGTACTTCAGTGTGATCATACTTTATACTTCTGCTCCTTGACAATGCAGAGGGAAACTGCATCCATCTTTGACATTTATAGTTTCTTGTTTTGCAGATAAAAAAAGGATTTAATGCCATATAAGAAACAGCTACACCTAAAATAATAAGATTTGCTCCACTTTAATTACTTGAGTATTAAATTACTGCTTACATAGTTATGCATCTATAAAATAATCAATAATATAAATATAACACGCACCAAAAGGATGGCTTTTTGAACTGCATTCTTGCTCATTTTACTTAAATCACAGTGGTGGAATACTGCATCAGTTACTGTCATTTTGTTCACTTCACTTTTAATTATTTACAGTTTTGAAGTTTACATCTCTTGATATTGTCTTTCCAACTTTTGAACAGGGAATCTGAGCAGTAACATTTTCCAAACACTGTATTATGTTGCCTGTGAGCGCAGACACAGTCTTCTGAATCTGATAATTGAGTAACATTCCACAGAGGGAGTTTTGCATTTACACAACCACATATGGAGCAGATAATGTGATCAGATTTTTGCTTTATAGCTTAAATTTGCAAATTCACGAATTACAGTTTTTTTTAGATTCCCTTTCTTGGATTCATATTTGAGCTTCACTGGGCAGAAAGATCTACGTGCAAAGTTACTCTTAAATCGGACAAGTAGGACTTTGTGGCATCACGAATAGTTTGGAGGTCAATTTCAGAGCATCATAAAACTTACATAAGCAGAAATATGAGGCCTTAAGTGTGCATACACTGGGAATAGAGTTTGCAGGAAAGTAGTGAACACTCTGCTTCCAGAAATAGTTTTAGTCTTCTTCCTATATTTGATGGAAATAATCAAAAGAGAGAGAAAGGACAAGGAGAAGGAGCTCACATTACCCCGATTTTAAAGTCTCTGCATTGGCTGCCTGTATCTTTTAGAATTGATTTTAAGATTCTTTTACTAGTTTTTAAGTCTTTAAATGGTCTTGCTCCTTTTTATTTATCCAATTTGCTTTTACCCTATGAACCCAGTAGAGCCCTCAGGTCTTCAGGTAGTGGTCTTTTAATAGTCCCTAAAGTCAGAACTAAAACATACGGTGAAGCCTCTTTTTATTATTACGGCCCCCGTCTGTGGAACAGCCTACCTGATGACCTGAGGGCAACACCTACTGTTCATATTTTTAAAAGAAAACTCAAGACCTACGTTTTTAGTCTGGCTTTTAGCTAATCATATTTATCAATACCATTGGATCTTATTTATTTATTTATTCATTTTTATTTATTTATTTAATTTATTTATTATTTAATTTATTTATTTTTGTTGTTATTTTAGTCTTAGCTCCAGTGTTCCCTCATTTTTAATGAAAGATGGCGTTTCCTCAGTCCTCTTTTTATGTTTTTCTGTTAAAATCTGTCCCACATATCTTTGTATGTGTGTGTGTGTGTGTGTGTGTGTGTGTGTGTGTGTGTGTATGTGTGTGTGTGTGTGTGGGTGTGTATGTGTGTAAGTGAGGGTGTTTGCTGTATGTGGATTGGTGGGTTGCGGGGGTGGGGTGTGGGGTGTGGGGGAGGGGTGGTTGTATTTCTCATTTTTAATTTATTTTGTCCTTTTATTTCTATGTAAAGCACTTTGTGCTACAAATTTTGTATGAAAAGTGCTATACAAATAAAGTTTGATTGATTGATTGATTGATTGATAACGTGGAGCAAAGGTCTCCCAGCAGTGTTGTTAGGCCTACTATATGATGAGCCTGCGTCTTAATATGTGTGTTTGTTTATTTTTTAAACAAAAGTATAAATATTCATGTTTCCAAGCCCTAAAAAATAATCACATTTAGTTTATCAAAAATTTTTACTGTTCATAAAACTGATCTGTTTAGGAAAGTCAGTATTTTTCTGCCATGTTGAGTGTTTCATTATGTACATTTTAACATATGACAGTTTTAGAGAAGAATGTCTGCAAAAGAACTAATAATAATGTTTCCTCCTTACTACACATCAAACGTGACCCTCTCAACCTTAAAGTAAAAAAAAAACATGACAGGTAATTAGTAGGTAAGGAGCAACAAAAAACACGTTTTATTCTTTTTTCTTTTTTAAAAAATAAATTATGACTTGGCTATGGACAGAAGTTCTAGCATATATATTTTTTTTTACAACAAAAAACAGATTTTTACTGTTGAAATGTTACATCAACATGCCCCATGCTCATTTCCTTTAGCTTTCTTAGACCCATATAAAATTCAAGAAAACACCTGAAATGAAAACTGACCATCAGTAATAGTCAGAGGGGTATCTTCTCTCCGGTAGGGGGGTATCAATCAGGACAAGTGTGGCCGGGCAGGGTGCAGGGAGGGCGGGCTGACTCAACCTGCCACTCCCCGCTCAGGCCTCCACGGGAGCGCGCCTCTGCTGCTCCTGCGCGCTGTCACGCTTTTACTACCAACGGGCAGAAGGAATTCACGGGAGGAAGTTGCTGAGATTGGGATACGAACAACAACCACACACGGTGCCAAAAAAGAGAGAAAAACTAACCCGAGGAGGGAGAGAGAAGTGAGAACAGCGACAATTCCTCGCAGGAAACCGTAAAATACACCAAAGTTTGGAGTATGGACTAGAGGCGCCGGGTCTCAGCAGATGGAGGCGGCGAGAAGTTTGCTGTTTGTCGGGGCCGTGCTGCTCGGAGTGACGGGCGCGTTGGGAAGAGAAGGTGGGTAACTTTTACAGCTTTCCCCGACTAGAACACTCCAAAAATGGACACTCTACTTGTTAGTGAAATAGCAGCTCACTCTGTTGGATATATTTATGTAAATATAGGCGGTTCAGGAGCACATTCCTCCGTGACTCTGCGTCCTCTCAGTCCCTGCTGAGGCTTGTGGGATTTATGAAGCGCTGATAAGGAGAAAAATCACACCTGTCACTGAGAGCCTCACACCAGATTTGCTGTTTGGACCGAAAACTCCCACGTAGCAGCGTTGCACAAACACACACTGCTGCTTGTTACACTGCAACAGGTAAAGAAATATGAGAACCTGCTTTGCAGCTTGAGGGACTGAGACACAACTGACTGGTGCGTTTGCAGGTTTCTGCTGGTTTTGCTGTAAACAAAAACAAACCAACAACAACAACAGGCGGTGCATTGTGTTGCCCGGGATCATGACGATGTCAATTATGCACTTCTGGCTCCAAAGAGGACATTGTCTGATAGAGGGCCACTTGTCACACTTGGAGTTTGACTACATGCCAGCAAAACAAGAGCTAACTGAAAGTCCAAACAAGTGCAGATTTGCAAGACACAAATCAGGATATTTTCACTGTTTTTTTTTGCTTTAAAAGTCTTAAAAGTCTTGATTGAGCTCATTTATTACATGCTTGATCTGTTCTTTTACAAAGAAAGTTGCGTTTTCCTCCTTTTAAACACTAGTTTCTATTTTCTTCCATTTATTTTAGAGCATAAACAATTGGTCCGTTTTAAGTAATACAATTTTAAATGATTATTGAAGGCAAAAAAAATGCCAGCAGTTGATCATTACAGCCTCTTAAATGCAAAGTTTTGCAACATTTTCTACTCTTACATTGCAATAAAATAATGAATATATCTGGCTTTTGAATTTTTGGTCAGATAAGACAAGAATTCTGAATTTGCAGAGATAAACAAAAAGCATATTTAAGTCATTACTTTGCCTATATTTATATAGAGGTTTACATATGGTCTGTTAATTGAAAAAAAGTATTGATTAGATGCAACATTAGGACATATTGGTAGTTGTGTACGGCTCTCTTTAAAGATATAGATCTATTTATTATTACTGTTTTCTTCAGTTCATTTTACAGCTAAAAATTGGTCTATTTCAAATAGAGAAATTTTATTGATTAATGAAGTTGTTAAAATCATTCTCAAGTGAAAATCCCCATCATTTGGTCATTACAGCACTTTCAAATGTGAGGATTTGCTGCATTTCCTATTCATACATCACAGTAAAATGATGCACATACCTGGCTTTTGAATTTTTGCTTAGATAAAAGAAAACAAAGCATGTTTATGTCAATACTTTGGCTTTTATGAGTTTTTCTCAGCCATACTTTCAGTCTATTAACAAAGAAATAATCATTTGATGCAGCATTAGTACATAGTAGTAGTTGTATATGGGCTTCTGTACAGATATAGATCTATTTTAGGTGGCATCAAAAATGTCAATAAGTCGCTCAGCTGATTTTAAAAGCCACAGAGTGGACCAGGCTAATGGACAACAGTACTGACATCAATAACTGAGAGTTTCTGCCACAATACAGACTTTATTGACGTGCGTTTGTCAGTTTTTATCAACTTGCCCTGCTGACAAAGAACGCCTGCACCTGGCAATAAATATACAAGACATCACCACGATTTAGCTTTTGAGGAAATTTTTCCGTCGAAATATTTCATTCATGTCGTCCTTACTGTTGCTCCACTACTAGAATATGAGTCCAAACTATTGTCTCCGTTTTATTAGCTGCCCCCGCCGATGCCACTACGACTACACACACACAAACACAAACAAAGCCAATAGTCACAGGTGAGGTGATTGCCAAATAGGACTGCATTGTTTGTGGGAACTGGTTGGTGCACTTTACTCCACTGTGTCGATCTCTGAAGCATCAGCACTCAGAGTTAAGCAATGCAAGTAGATAAAGCTCAACAGTCTTACTTTCAGTTAATAGGCATTGTGATGTCAGTGTTTTTGGCTACACACACACACACACTCTGTGGCGTCCGCTGTGTGTGTGTCTTCGATGGCTTTAGCTGCGAGGGTTCATGTCCTCGTCACACTCCAGTGCACCTATTGAGCGAGACCCACTGTGTAGTGATTAAGTCGGACGGAATCGGCCTCATTGGCAGGTTAACTCAGCCGGTCGTGACTCACCAGTCTAGACTGTGTGTTACTGATCTAACTCACTGGGAGCTGAGGGAGAGACCACCAGCAGACCTCATTTCCATCCTCAGAGAAAGCTTCCAGCACCTTCTTCTATACTTTCTTTAAGTTTGAGTCATACACTTTCAGCCTGCATTTACAGAATGTAGATACAAATCTGTAGTCTGTGTTTGGGATGAGCATGTTCCTCAATAAAGTTGCATTTAGGGCTGAAACTAATGATGACTTTCATTGCTAATTACTTTGTTGTTGTTGTGAAAAAATGGTAAAATGTAGACGAGTATTCACCCAAAAGTATTCAATTTACCATCACAGAAGAGGAACAAAAGCAGAAAATATTGAAACTCAAGAAGGTGGAATAAGATTTTTTTCTTTTTTCTTTATTCAAAGCAATGAATTGGTGATTCATTTAACTGTTGAAAACTAATCGATTATTTTTTACAGCTCTAGCTAACGGATCTGCTGTAGTCCCGTAAATTCAAACACATTTTGTCCATAACTCAATAAAAAAACTGACTGCCATGGAGGAATAAACACTTTAAAGAAGCTGAATTACGACTATTTTGACTTGTTTTCTTAAAAAATGTGCTGGAACTGATTCACCAGTTTTCAAAATAGTCATTGATTACTTTAATGTTCAGTTACTAATCAAGTAAAAGATTCATTCTTGCTGCACTGGTTGTGTTGATTTTCAGTGTTCATCTCCTGCACAAACCAAGTTTCTACAAAAAACTTGATGCAGACTTTGTCAATGTTATGTTTTATGGTAGTTAAAATTGGATAATTATTAAGAAACAGAAATTAAGCGATTATTTAATGGCCGTCTTTGTGGCCTAAGGGTTTAAAATGATTAACTAATAGTCGTATTGAGTGGAGCTGCTACCTTCACTTCCTTCAGCATTATCCTTTATTGTATTAGCAAAATGATGTCATGGTCAAACAAATAGAATGGCACCAACTATAGTTTTAGTTGTCGATTGGCTTATTTATACGTATTTCTATTTTATTGTAATTCATACGTTGTAAATAATAACAATACCATATCCATGCTC
This sequence comes from Acanthochromis polyacanthus, assembly GCF_021347895.1. Classification (NCBI taxonomy): domain Eukaryota; kingdom Metazoa; phylum Chordata; class Actinopteri; family Pomacentridae; genus Acanthochromis; species Acanthochromis polyacanthus. Next base: position 12,812,108 of record NC_067131.1, on the reverse strand, counting down.
CCTGTTTGACAAACCACAGCCATAAATACTGTAAAAACTGATAATAATTTCTCAGTAACTTTACATCCATTAGCTGAAAATGAGTTATTCTTATAGATTGTTCTGTTGTATACAAAAAGGATTTAAAATGCAAATTAGAATCTCTAATTGTAGCCCTGCAGCAGAATGGGAAGTATCATTTGAAAGTGATCCTTATCATACTTTCCATCGCCACACAGTTGAAGGAGATCAGCCAATTAACAGATCTGATATTCTGCACTTTTCAGATTATAGGCATTTTTATTTTTTAAAAAGTAATTCCCGATGTTGCCAGAGACAATGTCCAGCCTACATCATGATCTGATTGGTAACCAATAAAAGCACCAGCAAAATAACAATCAACACTGTTGCATAACGGCTTTTCTACGAGCTTAACATTTGTAGAACAAAAATTCAACAATCGCATGCCAACCAGTTTTGTGTTCGAGTTTATGTTATTCAAGATTTTGACACTAAGATTAAAATTTTTTCCTGGAAATCTTTTGTATATCACTTCCAAATATCTGCTATTAGGCTGCTTAAATACTAATACTCTGTACCGATACTTGCCCTGAGAAAACCCTGCAAGGCCCCTCCTAGTTCATTTTTGTCACTCATTTTTATTAATATTATTAGTAGTTTTTGTCACTAGTAAGTCTATTTTAACTTGTTAAGGAAAGTGCCGTGTAACTAATACTGTTATTGTATTAGTTAAAAAACCAGCAATTCCATGCTCCATATCAAGATATGTGTTGATGCTAAAATAATGAAATTAATTCCAATAAAAATTTGGTGAATCTCAGTTTTTTCCCCAGAGGTAAAACATGACTTCATATCATAGCATAAATCAGTGTGATGACTGAACGCTGTGCAAACCGGCAGGAGCCTATTAACACATTAATGAATATCTGTTTTTAGAAAGTAGTCTCTTATTATTCATCGTATTTCAGTGCCCTAATTCACACTCTTTTTCCTGCACTCTCTGTGTATAGTCCTTTTAAATCCAGCTGCAGTTGCTTTCAAACTGTGCTAAACAAGTTGTACAGAATGTGAGAGATTTTGTGATGCTCCATTGCTGCATGTCTGTGTTTATGTGATTGCAGTCTGTCCACGACAGCATGAATGAGCGAGGAGTTCATGGCTTCAGTACAGTACAGATCCTGTTCTGCTTGTCTGTTGAGCAATACCTGTTTTTTCTTCCTCTCCTCGGCCGTAAAGTGACGAAGAAGAAAGAATGTGTTCAGGGAGGTTGGGAGAAATGTGAAGTTTATGCAAGACATGTTTGCTAGGATTAGGCCTGCAGTAGAATCGGGACTGACATGTTAAATCTGAAGGGTTAAGACACCGACAGAGAAAGTCCTGCTGGATCAGCTTGTTCTGTTTGCGTTGAGCTTTGCAGGGATCTCACCCATTAGAGGAGAGCGGAGGCTGGAGGATCTCGTTGATTGTTCTGGTGTGTCACACAGCAGGCTCTTCCACCGTGATTCAGTCCTACTCCTGCAGTAGCATCGTGTTTGTGTCACTTACCGTACACACTCTGGTAAACACACATGCACACTCCCTGTGCTAACTGGCTCACCGCCACACACAGGTGTGGCTTCAAGCTGGCTTTCAGTTTGTCTCAAGCAGCCTATTGGTACAACACAGCCAGAACAGGCTGCTTACAGTCGTCACATCCTGCCTTAAAGCCAATTTAGGACTAAATCAGTTATTGTTAATTCTTACATGATATAATCCACTACATGGAAAAAGGTCAGACTGTTTTGTACTATTGATAAAGTTAAATTTTTTGCAAATAAAGAGATTAGAGCATGTCCATTTTACCAACAACAAGTCAATATTTAGTCAGTTAATGTCAAATGTGCTGCTAATAATTTCAGATGACTAAATTAATGGTATAAACAGCTTCCTGTCTGTGATGTTTTAGTACTTATATATATAATATCCTCAGGTTTTGCATAGTTGTGATCATTCTAAGATTAAAACCTGAACTCTCAAAAAGTTGGCGTTGTTTACATCAAAACAATTGAAGATTTACTTGTTGATTAATAATGAAAACAATTCAGTTGCATTTCAAGATTCAGACACCTGAGATATTTAAGTCCCTGTTTCCATCTGTGAGGTATTTTACATTGATTGTGTATATTTACCGAAGAAATGAGCACAAGCAGGAAATCTGTAGATATCAGTCCTTTACTTGGTGCTCCTCCCCAGCCAGAGCAGGTAGGAGCTCCCTGTCTTTAACTGGAATGCATCATAAAGTGTGTTGCAACAGAGACTGGACGATCGACTTTCTGTTCATTTGCTTTTCTTCAGCTGACTTTACAAATATATTGTATGATGCATGCTAACTTTTTTTTGGTAATGTCAATATTGGTAAACAAGTTTCTATTACAGGTAGCATTAAAAAATGTGAAGTGAGAAAAATGTAGAAGCACAAACAGAAGTAGTTCAAATCACATCTCTTGCATATCTTGAGGCAAACTTTCCTCTGAGGGTTTTGGTAGTGATACACTCAAGAAGTAAAGGACAAATTCAAGCCTCGTTTTACTTTCACACTTTCCCACATCTGGTGCCTTTCCGCAGATGTGAATGTTGGATTGTTAGCTTAGAGAACTTACTGGCATGAATATGTTCCAACACGAGGGCCTGTTGGATGATCCCATACTTTTCCGGTGTCATGTTTGGGTGTTCTGACAATCTTACAACTTCAGCAGAATGCAGCCGTCACGCCCACGTCACATAGTGATTGTCCAGGTGTGCAAAGGTGAGAAAGTATGCAGGGTTTCCTGTTCTCTCCAAACGTCACCTTTGTCTTTCTTACACACTAACATCTGCCACTTTTTGTGTACATATATTTGCATTAAAAATTTAGGTCTTTGCTTGAAAATTTAGAAACGCATCATCTCTAACTAAAATTTCATTTAAACACCTTCCTCTATGTATGTATGCTTTACAGTTAAACCAGGTTCAGTTAAACCAAGCTTTTCAGTATTTACCCTGCAATGTAATTTACTATAACTCATGGCATGTACCCAATCAAACAGTGTTGTGGGTGGGACACTGAGACCACAGAGTGACTACACATAGAGAGAGGGGGCTACATCAGTGTCAAAGTGGTGAATTTTTTAAATAAATGAAATTACACAGAACCAAAAAACTATGGATGATCTGAAAAACAAAAGCTAAAATTGAATTTGGTAGTCAGCTGAGCAAATTGTCATTGGACCACAACGCTAAACTCTTTTATTTACATTTAGACAAATTTGTTTTGTTTTTTTTTGCTATAATTGACGTACATATCCCCCATTTGTTTTTGGAGATGTATAGAAAGGTACAATCTGACTAATGCATTAATTTGACAGTGTTACCGGTCGATACTGGCCTTTCAAAATATCCGTATCGGCATATATGTTGTCCAGTATGTGCCAACATCCAAGCTTTTGTACAGAACATAAAGCAGAATTAGAAACTTGGGGTAACTTAGAAACAGTGTCGTCACAATATTTGTCCAGCAGAGCCGCTCAGACTCCATTGTTTTCAACACTCTGACTGCTATCTGCAGCACATGTAGCAGAGCTGAACAGTTGGTGCAGAGTCGAGCGGTGTCTGCACAGTAATTTGCCGACTAAAACAAGGATCCCATAATTTTTCCTTTTCAGTATTACTCTTACATAAGGAGGTGTGTACATATATAATGACATTGGCTGATATATCAATATCAGATCCATTTTAACTCCGTTTTCCCTAATTCTTCAGTATTAGTTAGACTCTTATTGGGGGGAATGAGGAGTTGCTATGACAAGTACTTTGTGTCGACTATACTGAAGGATTAAGGATGGTTTAAACTTAATTTCATATGCTACTTGGTTGTTATGCTCTAAAAAGATTTCACACAAAACCTATTTCTACAGTTGCCTTGCTTCAAATACATAAAAGCCTTGTGTTTTTTATGTAGACTGAAATGGCAAAATGTATATTGTGCAGTCTGAATCAAGTTCCTGTTTTGTCTCCGTATTTAAGTCAGAACAATGAATCCACACGGAAGATAAATAAACTGAAATATCAAAAGCTTCCACACCAGAAGAATCAAAATGTGGAGAACAGGCAGGAGGGTAAAAATACACCCTCCTTCTTGGTGTTGTTAATCGTTTAAACACCTGAGCTGTGGAAGTTTCCATTGCCAAGTTACCATTAGATGCTGTGCAGGAACCAGCACTAATGTGTTTAAGTGTGTGTGTTTGGGTGTCAGTGGCAGTCATTAGTGTTTTATTGCCGATCTGTCAGACACAGTGTTCGTCCTGTGAGCTGGAAGGTCACAGGTTAGCGACTTGTCTTTGAACAAGATCTGGACCTCCAGCAACAGTGTCTGCTGCCCACCCCAGAGCCTTCAACTGGTGAAATACACACAAGCGTGTCATCTTTTAGATATGCAACGACGCACATTTCTGTGAAATGACACTTTACAGAGGCCAGAAACAGTTGGACGGCAACTCGCAGGATTTGAGAGTATTTACTTGGAAGAAATGAACGGAGAGAGGAAGATTTTTAGATAACTTGACTCTCAACCTAAAACAGATGTAATGGGTGAATTTGAAAGTAGAAGGCGGGGATAGTGACATGACAGTGGGCAGAGAGAGCAAAGAGAGTGATAAAAGAGGGAGTATTTTGGGCTGTGGGGATGGAGGGGTGGGCAGCTCCTCACAAGGCCACGCTCACACAGGCGTTGCTGAGAGACTTTTGGAGAGCAAACAATGAGGGAATAAAAGGAGAGGAAGCTGTGAACGGGCTTTGCGCACACTTTTTCAAAATGGTAAAAGTGCTCCGTTGTGCTTTCTGTTACGGCACATTTACCTAATCCCCTGATCTGGAGATGTGTGTGCAATTTGTGCGACTTCCAGGGAGTCCTGTTCCTGCTTCGGTATTGTGTCTTATTGAAAATTATTAAAATTCTGGAGAATAAAAGCACGGCTTCCTTCTTGGCTTGATATGTAACAATATTTTCCACGATGGCATTACTGAAAGAGGCAGTGATTAGTCATTTGATTTGTTATTTGACACAAGCTGCAACGGCTGGGTGTGTATTTTTGGCAGCTGCACTGTTAATCATAGACCCATTTGCTGCAGTAGCAAGCTGTCAGATTTTAATGGGGACCGTATTTATGCTTTATTGCCTGATACTCTTTAACTGAGTTGCAATATGGGTCAACGGCTGAGCACTGTGGCATCGTCAGGATAAGAACTTGATAAGAACACACCACCTGCACTTTGCTGAACTTCAGTGTATCATGAAATTGTGCCTCGTCAGCCAGGACTTCCTCTTCCTCCGAGAATGTATCAGAGTCCATCCAACCGTCTTTTCTAGGAGAGACAGAGATAGAACAGGGCTGGGGAGCTTTAATCAGGAGAAGTGGGTTGACTATTGAAGGGCTGTTGGAAGGAAGCCAGGGGAAGTCATTTATAACCTCCAAAGAGGAGGGACTGTCCACTGTGTGACTGCCTGCTAAGGCATGGGAGCTATGTGTCTGCAAAAGCCCCTGTGAATTGTAATGCTGTATGACCCTGAATGTAATGCTGTGTGTGACCCACTGTGGGGAATCTGTGCTTTCTGCTGCCAGTGGAAAATATATCGTATAGGCTGAGAGACGGACAGAGGCGCTGCATGTGGGTTTGTATTTCAAGGCTGCTTGCAAACAGTTACAGTCAAACTATGTGGAGTACATCATCACTCTGTGTTTATAGGAAATTTATGATGAATTTATAGGCCTACAGAAGATCCTCTGTCTTTGACTGAAGCTGCAATTACTGAAGTAATAGTCAACACTTAAATGAATTCTTTGCTTGTTTGATTGGTTTGAGTGTTTTTTGGGAAGCAAAAAGTTAAAAAAAATTCTCCGATTCCAGCATCTTAAATGTGAATATTTTCATTTTTTTCCCCGAATATCTTTGGGTTGTTGACCAAAAAAGACAGGACAAGATGCTAATCAACAGCAGTGAAAAATAATTGCTTGTTGCAGCTCTACCTCTGACTTCAACTTTCTGAAAACCCAAACCCACCAGTGAGTTTGAAAGGCATGTTGTTGTTTAAATTGCAAAATTTACACCATTTATCAGGGCTAGAAACTGTAAAAAATGGAAGAACCTCTTGCGCTCTGTTTGTGTGGCGTCTAAAAAATTAACAGAATCTTAGCGTGTAATCGTGATATGTCAATAAAAAAACCTTTTCTACACATCTCATTTTAAAAAATCTGCCAAAGTGGTTTGAAACAAATGGACACTAAGTGTGAGACAAAATATTGTTTCGAAAGTTTTAAAAAAAAAATCAACAGAAGTGTTATTGGAAGACTTTACTTATAAATTGTTATATTTCACAGGTTACACCTACAGTATTTGTTTTATTGGCAAGCTGTTCTAGACTTAATGTTCATCACAACAAAGGGACTGTGTCACTATAAAAGTTACTTTAATATTTGTTTGAGTAACGTCACCGCTGATTATTTTTATTATCATTTAATCTTTTCATCATTGTTAATTGTGACTGCAGTAAATGTTTATTTCCACTGTTGATTAATCTGTTGATTTTTTTTGATTAAGCAATTACTTGTTTCGTATATATAATATAAAATGTCAGAGAATGATAAGGACTATTGTTTCGCTTCAAGATGACGTCCTCTAAGGTCTTGCTTGTCTACAATCAATTTTTTGTCATAGAGGAGTAGAGAACCAGGAAACAATATTCACATGTAAGAAGCTGGAATCTGAGAATTTAGACTTTTTTACTAATTGAATAATTAGTCAACAGATGCTTTTTTTTTTTCAAAATGAGTTTGGTTGACGGTAAAAAAAGTTAAATTCTATATGCACTTGCATTAAAGGCATTATGGAGGATGTTTTTTTTTGTTTAATTTGTCTGATTCACATAAAATGAATATACTGACCTTTAGTGGACTTGTATGTATGGTCTCTAAAAGAATAAAAAATAAATAACTGTGGACATGACAGGACCTGAAAAACATCAGCCAATCAATGCGCTCGGACCGAGGCGTTTGGTTTGCTCCCTTTCCTGTCAATCAAAAACTTTCCGGCTCAGGCCTAGTTACGTAGATTACGTACGCCTTGGACTTACGTATTTTCTGTATGTGTTGCTTTGGTGTAGCTTCGTAGTTAGCTGGCGACTTGTTTTGCTGATCTTTTTTTACATAATGGCAGATAAAGATCCAGGGGGACCCAGCCGTAAAAGACAACTTCACGAGTGCTACGCAAGTTTCTGGAGGGGGGCGTTTCTTCGTAAATGTTAAGAGGGGGGAGGTTAGAGGGGGGTGAGGGAGAGGTTGTATGTGCGCATGCTACATTCAAAGTCGTAGGAAATTAAATCTCCTCTAATGCCTTTAAGTGAAAGGTGTTTTCTGTGTTGCAGTCTGCCTGGGTACAGACATGAAGCTGGCCCTGCCCTCCAGCCTGGAAAACCACTACGAGACCCTGAGGCTGCTCTACACTGGATGCCAGGTTGTCCACGGCAACCTAGAGATTACACACCTCCATGGAAACCCTGACCTCTCCTTCCTACAGGTATCGTTACAATGGATACCAAGTGTTCACACTAATGAAGCATATTCATTACATATAAAGTTTTAGTAATGCTACAAATTTCATTAAGTTAATTAGCTTGGCTAGCTTCACTGTTTTGTAGACTTATCTGTTTCTCGTCTCTTCCTCACCAGGGGATCGTGGAGGTGCAGGGTTATGTACTTGTTGCCCATGTTTCAGTGAGCCTGGTGCCTTTGGACAACCTCCGCATCATAAGAGGCAGCCAGCTGTACAACTCCAGCTACGCACTGGCAGTACTGGATAACACTGTGGCCAACCAGGGGCTCAGGACGCTCCGACTCCGTAAACTTACAGGTCAGATAATAGAGCTGCAGAGCTTAGAGATTTCCATCTCAGCCAAATTAATTGTATCAGTATAATCTACCATCTTTAAAACTCCGACGCTTTTCAATGAAATGACAAGATTTAGAAATTATACTAGGGATTTAGTGCCCGTCTTTTTTTTAGCACCTGTTACAAACTTTAAGCATAAATTGCTGAGGTCCTCTCATGTATTGTATCTCCTGCAGAGATCCTGTTTGGTGGGGTGTATTTTTGGGGGAACTCCCATCTTTGCTTCCCGGACCCTCAGAACATCATTTGGAGGGACACTTTGGACGAGCAGAACATCTACGCCAAGCTGCTCCGACTGCAATCTCGAGCCCCAAACTGTGAGCTGCTGATTGATTGAACATTTCAGACAGAAAAAAAACACTACAAGATAAGATAAAACTTCATCAATCCCAGAAGAAATTCTTTTGTTAAATATTGCAAAGTAAGACTATCTAATGTGTATTGAAGGGACTGACCTATGCTACAGTTTACTGTCCACATACAAGTAAAAGTTTACCCATTACGTTTTGGTTGTAGATGCCAGATCACCACAGCTGCTCCATTCATCACCAAAAAAAACGTGAAGCACATTGTCTTCCGAAATTAATGAGGGCTCGTACAGACCCTTTAGTGGACATTAAGGGGCAGCCCAAAGTAGGTGGAAGTCCTGTGACTGCATTTTAACGGCAGTAGTGTGAATGTGTGGAGTACATAGAAGGTGAACTGCTGTGCAAGTAGAGAACAAAAAGTCCTCCCAGTGGACTCTGAATCAACTAGAATACAAAATAATAGCAGCCACTATATTTTGGGGCACAGCTGAAACTGCTTAAGTGTGAAAGAAATCCAGATAGCTCAAGGGTGAATCTTGGTAAACTTTTAAGCCATTTGTGTTATTTAGGAACTTTCATTACAATAAATGTGGCACCATCCTGTAATCCAGTGTCTTGGTAACACATTGGCATTTCTCTACATTTTACTTTGAAATGAAGAACTGAATTTAATTATTGCTGACAACTATTGGCGGGATTGCAGTGAAATTAGCTGCAAACATGCAATTAACCCCTTGGATAAATTCTGTGGTGATCATGTCAATGCTTTCAAAGCTAATCCATTTCGAATAAACTGTACATTTGCTTTTTGGTTATAGGTTTAACTGCATAATAATATCTTAATAATAATAATATTATAATATCATCAAGTTAGCAGGAAAAACTAAGGTGCCAATCCATCGCTCTAGATCATTTTACTGAGTCTCTCATAATAACCAACATTTGTTTTAACACCCCTAGTTTCCCTAATGCATGCAAAGTCCCCACATTCACAAATTTTAATCATAGTATTTATTTATCCTTTGGTTTTGTAGTTTTTTTTATAAATTAACTAGATAATGCTGTGCTGTCCAAACTCTGCCTTCTCTTGTCTGATGGCAAAGTTGCTCCAGACTTGAAGGCAGAATGAAAAGCAGCCTATAGAGTGTGGTACGTACGACATCGTTTAGTCCGAGCCATAAAAGGTGTACATTTTCAGACAGTCTTCACTGAAAGGTGACACTGATAGCGAAAACAGGAAATGATCATGTTGCACTTGGTTGTCTGCACCTAAAAGTTCCACAAATAGTTGTGTAACATAGCAAAAAAAGTGAGAGAAAAGTTCAACACCTGCTAACATTATCAACACTTCATATCTTTAAATCACTGCATAAAGTAGGCATAAAGGTTGTAAGTTGGTTTTGGGAAATTACAGAAATTGTTGAATACATTTGACCATCTAAAGATAATTGTGATGCAGCATAGAGTTTCCTTACAGACCCACAGATCTGCTAACATGACTGTAGACTCAGTCTCTTTTCCTCTTGTTAACTTATATAACTGAGGGGTAAGTGTTCAGTTATCCTTACTTGTCATTGCTGGGTTTCTTCTTCTTCTGGCACAGGTCCAAATTGTGCCCCTCAGTGTGGGAAAAGCTGCTGGGGAGAAACTGCACAGGACTGCCAAACTCGTGAGTTAAAATCATGTGCACAATGATGCTGTTTGGTTTTCACTGGAAAAATACCCGGAGCAGGTGAAGTGTAGCTAAAAATGTTGACCGCCGACCTTTTTGTTTAAAGGGACTCGGATTGATTGTGCATCCGGCTGTCAGCGATGTAAAGGTCCTCTTCCCAACGACTGCTGTCACATGCAGTGTGCCGCTGGATGCACAGGACCCAAAGACTCAGACTGTCTGGTGAGTTTATCACATATTTGTTGTGTTGTCTGTTATTTACAATGACAACTCATTATGTTGTCAGACAGTCTTTTCTGACTACACACTAACTTGTTTCCTCCTCTCTCCAGGTGTGTCGTCACTTCAACAACAGTGGTGTGTGTATAAGGGACTGTCCTCCCCCCACCATCTACGACCCCGTCACCTTTCAGACCAAACCCAACCCAAACAAAAAGTTCACCTTTGGAGCCACCTGTGTCAAGACGTGCCCATGTAAGAACTTTAAAAAAAATCCTTTTGAAGAGAAGTAGAACAGCTTGTAATTACCGTAACTATCTTTCTATAGGGCACTTTCATGACAGTGGATGTAAAGATTTAAACTTAAAGATTTCAGTACGCTTAATTAATTGTAGCTTTTCCTGCTGCACATTCGCTCTTTGAATCCTCTGTCTCCCTCTTTGTAGATAACTATCTGGCTATGGAAGTGGCCTGTACTTTGGTTTGTCCACGAGCCAACCAGGAAGTTATCATCACCCATCCTGATGGACTGGAGACGCAGAAATGTGAAACCTGTCACGGAGACTGTCCCAAAGGTGAGAGATCGTGACTGTGGTTTTGCCTGTGTTGACACGTATGCATTTAGATTTAATACATCGTTTACAGCCATGGCTTTATTAGGTTCACATGTACATCTCCTCATTAATGCATCTCTGTGCATAATATGTCGACATCGTCAAGAGGTTTAGCTGCTGTTAATGCAAGGCATCATAATAGGAAACAAAGGCATCTAAGCGACTTTAGGACAAATACAAAAACGTCAAGTGAGTTTGGGTTCTGTGACTTGTTAACAGAAGAGATTAGAGTAGAACTGATGGGTTCAAGCTGGCAAAAATCTAACTGACTCTTAATATGGGACCCCACTGGCAAAAAAATGGACAAACATATGGAATCAGCTTCAGGAGTAATACTGACAATGTACCGAACTGTCGAGGAAGCTGAGTCAGAAGGCAATGCTCTCGATTTACCAGTTCATCTACGTTTCAGCCCTTACTTGTGATTGTGAGCTCTGAGTAGTGACTGAAAGAATGAGATCACGGATATAAGCACCCAAAATGGCGTTCTTCCGTTGGGTGGCTGTGCTCAGCCTTAGAGATAGGGTGATACATCGGAGGAAATTCAGATTATAGTTCTTGCCTCTTCATGTCAATAACAGCCAGCTGACTTGGTCTGGGCATCTGATCTGATTGTGAAGCCTGCTTGGTGTCTTCCTTTGGAAGTTTTCCTGGCACATCAGACTGGTAGGAGACACTGGAGCAGACCCAGAGCTCGCTGGAAGGATTACATATCTCATTTGACCTGGGAACGTCTTGGTTGTCCTCAGAAAGAACTGGAAAGGTTTGCTGTCACGAGTGATGTCTGGAATGACCTGCTTAGCCGGCTGCCACTATGACCCAACCCCCAAAAAGTGGAAGAAAATGCATGGGACCACATTCAGTTTCGCTTCTGTGTCAACAAAATGACAAAAACAAATCATCTTGATTTGTGTCAACAGTTTAGGCTGGTTCTGATGATGTAATGGTGTTGGGAGTGTTTTCCTGGCACGGTTTGTGCTTCTTAACACCAACTGAACACTGTTTAAAAGCCACAGCATGCTGATCATGTGCTTTTGTTAATGACACAGTTTACCCAAATTCTTATGGCGACTTCCAGCAGAATAATCACCAGCCCTCTTGAGCATCTTCCCACCAGCATGACAATGAATTCAGTGTAGTCCACGGTTTCCTCAGTCGTCAGATGTGAATCCAGTAAAGCACCTTTGGCTTGTGATGGAACAGGAGAGTAGCATGAATTTGCAGACAGAAAATTTGATGCAACTTACTACCATCATGTCATCAAGGACCAGAATCTTTCGGGCATGAATCCAGCACCTTGTTCCATCTGTTTCTTGAAGAGTTGCCCGTTCTGTCGACAAAGTGTGTCCTACCCAGCATTAGAAGAGGTGTGCCTGATGAAGTGGCCACTCATTGTATACTGGAGCTATCGTGAAGTCCAGCCCTAAAAGCTGTTTCACAATATATAGCTCAAACATTACATAAGAAATGCTCTGGATTTAATTTAATTATGCATTGAAAATTTTAAAAAAAGGAGGGGGAGTGGTTGGCACTTCTTCTGCAATTTGATGGCAACACCTTTGACCAATCGCACTTTTTGCACTTTTTGCACTTTTTGCACTTTTTGCACTTTTTGCACTTACTAAAGGTTTTTCCTTATGTCTGAATTCTTGCTTGTGTTGTACGTCACTTTGGACAAAAGCAATCTGCTCAATGAAATTGTAGAATTCTGTACGTGCATGACACGGTGATAGAGCACAGATGGTTATGGTTTAAGCTGCCCATCCTGATGTGCTGATGGATTGCGTGCTGACAAGGGTGGAAAGTGACACAACCTGTTTCTGCAGAAGTTGTTGTTTTCATCCGAGTTTGTCTCATGAACTACAATTAGTAAATTAAGTGACCTATTAATTGATTAAGGTACATCATTTTGATTTGTAAATATCATTCTTTTTACTTTATCTCTAGAGCTGAGTAAACTCATGCTGCTGAGACTGCCCATTTTCCTCCAAGTTGAAACTGTTTGTCGATTAACATATCCCTTCAAGTGTTCAATGCAAAACACTACATAATGTTTTTTAGAGCACAGAAGATGTCCTGATTTATATGTGAGATTTGATCTTTCCTTTTGTGGTATAATGGGCATCTTTAATAAATTCAGTTCAATATCTGGATTCAGGATAAACTGGTTAAAATCTGTAGTCATTTTCCTTTTTCATTTGTGTTGAAGTGTGTTACGGTCTGGGTATGGACAACCTCGGTGTCATGGACAACCACGGCATCACCATGGTAACATCTTCTAATGTGGAGCAGTTCAACAAGTGCAAGAAGATTTTTGGTAGTCTGGCCTTCCACCCTCAGAGCTTTGCAAGGTAAGAGACATACGGGTCAAACTAAATGTCACGAATTAATAAAATAAAATAATTACCTCAATGTAAACCTGACAGTCGTGCACTTTCAGAGACACAAGGAGCAGCTTGATGCCCAAGATTCTAATCTGCCACAGTGTCGCATCTCTCCTATTCAGTGCCTCAAATATTTGACTTAGCAGAAACTTTTAGTGCTCATTTCTTTGTGCGAGTTGAGCAAAGAGCTGCCACCCAGGCCAAACACATTAGATGTGCTTTACACACAGACTGTATGGTTTCTACTTTATTGGAGTCTTTATGTTCAGGAAGAAAATGTGGTCAAATTTGTGTGCTTACTAGAACGACAATCTCTTCTGATTAGAATCTTTTTCAAATGCTGTAGAGCTATGTTTGCTGACAGCGCCTGGACGGTCAAGAGTGAATTGTATACAATACTGAGTATAGGTTGAGTCAAACTATTCCACACATGTGCTCTGTGGGCATTTAGTACAAAGCTGCTGGATCTGCCTACGTGTCATGTAGTGATGCCAGATCTTGATAAATAATCTTCTGCAGTTCGTGCCAACTGTTCACAATAGCCATGCATGATATCCTTTGTATTGTGAAGTGTGAACAAAATAAATATGAGCTAACCTGAATCACCTGTTCAGGCAAACACAATGCAACAGCTTTGGTGTAAGTACAATGTATTATGGAAAGTGTTTCCCTGACAGACTGAAAGTTATTGTAATTCAGTGGCTCGAGTGTAGTACAAAGATGGAGGCAATTCTTGCTACGTCCAAGTTTAAATAGGAAAAGATCACACTCAAATTAATATTTTTATTCAAGCCAAAAAGCATCATAATCAGATTGACTTTTGCTGTCCAGGGACCCGGTGACCAACAAATCAGGCCTGACTCTTGAGCAGCTGAGTGCCTTCAAGAAACTGGAGGAGATTACAGGTGATGAACTGTTTCTGTAAGCTTCTGCCATTAAAAAGAAAAACAAATGCATTTTCTTTCACGTGCAGTTTACCCAATTCAGTCTACATTTCCATTTAATGGCAGAGAAGTCTTCTCTGCCAAAGTATTTATAGTATCCGTGTCTGACTTGAATTTGCAGGTTACTTGTACATCGATGCCTGGCCAGAAGAGTGGACTGACCTTAGTGTTTTTGAGAACCTGAAGGTGATCAGAGGCAGGATGCTTTACAAGTAAGACTTTCAGACTGCCTGTCTGTATGTCTGTGTGCTCACCAGTACTTACTCTTGTCTGTCTGTCTGCACGTTAACCCTGCACATTTTCAGCTAAAACTGTCGTAGCTTGCCTTATGTTGTGGTTTTATTATCCGCTTTATTATCAATAAACCTGCAGAAAAGTGGTAAACAAACATTCGACAAGATTGTTGAACACATTTTTTTTTTCCAGATGAGAGTAAGCACATGTAGAAAATCAATAAATTATTCAGACAACTAGAAAGAAATCATACAACATATGATATAATAATTACTAAAACATCGAAAAGTAAGCATGCATGCAAACTATTTATATATAATTATAGTTATAGAAAAAAAAGTGCGTCTTCTGTTCGTCATATCAGTGTCTTACTGTGCTGTACGTCATCACATGCCACTGTGTTGATGTCCATCTACCCCCAGTGTTTTGTGCTCTGTCTTTTTTCCCCCACCATGTGTCTGATTCAGTTGAGGCTGTTTGTTCACTTTCACTGTAATAAATGCTATTTATTAGCCAGCACTCCTTCAGAGTCTGTGGGACGGTCTGTAGTGCAGCGAGCTGAAAATAGGTCACAGGGACAAGTGTGAGATGTGCTCATGTGAAGTGGTGAGATAAATTGTAAATATATCCAAGCAATATGTTGTGTGTCTTAATCTTGTGATATGTTCTTTAAAAAATGGTGCCAAATAATATTTTTAAAACATTCAGGCTCTCTAAACAGCTTCTCATACATAACTTTGACTTGATGCTTGGTGGTGGCACTCATGAAATGAATAAAGGTAAATTGAATGGAAATTAACTAACTTAGGTTAGCAGAAGAAGAAATATACAGTGGAAAAAATGTTGACAGCAGAGCAAAGCAAATCAGAAAGCTAATTAATTAAAAATATTACACAATTCCTCTTTTTTCCTTTTATAGTTTTAAGGTTTTATTATGATGTATTGTAGATGACTGTCTGCGAGAATCGAGTATCACAGAATCCCTTATAGGAATGCTATCCATATTGTGGGAAATGTATCGTTAGCATCACATTGTTTGTGATTTCCATCCCATGTATTTAGCACTGTTTGACAATAACATCTGACATTATCCATTACTGTTCTTTGGAATAGTTAGTCTTGCTGTTTTTCATCAACTTAAGCTCCTTTTCTTCTTTATGCAATGTTATTTTTTCTTTCTGTAGCCTTATTGGCGATTTAAATTCTCTTGATTACATTTTCACATTTTTTCCCCCTTGATAACCTGAACCCACTGTCTGATTACTCTCAACCTCTCTGTCTCCTTAGGGGCGTGTTTTCACTGGCCCTCCAGAATCTACACATCCGTTCTCTTGGGTTGCGTTCGCTACGCAGCGTCAGTGGAGGTTTGGTCTTAATGTACAACAACTCTCAGTTGTGCTACACCACTTCTCTGCCCTGGAACGCTCTCCTCCATCCCACCCAGGGACCCCACCGAATCGTCAGGCAGAACCAGGACCCCCAAGTCTGTGGTAGGTGAACACAGACGTCATGTATTCAGAGCAGAAGGTGCACTAAAGTTACTGGGTTGTACTTTGTACATCATAGCCTAGTTACTCAATCAAATATAAGATTCATATATGTTTATTGAATGAAATTGCTGCTGTAGTTACCATGCAAAGAATAATGTTTTATAAAAGGCATTATAAACAGCATGAATAGATGTTGTTCCATCGTAAGTATTGGCAATTGATGAGAAGTGCTTGTCTGCAGTTATTTTTTTTGTTTTGTTTTTGCATTACTGTGATTTTTAAATATTTGTCAGTTAAACTTAAGCCTCTGCGGTTTTAGTGCTCATAAACTGACATATAAAACTAACCACAGTGATTGTGAGTCTTGTTATCTGTTTGAGGACATAAAAATGTCCATTGTGCTTCACGCTCTGTTGTTACTGTGTTTTCAGAGGCAGAAGGGCAGGTTTGTCACCCGCTGTGTGAAGGGGGTTGTTGGGGTCCGGGGCCCAGCCAGTGTGTGTCCTGCAAAACCTTCAAACGTGGCACTGAGTGTGTGGAGCAGTGTGACATCTATCAGGGGTAAGAAAGTGTGTGTGTTTGTCTGGGTGTGACCACTTTAAATCAATAAAAAGCCACCTAATAATGTTCTTAATATTACACTTTACCGTGTGTAAAACCCAGAAAACAGTTCTTCAGAAAAAAAACAGAAAAACTATTCAGGCATTCTCCTACAGTAAGAATGTGAAGATGGATGCATGAGTGGATCCACAGTCAAAGCAGCCACGACAGTAAATCAATCTGTAGGCTTTTAACTTAGTGTGCCCTTATCCACATACATGTGATAACACTGTGGTTCTTTGAACAATAACTGAACTGAGGTTGATATGATGTGCTTGTAACTGACATATATTCAGGATGACACAGCAATTTAATAGCGATCCAAGTGTTCAGTGTCCGACAGTCCATGAATGTAAAGCTGAAAATATCCAAATGATGAAATTATGCCACACTGAAAAACTTTTTTTTTTCATATAAATTGCAGTTTAAAGACACCCACTTTCATGATTCAACAAAAATATTGTTTTCTGTGCTTGAAAATATGGTTGTATCCAAGTTTAAGTAGTCTGGAAATGTATTTAAAAATTGTGTTTAATGGTCAATTTGATGATTAGACAATTAACTGTGTCTTGGATTGCATTGCAAGCGCATACAACTAAGCAATATTTTTTTGGATTAAAGCTTGGTTGGAGAATTTATCTCTCTGAACCCTGGGAAGACAAACTTTTCAGTGGTCTTGGAACTACTCATCTGTGATGTACCATTTGGTCAGGAAAATTATTTACATTATATATACAATATATTTTTTTTATTAAAGTCTCTGAATTCTGCATGTTTTATTTTAAAAATGCCAAAAATAAGTAGTTTTTTCTACCCAGATTCTGTTAAAAAAAAAAAAAGGTAAAGTTTTGTGCTGCTTGGTGCAACATAAAAGCCATTAGAGACAGTCATGACAAAAATTGAGGGAATTTCCATCTGAGCTGCAGGCTGTATTTACACAGAAAAGATGTAAGTAGTAAAATATCCCTGTAGAGTCACCAGTTTTTACCTGTATTGGGTACACCTGTCATCACTGAGGAAAATGTTGTTTGTGTTAATTTCAATTTTATTTTTTTAAGTTATACAAGAAAATGAACATTTTTTTTCCTTCCTTTTTTTCTTCTTCTTCTTTAAGGATTTATGGCATTATAACTTTGTTATGCTGCACAGAAGACATTTTACCTGTTCTGTGCTTCTAGCCAGGATTGTGCTGCTTTCATAAAGGTGCAGTGAAAAATGATCCCACAGTGAGTGCTTTCTCGCTGAGATAAAACCTGTCATTTGTTGTATGTTTAATACACATACTCACAAGACAGTTTGTGGTTCGGTTATGGGGTTGTGTTCCGGACTGTCGCTGCTTCACTCTGCAACATGACAGCGGTATTCTCCTCCAACTATTGTTATCATATCTTTGCAATCTTCACACATACACTTCGCTGAAAGTTGCCAAGGAATGCCAAACATTGTTGTCTTGCTCAGTGTGGTGCAGAGAACAAGTTAGCCTGAGCAGCTCATCAGGTTATTTGCAGCTGGGGCCCCCCATTCTAAAAATGTGTCTCCTTATGACCGTGTCAGGTGCCTCAGATAAATGCATACGACGAATGCCGGACTGCATTACGGGATGTTACGTTACACGCGCCCTGTGCTTGTGTTGCAGGTCTGTGCGGGAATACACAGACGGATCTGAGTGCAATGCGTGTCATCCAGAGTGTCGACCTCTCAATGGCTCTGCCTCCTGCCAAGGCCCGGTAGGTGTTTGTGAGAGTTATTATTTGATGGATTTGATGGTCTCATCTAACTAGTCGCATTTCAGAAGTCATTGGTGATCACTGAGAGAACATAAAGTATTTGAACGTCACCTGAGCACTCACTTTAAAGTATATTACTCTGACCAAAAGAATTAAATTGTGCTCAAATAGCTGCTGCATCTGGTTGGATTTTGTAACATCCAGTTCTGACAATCTTCTACACAGTTGCATACATTTGTCAGTGTCTCGCACAAGTGCTAACAAGCTCATTTCACAACCACAGACTGTGATGGATATATGTATGAGCAAGGCACAATATTTGAGCGAAGTAGTGTGTCCGAATTGTGTCCATACTCCATGAAACAGAATGTACTCTGAATGGGCAGCTGTAGTACATACTTAAAATAAAAATACAGAGTATGGAACACAGCCATATTCTCTCCAGAGTGTCCTGGTGTTTTCCTGGTTGGACGAGCTGAAAACACCTCATCAGGGAGGGAGGCGTCATTGACAGATTTTCCTCATCTGGGTTCTTTCAGTGTGAAGGTGCAGAAATTCTACTCTTAACCCCTTCCAAGTGACCAAGCCCAGACAGCCATAAGAGATAAATACAAATTTCCACCACTTGTATCCGCAGTTGTATTCTTTTGGTCAGTACTCCCAGCTTGTGGCCCGAGGTCAGTGTTGGCACGTAGAGCCACCAGTAAATCGTCAGTTTCAGCTTTTGGCTTAGCTCTCTCATTACCACAACAGACTGGTAAAGCATCCACAATTCCTTTAGATATTGTAGTGTTGGTGAAATTAAATTGTTAAATGTCTCTTGGAACTGTAGGATTAACATTTTTAGATGCTTACTAAATCCAACATGCATTTATTAAAATTGTAAATAATCACTAAGCCAGGGTAATGCTGTGCTCCAGTGGTCACCAAGTAACCAGTGTTCTGACTTAAGCTTCAGCTGTGGATGTTTTTGCATCCTTTTGTTTGTTTATCACATTTCCTGCATGTCTGTAGTGTAAGAACTACCAAATACATCAAAACACAGACAGTTTTGTATAAATCGCTTCAACCTTCCTCTCTGTGTGTCTCCAGGGTGCAGATAATTGCACAGAATGTCTGAACTTCCAGAATGGGGAGATTTGTGTGGCGAGTTGTCCCAGCGGCGTGAAGGAGGATCAGCAAATTGTGTGGAAGTACAGCAATGCTACAGGACACTGTCTGCCCTGCAACACCAACTGTACTCTGCCGTAAGTGAGCCCACACAAACAAAAACTCACCAACACACACAGTGAGAGTAAGTTCACACCTGTTGCTTTTCTGTTTCAGCTGCACTTTGTTGGATGAGAAAGGCTGCCCCATTGACACCAGGGCAGGGTGAGCTGCTTCAAGTGTTCAGGCACAAACAATAAAACAGAATTTGTCAGAGCAAGTTGTTTTGGTTTCAGCTTTTCTGGAAGCTGCGCTAAGCCGTTTCTCTCTGTTTAGGCCCGGTACGACCATCGCAGCTGCAGTGGGTGGAGTGGTGCTCTTCTTCATCCTGCTGGCGTTGCTGGTCTTTTACCTGAGGAGACAGAATAAGCTGAAGAGGAAGGAGACACTGAGGAGGATCCTGCAGGAGCACGAGGTGAGCACTGAAAATGATGAGAACACCATTTACTACAGGGTCAGTCTGCCTCAATTTACCAAATGCCCCACGTCTGACGATCTGTTTGACTAATTCTTTGTTAACAAGACTATAATGAATTAAAACAGATCTCGATAAAGAACTGAAAAAAAAGTAAAAATATATGTCCGTCATAGACAGTGATTTGCTGATTTGATTGTTTATGGTATCACTTTTCATAAAATTATTTGAAGAACTATGAGCTGACAAAACATGATTTTTCCAACTTTTCCTGTGAGGATCACTATTGAAGTGGTTTCATCTATCATACAAACTCAATGCATCTTCAAATATTGTCTGAAAATGCAAAAAATGTAATATATTTTTTTTCTCATAAATGCCATTGGTGCCACTCGCAGTGAAAAAAAAATCTGCCTTTTAGGGTGAACAATGAAGGTTTTATGGTTGGGGGAATATTGGAATAGAAAAAAACATGGACATTTTTTGACCAAACTTGCACCATTATATAACTGCTTTATATTAGTCTATCAAACGCTGTACCATTGAAGATCAAATGTACATCAATTAGCCTACAAAATTTCACGACTCTAGCTACGTTATTTCTCCAGTTATGACACTTTAGACATTGATCCACAGATCGGCGCGAAGAAAACGCCGCAAAAATTGACATGACCCCACTTTCTTTAGGAATTTTAACTTAACAAATAATATTACCTATGAATCCAGATTTTACACATTTTGCATAATAACATTGGTATGCACGGGGAAAAAAATCAGAAAAATATGACATGGTCAGACATATGCCTTTGTTAAAATTTGATGAATTGAGGAGGAATGACCGTATTTTTTTTTGTGATTGATTTTTTTTTTTATTGAGTTGTGCTACATACACTGGTTTTACATGTCAGGCATTTCATTACATTAGATGCACATCTCTTTCATCCCAGACCCTGTGTTACATTGGGTTTGATCAAAGTAGGACTTTAACTGCAGAAATTATTCAAATAAACAGAGTTATATATTAAAAACAAATAACATATATTTGCGTTCACACATTCATTCACACCTACACACTCTCCCCCCTCCTCCCATCCCTCCCCTGCTGTCCAGGCATGTTGGGGAAAAAAAGAAAAAAAAAGAAAAATTACATTTACATGACCGTATTTTTATTTTTTAAGCTGCACACAAGCTCCCACATGTAGCAACTTCTGCTATGTGTTGTCCTGGCTCTGAGATGAATGATGTGCCATCTGCTCCCTTTGTGTGTGCAGTTGGTGGAGCCTTTAACGCCGAGTGGTGCGTCACCTAATCAAGCTCAGATGCGCATCTTGAAGGAGACGGAGTTGAAAAAACTCAGGGTGCTCGGTGCAGGAGCCTTTGGTACTGTCTATAAGGTAAGCAAGCCACAAGCTTCAAAAGCGATGGAGATGAACAGCAGCAGTGTTTTGTTGTGGTTTTGATATTTACATTGATAGCTTTTAATGGTTTTGGTCACTGTTTCAGGGAGTGTGGGCTCCTGAAGGGGAAAGTGTGAAAATACCCGTAGCCATTAAGGTGTTGCGAGAGAATACCTCCCCAAAGGCCAATAAAGAAATCCTTGATGTGAGTACATGACAAACACACAGTTACAGCCGAAGAATGCACCAAAAACATCTCTTAACATCTTCGCTCTGTCTTCTCCCAGGAGGCCTATGTGATGGCCGGGGTTGCCAGTCCGTACGTTTGCCGTCTCTTAGGGATTTGTTTGACCTCCACAGTGCAGCTGGTCACTCAGCTGATGCCGTACGGCTGCCTTCTCGACTACGTCAGAGAGAACAAGGACCGCATTGGTTCCCAGTTCCTCCTCAACTGGTGTGTCCAGATTGCCAAGGTACATAAACAATGCGACAACATGTTGTGTTTTTGCTGATGCGCATACTTGTGTGACTGCTGGCAGATGTAAGTGCAGTGTCATAATGTTTCTGCTGATGCCCCTCTCATCTTATTTTTCCTTTTACATTTGATGTGGTACCAGTTTGTATATTTGTGGACACATGGCTTTGTGGGTGATGGACTTGTACTTGTGTTGGTGTAGGGGATGAGTTATTTGGAGGAAGTAAGGTTGGTTCACAGAGACCTGGCTGCTCGAAATGTTTTGGTGAAGAACCCCAATCACGTGAAGATCACCGACTTTGGTCTGGCCCGTTTGCTCGATATAGACGAGACCGAGTATCACGCTGATGGAGGGAAGGTAAGACTAGCTGTAGGAGCACCTGAATCATCCACAATGATTTATTTAGGCTATTTTTTAAGACGTGTTTCTGTATTTCTAGGTCCCGATTAAATGGATGGCCCTGGAGTCTATTCTGCACAGGAAGTTCACTCATCAGAGTGACGTCTGGAGCTACGGTCAGTGTCCCTCTGCTGAACTAATCATAACAACAAAGTTTAAATTAGAGCTTGACTGTTATGCTGTTGGAATTTCTCCCTCAGGAGTGACAGTTTGGGAGCTGATGACGTACGGTTCTAAGCCCTATGACACAATCCCAGCAAGGGAAATCCCAGATGTTTTAGAGGGTGGAGAGCGGCTTCCTCAGCCCCTCATCTGCACCATCGAGGTCTACATGATCATGGTCAAATGTCAGTACTTTTTTTTTTTTTACATTTTGTCTGTGTCTTAAAATGTAACCCTCTCTGAACCCCAAAACCTACCAGAGGGTTTGAAAAGCATGTTGCCTTCAAAAAAATAAAATAAAAAATTACATCATTTATAGGAACCACAAACTGTAAAAACAAAAAGAATCCTCTGATTTTTTTTTACTGTCCAGCAGTCCTTGAACTACTCACCTGTAACTTGCTGTTCTGAAACTTAACAAGATCTCAACTAGAAGCTCAAAATTGTGATATTTTATCCAAATCTCCTTTATTCTACATGTCTCATTTAAAATTGTGTTCTAACTACATTCATTCATTGCCCCATTGTGAAGCCATTGTGACTGAAGTGACCAACAGTAATGTGACAAAAAAATCAAGAATTTTTCAGCTGCACTGAAGGCTGTTTGTCAAATGAGAGACAAGAAATTAATGTAAAATATAAGTAATAAACCATCTATAGTTTGTAAATTCACTATTTTCTTCCAGTTTATTTAAAACTTCTGGACACTTGGAAAAATATTGTGCTTGACCGTAATTACAGATTAGATATTCAACATATTTTTTTATGATTTAGGACATTATAACCGTGTTATTACAGTACAAAAGAAAATTCTGAGTTGTCTCTACTTCTAGTCATGGTTGTACTATTTGCATAGTGGCACACGACTTTGTCTTGAGCCTGCTATGAGTAAAACTGTAACAGTAGCAAAAAAACATCCAGAAATTGCTTGAGGTTCAGAAGGTTAATTATTCATTAACTTACTGTTCTGTTAAATATAGAACCTGTTCAGTCAGTTGAGCAATTTTGGCAGCATAGTTTGGTTAATGAATTAAAAAATCAAAGTAGTCAAGGAAATAAATTTTTGTTTGTACCTTACTACAGGATTTGACAGGATTAGTTTGCGTTGAATTCGACCGACTGACATCTTGGTTTTATGTCTGGATTGCAGGTTGGATGATCGATCCAGAAAGCAGGCCCAAGTTCAAAGATCTGATCATCGAGTTCAGTGCCATGGCCAGAGACCCACCTCGCTATGTGGTCATTCAGGTACACGGATGTGTTCACATGATTTTATCTTTTGTGTGACGGTGCTCTCAGTATGTTATCGTCTACATTGTACTCTAGAGTATTATTTGTCTATGTGTGCCTGGTCACCCGTGGATAAAGATATACAGTATATAGTGACCTTATCGGTTAACAGATACTTATCTTTTATTTATTCTGTATTTTTCTTCCATGTTGCTGTTTCGTGTGACGCAGAACGACGAGGACATGAGCAAGTGCAGCCCAGTGGACAGCAGGTTTTACCGGATGCTTCTGGAGGAGGGCGACAACGTGGGGGAAATGATGGACGCTGAGGAGTATCTGGTGCCGCAGCCGAACCTCTTCACCAGAAATAAGGGAGACGAAGCGCAGGCCAATGGACCGTCCAGACACCAGTCATACAGGGTTAGTGAGGGAGAACAGCAGCTGTCCTCAGTTATTTATCTTTCCTCCTTCTTCGTTTACATTTACACTGGCTGATAATCTGTGTTGGAAGATTCTCTGAGATTTTAACATTCAATTCATAGCTCTACTATCATAATTCTCCCACGATTTTTCTTAATGGCAGCACTACAGACCTTTAATTTTAAACTACTGTCACTTTCACATGTTGCTGAATAAACTTGAGAGTCACTTCTATACAAGTCACAGCGACAATCTCAGTAGTTGGACCTTGTGATGTTTCTTTAACATCCTCATCCTCAGATCTGCCAGAAACACCCAGTTATCATCACTTTAATACATTTCTTGCTAATAAACAATGAAGAGACAATCTTACATTGTTAGGGACAGGACAATGATAGCGTCCATGTATATTTTCAGTGTTCACCGGTAACAGATGAGGAATTGGATTTGAAAGAAAATGTGCTACATGCAGCATGCTTGAAAACAAGAGTTAAAGAGTCCACCTGCTATCATGTCTTGCTGGACTAAGCAGGCATAAGCATTCTAATAAAAGATGTTATTAAAGGGAAATTTTGTTAATGAATTCACTGTGAGAAGACAAGGTGATAAATATTGTCAGAATGAAGCCATGAGGAATAATTACATCAAGGTAATGGATAAAGGTGGATGCTCTGTGTCTTTAGTTTATTGGTCTTCTTCTTTGTTATCTCTCTAGCAGAGCAGAGATCAGGGCTTAGATGTTGAGCCCTCCATCGCCGGTGGTCCTCGGAGCATGTACTCGTCCCTGAGCACTCTGGGTCGCAGCCAATACCCGACCTTACCGCTAGGAGCCAGCACCTCTAACGGTCTGTGGCCTCAGTACCCGACGCTGGCTCGCAGCCCCTCAGCTGGAGGCCAGTCTGACTCGGTCTTCCTGGATGGACCTCCAGACGACCACTCGTTGCCCCCAGCCAGCCCTGGACGCTATTGCAAAGACCCCACCAACCCCAACGGCAGCCAGGGAGACCTCGAGACGGACGGGCAGAACGGCTTTCTCCATCCTCATCACCTGCATCACTCACTGCCCCGGAGGAGTCATGGCCACAGTCACAATCATCCCCTGCCAGGTGAGTTAATGATTGCTTCCTCTTTATGCTCTCTAAAAACATTTTGGGAGAAGGAGTAACTAAACTTCAAAGTGTTTTTCTGACTTTTTTTTTCCTTTGTCCACCATATCAGAGTACATCAACCAGGAGATTAAGGATCTCAGACCAGGGATCTATGAGCGGCCGAGCACGCTGCCTCGTAAAGGCTCCAGAGTGGACCGACGCCTCCCTAACGGACTGAGCTCTGGTCACAGCGTGGAAAATCCCGGATACTTGGTCCCTGTGAGCTCCTCGAGCTCCACCTCTCCTGCTTTTGACAACCCGTACTACCTGGACCTTGTGGCCAAAGTGGCACCAGGAGCTGCAGGGGTGGACGGTGCTGCAGCACTGGAGAGCGACGAAGCTAACAGGCATGTGAACGGATTTTTGACCCCTACTGCAGAAAATCCAGAGTATCTTGGACTGGCGGACACCTGGAGTGGTCACACCTGAGGAGAGGGACTGGGAACTGAAATGAAATCACAGAGGGAAATGAGAGAAAGGGAAGATGGATATCTATGTGACAGAAATGAACAGGGTCATAGTAAAGGCATGTGGGACAGAACTTTCTCTTGATACTGACAAAAGCAGTCTGTCCCTCAGAAGTCACCGTATCACCCAGTTGTGACACATATTGACTCAGCACAGTGTAGCAATAATGTGGTGTCTATGGCATCATTTGTATTCATGTCTTCCTGTCATCAATCTGTGACTGTTAAGTGCCAAAAAGAGGTTCACTCGGCCTCTGTAAATAACTCCATACGTAAAGTTCACATTAGCCAAAAACCCGTCATGGTACGAGAAGAATCAGATGGTCACAGACTCATCCGACTGGATTCATGAATGCTGATTTTTTTTTTTTTTAAAGGACATTTTCTTTTAATTTGTTCAGTTTCTGTGGTTGTTTCCACTACATGAGAATCATTCATTTTACTTCATTTCCCTCAGCTGAGCAGCAAAAATCCATGTAGAACTCTGACAAAGTGAGCCATGATATGCATTGAAGATAATGTTTAGTATTCTGCTCACTATCTCCCGGACCTGATGGGGATCTGTAATACTCTCAAAGCCATTTTGTTTTGGACAGAGAAGGCTCTGCAGCCC
Source organism: Acanthochromis polyacanthus (assembly GCF_021347895.1). Classification (NCBI taxonomy): domain Eukaryota; kingdom Metazoa; phylum Chordata; class Actinopteri; family Pomacentridae; genus Acanthochromis; species Acanthochromis polyacanthus. The sequence continues at coordinate 12,786,021 of NC_067131.1, read as the reverse complement.
ATCTGGCCAGTAGAAATGTTCCTGAAAGAAAGGCATCCTGTATGGGGAAGACAGCGGCATTGTGCCGCACTGATGTATGCGGTTGTTGGTGTCTGTGGCTGCAGCTACTTTGTGGTACGAGGAATCTGTTATGAGGTACTAGCAGACTTTTTAAGCTACAAAGATATAAATTCTATTTTTGTTGTACAGACATAGTGTCTAAGTAATTAAGTTAAAGCAAACCTTTCAGGGACTGTCAGTTTTCTGGAGAAGCAGGGAGAATTACTTCTATTAAATCTTGCAAACTGTACTATATGTTAGGAGACTGTGTACACCCTCCAAGCTTGTGTTATCACAGTGAGCCTTTTGGGTTTGGTAGCTTTTCACTGTGCAAGATGTGAAGAATCTGCATGAACATACACAAGTGTATCCCTTTACAAAACAAAAAGCAGCCCTGCTGTTTGTGTTTTTTGTACGAGTGAGCAATCCTCCAGACACTGGAACTGAATGTGATTCTGAGGAGGCAACAACATTGCTCTGCTCCCTTTGGATAATCAATGCATGGCTCGAATTCCACTCGGCAACAACACACTGGCATCCCAGTTAATAATCAACAGCATTTTTTTGAAGGCTGTTTTTTTTCATGTTAACTGGTGTTGGGCTGGGGGAGGTCAAAACCGAGTCAATGGAGCCATTGTCTGACCCTCATGTCCTTGTTGGGAAGTCAGCGCTGTCCTAACTCACACATCCAAACATCGCTGTTATCACAGATTTGGAAAGAAAGAAGCAGTTTGCAGAGTTGTGGGACTCTGCAGCAGAATGCGGTTCACTGGAGGCTTGTAGTCCTGGACAGGTCTTGAAAAAAATGTGGGAGACATGATTTTCTTGTCTGCCCTCGTGTATTAAACAAACTGCAGCTCTTAATCCAGCTGCAAACGACTACTACTGAGTTTTAACATGTAGAATTTTTAAAGACAAACCTCTCTGAGATCCAAACGTATAAAAATATGTATGATCTCTCCACATAGTGAATGCAGTGTGTCATCAGTGGGAGAGCTGAGTTGTTTGCCAAAATGTGTAAAATCCCCCCACCCATTCACAGATTTCACTCTAAAAGTTTTGTCAGATTGTCTTTTATCTTGATGTTCTCATACGGGTTTTGAAGAGTTTTGTTCCAGAATAAGATCTTTAACAAATAAACCTAATTTTAGATTACAGTTTCTTACATAAAAATAATGTTGTTTTTTCTTTTTTAATAAAAAGATTTTATTTTAATACCATCAGTTATCCTATACTAACAATATTTAGAGTTAAACTGTTTTTGAAGTTTTGAGTGATAAGATTCACATAACCTCTTTTCATGTCTTGTATACAGTGTAGTGTTTTGGAATGAAACCCTTCATAAGTGTTGTTGCTGTCTGTTGAAAACCTCAAATCTCCATGAGGGCAACTTATTAGGAGTAAAGCAGATTTCAGGATAATGAAAGTGCATTATTGCATCGCTACTGTTGAAAATTGAAAAAGGTTCAAGAAAATTTATAGGTATGGAATTATGTAACCCTGAACCCTCGTGTTGTCCTGCGGGCCAAAATTGACCCGTTTTAAAATTTGAAAATGTGTGTGTGTGGGGGGGGAATCACAGTGAAACTTCTGATGTCCACGTTTTCAACATTTTTGGGAAATCTTTGAACATTTTTTGGTGGAAAGAAAAATGTTAAAAATGTTTCTTAAGAACTTTCACAAAAAAACAAAATCCAGCAAATTTCGCTGGATTTTGGTTGATTTTTTTTGTGAATGTTATTAAAGAAAATATTAGAAATTTTACTGATATGTGTGTAATCACTTTAGATATTTTTAGATTTTTACTCATTTTTTGAAAATATTTACAAGAATATTCTTGCCACATTTGGGGGATTTTTAAAAAAAATGAAACTTTTAAGGAATTATTGGAATTTACTTCCTGAAGGTTTTGCAAATTTTCAGAAATTTGGAGATTTTGTTGGTGAATTTTGGGATTTTTTTCAGACAAGGAAACAATATTTTTTGGTGCCCGTAAATGAGGACAACAGGAGGGTTAAATGGAACTTTTTATTAGACAATCATACAACCTTTAAATTTTCATAAGTTGCATCAGCAGCAGTAAGGAAATTAAAGCTTTTAGGGTAGCTATTTAAAAAAAAAAAGAAATATAGAACTTGAACATGACTTCTGCTGGAGATACATGGCTTTTGCCAGACTGTAACAACGTTATAGCACAGATCACAGATGTTCCCTTTCTTTAAGAATGTGATATTTTTCTGGTTACTATGAAACCATGTCATAGATTTTATATGCAATCATAAATAACCTTCTGGTGTTTACACTGTCTTGTGATTGTGATGTCTCATGAAACCTGCATACCGCCGAGGAATCTCACAGACGACGGGGCTGATCAACCTGCCGTGTCCTTTAAAACCGTCTGTGACCTTCCTCTAGTTGTTCTTTGACGCAATTATTTTGATATAAAACCACTCGGCTGGACTTAAAGCAGCTCTGAGCCTGAGGACTGGCACCGGTCACGGTCTGGTGATTTATCGGTAACGCGTTGAATTTCCTGCCCTCGTGTCGTCGAGCACAAATGTTGAACCACGATCAACATTCTGGCTAAATGTAAAGATGGTAAATGGATGTAACTGTGTCACACTGATACTGAGCAGATGAAACGTAGACGAAATGAAAATGGGGCCTGAGGCTGCTTTTGTTAAACATCTACAAAAGTGTGTTGATACGTCTCAGATGTGCCTAAAGCACGTAGCTGCATGTTTTCATCTAAAGTCAGGAACAGCTAACTAACAGGAGTGTGCTGAAGGTTTTCTTTGAAAGTCAAATATCTGTAATTTACACTTTGAAGAAAATGTATCTTTTGTACTTTTTATGTGAATATTCTTGTACCTTTCAGAGTATGAATAATAACCATTTTATGGGGAGTTTTTACATGCATCTTTTCATTTTTGGTCAGTAAGTCCAATCTTGTAAATGTGTTGTGTATATAAATAAAAACAATCAGTTTTGGTAGCTCATTGGATTGGATGCGTGGCGACCAGTTGCTCTCCTGTGGAAGGAGGGGAGAGTAAATACATGAGAGAATATTTCATGAAGAAATTTTTATATTGTCTGCATACATTGTGTGTGTCATTAAACGCTTATAAAACACTAAAACCTGCTGTAAACCTTTATAGTTAATGAAAGACTGGATGATTCTGTTTGCAATTCTCTTTCATTAAAGGAAACTGAATTAAAACGGAAAATCTGCAACATGTCAGACATTTGAAAAGAGCCCATTATATGCTAATTGTTCCTTTGGCAAGACTGTATTGTGACTATAATGATTGAAAATGGTCAGTAACTGTTTTTACACAGTTCTGTTCTTGTAAAAATACATATTGAATGTATTAAGTTCAGTCTCCGTAAATGTGACAACTCAACACAATCCACTATAACAAATCGTTCCTGCCACCTAATGGTGATGAATGGAACTACAACTACTGTTTTTTTTTATAAGGTTAAATCTAAACCAAATATGTTTTTAGTCTCAAGCATTGTGTAAATGGCACAAACCGTTACCACTACAGCCCATCATAAACACTCTTACACTGAACAACATGAGCTCTTCAGACTCCCCAGATTGCCCAAATAGAGCAGAGGCATGACTGTGCTCCCTGCAGTCGGCATTATGAGGACAGGTATGGCTAAAAAGCACTCAAACTCGTGTTTATCAGTAAATATCAGATGCCCGAAGCCGTAGACCAGCACTGGAGGGTAGGAGGTGACGGTCATGACCATGCTGTTGGTGATGATCTGGAGAGCCTTCTTCTTCCTGGGGTGCAGGTCGCCTCCTCCATGGTACCACTTCTTCAGAATCCACAGGATGGAGGCGCCGCAGATGAGAATGATGGGGAGCCCTATGACCAAGGGCGTCAGTTTGTTTTTAAAAGTGGGGGGATGGAGACCACAGCACTTTGAGAAAATGTCGAAGAACGGCGGCAAAATGCCACAAGCTGGGCTCGAACTCATAACCACCGCACCAAAGGTGAAGGCCCAAACTGTTGAACTATCGGTACATACAGATAGAGGGGTCTGTGGGTCGCTATAGTACTAATTCTCCCGGGCCGAAATTTTGCCCCTGCACGCCTCTGGTCGGAGCTTCCACTTGGCACAGGCACAAATTTAGCATCTGCGCGTTTTGTTTTTTTTTTTTTTTTTTAACCTCACGAAGGTGTGCTGCATGTCTGTGCAACTCTCGGCCGAGTGCGGATGGTGCGTTCAGGAACGTCGGAATTTTCTATACTGTTCTATACTACTGAAAATAACTGGGTTTACAACGGCTTACATGTGAAGAATTTGAATGTGTTGGAGACAAAATGACCCCTGACAAAAAGTAGGGGGGACACGTCCCCACCGTCCCCCCCCTAAACTGACGCCTATGCCTATGACGTACACCAGCATGGCCCAGGCGCTGTGGTTCAGCTCCTCTACGACCACAGACACGCTGCCTTGAGTCACCGTCAGAGTCCAGACGGCAGCAGCCATGAGGACCCGAGGAGTCAGACTCTTCTTTGAGCGGTACGTGACTGGATGGACCACGGCCAGGTAGCAGTCCAGACAGATACACGCCGTCAGAAGAGGCCGCCCAGCCAGGTTTAAAGTATACAGGAAGTTGCTGACCTTCTCGAGGGAGCCGATGTTCCAGAAGATGAAGTTACACAATCCGAGCGGGACAAAAAACAAGAAAACCAGGTCCGTGACGGTGAGGTTGAGCATGAAAACGTCGTTGGGGGTGATGGAGGCTCCTGCTTTGTGTCTCTGAAGAAGCTCCCAGAGGACGGAATGCATTCCGGACATCCAACCAGAGAGAGGAGAGCGCTGAGGGAAGCCCAGACTATGACACCTGCCATCGTGTGGCCGCAGTGTCCAAACTGATCCTCCACAGGATCACTGAGGTTGGAGGTCATCCTCTCAAAGCGGAGATGGAGGAACATTTTCAATCAGTTACTGCCTACAGCTGAAATAAAACAGACAGACATGATTCACTAACTTTAAAGCTTCACACGGCAAGAAGAGATCTGTCAAATGTTCATCTTACCTCAAGGATCGGACTTGGTTTTTGGGTAACATGTTGCAATCATGCAGCCAGTTTGTTCCGCTTATGGAAATACTGATTTGAATATGAAAGTCACAACGACGAACATCTTCCAACGTTGGCCGGACGTTTTTTAAAGCTAGAAATCAAGATGATTGTGGGTACTGCAGATTTGATTAGTTCACATGTGGTTAGAAGAACTGGTTTACTCGATAACGATACATTAAAATGAACAGTTAAAGGTCAGAGGTCAAGAGGTGTGACGTGGAGCAGAGTGGTTCAGTGTACAAAAGTGAGGCACTTGTATTATTTTCATTTTATAAATGGTAATTAATAAGCATAAATTGTGCTTTTTTTTAACTTAAATTTTACTACATTACTCATGTTTGTATTTCACCTGCAAAATACATTCAACTGCATTTGATTAGTTTGAAAACTGCTAAATAAATATTGATTGATTGGTTGACTTTAGAATATATATCAATACAAAAACCCACATTTTAAGTGTTTATTAAATCAGCAGAAAGCCAGAAGAATCGAAGAAGACCAGAACTGCTTCCCAAAATATGAAAAAACTGAAAAACCAAGTGAAGAATTGAAACAAATACACAGGTCACTTAAAGAGGAAGAAACAAACAAAACATAACAACTTCACAGCACAATGTTAGACTGATGATGAGATGCTGAGCTGGTGGCTGATTTTACGTCTTTTAGTGGTTCTTTACTGATTTTTTTTCTCTGTTTGTGATGGTTTTGCATCTGTTCTTGTAAATTTTCTATCTATTTTAGCGAGTTTCAATCGTTTTGTGGTCATTTTGTGTGTCTTTGCAATCATTTTGAACATATTTGCATTCTTTTTGCATGTCTTTTTGTCATTATCAAACATTTATGAAAAGATGCATTTAGTTTAATATGCTCTTATTCAGCACTATGATGCAGTAGGCCTCTAAGCAGGATCCTTGGTTCAAATCCCAGCCAGAGCATGGAGTTTGCATGTTCTCCCTGTGCATGCGTGGGTTTTCTCCGGGTACTCCGGCTTCCTCCCACAGTCCAAAAATATGCTGAGGTTAATTGGTTACTCTAAATTGCCCATAGGTGTGAATGTGAGTGTGATTGTATATGTAGCCCTGCGACAGACTGGCGACCTGTCCACGGTGTCCCCTGCCTTCGCCTGAGTCAGCTGGGATAGGCTCCAGCGACCCTAGTTAGGATAAAGCGGCGTATAGAGAATAGATGGATTCCAACTTCACAGTACTTATTTAATTTTAGATTATCAGACAGCTTCCCTGTTGGCTTTCCACATACATTCATGAATAGTCTTTAGGGTGACACATTACATATGGCTCTGGGACAGATTTTGTTTTCCGTCATGCTGTGTAGTTTTTCCAACATAAGTCTTCAATACCACAGTATGTAAATGGCATTTGTATGTGCCTGCACACCTGTGTGAGCACAACTGTCATGAAAAATGATCTGCCTGCCTTCATCATTTACATTTGCAATGTGATCATTGCACATGAGGGACCCCATGTAAATCCGTCATGGAAAGGACGTTTTTGATTTTACTCTTGAAGTTATCTGAGCTTGTAAACAGCAGTAAGACTTTTTATTAGAGCTTTCTGAACAAAGGCTCAGTCTGAGGGTTTGGAATTTATAATAAGTTTTCTGCAGAAGCTCTGTGTATTTTTTGCTCTGATGTGTTATCCCTAATCAAAAGCCAATAAAAATTTAGAAGACCCAAAGAGAACTGTAGAGATGAATGTTTTGAAAATTAAAGTTCAGCACTACTAAAGCCACACTTTAGCACAGTTCAAAAGTTGTCCATGTCCGTCTATTGATTCTGAGAAGGACCTGTATATACCTGAATATACAAACCCAATTCCAATGAAGTTGGGATGTTGTGTTAAACATAAATAAAAAAATAGAATACAATGATTTGCAAATCATGTTCAACCTATATTTCGTTGACTATACTACAAAGACAAGATATTTAATGTTCAAACTGATAAACTTTATTGTTTTTAGCAAATAATCATGAATGTAGAATTTTATGCCTACAACATGTTCCAAAAAAGCTGGGACAGGTGGCAAAAAAGACTGAGAAAGTTGTGGAATGCTCATCAAACACCTGTTTGGGACATCCCACAGGTGAACAGACTAATTGGGAACAGGTGGGTGCCATGCTTGGGTATAAAAGGAGCTTCCCTGAATTGCTCAGTCATTCACAAGCTAAGATGGGGTGAGGTTCACCTCTTTGTGAACAAGTGTGTGAGAAAATAGTCAAACAGTTTAAGGACAATGTTCCTCAATGTACAATTGCAAGGAATTTAGGGATTTCATCATCTACGGTCCATAATATGATCAAAAAGATTAGAGAATCTGGAGAAATCACTGCATGTAAGCGTCAAAGCCGAAAATCAACACTGAATGCGCGTGATCTTCGATCCCTCAGGCGTGTAAAGGACATCACCACATGGGCTCAGGAACACTTCAGAAAACCACTGTCAGTAAATACAGTTCAGCGCTACATCCATAAGTGCAACTTAAAACTCTACTATGCAAAGCAAAAGCCATTTATCAACAACACCCCGAAACGCCACTGGCTTCTCTGGGACCGAGCTCATCTAAGATGGACTGATGCAAAGTAGAAAAGTGTTCTGTGGTCTGACGAGTCCACGTTTCAAATTGTTTTTGGAAATTGTGGACGTCGTGTCCTCCGGGTCAAAGAGGAAAAGAACCATCCGGACTGTTATGGACGCAAAGTTCAAAAGCCAGCATCTGTGATAGTATGGGGTTGTCTTAGTGCCAATGGCATGGGTAACTTACACATCTGTGAAGGCACCATTAATGCTGAAAGGTACATACAGGTTTTGGAGAAACATATGCTGCCATCCAAGCAACGTGTGTTTCATGGACGCCCCTCCTTATTTCAGCAAGACAATGCCAAACCACATTCTGCACGTGCTACAACAGCTTGGCTTCGTAGTAAAAGAGCGCGGGTACTAGACTGGCCTGCCTGCAGTCCAGACCTGTCTCCCATTGAAAATGTGCGGCGCATTATGAAGCGTAAAATACGACAACGGAGACCCCGGACTGTTGAACAGCTGAAGCCGCACATCAAGCAAGAATGGGAAAGAATTCCACCTACAAAGGTTCTACAATTAGTGTCCTCAGTTCCCAAACGTTTATTAAATGTTGTTAAAAGGAAAGGCGATGTAACACAGTGGTAAACATGACCCTGTCCCAGCTTTTTTGGAACGTATTACAGCCATAAAATTCTAAGTTAATGATTATTAGCTAAAAACAATAAAGTTTACCAGTTTGAACATTAAATATCTTGTATTTGAAATGTATTGTATTGATTGTAATGAAATATAGGTTGAACATGATTTGCAAATCATTGTATTCTGTTTTTATTTATGTTTAACAAAACGTCCCAACTTCACTGGAATTGGGTTTGTACAAAGCTGCCTAGATGGTATTTTTCATAGTATTTTCCTGTAGTTACCCTGTTGAGGATCAAGTCATCCACTGCAGAGAGATAGCATTTTAGTTTCAATAATCGGGACAAAACAAGTGAGGCCAAAGCTTTATTAATAGTTTTATTAATATGTTTCACACCCTAACATTTAATTAAACACACAAGTCCCACAGCAGACATGCAGAGTCTTAAGAAAAACATATTTTAAAATGTAGGAGAGGTTTGGTTGTTTCATTATAACTATCTTTTTAAAGACAAAACTACACATTACAACACACATATAGTACATTGTTACATGTTTAGAAAGGAACAATTTAACATTGTACATGAAATCAAGATGAGAACACATCTTCTAATCTAAATTTACACATGATAACAGCACTGACAACTTTCTATTGTATCAGTTTGTCCTACAGTTTTAGCCAGAAGCAGGAACAGAAATCACTGGTTTTTGCTGGCACCATCTCAGCCTGAACAACCCAGTTTCCCAGTATTATGTAGGTAGATTAACGGCATGACAGCAGACCCGACAGTGGAAGTAATGGTAGTTGGAATTGCGATGCTGTATTTGAACATTTCACGATCGCTGACCAGAACCTTCCCAACTATCGAAAGAATTACAGAAGGGAAATAAGAGATGACTGCAATGACCAGGCTGTAGATGAGAGTCTGAATGGCTCGTTGCTTCTGAGGGTGAACGTTTTGTCTGTCAGAGTCAGACTTTATTAGTGTATGTACAATAAAAGAGTCAGAGATAACAATTATTACAACAACAACTAGAAATATCACAATGATAGCAATGGCAAAGCTTGAATAGTCAGATAAACCATATATAATCCCATTTACAACTGTCAGAGCCCAAACTATTCCCACTACCACAACCCTGGGAGCCAGACTTTTCTGCTTATGATAAAGGATTGGATGAACTACAGCCAGGTAACAGTCAACACAGATACAAGCCATCATCAGGGGTCTCCCACATACACTTAAGGCATATATGCCGTCCCAGACGGCTCCAATCTCGTCTATCTTCCAGATGAAACTATTTAATAATCCAAGTGGGATGAAAACCAAGAAGACTGCATCCATGGTGGAGACGTTCAGTATCAAAAATTCATATGGTGTGAAAGGAGCCCCTCTCCTGTGTGTCTTAAACATCTCCCAGAGGATGGCAGCAGATGCAGGAAAACCAACTGCAAAGCACAACATTGAGGCAGCAGCCCAAACAGCAAAGACCCATTCAATGCCTTCATAGGATTCAAAGTGTCCAAATGAGTTGTTGGGCCAATAATCGAGAGGAAAATGCGACTCGAGCAACATGATTGAGCAGAGTAGCGGATAGAAGACCTGACAGAGAAAAGCACAGGTTCAGAGCATGAAAAAACTACAAGCAAAAACCTTGTAAACCCTGTGTAGAAACTTCAGTTCCTTAATTTTAATGTTAAATAGAAAGTAGGAAAAAACAAGTGCAGACATACCTTTTCACAAGGTTCTGTGAAGCTGTTTGTGCAGAGCTCCTGCTGTGTGGCGTTGCCTTGACTGAAGTGTCAAACATCTGCATGAACTGCTGCACATATTCATGTTGAACCATCCATCAAATTCATAACTCGCTGTCAGTGGACGTTTTGCAAATCCTATTCTTCATGGAAAAGAGCAAACCCACAGAGCTCAGGAGATTTACAAAAAAAGCGAGATAATTTGCCGAATCAGTGTCATTTCACTGTTTCTGATTCGACTGTGGGTCAAAGGAGGCACTTAAGCATACAGAAGTAGTATTTTTTTGATGATGTATCTACTAAATTAAGCACGATGGAACACCTGAGCTCACATGAACTCTATAGTGTGTGTGCATCAGCATATCACAATCCACTGAGTTGATCGCTGTTATTCGATGTCATTGATGACCTTAAACATCAAATAAAAGTTTATTGTGAGAATATTTGTGAGTTGGCTGGAGTTTTCCTATTGCTTTTGCTTAGTCAATGATGGAAGAGTCCAGACTTCTCATGAGGTTCCTCCATGTTGTTGACAGGAAGTTGCTGCTGGCAGCAGGAAATACTCCCATCAGCTGCTCCAGTGGTTTATATGGTTTGGTTTCCTTCTCAAACTTGGTGAACATCCCTTTGATGTCTTTGAAGTCTGAGGCGAACGGGGCATAGTGGAACGGGAAGTACCACTTCCAGGAGGCATCTTATCTTATCTTATCTTATCAGCATGAATCACTCGATCCGTTCCATGTTTCTTGGTGATCCATTCTGTTAGCCTAGCCGCGCTAGACCCATGCTCTGAAGACGCAAGGGTCTAGGCACGCTCGACAGGGAGGGAGGCGGGCTAAAAGGTTGTCTATCAAATCACTCTGCAGCAACTGGGTAGGTATACAACCAATCAGTGCAACGAATAGGCTCCTAGAGCGCTGGAAATCAGACGATGCGGTAGTTTGGTGAAGCCTTATTTATACAGTCAATGGGTGAAGCTCAAGTATATTACAGACATGTTAACACAAAGATTATTCAGAGTCGGTGCTAATGGAGCTCAACGACTGTTGTCGTTTTTGTTGTCGACCCTGGCAGAGAATTAAATTCGTTGCTGTGGGTTGTCTAGCATGGCTAGGCTAGTTGTTTCCGGTTGTTTCTGTCGCGCCTCTGTCGTTACTTAGTTACGCCCGCCTTCTGACTCTACACTTCATGGTGATTCGTCGGCCAGTTTTAGGAGCATCCAACCTCAAGCCTTATGGAGGGTAACTAGACCCACCCTGGCAGAGAATTAAATTCGTTGCCGTGGGTTGTCTAGCGCAGCTAGGCTACCATTCTGTAGTTGTTAAGACATTTCTCAAAAACATGAAAAATGTCAACCTGCTGATGGCACTAGAGTCAGTGTCAGTGCATCACCATCAAAGTTAGAGGGATTTATCCTCAGGTGGACCATGAACATCTGTACAAAATGTCATTGCAATCCATCCAGTAGTGTGAGTAAAAAGAGAAGAGATAATAATGATACTATATTCCATTAATAAAAAATGAAATAAAAATAGTAGGTCTACCACAAATCTGTATACTGAAATAGAATTTATTCAAAAATGATGCAAATACGATAATTTGCAAACAGTGCACTGTGGAAATTTTCCACAAACACTTGCATGATGATTGGATAAACAAATGTTGTTTGAGGTTGTTGGCAGGTGGAAGATAATGCAAATGTGCTGTGAGTTCTGTCAAATCACACTACAGGTGTTAAAGCTCCTCAGAGGTCAGTTACAAATGACTAATCTCATCCACGTGGGGCATTCAGGTGCATGTTACTGATATGCTCATGGGAGCAGATAAACATCTTGATGCTTTAGTTGTCAATGTACCATGAAAACACCACTTGACTCAGCTCAGCTGTGATACACACTCTGTTACATGTGCTGCAGACAGTGTTAAGTTTATTTATAAACAATGGAGTAGTTGGATAAGTCACCATTAGGTTGTGGACAGATTTCTTTATTTTATCTTTTGTTTAGTTTTTGCTCTAAATCCACAAAAATATGACACCAAGGCACGCGATGGAGAACCAGTGATTGAGCTATCTGGGCTGAAAATAATGTCTACTATGAGATAAGTACAGAAAGAAAGTGTGATGGCCTTACTCTGCCTAGAGCAGAGTCTTGCATTTGATACTCTCTATACTCTGAAAAAAATTAAAAATGGTGTATTTATCAGAGTTCTTTACCGAAATCAGGCCCAAATGTGTAAAGATCCCAACAATGCATTGCATTTACCAGAGCTGTTCACCAGTCTGATTATTTCAGCTTCATCCATAGAGGTGCTGAACATGTCTGTGCACAAAGAAGCAGCTCTTTCTGATTCTTCGGCGAGGCTGCCTTCAGGTGCTGGTCGTAAAGCTGCCACACTCAACATATAAAAGGCTACCACAAAACATTAAGGTGAGGATTGTAAATATAAACAGCTATAAAAACAAAACATTTTTGATGAAAGAAATTGGAGGATAAATACTTCAGAAAAAGGTAAAACACTAAAATACAATTAATTAAATCAATGAAACTTATCCACTGCATTAAAATTTAAACAATTTTCCTATTTGTGAGCTATTACAAAACAGATCAGTGATACAAAGTCAACGGCAGTGGCTTAAATCTCCACAAAGTCGGATTTCAAACCCAACATTTCTCCATAAACTAATCACTGGACTGTTTTATCATTTGTAGTGATAATTCCGATCCCCGTGTCGTCTCTGAAGGCAGCGCCAGCCGCCCCCATGTCGCTCATCTTCATACTATATTTGTCCTCCGGTCGCCGCCATTTCTGCCGTATTGTGAACATCTTTCAGCAGCTGGATGCCTTGAATTTGATACATTTAACTAATTAATGTTGAATGTAACGCGTAGTTTTTACCGGCGGGAAACCGTCTCAACCAGACGGACTCAACAATTAGCTGACTTTTACAGAAATTAGCCTCGTTAGCTGAGATAGTAAGTTAACATTTGGAAAGTAGGCGGCTGCCGCGACGCGTTCAGGGTCCTTGTTTCCTGCTGGTAATTACTTGTCACCCCAACGGCTAGTGGCTGTGGAGATGTCGCTACACGGAAAACGGAAAGAAATCTACAAATACGAGGCTCCGTGGACAGTTTATGCCATGAACTGGGCTGTCAGACCGGACAAGCGGTTCCGCCTGGCGCTGGGTAGCTTTGTGGAGGAGTACAATAACAAGGTAACTTCAGGGGTCACGACCTGCTGCTGCTGGTTAATCTGATTACTCATTATTAGATGTTGTGCCCTGCTGTCAAAACCAGCTAAAAGTAAGGGTTCACACCATTTCAATACACTGGTTAATTTAATCTGTTGATACCAGACAAATATCCCTGCTATATATGGCATTTATACATATACAAAGTTTAGATGAATCTGTTAACTTTCAAAAATGTATGCCATTAATGTTTTTGTGATGATTGTCGGGAGCAGTTTGCCCTCATTTGAAAACTAAAGCTTTTATTTTTTGTACCCAGATATGTTTAATGTGGGGAAAGTGAAGCACAGAAAACTGTACATGGACAAATGAATCAATTATTCTAAATTTCTGCTCAAAATATGTTGCTGTTAAATAAATGTTGTGCGTGAAGTGCTTGGTAGCTTTAAAAATATTAATGATATTAATTACAATAACTTTATTTTGCATAGTACCTTCCAAAACACACAGTTACAAAGTGCTTTACAGTGAAAAAAAATAGGATACAACAATACAATTTAAAAAAAAAAAACCCGGTAAGATACCATAAGAACACAGGAAAATGATCATGCAAAGATTGGAAACATATGAAATGATAATGAAGATAAAAGCTCGGTGTGAATACTAGGGATTATCTCCATTTGTGCATCCCTATAATCATCACCGCTGACTGACTAACTGTGCTGTATCCGGCTCAGATCAGTAACACTACACTGGCTCACTCAAGGTGAGTTGTTTTTGTGTCTCCACAGGTTCAGATAGTGGGTCTGGAGGAGGAGAGCGCTGAGTTTCTGTGCCGAAACACCTTCGACCATCCCTACCCCACTACCAAGATCATGTGGATTCCCGACACCAAAGGAGCGTATCCTGACCTGCTGGCCACCAGTGGAGACTATCTGAGGATCTGGAGGGTGAGACAGACTGCAGGGCTCCAGACTAACCTTTTCACTGGTAGCACCGGTGCAACCAGATTTTTTAGTCGCACCTCGCACCTTATCACAGGCAAATCACATCACTTACTGAACGTTTTCTTATCGATAGACACTCAGACTAGGGCGTTCTAATGCCAGATTTGCCCCAGATCAGAGATTTTTTTCTACATGTGGTCTTGTCTTAGCCTAGCTGCGCTAGACCCAGCTCTGACGACGCAAGGGTCTAGTTACCCTCGGTAAGCCTCGAGGCTGGATGCTCCTAAAACTGGCCGACGAATCACCATGAAGTGTAGAGTCAGAAGGCGGGCGTAACTAAGTGATGACAGAGGCGTGACGATTCTGACAGAAACAACCGGAAACAACTAGCCTAGTTGCGCTAGACAACCCACGGCAACGAATTTAATTCTCTGTCAGAGTCGACAACAAAAACAACAACAGTCGTTGAGCTCCATTAGCACCGACTCTGAATAATCTTTGTGTTAACATGTCTGTAATATACTTGAGCTTCACCCATTGACTGTATAAATAAGGCTTCACCGAACTACTGCATCCTCTGATTTCCGGCGCTCTAGGAACTACGTCAGCCTGTTCGTTGCGCTGATTGGTTGTATACCTACCCAATTGCTGCAGAGTGATTTGATAGACAACCTTTTAGCCCGCCTCCCTCCCTGCTGAGGGTAACTAGACCCTTGCGTCGTAAGAGCTGGGTCTAGCGTGGCTAGGCTAGTCTTGTCTATGAGCGGCCGATGTAGGCGTGCTCCGTATTTCACGAGAGCACCACATTTTTAAATACCACAGTACACCAAAGTTAAATATTTTGTTTGATGAATGCTTGGATCCAGATATTTTTTGGCAAACAGAAAGTTCTATTTTGAGTTGCCTTTTTAAAAATCATGTGTTTTCCATTGCCAAGTATCTATGTAAAGCCTGGGATAGAAGGCAAAGGTTGTTGTATCCAGTCTAATATGATTCTTGTTTATAAGTTGTGGTCTGCAGCCACATTATGTATTTTTTGTTAGTGTCTTATAAGCCCATGTGGGCTGGGCACAATTGTGCATGACACTTTAATAAAATCAAATCAATCAATCAATCAATCAATATAAAAGTACTACTTTCCACCACTGTGGTGAACACAATAACTGCCTGTACCAGTTAGAGCGACACCAATACAGCTTAATGTCTAAACACTGGAAAAAATGCTCCTATCAAAACAAGAAAAAAAACTTATTTCAAAGAACTTTTACCATGAACTAAGTGAAAAAATCTGCCAATAGAACAAGTGAAAAATGCCCTGGTAAGATTTCTTGAAATAAGATATGATATTTAGAATATTGACATTTTAAAATTAGCTGGGAAAACTTATTTTAAGCTTTATTTTACCAGGATTGTCAAGCTTAGGTATCTTAGCCCTCCTGTTGTCTTCGGCAACAAAAAATATTGTTCCCTTTTTGAAAAAAATCCAAAAATTCATCAAAAAATTCCCCAAATTTATAAAAAATTTGTGAAATCTTCAGGAAGAGAATTTCTTAGAAGTTTCACTTGAAAGTTTTATTTTTAAGCAAAAAAAAAAAAATCCCCAAATTTGGCAAGAAATAAAAATAAAAAAAGAAAATTGTAAATATTTTCAAGAAATGAATAAAAATCTTCCAAAAAAATCCTAAAAATATCTAAGGTGATTACATACACACGTGGACAAAATTGTTGGTACCCCTCAGTTAAAGAAGGAAAAACCCACAATTCTCACTGAAATCACTTGAAACTCACAAAAGTAACAATAAATAAAAATTTATTGAAAATTAAATAATCAAAAACAGCCATTACTTTTGAATTAAAACTTCTAATATTTTCTTTAGGAACATTCAGAAAAAAGTCCAGCGAATTTCGCTGGATTTTGGTTGATTTTTTTCCAAATGTTCTTAAAGAAACATTTTTTTGACATTTCTTATATTCCATCAAAAAATATTCAACAGTTTCCCAAAAAATGTTGAAATGTGCAAGTTTTTAAAAATATTTTTCCACATTTTCAAACTTTTAAATCTATCAATTTGACCCACAGGACGACAGGAGGTTTTAGACAAGATAATTTCAAGATTCTTTGACTTAAAACAAGTCCCTCCATCTTGCTGAAATGTCACTTGTTAAGATAATTTATCTTAAATCAAGTGGGATGAAACATTTCGACTAAAAATAAGACAAATAGAATTAGTAAGATTTTGAGTTTTTGTAGTGCACCGCTGGCAACAAAAGTGAGTACACCTCTAAGTGAAAATGTCCAAATTGGACAGGTGGATGTCCTGAGCAAAACAAAGATATACCTTGTAGCAGCAGTTCCAAATTTTAATTTGCTGTGAGTTCCCAAGCTGATCATATATAATAAGTTTTTTACTAAATACTGTCTGTAATGAACTTTTGTGGTCATTTCCTCCATATAGTAGTTGGAATAGTTGTTATCCATCCCAACTACTAGGAGGAGGAGATGACAAACAAAAGCTTAATATGAATAAAAGGATAATGCAAACTTGACATAAAGACCAACAGAGACATGAGAATGGCTTTTGAGAATTTCCTCCACTCATTCTCATGGGTGTGAAAGTTTTCTCAATTCTCAAATGCCGCCAAAATATTTTGAGAGAACTCAATTGTGGGTGTAAAGTAACAAATAAGTCAACTTAATCTGAGATGACCGACTCACTGACCTACCCATAAACATGTAACACCTGGATAGTCGTGAAACATTCTATTAATTAAACTATATATTTCACTGTAACTCTGAGCACCATCCACTCTAGAAGGCAATGTTTGAAAAATAAATACAAATAAGAAAATAACACAACTGTTTGCATCGACCTTTCAGAGTTCTTTAATTGTTAGAACTGCATGAAGTGAATTGTCTGTTGAACAACAACAAAAAGTAATTTACAGTCTTCTGAAATGGTTACACTGGTTATTCTCATTCATTTCTTTCCAGTTTTTTTTTTAAAACAAGGATTAAATTACATAATCCTGGCCACGTATGATAACTACAATGAACAGTTTTGCCACCAGCTTTCTCATTCCTCACTCTTGATTTGTTACTCCGTCTCTGTAACCTTGAATATGTTTCTAGTTTTTCTTCCAAATTCAAGAAAACTCATCCTGGTGAACGTAATCTAAACACACGTTTCTACTGGCAGGTGGGTGATGCAGAGACCCGCCTGGAGTGTCTGCTCAACAACAACAAGAATTCAGACTTCTGTGCACCGCTCACATCGTTTGACTGGAACGAGGTGGATCCAAACTTGTTAGGTAATGTTATCGACTTGGTTCATATCATAAACTCACTTGAAGTCATGATTTGAAAATCTGAGCTGGCCTGTGTGTGTGTGTGTGTGTGTGTTTTCTGCTCAGGTACTTCCAGTATTGACACCACCTGTACGGTCTGGGGGCTGGAGACTGGACAGGTGCTGGGGAGGGTCAACTTAGTGTCGGGTCATGTCAGGACGCAGCTCATCGCTCATGATAAAGAGGTAAATGTTGCCTCCAGGAAGTTTTTTTTAACCACTGTGTGTCGTCAAAAGTGAGCTTTGGAACACACTCATGTCCCAGCTGATCAGAGCTCGCCGTCTGTTTGCGTTACAGGTGTATGACATCTCTTTCAGTCGAGCGGGCGGAGGCAGGGATATGTTCGCCTCGGTGGGAGCAGACGGTTCGGTCCGTATGTTTGACCTCCGTCACCTCGAGCACAGCACCATCATCTATGAAGACCCGCAGCACCACCCTCTGCTCCGACTCTGCTGGAACAAGCAGGACCCCAACTACCTGGCTACCATGGCGATGGACAGCGTGGAGGTTAGTGCTGCTCCATCTGCGGACCGATGCTGTGAAGCCGCACCATGGAAATTATGTGTTGATAAGATATGTTGTATTTTCGGGCTGATACGATTATTAGTCAGTTATGATCATTTTTAGCATTTGTGTCAAAATGTATTTTAACACAAACTCCAACACAAAGCTTAGTTGAAATGTCTTCATTTAGGCTTTATATATGTTTGATTACAAGCGAGGTTTTCAGAAATATTCCTTCTTTGTTGATAGACTGTTATCAGGGTTTCTGCAGGGCATTAAAAAGCATTATAGTCATTAAGTTGATTTTTGTGAAATTTAAGGCCTTAAGTGGCGTTAAAAATCATTAAATTTGATTCTCAGTGGCGCTAAAAATTCTTTCTGCAGTTCTCAAGAAAATATTTGACATTAATGATATATAATTATAGACTGCGATTAGTCAGATATGTGCCGAACCATTGGGATAATTGTTCCAGCTGGTTGGGTACAATTGCCAAAAACTGCATGTTTTTAACCCTGGTGTTGTCCTGCAGGTCAAATTGACCCGTTTTAAAGTTTGAAAATGTGGAAAAAAGTATTTTTTCACAGTGAAATTTCTGATGTCAACATTTTCAAATTTTTGGTAAATTGCTGAACATTTCTTGGTGGAAAAAAAGAAACTCTAAAAATAATGTTTCTTTAAGAACATTCACCAAAAATCTTCCAAAATCCAGCGAATTTTTTTGTGAATGTTCTTAAAGAAAATATTAGAAGTTTTACTGATACATATGAAATCACTTTAGGTATTTTTAGGATTGTTTTGGGAGATTTTTACTCTTTTATATTGTAAAGCTAAAAATGTAAGGTGCTTTAAAGTCAGTGTAAACTATGTGGATGTCAAACATTTGCTATCATGTTGTATCATGAAAAATCATAATGATTTGTTTGAAATTTGCGTCTTTTAAGTGGGCTTCTTTGAATGCTGAATTAAAGACAAGAAATTTAGTTTTTTCAAAGGGAGAATTGATAATACTCTTCACCCAGTCGTGATCAATATTTTGCCTCGTTATCCAGTTTCATTTATCGGCTGTTAATATCGGTATATTTGTTTCTCTGTATCCTCAGGTGGTGATCTTAGATGTGCGTGTGCCCTGCACTCCAGTGGCTCGACTCCACAACCACAGGGCCTGTGTCAATGGAATCACCTGGGCACCACACTCGTCCTGTCATATCTGTACTGCAGGTGTGCAGGCTTTTAAAAAAAAAATACACACAAAGCAAGCTTTATTTGAATATAACAGTGAAGAGAGAAGGGTGGGGAAAGACAGCAGGAGAATGACGAGTCGTTCAGGTCTGTTCTGTCTGGGAATCGATCAGTCTTAAAGGCATTTTGTATTGGGTCGCCCCAGATGTTCAGCATACTGACAAAACAACAAGATTCTAGTCTGTTGATTGAGAGCCTTGATGGAAAAATGTCGTGTCGTGTTGAAGAATGTAAGGAGCCTAAACATCATTGCAGTATCTGACAATGAGCACAAGAGGGAGGCCTTTATCAGCTGCACATGAACTCAGCATGTAGCAATAAATGCACAAGTTTGGAGTAAAACTGATGGAGATTGATGAATGCTGAAAGCTGTTTCAACTATAAATGTTCACACGTAGAGCTTTAAATATTTGACGATCATCTTTTCTGTTTTTTCTGAAGTCTATTATACCGGATGCCCCTAAAGGCTGGACATGTAGAAAATCTCATAAACTGTCATTCTTTTTGGCTCTACAGATAAAATATGGATATTATGTTAAATAAATATTTGATTGATTGTCAAGTATATATTGAATTCAATATATTAACCCTCGTGTTGTCCTGCAGGTCAAATCTGACTCGTTTTAAAGTTTGAACATGTGGGAAAAAAAATATTTTCACAGTGAAACTTCTGATGTCCACATTTTCAACATTTCTGGGAAATCTTTAAACATTTTTTGGTGGAAAAAAAGCAATCTTAAAAATGTTTCTTCAGAACATAAAAAAAAAAATCAACCAAAATCCAGCAAATTTCGCTGGATTTTGGTTGATTTTTATGTGAAATTTCCTGAAGAAAATATTAGGAGTTTTATTGATATATAAGTAATCACTTAGATATTTTTAGGATTTTTTTGGAAGATTTTTACTCATTTTTTGAAAATATTTACAAGAATTTTCTTGCCAAATTTGGGCGAATTTTGTTTAAAAAAAAATAAAACTTTTAAGGGAAACTTTTAAGGAATTATTGGAATTTTCTTCCTGAAGGTTTTGGAAATTTTCAGAAATTTTGGGAATTTTTTTGATGAATTTTGGGATTTTTTTCAGACAAGGAAACAATATTTTTTGGTGCTCAGAAATTAAGACAACAGGTGGATTAAAAAAAGTCATATATTGAATAAAATGCTGTTAAAAATTCCATTTCTTGAAAACATGTGTTTTTATCTATGTGTCCAGACTTTAGGGACACCCTGTAGTTGAGCAGAAGAACTTGTTAGACCTGTGTGAAATTAACCTGCAGGGAAAAAGATCACATTGAACAAAAGCCACAACTTCTGATAACAGAACTGATCCCAGTTATGAGATTTTGATGACAGATGAACAATCACATCAGATGTGGTAATTAGTCTCAGCAGAATATGCAATGCAGAAAAACAGATGAATTTTAGAGGTCATGTTGTGGCAAAAGAGATACGATCATCTAGACTGGAGCAGTTCTGCCACTTTGTCATATGTGTAATCTAGTGTATAATGACACAGCTCAGTAAACAGTTTGCACTATGCACTGATCCAGTAGCAGAGTGCACT
Organism: Acanthochromis polyacanthus; assembly: GCF_021347895.1. Lineage (NCBI taxonomy): Eukaryota > Metazoa > Chordata > Actinopteri > Pomacentridae > Acanthochromis > Acanthochromis polyacanthus. Next base: position 12,765,157 of record NC_067131.1, on the reverse strand, counting down.
GGTGTATTGCAGATATTTTGTAGTTTACTTGTTTCCCCTGGTCATAGCTTGATGGTCACCTGTCCAGCCGGTTGAAATAGTTTTTTACCAGACTGAGAAAAGGAAAATGTTGTGTTTAGCAGCACTGTATTCTTCCTGTCTAAATAAGATAAATCTAATCAATCCACATCCCCTCCTCTCTGTCTAGCGGACGACCACCAGGCTCTAATCTGGGACATCCAGCAGATGCCGCGAGCCATCGAGGACCCCATACTGGCCTACACAGCCGAGGGAGAGATCAATAACGTCCAGTGGGCTTCCACCCAGCCTGACTGGATCGCTATCTGCTACAACAACTGCCTGGAAATCCTCAGAGTCTGAGCTGCGGTTGACCGAAATGAGCCGTAAAACAACTCAAAAACATTCTCAGTGGGATTTACAAGCTGACTTTGTTGAAAGAAATTGTTCGTTTATGAAGGAAAGAACAGCATCAACTCCCGCTGGCTTTGTTGTGACGCAAGTGATGTGTTTGAATAATGAGGATGGCACTTCTAAAATGAGGAAAGCAACATTAGACTTTGAGATGCAAAATGGCTGTGATTAGAAAGCTGCAAGAAGCAGACAAAACAACTCTCAAATAACCAGAAGACTGTTAAATCTGTTGTCATGTACAGACACAAAACAAGTCAATAACGCTCTTTATTTTAGTATGTTGCTTTATTGACAAATAAGCCGGTCAGTTACAAGCTTTTTATAGACGAAATGGTGCATTTTGTTTTCTAGTGAACGCCATTATGTTATTCGCTTATGTTCTAATGCGGCAAAACTGCAGTTTAGTCGTATTAAAAAGGGGATTGAATGTGATTGATGTGGATTTAAGTCTTTAAATTGTTCTTTTATTCAATTCAATGTCCCATTTCCAGTTCAATTCAATATCCATCTTCTATAGATTTTTTTGATCCTCTTTGGAGTCGTGGATGACTGGATTCTATCCCAGCTAATTTAAGAAGAAGGCATGGGACATCGTGGACAGATAATCAGTCTGTCACAGGGCTACACATACAGACAAACAGTCACACTCACATTCACACCTACGGACAATTTAGGATCACCGATTAACCTCAGCATGTCTTTGGACTGTAGGAGGAAGCTGGAGAACCCAGGGAAGCCCACGTATGCACAGGGAGAACATGCAAACTCCATGCAGAAAGATCCCAGACCCAGGCCAAGGCACAAATCCGGGATCTTCTAGCTGTGAGGTGACAGTGCCAACCACTATCAACTCACCCTGTGCAGCCCTCAATCCAATGTCATTTTTGAAATTAAAAAAACAAACATCTGTTGTGACGCTTGTGCAACACTTTAATGTAAATAGCTTGTATTAATAGACCATAATACGGATTGCTGTCATTTCTGCACCAGTAATTTTATTCATGGCAACATTAATTCATTTTATACAGAGATAAAAAGTCCCTCACAGATTAAATTATAACACAGAAGTTTTACATTTTGACAACAGTTTAAATTATTTCACTGAGAGGTGACTCAATAACACATTGATAATAATCTATAGTACAGATTTACAGTCAGAAATGTGTATTCTTCCAGTCACTGTGACATACTGAGCAAACACTGAAGTACATCATTCGTGACGTCTGTTGGATAGAAAATGTAGTTCAGATGTTGGATTGCGAATGCTGAGAGTCCTGTTGTGATGCCAGGATTGGGACTGGAAATATAAGACGCATTGATGAACAGGAAGGGGTCATATCTGATGCAACTATTTCATTTTGGGGCTCATAAATTCAGTCCTTCATAGATTTATTTGTACATATTGTCAGTCACCCAGTGAGTAACAAATATAGTAAAGAAATGCCTGAGATATGTTGGCGGTAATTGAGAAAAATGTACCAAATTTAGTGTGTTTTAATTTAAAGATGTTTTTGTGATCTGAACAAAGAAAAGATTATCTGTGTCAGTCAGGCTCTGGTGTTTGGGTTGGATCTCTGTTCTGGTTTGGGGGAGAAATCAAGATTTAAACAGGATCAGGAAGAACAGGGTTGGAAAGTTAGTGTGCTGGTATGCAACAAAAAATGTGAAACAATGTGTAAAGAAAAATACGGAGTTCCATGCACATAAATTACACTTTAGTCCATTAAAAGTATGATAACTGTTTGATACATTTAACGGAGTGTGTTTTCAAGTAATATTCTGGAGGTGAGATCTTCGGAGGGGCGGTGTGTAATGGAAATCTCTGTTGATCAGCACTATCTGATTTTTAGACACTACTTGCAGCCCATGTGTGTAATGATAGTTGAGTCTTTGCTGACTAAAAGGTGAACTCCTTCCAAAAGTCTTTGAGTAGCCAAGAATTACTTCTATGAAAGTCATGTTGTCCATCAGATTACAGGCAGCACAGGATCTGAGAGGTGTTTTTGGATCTCAGCCAGTCCTGAGGTGATGTCCAGATTTCCTGGCAGCGAGGGGTAGCGGAGGTTCCCACAAGGCCTGGAGTCGGCCATGAGTGAGGCCTTGACTGATGGCTGGGGCAGCTGAGGAACTAACCCTGGATGGGTGTCAGTTTCGGGGGTGACTGTCATGAACATGGTGTCATCGGACACAACAGTCGCATGGATGCCGCTGGACAGGGACTCCTGGGACTTCTTGGTGAATTTAAAGTCAGTCTGGTCTGAGCTCTGAAGTAAAGCGATCACAGAGGTTAAGACTTTAGTTTCATTTCTCTTTATGTTTGACCAAATTTTGACGCGCTTCTTGGTGTGATTCTGTACCTGTGTAGGTGCCCGGCTGTCCATCTGGATGGGAGACATGGGATACATGCTGTGTAACACCGGAGTTCCAGTCCCATACAGACCAGGTGAATCAGTAGAGAGGGTAGTTGATGATACAGTGCTATAAGCTGGAGGTACAGGAGTGTTCTGCCTCTGGAGGAGCTGCAGAATAACGTTGATGTCGGCCGTCATGCGAGTCTCCAGTCTGGGGAAGTTAGAGAGATTTTAGAGATGAGCAGAGAGATTTTTATACAACACCACTCTCAAAGAATCTATGTTTGATACCTGACAATGGTATTTATTAGCAATGAAAGCATGTAAGTTTATCTGTAAAAGCCATATTTAAAATTACATGGCAGGGTGACTGGCCTTGTTTGAAGTCTTTAGTTTTAGTTCCTTTTTAAAAATATCAGCTTTGACATGACTTCACCTGTAAAAAGAAATATTCTGCTGCATTACCTCAGTGAAACCTTACAACTATCCACCACAGGGTAATAAACGTCCCTACTCCTGTTACATCCCTATACTTAAACATACCTCATTATATGTCAGGTGTAAAAGTAAGAATCACAGGCACTTGTTATTTTCTTAAAAGCAGCTGAGATTAGTTGCACCTGTTGAGCTGTGAATGCAGAACTTCAAGTCGAGACTCGAGCTCGCTGGGCCTTTCTTCTGTGAACGGCGGTGGGTGGTATGAGTTGTGGACAGAGGAAGATCGCCAGGCGCAACTGGAAAACTGTGGTGACTGTTGGTCAGGCCAGTATCGATACATTCCCGGCACATTCAAAGAGGAAGCTGAGGAGAATATAAAGGCAAGAAAAGGCACCTTTTCAAAAAAAATCACGTTTATTTTTTGTATTTGAATCTCTGTTTGGTTTCTTTAACATTCAACTCCACTTTAAAACATCAGCAGCAGCATTTCATCATACTACTTTTCAAAACAAAAACTGGGGCAATTATGCCTATGTGTCATTCCAGGACAAACTTCAAACAAGACCCATTTCCGTTTACCTTGGTGGCCCCGGTCCAGTACTGCATCCCTCACTACCGAGGTGCCACTTGGCGACAGCAGCTGCACTACAGAGGGAGAATAGCCCCGTCTGGCATCTTCTGGAGGGTAAAGCTCTACTTTGGCACTGTGGCAAAAAGACTTGTCCATGTCCTCACTTGACTGGGAACACATGGAGCCACAGCTGCAGCGGTCCTCCCAGCGGGCCTGAGCAGGTGAGTGATGGAAGGATTGGAGCGGGTACGAGTCTTCGTGATCAATTCCATCTGTTCATGGGAAACATTTTAGTCAATCAGTCACAGAATGTTTTCTACCAGGGAGGCAGAGAGTGTCTGGTATTTCTAAAACCGCTTAAGAAAAAATAGACTCTGGTTTTTATGATTATTTCTTGAGCACAGACTGTATTTAAGAGATAGACGAAGTCTCCAGATGCATTAAAACTGCATTCTTTATAATGTCCAGAGGGGGCAACTCTTCTGGTTGAAAAAAGAAATCCATTTGTATAGGAGTCTATTAAAAAATGGAAGTACTTCTCACTTGATCTGCTTCTTCAGTAAACATTTTTCCATTCCATGTATCGTCTCAATTGCTAGTTTCCAAACTTTTTAAACACAGCATATGTTCATTTTGTAAATTATGGCCCCATTTATCGTAGAATATACATTTTAGGGCACAGCGGCTTACAATCTGCTATTCTATCACTATGCAGTTGTCTTTGAGTTCTCTGTCAGAACCTCCCCTCGTTTGCTACATCTGACTTCAAAGGAGCAAAATGGGGATTGCCAAATTTCAAACTTGAGGCTTTAAAGTAGTAGTCCACAAACAAATAATTGATGTCATAGTGGCTATGTCTATTTAATATCTACAGTCAATGTTCTTAAGTCTGTATTTCCACTTGCTTAAGGTTCAGAAACAATTTAATCCCTGGAAGTCTCAGCATAAAACAAAGATGTGGGATTTTAAAACGCGGATGTAAATGACCCTTAGTCTGTTCTGTTAACCGTTTCTCACTTCAGGTTTTGTAGTTGCTTCTCTCAACCCTTAGGACCCTTAGGACTTTCTGTGCATTCAAAGATATGCTTGTATATGAGATCTAACAAACAACAAACGTATATCAGTAGCCGTGATATCTCACCTGGCCTAATCCTGCAGTCCATGGAGTCCATTCTGTGTCGCGGTTTGTGGCGATATCCACAGTCATCACCAGAATCATCAGTTGTTATAACTGGTGGTACTTGATCAGCCTGATGATCAATTATAAAAAAAAAACATGTTCTTCATATAACTAAAATGACAGCATATCACAACAAATTTAACATTAAGTGCTAAAAATACTGTGTTCTTTGCAACTAATGTCTCAATGTACATCTCTCAGGTCAAACATGATCTCCAGGTTGCTCCAAAAGTTGTCTGCAAAGCTCGGGTAGATGTCCAGGACATCAAGCAGGTCGTCCCTCAGGATTCGGTGCAGGTCACAGTAGGTGATGGTGAGTACATCTGCATTGGACTTCCCTGGCTCATCATATAGATGGATAAGCTCACCAAAGATGTCGTTATTTTCTGCAAGAGAATGAAATTTTTTAATGCGAGTAGATGCTTTTTAAAGATTGGATCTGGCACCTTTTTGAGACCCCGACTGTTCGATTCTATGATTCGATTGCTCTACCTAATATGGCCACAACCACATCATCCCTGATGACTTGGATGGAACCACGTGAGATGAAGAAGAGGGAGTCCAGGATGTCTCCATAGTGGATTAGAGTGTCTCCTGGAGGAGCGTGGACTGTCTTGAACCTCATACTTAAGGCACGCAGACAGGCTTGGCTGCCTCCGCGGAAAGCTTTGCAGTTTTGCAGCAGGGATCGATTCAAGTGCAAACAGATGTCTGCCTGCAGAGACTCAGGGAATCCCTTCAACACCTGAAGAAGGGACCACAAATCCAGTGACCATTAGAGATTAGATGTAAAACAGGAACACTGAACAACCATGTTACAGGTAGAAGAACAGTTTTATTACGCACAGCATTCATGTTAATGCCATTTGTGTAGGACCAGGCATGCTGAAAGTACTCTTCCAGCCGTTGGCGCAGACTACCAGGGATTTGGTGGAAGCGGATGAACTCTTTCACTCGTAGCATTTGGGTGTGATAGCGGGTCGTACCGGAGTACAGTCGCTGGATGATGGCAGATACATTCCCAAATATGCTGGCATACATTAGAGCTGACAGAAGCAAAACAGGACAGAAGATACAGGTTATCCTGTCATTACAGGTGTAATATCTGCTCCAAAGGACATTTTGACTACCGCTTGAATTGTAGTTTTGTCTATTTCGGATCTGTAACAATATTATTGTGGAGGCTCAAAAGCAATTTAATGAAAATAGTCTGAGTTTTGTTAGAAGAACACACAAGGATCTTTTCATTTTTTCTGACTCCAAATTTATATTTTTGGGAAGAAAATAGCCTCACATACAATAATCAAAAACATTCCCTGATCGTATAGGAAAGTTAAGGTTAGGATATACCATTTTAAATTTTATTTCCAGATGTAAAGTTCATTTTGCCTCCACAATAATGTCCATACAGTCTCTACCAGTATTAGTTAACTCACATCCAATGACCATGACGCAGATGGAGAAGATCTTTTCAGAGTTGGTGTTGGGAGAGACGTTCCCGAACCCGACGCTGGTCAGACTGCTCAGGGTGAAGTACAGAGCAGTGACGTACTTGTCTTTGACCGACGGACCTGATGTGGAGTCGCTGTCGTTGTACGTTTTTCCTAGTTGTTCGGCCAAGTTGTCCAGCCAACCAGTCTCCGTGTACGGCCTCTCAACAAAGCCGATGGCATACCAAATGCAGGCCAGCCAATGGGCGATGAGCACAAAGGTGCACATGAGCAGGAAGAGGACGGCAGCACCATATTCTGAATATCGGTCCAGTTTTCTTGCCACACGGACCAATCGCAGAAGGCGAGCTGTTTTCAGTAGGCTTGTCAAAGTGGCCATCTTTGGTTTCCATTGACAACAGGGAAGAATATATTAGTAAAAAACATTTTACAAGTTTATACACTTTGAGGACCAGTGTGTAGCATTTAGTGGGATTTATAGGCAGAAATGAAATATAGTATTTATAATTCTCTTTATATTAATGAATAATCATCTGTAGCCTAAAAATAGTTTTCATTAGCTTAGAATGAGGCCTTAATATTTACACTGAAAGCAGGTCCTTTTTCAGAGGTATATTTCTTCATTGTAAAGAGTCAAACTGTAAAAAACCATATTTTCTCCTACTAGCTTGGAAAGGTCGAGTTGGTTGTTCAGTTGTCTGCAATCTGCAACTCCACCACTAGATGCCACTAAATTGTTAACACTGGTCCTTTAAGTTAAATATAGGATGATCTCTCATCTAACTTTAATATGTTTTCTTAAAAATTTAATACAACAAAATTTGCAAGAAATTTCTTACCTCATCAGAGCCAGATCTGAAAATGAGAAGGTCAAAAGGGACTGCTGCAAACAGATCGATGGGGAACCAGCCTTTGATATAGTGCTTGGCTATCCGGCTCGGCTGTGTGACGACCTCATCGTTGTGGTCCACGTAGGTTGTTCGAAGGTTGATGACTATATCCACTATAAAGAGCACGTCCACCAAAAGGTCCGCCACGTTTAGGGGGTTACACGTGTAGCCACAACTCCTTTGACGTAAATCCCTGTGTTTGTCCAGGAGGAAGGTGGCCGAGTAAGGAGTGAAAACCGCCGTGTAGAGGACCAGCAGCAGAATAATCCAGTCCCAAAAAGCCTTGAAGGGGCTGTAGTGAAGCAAGATCCACCATGTTGTCTCTGGCACCTCCAGTTTGTATTCAGGCAGCACATCAGACTCCAAAGACAGTACCTGAACATAAAGAATGCATCAGTATGCAACATTGCTTCACTTGTTCCATGAAGAAATCTGAACAGTTAATGTGCAATGGATTCCATTATTTGAATGCATTTGGGGGAAACAACAAAGAGCAGCAAACCAAGTGCATTCTTCTAAACAAGCATTTTTTGAAACTAATGAACAGACCTTTCTAGAAGACGTACTGCTACATGCTTTGGCTTTGCAACCTTGTAAGTCCAACAAATCCTTAAGCATCCTGTCATTGGTAACTCTCAGCAGGCTTGATTGAAGTCCAGATAGTACAATTAAAAATCCGAGACAAAGCTAAAGCCACAGTGTCCCATAATCAAGGCTGCAGAGGTTTAACTGAGTGCATGATAGTGGTGAGCTGGAGGGCTGAGTTCATGTTCTGCCTCTGTCATCGGATTCTCTCTGGTCTGATGCCAAATAAATATTTGCTGCATGAAAAATCTCACCAGTCATGCAGATAAACAGATATTATCTATCAGACAAATTATCAGACAGGAAACAGAAAGTGACTCCATGCAAGGTCGCAAACTCTTCATGTGCATTTGTTTTATATCCACCACCAGCCGAGGCAGTGATGCAGAATACTGAGCCTCAGGGGCTCCAGCAGTAACAACAGAATTGAATCTGAATTGAAGTGCGGCTCAATCTAAATTCATTTTTCACACCCATAAGGAAAACATGCAGCCACCAACCAGCTACTGATTTTTCCACCAGTGGGTTAATTAACCGCGGTCGTTCATCGCGGCACCAGTCTGGGAGCCTCTTTATTTCTTTGTAATCACAACACTGCGGGCTCTGTAATGACGGACTGAACCTGACTGGTGGTAAGCGAATCACAAATTTGGTGCTGAATGAGCGAGTTCATTCACTCTGGGCTCCATAACAGGACCTTCGTGGCTCTCACACAGCCACAGAGACGGAGCCCATGTGACGTCCTCGGCCCCTCGTACCTGTGTGACCTTCTCTGTGACATTCTGAGGGCGATCCTTCACCTTGGAGGGACTGAGCATGTCCATCCTCGGGGTCGGAGGCGAACGGCATTCAGGGTTTCTGATGGCTGGCCCTCCACTCTTCATTAGGTCCGAATCAGACATGAAGCTCTGCTGACGTACAGATGATTGGACATCACATTTTTGGTCGTATTTGAACCAAAGATTTTTTTTGCAAGCTTCTATTTTGGAATATCTTCTTTTAATTTGTACTTTCTGGAAAGACATTCAACTTTCTACAACTCTGACTCCAATTGCAGTCTTCAGAATGTGGAAAATCAAAACTTGCATGCAAAACATCTACAGGATGTTTAATACTTCCTGCTCCTTTTTAACAAATTCCTCTGTTCTCTGATTTCCCAGGATGCCCGTCTAGCTGTCCCCCTCCCAAACTTCTCTACAATCAAATACTAGATATTGTCAATACTTCACTCACGAGTGCATCGGGAATGCAGCAGAAAATCTCAGCAGTAGATTAAATCGTCAATCAAGGACTGCTGAAAATGAAAAAACCCAACATACCTGATTTGAAACAGAAAGTCAGATCCTTGTTGTCCGCTAATCCATCGTTCAGATAGCCATTCGTCAAAACACTTTCTGGACAAGTGTGTTGGAATCATTCACACTTCACATTTTACACATCGCATCCCAGCAAAACAAATGATCTGTGTTTGTTTGTCGCTGTGTGGTTGCAGATGTCAGTGCTGAAGTCTCCACTGTGGTTCAGAACGGACTACTGGGCTGCAGCTCGCATGTGGCCGCGTAACATCAGAAACCAATCAATGCCATGCTATAGCTGAGAGGAACTGGCAGCAAGATCGATGTGGATCATTGGTAAAAAGAAAACTGGCCCAGAGTCACTATACTGGACTTCCCTGCTAATGTCAAATTGTCATTTCAGTGTTCTCGTAAGTGGTTTATTTTGAAAGAATCAACTGAAAACATAGCTGTGACATACAGTTGTGCTCATAAGTTTACATACCCTGGCAGAATTTGTAAAATGTGCTCCATTCTTTAATGAAAACATAAATGATCAGAGCAAATACAATTGCATGACAATAAATAGCTTTGTCGGAACACCAGCCATAAATGAAAGAAAAATGTTTCCATTAACAAACATATTTGCTGAAAAATAAAGGACAATATTTCACGAATTTGGTCAGGGTATGTAAACTTATGAGCACAACTGTACATGATGCTGTGGTGAAAAAACAAAGTCAGTCGCCTAATGTATGGCAGCCGCTCAGTATGTTGCATGCATACTGTTAATGTGGGGCTTTATTGACTGCAGTGTTGACACTATGCTGACATAGAGGGGTAATGACCTGTGATGGCATTGGCTCAAAATGTCCTTCAGTTGTAACCTTTCATCATCTGTAATCCTTTTATCTTTAAAATATTAAAATACACACTACCGGTCAAAAGTGTGGACACAGCTCATTCAATGGTTTTTATTTATTTTATACATTATAGATTAATATTAAAGACATCAAAGCTATAAAAGAATACATATGGAATTATGATGTAAACAAAAAAGTGTTCATCTTCAGTATAGAAGGTGTCCAAATTTTTGACTGGTAGTGTACATCATTTTCCATTTCATTCGTAAAGTTTTGCTTCAACACTTGTGATGAAGAGGGAGTTTACAAAGCCAGATTCTGTTGTGAGAAAAAGAAGTCTTTCTCCAGGGTTTTACCTTCTTCTGCTGAATGGAAAAAGTTTGTGTTTAGCTTGAAATTTTAGTTTAAAACACTAATTTTCAACATGAACCTGTGGCAACACAATGTGCAGTCGTGGTTCAGTGCACCTACACTGAGAAAATACTGGCAGATTTTTATATTTTTGATTATGACAGAGAAGAGCTGTGTGCAGTTTTAACAGAATATGTGAACACACATCAGGTACAAATAATCATATCGTATTTGAAAGTCTGTTGTGGGTCTGAAATTGCATTTTAAATAGTTCTTTATTAGCACATGATGATTGCTTCTGTCCTAAACCCATAGCTTCACATTGATAGAACATTTTCAGTGGTGTTTTTCGGTGAAAAGGGACCTTTGAACACGTTTTAAACATCTTTTAAAGACATACTTGACATATTGTCTTTGTACAGCAGATTTATTTCACTCAGGAGAAGCATGCCTGTAAAAACTTCTTTTCTGATATCCTGAAGTTGAGGTGCTGACAGTGAATCCCAGTCCAGCTGCTACTGAACCTCTGCAGACAGCATCAAAATGGCCAACACACTCATATGTTCATACTGGTAGTGTCTGTTCTTTTTGATGGCATGCAGTAGTTTCAGCACCCACTGATGTACAAATCCTTCGTCTGTGAAATCAAATATTCCAGATGCGGCCACCAAGTGTCCCGTCCAGAAACTGGACTCAGCTGTGAGCCTGGATGTTGTCCCACACTCGAACTACATCTGGATAGTCAGTGAGAGCTTCTATTAGAGTCGACGCAGCGTCCAGCTGCTCCTGGTCCAGAGACGAGTGGTTATGGGGAACGAACTCCAGCCCAGCCGATGAAATCTGCATCCCCAGCTTTTCCAGTGAGACCCGAACCTTATGCAGCTCCGTCATATCACAAATAAACTGAAGATTGAGAAGGAGATCGACATGTCAGTTAAACGGTATGAGCTAATTATTGTAGATTGATGGTTAATAGGCCAGTTTATTAATTGCATTTTAGGACCTAACTCTGAGAAAATGGTCATGCAGAGTTTAATTCTCTGAGGTAATTATAAAGGGGATTGAAATGCCGCTCTTCTTAGTGATGTCTTAGTGATTACTTAAAAAAATAACTGAGTAGAGCCTGATAACAAAATTATGCCTGAAAAAATGCATATCTTTTAGACTTTGTAACATGAATCAGTAAGTTTCCAGCTATCCCTATCAGTGTGCAGTGTTGTAGTTAAATTAACCAATCAGTAATCTATAAATAATAATTTTGGGTCAATGGTGATGACAGGCAAAGCGATACAATCTGTTTTTAGAAACTTGTGCAAAAAGGTTGTTTTTTTTTAATGTAGAACTATTTATGAGACCCTTTCTTTTTTTTTTCTTTGAGACCCTTTCTAATATTGACGTGCCGTAGAAAATACACTCAGCAGACTGTATTAAATGAGTAAATGGAAGTGTTTATTATAAGGCTGTAGATGAAGGTGGGGCTGTACTGGGCTGCTTTATACTGAGGTGTTTTAATTTACTTAACTGAAGGGGCAGAATATTCGAAACATTTCTGACTATAAAGACTGTTCAGAAAAATAAGGGAAATAAATAAAATGATGCTTTGGAAATAATAGCAGGATTCTAATAACTTTACATGGAAATTTTGGGTTAGTGGACAAAAAAATATGTACCACTAGATTTAAAATGTTGCTTTGCATTTTATCAGGATCGCAGGTTTCTCCAGTTGGTCAGCCCATTAGTAGATGAAAAGGCCGGTGCCGGTACTCTATTAATTTAAATAAAAATGAAAATATTTCTGTATCTCTGTGAGTCTGAGTACACTTGGGCTCAGGCCATATTTCTATCAGGATTTCACTCCGCTAACTGTTTCTCTCTGACCTGCAGTAGCGGCTTCTCCTCCTCATCCTCGGTCTCCAGGACGTCTTCAGCTCCGGCTTCGATGGCCAGTTCCAGAGCTCTCTCTGTGGAGACGTTCTGACCAGAAACCAGCACCACCCCCCTCCTGCTGAAGTTGTGGCGGGCTCCTTCTGACAGCATCCCTCTGAAAATGAGTATGCAATTTTTCATTTCATTTTCTTATTTTTCTTTCTAAAGTCCCTTAATGGGCTACAGTTAGATAGCTGCAGATAGTGGTTGGTTAAAAAATAATGCTGTTGTTTCAGTTTGTCAGAGTCTGAAACCGTAGACCAAAGAAAGAATTGTGAAATTTCAAAAGTCCTTCAACTACTCATCTGTGACATGCTGTGCTGTTGGAGGACCTTAACTAAATCATGATACTTCCTCAAAATCACTTTATTCTACGTGTCTTGTTTACCAATTTCCCAAAAAGGGTTTACAGTAATGGCATTCGGTAAACTAATAAATTATTCTGTGCTCCTTGGTGCTACTGAGAAGTCATTAGTACTTCAGCTATGACCCACATCCACATGACAAAAATTTAGGAACTTTTTGGCTGAACTGCAGGCAGTGTTTACGCAGCACACCTGAAACAAACGTGGTAACAGAAATAAAAATGTAAATGTTGAAATAACTAGAACATGTAAATCCTCCATTTCTTCCCAGTATTAGTAACATCTGTGGACACCTGGAAAAATGATGCACATGCTGAGCTCAGGTTCTTTTAACCCTTTAAGCTTCAGTCAATTCCAGCCGTTTTCAGTACAAAAAATCGCTAATATTCTATTTTTAAATAAAAAAATTACGAAAAATACGGGGAATATTGGACGGGCATCGCGAGGTGCTTTTCCTTGAAAAGGACCGATTCGGGGATTTTATACCGACTTCAGGACATGTTTTGGACAAAATAGTTTCCTGGCTTGTGTCATCTGGATGTAAAAGGTTGGATTATGGCCGTTTTTTGTGGAATCTTTTTTTTTGTGTATAATAATGAACCCGGAAATGTGAGTCGCGCTGTGTGCGTTGAAGCCGTGTATAGAGAACGGATGGATGAATATTTGTTTTTGTCGGACAAATGTGTTTTTCTCACCCGCTGTGGTAATCGCATCTGAAAGTGGTTTATACCGGCGGATTCATGAGAATCTAAGCTTTCCATCGGTGTATAGTGTTTGTATAAGCGCGTTTGCGGCCATCGGACATTCTTGAAATTCCTATGCAAATTAGTAGGTGTACCGCCGGCGGTACACTGAAGCTTAAAGGGTGAAGAAATATTTCTTGTTTGGTGATTTCTGGCAGTATAACTTTATCATGCTACACAAAGTTCACTCTACTTCCAGCCATGGTTGAGCTGTTTCTATAGAGGTCCAGGACTTTATAATGCTGTGAACAATGAGACCACAGTGAGTAAAAACATGACTGGAGTGAGTTTAGAGCAGGGGTGTCAGACTCATTTTAGTTCAGGGACCATATTTAACCCAATTTGATCTCAAGTGACGAGTAAAATCAGAGCATAATAACTTATAAATAACCACAACTCCAAATGTTTCCTTTGTTTTAGTGCAAAAAAGTCAATTCTGAAAATGTTCACATTTAAGGAATAATCTTTTTACAATCCATTACGAACAAAGTAAAATTTCTTAAGAAAAATTAATTTTAACAATATCATGCCTCAGTTTATCATTTACATATTACAATTTACAGATCACAGAGTGTCTATAAAGGCATGAAACATTTAGTCACGTGTAACTTTAGTATCTGGAACTGAATGATATAGTATTTTACTTAAAAAAAGTAAAAAAAGCAAGACAAAATATTACAAAAATGAGACACAAAACGACAAAAGCGAGAAACAAAATGACAAAAAATTAGACAAAACAAAAAAGAGATAAAAATAGACAAAGTTACAAAGAGACAAAAATGAACAAATGACATCAAAAATTACCCGAGTGTGAAACAAAATGACAAAAACGATACACAAAACCATAACGCAAAACACAAAATGACAAAAATGAGACAAAAAAACACAAGCGAGACAAAATGGAAACACAAAACGACAAACACGTGAGGCAAACGATAAAAGTCAGACAAAAAAAGACAAAAAACGACAAAAATGAGACACAAAATGGCAAAAGAACAATGAGCAATACAGTATTTTACTTATTTTACTTTCTGATCAAAACAACTTGTCATAATCTACAAATTATTTCAAATTTACAGTTTTGCAAATTATAATTTGCAGTTAATGTCTTCTCTGTAATTTCTATACTTTACAAAGTTGTTTCACGGGTTGGTTTTGGTCCTCTTGCTGCATGTTTGACACTACTGGTTTAGAGGGTAACACACTATTTTGGAAAATAAAACGCAGAAACGAGCACTAGACTGAAATCAGCTCAGTTACTTTGTGCAAACTTTCAGATAATGCATGTGGACAAGCTCAGACAGACCTCACTGCTGGCTGCTCTTGTTGTTTTTCTCATTAACTGATTGTATTGATATGTTTCCAACAATGCTGACCTATATTACTTATCTCATGTATCTACTGTATGTACAGGGACATCTAGTGGTTACCGCCTTCAGCAGAGTAGCTGCTGCACTGACCTCCATCATCAGCACACCTCGACATTCTGTGCATTCTTTCCCTCTGTCGTCCTGTACACATATATGTATATAACCTGTGTGTGATACTGTCACTCATCTGAAACCTGAATTTCCCTTTAAGACTCACTTCCTATTTGAACCTCTCCAGCACTGTGTAATCTTGTTTTGCCTGATTATCAACAAATATCTCACCCTTTCATTTGTTTCCTCAGTTATATCTCTGATGCTTTATGGAGGCTCAGATGTGTTCAGTTATTGCCTTCAGACTGAGTCACTAGTATTTGTGTACAACTTTGTGCGCAAGTGCCAGATTTTTGGGATGCCACTCTACTCGAGCGCGGGAGGCAAAAGCACAGCTTTGTAATTTTTATCTGTTACCTTACAGTGTGTGGCAAAAATGGATCACAGATTTTTTTAGTGTCAAGCAGGTTAGCGCATCAGTAATGTGGTGAAATTGTATGAAAACCTCTATTTAGGAACTTAATTTACAGTCGAGCCCGAAATTATTCATACTCCTTGCTAATTTTGACTTAAAGTTACTTTTATTTAACTAGCAAGTTTTTTTTTTGGATTGAAAATGACACAGGTGTTTTCCAAAAAATAATGAGATGATGTACAAGAGGCATCATTGTGGACAAAATAACTTCTCAGCTTTTATTTACTTTTAAAAGTAACTCAGTTAAAATTTGCTAGGGGTATGAATAATTTCGGGCTTGACTGTTTATATTAGGGCTGGGACTTTAATGTTAAGAAATAACGCGTTAAAAAATTAACGAATTTAATTGCACCTTTCTCAGTTTCCTAATTTCTGGCACACTGGTAACGCTGATGCACACTCCAGCCCAGTAGGTGGCGGTAATAAGCCGAATGTCGCTTTGCAGTTGCGAAGAAGATCTAAAGGACACACTGCAGATGTGTCGGACCAACATGGCGGCTCGGTCGCAAACTTTCTTTTATTACAAAAACTATTCAGAAAAAAAGTGTTTCTGAAAGCATTTCAGGTGAGAAATAAGCTGTTGATTCTGTCCTCGTTTTAGTTCAAAGACGGACAGTTTAGACCTCTAACGAATGTTTTGCGATATGTCAGACCTTTCCGCACTGCATTTGCATAAATGTAGCAACTTTATGCAAATAAGCTCTGGGTCAAAATACCATATGTTAGCTATTACAGCCCTGGTACCAGCAAACGGTGTAGCCATCCCACTTTTCAAGACATTTAAAGTGCTTACAAAAGTCTTAAAATGTTGAATATAATCGCTATAATTGCGCTTTAAATTTGCAGTGATCTGTGAATGTAGTAGACTTAGTAGAAAAATGCACAGATACATCTAAATAAAACAAACATTTTTGTTGTTTAGGTTCACCTACACACGTGGACAAAATTGTTGGTACCCCTCAGTTAAAGAAGGAAAAACCCACAATTCTCACTGAAATCACTTGAAACTCACAAAAGTAACAATAAATAAAAATGTATTGAAAATTAAATAATCAAAATCAGCCATCACTTTTGAATTGTTGATTAACATAATTATTTAAAAAAAACAAACTAATGAAATAGGGCTGGACAAAAATGATGGTACCCATAACTTAATATTTTGTTGCACAACCTTTTGAGGCAATCACTGCAATTAAACGATTTCTGTATTTGTCAATGAGCGTTCTGCAGCTGTCAACAGGTATTTTGGCCCACTCCTCATGAGCAAACAGCTCCAGTTGTCTCAGGTTTGATGGGTGTCTTCTCCAAATGGCATGTTTCAGCTCCTTCCACATATGTTCAATGGGATTCAGATCTGGGCTCATAGAAGGCCACTTTAGAATAGTCCAACGCTTTTCTCTCAGCCATTCTTGGGTGTTTTTGGCTGTGTGTTTTGGATCGTTGTCCTGTTGGAAGACCCATGACCTGCGACTGAGACCAAGCTTTCTGACACTAGGCAGCACATTTCTCTCCAGAATGCCTTGATAGTCTTCAGATTTCATCGTACCTTGCACACTTTCAAGACACCCTGTGCCAGATGTAGCAAAGCAGCCCCAAAACATTACTGAGCCTCCTCCATGTTTCACCGTAGGGACAGTGTTCTTTTCTTCGTATGCTTGGTTTTTGAGTCTATGAACATAGAGTTGATGTGCCTTACCAAAAAGCTCCAGTTTGGTCTCATCTGTCCAAAGGACATTCTCCCAGAAGCTTTGTGGCTTGTCAACATGCATTTTTGCAAATTCCAGTCTTGCTTTTTTATGAGTTTTTTTCAGCAGTGGTGTCCTCCTTGGTCGTCTCCCATGAAGTCCACTTTGGCTCAAACAACGACGAATGGTGCGATCTGACACTGATGTACCTTGGCCTTGGAGTTCACCTTTAATTTCTTTGGAGGTTGCTCTGGGCTCTTTGGATACAATTCGAACCATCCGTCTCTTCAATTTGTCATCAATTTTCCTCTTGCGGCCACGTCCAGGGAGGTTGGCTACTGTCCCGTGGGTCTTGAACTTCTGAATAATATGAGCCACTGTTGTCACAGGAACTTCAAGCTGTTTAGAGATGGTCTTATAGCCTTTACCTTTAAGATGTTTGTCTATAATTTTTTTTCGGATGTCCTGGGACAATTCTCTCCTTCGCTTTCTGTTGTCCATGTTCAGTGTGGTACACACCTTTTCACCAAACAGCAGGGTGACTACTTGTCTCCCTTTAAATAGGCAGACTGACTGATTATGAGTTTGGAAACACCTGTGATGTCAATTAAATGACACACCTGAGTTAATCATGTCACTCTGGTCAAATAATTTTCAATCTTTTATAGAGGTACCATCATTTTTGTCCAGGTCTGTTTCATTAGTTTGTTTTTTTAAATAATTATGTTAATCAACAATTCAAAAGTAATGGCTGTTTTTGATTATTTAATTTTCAATAATTTTTTATTTATTGTTACTTTTGTGAGTTTCAAGTGATTTCAGTGAGAATTGTGGGTTTTTCCTTCTTTAACTGAGGGGTACCAACAATTTTGTCCACGTGTGTATATGTCTATTCATCAATTGAGTTGTCAACTAAAAATTTGAATTGAAAAACTTCACTTATTGTGACAAATATTGCTGTTTCACAAAAATGCGATTAATTGCGATTAATTAATAACAAATATTCTAATTAATTAGATTTTTTAAATCACGTCCCACCACTGTTATATTTATATATTCCTACCCGTTCTTGGTTAACAGGCGCTTGACTTCCTGGTGGGTGCGTGAGTTGTTGTCAGTCAGGACCTCGATGAGCAGCGAACACCCACCAGGCCCCCGAGCCTCGAACATGTGCTGGGTCGCTGGTTTGGCCTTTTCCTGTTGAACCGCAAAAAAGGCACAAGAGGGATGTTTTGTCCAGCATATTATACCAACACAAATCTGACACAAATTCTTAATTTATGTTACATATACTGTAAAAAAAATCTGTTAAATGAGGAAGTTTTCATTTGTATTTCACTTTTTCGTGTATTTTTGAAATACACAAAAATATAAAAACTTTTAATGTTACTGAATTGTCAAATAACATTAGGAATTTGCAAATGTAAAGCCCCTTTTAAAGAATTTTGTTGTTGCATAAAAAGATAATAAAATCAATAAGCATATTTACAAATTTATTCAAAATTCAAACATTTCATTTTAATTTGACAGATGAAAAAGTTAAATTCAAATTTTAATGCAGTAAATATATTTCTTAAATTAGACACCATTATTGACAATTAACAGAAAAAGTATTGGCTTTGCAATTTTATATAGATTTGTTTGTTAAATGAGGGATATCTTGTATAAGAATTGAAATTTAACAAAAAATGTGGAATGAATGTGTTTTCATCAGTGTATAAATCTGTAAGCACTGGTAATCTATCCATTCTATCATTCATCATTATATCTACCTGCATTGTTATATACTATAGTTAATTTCACTGTTTTACACATGTAATTATGTTAATATCCTTCATGTAACATTAAAATCCAGAATAAACATACTGTCATGTAAAGCTAAGATTTGAAAAAGTATTTTATTTAGGGAATTAAAATACCTTTTCAGATCTTTTTCAAATCTTTTGTATTTTTATAAGATAGTTGTTAATTATTTTTGCCTTGTTATTGTTATTCTTTTAGTTTGCATTTTTTTTTGCATCCATCCTTATTCTCATACAGTAATCAGTGCACGTGTTTGGTGTACAGATAGGTGATCAATTAGGGACTGTTTTTGGAGAAGCCGTCTTCATGCCTTTTGTAGATTTCCAGGCACTCGGAGGGAACAGTGGGGTTTATTTATTAATCTTTCTGTGTGCTGAGAACTTACTGCACTCTTGATTGCAGCATCTACTGAAGCTTTGGGCATGTTCTTGCTCCTGCACTGCTCCAATATCTGAGCCAAGTGTAGGTTCAGGTCTGGGTTGGATCCACCTTCTGCAGATGACAACCACAACTTAACATCAGTCAACAACAAAAACACACACACACAAAAAAAACACCCGAACTGTGACTAAACTGAACAAAACCTACCTTTCACAGCTATTCTTATCATCATCCCAAACTTCATGATCATCTTCCCCCTCGCCTCATCTTTGGGACCCTTGATGTTCTTCACCTTCGACCACTTGTTGTGTCCTGCGCATGAGGCGGCGCTCAGCAGCAGCGTGCGGACCAGAAGAGTCCTCCACACCGGGGACGGAGCACAGGAGGCCGGCGGGAGGACGGAGTCTGGAGCCGGGAGTCTGCCGGAGACTGCGGCCAGAGCTGGGGGTCTGAGGGTCCTTAAAGACCGGAGCAGCGCCGGAGCCGCCATGCCCTTCACACCGTCAGTAAACACACGTTACTGTCACTCTACTGCACATGCGCACAAACACTGGGTTGAACAGTGAGTCAGAGGACCTAAACTTCACAAAATATCATGTCTTATCAGGAGATAAAGGAATAAAACAGCTTCACATTGTCTAACTTACAGCCAGGAGAGCAGCCGCTACTGTCCTTGTGAAACCGGCGCTTCCTAGTTGCGGTGACGTCAGATTGTGGTCCATCAAAATAAAAGCTCTTATAACATTTTATTTTGAAATGACATTTAAATTTGACAGTCTTAAATTTTCATTAATAAATAGTAACTTCTTAGATATATTCAGTTTATTTAGTCTTTGAGTCCCTCAATTGATTTAACGAGCACAAATGGATAAAACTCAAAACATTTTTCTGCTATCATTGTTAAAATTACTGTTATTATAATCATGGCTGTGATTATTTTTATGGTGGACCGCAAATACGTAGCACTTTTGAGACACTGAAAATTAAATTTTGTTGGCTTCATTATGCCATTAAAGTGACAGCACTGAGCCATTCAGACAATTTTCCCTTAATATTCTTCAGACGTACCTACTACAGTGCTGAAGAGATAAGAGTGAAGTATAATGCATAATAAAATAACTATCTAAAACTAACAGCAGCTAATTAAAGTGTCTAAATAGCTAACAGATCTGTTTCGCTCTGATTTCTTAGACAGAAAAATTGAAAGCTCAAAACTCAACCTGAGTCAACAAACTGTTTAACTTCAGCTGATAAACTGTGACTTTGTGTAACAGCTCACCTGTCTAAGGTACTGAAAAACACACAGTGTGATCTATTGGTAGATCCTGATCGTTCTTTCTCTATGGAAAGGATTATTTAGAATCATAACTAATTAATGCATAGCATAAATGCACACCACTCTCTCAATTTGGAAACACAAATGAATCCTGTTGCTGTCTGATGCTTGAGGTACCTACTAAACATGACGAAAAAGTCATAAACAGCTGATAGCACCATTCTTCTTCAAACTTTGTGTTAAACTGGGATGTTTTGGGACAAATACTGGGGCAGAAATGTGACAAAATCCTTCCCTAAATCACTTCACACAGCTTAAAGTGCTGCTGTTTGTACTATGTTGTTTGTCCTGTATAATCTCGTTCTGCTATCTATTTGTTGCAATTTTCAAACTCTCCTTCGGTACAGGAAACAATAACAATCACGTCCAGGCTTGCAACCTACAATACTAAAATTTTCAAGTTTTGATAGGGACTTGGATCTTTCTTTAAGGCAGCTCTGCTAGTTTCCTTTTGGTGAATTATCCGTTTCAGTAGCACCATTTGTATCCATGTGTCCAAATATTCCATGAAAACTTTTCACTGTCACTGTTTTACTGAGACACTGTCACTACATTCTGGGCTTAACTACACCCACGATGACGCTGAACAAGCCATAACAGTTTTTCTCGCATAGCAAAACAGTTAAAAGTAACACTTACATAGTGAATGAAGAGAAATACGTGGCCATTGACAAATTTATACCTGCAGTTTTCAACTTCACTGCCAAAATAACTTAGTGGTAACTTGTTTCCGGTCTGTGCAAAAACAGTGATAGAAAACTGTTGTATTAGTTTTAAAAAATCATTTAAAAGAAAACTAGAAATTGAAAAAAATTAGAATGAAATTCCTTTTTTAGGCAGTTGTTACCTCTGGTAAATAATCAGAAAATGCAGCCAAGCTTATCGTCTAATAAATATTTTTTCTGTGCAGATTTTCTTTTTTTGTTTTATATACATGTATTTATCTCAGGCATGTTCTTCTATAGTTTCCCTTTTCCAGCTCAGGATGTATTAAATGAGGAATTGTGTAATTAATCCTAAACCATGAGAACCTGGAATCTCTTTGAGGACTCCTCTCTAGTCAAGCTCCGAATAGACTAGGAACAGACCACACAAAACAACAAGTGTAACTGGAAATGGTTCAAAAATAACAACAATGCAAGCCCAAATATTGTTTATGTTTCCCATGTAATTTGTTACATCTTGCAGTGTCAAGGAGGTTAGCGCTACAGATTCTATCTAGTCCATCTTATACATCTAATAGGCAGAAAGAGTATTCATGGTGAGTCTGGTCTGTATCACTGTTCTATAAAATGTCCCAGCGTGGGAATTGGAGGAGAAATGTTGTTGTCCTGCTCTGGAAGAAGTATTAAATCATAGTGCCTCTATTTACGATGACGAGGTTTAATAATAGGCCGATGACCCGCTCTGTAGTCCATATTGAGTCCACATGTGTTCTTCAAAAACATTCTGTATGTACTGGATTCCTGAAGAACACGTGTGGACTCAATATGGACATAATTATCAAAGGGATAGTAAAATCCGTGAGTTTGGAGAAACTGGGTTAAAGCAGACAAGTGCAAAAAACAACAGACAGATGCACAAACAGGACGGTGGAGCAGAGACAGATGACCACAGCAGAGGAGCACAAAGAGTTAAATGAATGGAAGTCACAACCAATCAAAGCCAACCCATCTCAACCCAACAGCCTCTGGAGCTGTAAAAAGAGGAGGTTTTCTCCACGGGGCTCCTCTCTTTCCTCCACACTGACGGCTGCATGTTCTCTCAGACCTGATTGGGAATGACCACCGAGCTTCAAGCAGAAAACTGGAAAAAAGCAAACATTTTCAAAGCATCATTTCTGGATCTTAAGAGGCCCTGAAGCTCAAGAAGATCCTCAAAGAAAGTTCTTACTGACTGATAAAAAAAAAAAAAGCACAGAAGAAGCACTGATGGAACACCAGAGAAGAACAAAGCTTCAATTTGGGACACAAGTTCCTTCAACACAACCAGAGGAAGACAAAATGATCTGAGAACGTTGAGCGTTGTTCTGTTTAAGTGGACAGTCGAAAAGACATCATGTTGTCTGCACAGGGAATTAGTGTTTTGGCTGTTTTCCACAGTGTAATAACAGTTACTGCACTGGTAAGTGTTATTGTATTTATCTTATATATTTATATTATTGCGTTTCTGAGTGCTTTATTTATTGGATGAGTTTAATAACTTTAAATTAATTAGTTGAGAAACAGAATCTAGGTAAAGTCAAGGAGCAAAGCCGATTTTTTTTCTGTTTTACTTTTACTTTTTGCTGTTCAAGTAAACATAATTTGCTTAAATTCTAACAAAACTTTCGCAGATTTTATTTTCGCAAGTAAATTTTTAATTTTACAGCTGTGAACATTTTCAGAGGAGACATTACGCATTTGGAATAGTATTAATTTTCTTCCATTTCTGCTGACAGACTGGTGAGCACAGCAGTTGGTAAATTCTCAGTCTCTTAGTCCACTGCGAACCCATCAAAGGATGGATTTTTATGTTCTAAATTTAAACTTTTCACAGAGTAGCATCACTTCTTACACTTTATTAAGACCCTGAGTCAGAAAGAACACCTCCATTCTGCTGCACTTTGGGCCAAATATAGAAAATTTCATGTATCTGCGACCCGCTTTGGATCGTTTGAAATTTGGACATAGATTTATTGCTGGCTGCAGGAAATATGCCAGCTCTTCACCAGCAAGACTCAGTAGTGCCATGCTTTTCTTTTTGTTTAGGAAATGAAGTGATATACAGATACTTTTTCTTAGCAGTCCTGCTGAGGAATTCAGATTTTTCGTTTTTAATATACACTGTTGTGAAGAAATATTCATCCTCTTCCTGTCTCAGATTTTCAAAACAAATTTAAGAGAAAACAAACAAACAAAACAAATATGATTCAAATGAGTATTATTACTATTATTCTATTTTATTTATTTATTTGTTACTGAAGTGAAACTTATTAAAAAAAGTAATTGCACGCCTGAACTTACTAGCTGGTTGTGCGATCTAAATCGACATCTGCAACCAAACGCTTCCAATAACTGGACATCTGCCTCTGACAGCAGTTTGGTGGATTTTGTCCCACTTTTCTTTGCACAACTGCTTCAGTGCAGCCACAATGGAGGGTTTGAGTGCATGAACTCCTCTCTTCAGGTCCCTCTGCAGCATTTTTATCGGGTCCAGGTCCAGATTTTGGTGAGGTCACTCTAAAACTTTATTTTTTTTTCCTCTGGAGCCACTCAGATGGTCTTCCTCTCATGCCTGAGGTCACTGTCTTGCTGCTTATCCCAGCTGTGCATCAGTTTTAACTTTAAGACTGATGGCCCGAGCTTTCCCTTGGGGATTTTCTTTTTTCTTTTTTCTTTTTGGTCTGAGAGCCGAATTGATGCCTCCCTAAAACATTACACTACCACCTCCACGCCTGACTGCAGGTATATTGTTCTTTCTGTGGAATCATGTGTTTGGTTTAGATGTGATGGGGCCCCTGTCGTCCAGACAGTTTAACTTTCCGCTCATCTGTCTATAGCACATTCCCCCGAAAGGGTTTCAAGGTCAGCAAGGTGTGCTTCAGATGAGCTTAATCTCCTGCACTTCACCAGTCTCCCTTTGAAGCCATATTTGATCAGTATCTTTGGGATGCTGCAGTAAAACTCGACTTTATTGGGTGCTTGTGTGCATGTACAAGGAATTTGACTCTGTTTTCTGTCATTACTCTGACAGGACTCACAAAGAAACCACCCCTGCATTTAAAGAAGTGAAACAAGTTGAAGAGAGCAGAATGTTTTGCTAATATGTATGGCAATAGCACGGCATGTTTAAAAGTCGAATTGTGCAGATGCTGATGACACACTTATAAATACAGCTATAAATAAAAAATACAGGGTTATTTAGATTTTTTATAAGGAGTTATGAGGGGTGATAGTGCAGTGGAGCAGAAAGCCACATTGCAAGAATGGAAATGTAAACCAGTATGTAACATACGGTATTTCAAGAATTCAAATTGTCATATGCAGCAAAACTTATCAGTGAAATTAAATTCTTGATTTGCTGTATCTTTATTGATTTAACAACTTCCAGAATAAATCTAGTAAACGTAAACAATAAATGTAAAGAGTCTACTTTTGCAAAAATAGCGCAAAATACAGAAAAACTGTATAAAAAGGCATGTGGAGTATTTATGCTGCAAAATATTAGGATGTGCTCATAGGTACTGAGGTAGCAAATGTTGAATATACAAGAACAGTGCAAATAGTCTATGGGCAGAATAATAAAATATATGCAGTATTTATGGTGCATAATGTACTCTTCTGTAAATGCCTTGGTTCAGGGTTTGACGTCCAGAGATTGGAGCTGCACTGATCGGTGTTCAGAGTCATAAACGCCCTTCTTTAGATGTTTTCTTTGGATCTTTTGTGACTCCCGGAGGAGTCGTTGCCGTCTGACACCTCTGGGAAGATTTACTGTCCTGAGTCTTCTCAGTTTTACTGTCTCTCATTCTGTGGAATATTTCATTTTCTGCACTAAAATAAGAGAGAGTTGTTTCAAATGATAACACAAAAATGCCTTACAAATTAAATTAACAAACAATATTAATGCCAGAGCTTTAAATGAAATGCACATAAAGCATTTGATTCCTTTCAAATGCATTACTTCAACTTCAGGTATTCTAATTAATCCTATTTAAACAAAACAGCAGATGAGCAGCAGCAGAAAAAAAATATAGAAATGTGGATGCAGTAAACCTAATTTTTGCAGTTTCACTGAAATTAGAGTACCAGGGGCAAAGTATACAGCCATCACCAACCCAGAAAACTAAATGACTCCCTTACTTCCACTTCAGCTCAGTTATACTGATGCTTTTCAGTCACCTTTTTCTTCGTCTTATTTGGATTTTCCTTCAGTCTTGGCATCGTGTGCTAATGGTGAGACTTTTTAGGCAACTCTGAGCGTCTGAAGTGATGCTTTAATTAAACAGAGCTGACAGTATTCCAGTCTGGGTGTGTCTCATCCAGCTGTTATTGAATTAGTTTTTCATATTTAGTATCTTTAGGTGTGATATCTTTTCACTCAGGCCATTTGATATTCAAAACATTGAATTATCCTTTACACTTAGTGTTTTGTGTTTACTCAGATTGTCTGTGTTCTAGATAAGATTTAGTTTGAAGATCTGACAACAAGCTAATAATTGGTAATAAACTAGCAAAAAATATGTTTATGTTTGTTTTTTTTTTGCGAATTTGCCTGGAAAATATCCCAGAAGGAACATTATTCTGAAAGGCAGCACACACTCACTTGCATATAAAAAGACAGATGTATAACTCTTTCTGTCAGGATTTCAGATTTTCACTACACAGTAATCATGACCAAAAGTAATCATGATGGCAGCATTTTTGTGATAGCATAGAAATTTTGAGTTGAAGCTAATCCTGTGAGATTCATCTCTGATTATTGTGTAGATTGTCTTTTTTGGGCAAATAAATTACAGTCAAAATAGCATAGAGAGATGGAGAGAGTCCTGTCAAGCCATTATTTACATTATTTTCAAATGTACATTATTAACACAACAATAATATTTCATTTTTAAAATGTGTAGTTATTGCTAATCCCATTAATGGCTAATTAGAGGATCACTGGGATGCACATGAGGCTTCTCCCTGACTGAGACAAACACCTGTAAAAATCCACCGCAACAGCCCTCAGCCTCCTCCTTTTTCCTCACGAACCTTTTAACCTTTTAAATGCTAAATAAATAATAAATCACCTTTCACTCATTGACGCCTCAGAGCATCAGACATCGTCCACAGCTACCTCCCAGACTCATCCCTTCGTCTCCTAATCCTTGTGCGTTGTCAGACTTTCCATCTCCTCATCAGTCAGCCTGAAAATCTTCTGAAACAGACTTGAGTGATTGAGATTAATAGTTTTGCTACAGAAGAATGTGTGTAATCCTCGCTGTCTGCATGTATTTAATTGATTTACTGTAATCATTTTTAATCAGTCGAAGGAATTTGTTGCACTTAATTGCAGATAATGTGTAAATAGAGCGCACACTTTGAGTATCATCAACACAACCACAGTGTGTCCACAGTCCACAATTCAGCAACAATGAACTGTTTTAGCGGCTCAGCGTGTTAAAGTTAACTGAGAGTCCCAACACAAACCGCCACAGGATGTGACAGCAGCTCAGACTCCACATTATTGGAAACACAGTTCGCCCCCTGGCAGTTTATTTTACTGACCAGTGCCAAGAATGTTACTTATCACATGTCCAGTTACATGGATTGCTCAATTTGGGATTTAGTCTGTTTAACAAGAGTGAAAGTTTTCTTTAGCTGGAATAAGGCAGCTGTGAGCAGCAGATCCTTTACATAAGTGATGTGAAAATAAAACTCTGGCTTAAAAGTGCAGCTGCTTCATCTGCTAAATATACTGACACTGTAAAAGTGGGCGTTCTGCAAAAAAAAAAAATGGCTCCGTGACCCTAAAACTCACTAACAGGTTTGAAAAGAATGTTGTCTTTTTAAAAAATGACAAATATGCACCTTTCGTTAGAGCCTGTCTCTGTCATTAATGTGACCAAATCTAAGCTTACAATTGTGATATTTCATCAAAATCGCTCTCATTCTGCATGTCTCACTTAAAATTTTGCCAAAAATAATGTGTCTACTCTAACCAGAATCTATAAAATACAAAAAATTCTGCACTTATCAGGACAACTGTGAAGTCATTAGAGATTCAGCTGTGACCAATGCTTATGTGACAAAAATTCTGGGACTTTTCAGCTGAACTGCAGGCTCTTTACACAAACAAGATAGGAAACAAGTATTGAAACCAGTTAAAAATGTAAATATAAAATACATATATAACGTAATAAAATTTGTAGTATTGGTAACACCGGTGGACACTTGGATTCCATTTTAAAACATTTTTGTAAGATACATAATCAAAGCTTTTCAACTTTTGTTTTGTTCTTTATCAAGATTTCTGACATTCAAATTTTACAATAATGAACAAAAACATGTGACATTCTCTGTACATCAAGCCATGGTTGTCTAATGAGGGTGAAGGAATTTATATTGCAATGAAAAAGGAGCCCACAGTGAGTAAAAAGAGGAGCAAAAAACATGGAAAAACTGCCTGGGGTTCAGAGGGTTAACAGGTTTATATATTCGCCAAGATTATTAAGTGTTTCAAATCATATGTGTTGGATAATATGGACCTCAAAACCCAATTTAGATAAAGTGATGTAAAGGAAAACTTGTCATTTCCAGAGCTGCTGAAAGGTCACAGGTTGTTGGACAAAGCAGAAGTCAAGGAAGATTATTGTTCTGAACTTTTGCGCTGTTTTTTCCTCTTTCTTTGCCATTATTCTATTGTGAGCTCTACTTCCTGGTTGACTCGCTGCTGGTTTTGCTGCTCTGATGTGAGACCTGAAGCCAAGAACACAAGGTTGCTTTTGTAGACCAGATCTCACCTGCATGGCCAAGATCCTGAGGAAAAGATCCACGTGAGGCCACCGGCAGCCTCACCGCCGGACAAAAAAGGGGTTGACGGGGGTTCATCACATACCGCACCTTCGCACAACTATTTCACAACACCTGAAGGCGGCGCATGGAGGTGTTTGTGGTTGACAGATTACCATGGTTGGAAAAAGACTTCAGAGAGACTTAATAGAAAGCTTGAAACACTAAGAAATCGAAGGTTGGCAGCTGCTAAGAGGAGCTGAATTGTTCATACCTCAGCCTTCATGATTTATCCTGTTCATTGTTTATTCATTGTCAAATCTGCCTTTTTTCTAGCCTAGCCGCTAGTCAACCCACGGCAACGAATTTAATTCTCTGCCAGGGTGGGTCTAGTTACCCTCCATAAGGCTCGAGGTTGGATGCTCCTAAAACTGGCCGGACCAATCACCATGAAGTGTAGAGTCAGAAGGCGGGCGTACAGACAGTCGTTGAGCTCCATTAGCACCGACTCTGAATAATCTGTTAACATGTCTGTAATATACTTGAGCTTCACCCATTGACTGTATAAATAAGGCTTCACCGAACTACCGCATCCTCTGATTTCCGGCGCTCTAGGAGCCTATTCGTTGCGTTGATTGGTTGTATACCTACCCAATTGCTGCAGAGTGATTTGAAAGACAACCTTTTAGCCCGCCTCCCTCCCTGTCGAGCGTGCCTAGACCCTTGCATCTTCAGAGCATGGGTCTAGCGCGGCTAGGCTACCTTTTTTCTGTTGTGTTCTATCTAAATGACAACAAAGTTAGTGTATTAAAATGACAGCATTGCCTGCTTTTCTTACTTTCTCTTCATCCTTCGCTCTTATTGGCCTTTTACAGATAGACTCAGATGATGTCATCACACGAGACGAGCAGATCTACGTTCTGATTGGTGCTCATGCCAGGTGTGAAAGGAGCATCCAGGCACAAATGGCCCTCATTACAGGTTAGTGTGCTGCTTCTGATCATTTTATAAACGCCTCTTCAAGGAAAAATGATTAAAACAAACAGTCAAAACCCAAAATATAATAGATATTTCTGTAAAGACGGATTATATAAAATGAAATTCAAACCTTTTCTTCCGGTATAAGTCACCACTGGGAAGCTGCAATGTTGTCCATTCTCTAATTTCCAAAAGATGAGACTGTTAAATAACATCGTTTACATTTCCACTAAGGTCAGTGAGTGCATATCTAAATATATAACCAGAAAAAGTATTTATTGCATCAATTATTTATTTGGGATCAGATATAACACCCGTCCAATATCCTGCTGACCAGTATCTGTCTGATTACACAGTTGAATTTCGGCGCAATAGAGGAGCATTTTTAATTTGGACTCTGACGTAGAAGCTGATGTTAGATAAGTTTGTTCAGCGGTGCAGCCGGAGGAAGATTTTATAAGATGCAGACGCACTCAGCAGAGAAGCAAAAGTGGAAAAGTTGAATGTACAGCGGGTCTCTAAATCTAACACAAAACTTTATGTCAAGATAAGAAAAGATAATCCTTTATTGCTCCCCACGCCAGGGGAAATTTACACAGTTACAGCAGCAGCAGTTTTTACAGAAGAAACACATGCATAATAATAATAATAATAATAATATGTACAAGGATGGACATGAAAAAGAATAAATACAGTATTAGTGCACTGTAAACAACAGCAATATGAAGGTGAATAAATGCAAAAAACACACAGAGACTCTGGTTTCCATTTATTGAAATGTAATTATTTTACATTTAAATTAAAAAAATATATATGTTCACAAATTTACCGCAATTTCAAAAATGTCTTGCTTTTAATTAAAAGATGAAGCTGTTGAATTCGAGTTAAATATTGTAAATATATTTCTAACATTAGACACAATTAATGGGGAACCACTATAATTATTATTTTCGATATATATTTAGATAATGCCTTTGTTTCTACGCGTGTAAATTTCCTCCCTTAAATATTAAAAAACTAAAAAATACAAGTTACGGCAAGGCAAGAAAATACTACTGTTTAATATTACTATTTGTATGAGATTGTGATTTTTTGTTATTTTCCAGCATGTTTGGTGCCCAAACTTCTGAAAAATGAACTATTCAAATTTTTACAAACTATTCTTTTAGTCGTTTCCCATTTTGAACTCACTCCCACCAGACATCTGAAATATTCACTCTCTGCCTCTCTTCAGATCAGGACTCAAAGCTCATCTGTTCAAGGCTGTTTGTCTCTAATTGTCTCTTTCTTTATGTATGGTTTATATCTTTATGTACGTATGGTTTTTATCTGTTCTGTTGTGTTTGCTTTTCCTGTCAAGCGACTTTGGGTGTCAAGAAGGGCACTTACAAACAAAATAATCATAATTATTATTATGTATCATTTCTGTCTGAAGAAGGTGACTGTGTCCCAGAGTGGGACGGGATCATCTGCTGGCCGCGGAGCAAAGCCGGTCAGCTGGTATCAATTCAGTGTCCAGAGTACATCTACGACTTCAACCACAGAGGTAGGAGAGCTCAGAGACGATAACACACAGAAACAATCCTGATGTGTGATCTGTATGTAGTTTCTACCAGTAGATGACTCAATAAAGCCGTATTTGACCAGCAATGGCTTTACTGTCATTTATGTCGTATCACAGACTGTGTTGTTTTGTGGAACAGGACGAGCCTACCGCCAGTGTGATGCTTCAGGGAACTGGGAGCTGGTTCCCAGCATCAACCGCACCTGGGCAAACTACACCGAGTGCACCAGATATCTGAGCTCCAACCACAGAAGCCACGAGGAGGTGTGTTCATGGACATTCATCTGGTTGTGTATACAGTCTGTGTGGGACCTGTGGCTGGTTGAATGTGTGTTTGAGTGTATATTGTCATTAAAACAGGGAAGAATTGCACTTTGTAGATGCCTTTTCAACAGGAGCTCTTTCTCAGCAGCTGAAGTATTGAAATTCTCTTCAAATGCAAGGAAGTGTTTCACCCATAAAACATGTTCATTTCCTGATGTTTACAAAAAAATTGATGCACTTCATTTTACCTCCTTTATTCACTTTCACTCGATCTGGTGCATTTCTTTGCATCTACACACTAAAGAGTGTTTTTTTTTTTGTTCCAGAAAGTGTTTGAGCGACTCCACCTCATGTACACTATCGGCTACTCCATTTCTCTCGCATCTCTGCTGGTGGCTGTCTCCATCCTCTGCTATTTAAAGTATGAAACCTCGAAACTTCCATCCAAAGCTCTACTTTAAAATGCTTTTGAGATACTTAGTAATGCATTTAAAACCATCCCATCTCTCTGCCTCTCAAACAGACGGCTCCACTGCACTCGCAACTACATCCACGTTCACCTCTTCACCTCCTTCATATGTCGAGCGGTCAGCATTTTTGTGAAGGATGCCGTGCTCTACTCCATATCTGATGACAGAACTGAGTTCACAGCAGAGAAGCCCCATATGGTAAATAATAAAATATATGTCTTTTCCATATTCATCACCATTTGTCCAAAGTTTTATTTGACTTTTTATAATGTTTTATAGCAATAGTTACGAATAGTGGACCAGGATTCAGTGCATACATGCTCATTTAGTTGTATGTTATGTGTGAAATGAAACATAAAATACACCTTGTCCATCTTGTAGATCCTACATATAGGCATTATGATCATGAAGCTAGAGATAGATGCACATTAGCCTAGCTTAGCATACAAAAATAAACAGGGTTAACACCAAGGTGGGTTCAGGTGGAGGCCAGAACATCCACCTAGCATCCACAAATTAGCACATTCTATCTCATTTCCTTGATCTATACCAAAAAACAGAGCATAATGGCTGCAGGAATCACCACTGGTTGCCAAATAACTGCTTTCACACCTGTACAATGGCATAATGTCACATTATTTGGAGCCAAATGAAATATAAAGTGGTACTGATTAACTTTAGTGGCTCTGGTAGGCAGATTTTGTCTCCCGTTCACTGTATGATCAAGTGAGGCTAACGGTTTCCTTCTGTTTCCAGTGTTTATGCTAAGCTAAGCTAATTCTATTTGCTCAACAGGCGGGTGATTAGTATCAATCTTCTTGTCTGAATCTCTGCAAAAACATCTTAGAATATGTGTCCCAAAATGACAAAGCATTTCCTCTAGTCAGTTTTTTTGGATAATATATATATACCGTAATTTCCGGACTATTGAACGCACCTGAATATAAGCCGCACCCACTAAATTTAAAAAGAAAAAAGTTTTGTACATATATAAGCCGCAGGTGTCCACATTGTAGCATGAGATATTTACACAGAAAGATTTTATTTAACTTGTGATTAAATACATACTTTTTTTTCCAAACAGTGCCTGCAACACGGCAGTGAAACACATTGAGTCAGTTCACGCTGCCAACTCCAACGTCTCACCGTTGATTCATTGATGCCAAGTTAACAGGCAGCAGCTCTATTTCATTCTTCGACAGGCAGATCAATTGCCTTTAACTTAAAAGCCGTGTTACCGACCTGATTCTGCCAGCCGCGAACCGTGGTTGGGCAGCCTCGGGTAGCGCTAAAACTTATCTTTGAGTTTTTTATTGTATTATATTGTATATCATCGTGGTGCATTTCGCTCTGCCTCCGTTTCCACACTCGTTTCTGCAACACACACACACACACACACAGCTGCAGTGCTCCTCCTCACGTCACACTCACACACGCACATCCTCTCTCACACACACACACACCGTAACGTGCCCAGATTAAAGGAGGGCAGGCTTGGCCTGCAACAGCTGTATCATACATTTCTTCGTGTTTTCCATGATGAGGGTGTGTGCATGAAGTGCAGAATGATTGATCTGAAGAATTTAGTGTGTGTTTGATTTATTTCGAACAGTGTCTGTATTGGTCTGATGTGACGAGGCTAAACTTAATGATGGCATGAAGCTCGCACGTAAAAATCTATACATGAGCCACATCTGTGTGTAAGCCGCAGGGTCCATAGCGTGAGAAAAATGTAGCCGCTTATAGTCCGGAAATCACAGTACATTTACATGTGGCTACACGGTGGTTAACACTTTGCTTTGCGTTAGAAGATCCCCGGTTCACAATAGACTCCTGCCCCCAATGACCCCAATGAGGATTAAATGGTGTATAGATGATGCATAAATTTTTTACACATATGTTGTCCGCCTTTCATCTGTAGTTGTTTGTTCTCTGGTTGTTTCCTCTGACTGCCGTTTTGCGTCAACAGGCTGGTTGCAAAGTGGCGGTTACTCTGTTCCTGTACTTCCTGGCAACTAATCACTACTGGATCCTGGTGGAGGGTTTGTACCTCCACAGCCTCATCTTCATGGCCTTCCTGTCTGATAAGAACTATTTGTGGGCCCTGACCATCATCGGCTGGGGTAAGCAGCACCGGAGCCGCTACGTTGTGGTGGACCTACAGATGGTCGGTTTCATTTTCTTATCTCTGTTCATGTTTAGGAGTTCCAGCGGTGTTTGTGTCCATCTGGGTCAGCGCACGAGCTTCACTAGCAGACACTCAGTGAGTCTTATGATCTGTTTATGTTCCTATATACATGACGGTTGTTTCAAAAGGGCTCACTTGAGCTGTCTTATGGCTGTTTGCAGATGTTGGGACATCAGTGCTGGAAATCTGAAGTGGATTTATCAAGTTCCCATCCTGGCAGCCATTGTTGTAAGAGAAACAAATCAAAATTTTAATGTCATGAACCCTCTGAACTCCAGCCAGCCTCTGCGTGTTTTTGACTCCTGTCACATATTCATTGTGGGTTCATTTTTCACTTCAATAAAGTATTAATATAAAGAATTGCTCCTCTATGAAAACAGCTCAACCATGACAAGAAGTAAAGAGCACTCAGAAATTAGTTTTGTGCAGAATAACAAAGTCATATTGACAGAAATCATAAAAAAAGTTTTAAGTTCTTACATTTTTAATTTGTTTCCAGACCTACTTCCTATCTGTTTTGTGTAGACACTGCCTGCAGTTCAGCTGAAATTTTCCCAGACTTCTTGCTTATGCTGAGCAGCGTGGAGTTTTTATTCGCTCTTTCTGAATCTAAATTATGTTGTAGCGACTTCAATGAACAAGAGTCGCTGAGAGACTGAGGCTTCTGAGATTTCCAAAGAATAAATGTAAGCATTTGTTCAAGAAAAATGATAGTGAACTCATGATAATGTGAACAAAGTCACAATCAAAGTAACCAAGGCGATCGAAGAAAAATAGCGGTCAACAAAAAAACAATGAACAAAGTCAAGACAGGTGAACAGGGGACTATGTTCACTTAATTTTCCCCGCCCATATGCATGTGACCCACTATCAGTCTATTCAACATTATAGCAAAAATAGTACCGTAACCAAACAAACACAAACAACTATTAATATAATAAAGCAGCAATTAATTCATGGCTCCTACAAATGGAGACAACTTTTTTGGCAAAAATTGAAACTAGCCATGAACATTAACATAATTCTGATGGGAAATCACATTTTTAAGCTTAGCTTTGGTTGATGAAACTGTATACTACACATGATTAAAGTATAATTCATCTGAAAAATGAAAATCTGAGGATTTTCTTCTGTGTTTGCAGCTTTTAAGTGGTTATTTTGGCGATGTTTTCTTCAAGACAGCATGCCTTTTATGCTCTTCAGTGGGTTTGGAATTCAGTGGAACATTTGACACTTAGTTTGAGTGTAAAATATTAACTTTATGCTTCTGCCCCTGCAGGTAAATTTCCTCCTTTTCATTAACATAATTCGTGTTCTGGCCTCTAAACTGTGGGAAACCAACACTGGGAAACTGGACCCCCGGCA
The DNA here is from genome assembly GCF_021347895.1 of Acanthochromis polyacanthus. Lineage (NCBI taxonomy): Eukaryota > Metazoa > Chordata > Actinopteri > Pomacentridae > Acanthochromis > Acanthochromis polyacanthus. The sequence goes on along the minus strand of NC_067131.1, from coordinate 12,730,350 downwards.
GCAGTACAGGTAACTGCCCATTTCACCCTCAATAAAGTGAAAAGACTGTTTCTCTGACTCCACATGAATATTCACTGTTTGTTTCGCTCTGCAGGAAGCTGCTCAAGTCCACGTTAGTCCTCATGCCTTTGTTTGGAGTCCACTACATGGTGTTCATGGCTCTTCCCTACACTGAGGTCTCTGGGCTGCTGTGGCAGGTGCAGATGCATTATGAGATGTTCTTCAACTCTTCACAGGTCAGAAAGCATTCATGAACACATTATTATGAGCTATCAGAGCTCCTGCAATGTATTAAAAACTCTTCCAAACTCTCGGTTTTGTTTTTCCAGGGTTTTTTTGTGGCATTTATCTACTGTTTCTGCAATGGGGAGGTAATAAATCTGCAATCTATTTTGAAGAATTAGCTCAAACATGTTTTTGTCCTGTTCAAAAAGATTTCCACCTCTTCTTCTTGTTCTCAGGTGCAGGCGGAGGTAAAGAAGGCTTGGTTAAGACGCAACCTGGTGCAGGACCTGAAGCAGAAAGCCAGGATGACCAGCAGCGGCGGTGGAGGCAGCTGTTACTACGGCGGCATGATGTCCCACACCACCACCCACAGTGTCAGTTTATCCGCCGCCCGTCCCAGAGCTCTGTCCTTCACCAGGGGAGCGGTGGGCTCAGCTGGAGCTGCTGCTATGGGGTCAGGGGTCAGAGCGCCGCGCCACGCTTTCCCAGCCTCCCCCCACCAGTACAGCGGCCTGCGTGGACCCGCTGCCGGTGACACCGACACCCCAGGACAGGAACTGGCTCTGTGGAAAGCAGGGGGGGCTGAGTCTGGGGTTTTTGCCAGACATGCCAGAGCCGCCAGAGGAAACGATGCGTGTAAAAGTCATGCAGGAGAAGACCCAGACAACTCCTTATCTGTGAAAGAGCTGGAGACCATCTTGTGACGGATTGTTGCTGTTAAGAAGGATCATGTTGCATAAGCGAGATCTGGAGAGTGTCTGCTGAGAGGAGCTTGTGGTGAGACGCTTTGTGGTGAAATGTTTTGTCAACACTGAACACCTTTACTCATTAGAGCACACAGAAGCACACTCATGACTGTATGCTTAGAAGAGCTGTGACCATTACTCAGTTAGTTTTCAACTGTTAAATTAATCTTCTATTATTTTGATTAGTTGGTTTGCAGGGTAAAAGAGTCCAAATTCTCTGATTGCATCTTCTTACATGTTGTGTTTTCTGTCCTCTATGACAGTAAACAGAATGTCTTTGGGTTGTGGACAAAACAAGACATTTGAGGAGGTCATCTCAACCCTTGTGTCGTCCTGCGGGTCAAAATTGGCCGCTTTAAAGTTTGAAAATGTGAAGAAAAAAAATTTCACAGGGAAACTTCTGATGTTCACATTTTCAACATTTTTTTTTAATTTTTGACCATTTTTTTGGTGGAAATTCACAAAAAAATCAACCAAAATGCAAACTTTGCTGGATTTTGGTTGATTTTTTTATGAATGTTCTTAAAGAAAATATTAGAAGTTTTACTGATATATATGTAATCACTTTAGATATTTTGGGGATTTTTTTTGGGAAGATTTTTACTCATTTTTTGAAAATATTTATTAGAATTTTCTTGCCAAATTTCGGGGATTTTTTAAAAAAATGAAACTTTTAAGAGAAACTTTTAAGAAATTATGGGAATTTTCTTCCTGAAGGTTTTGCAGATTTTCAGAAATTTGGGGAATTTTTTTGCTGAATTTCTGGATTTTTTTCAGATCAGGAAACAATATTTTTTGATGCCCGTAAACAAGGACAACAGGGTTAAGCTTTGGGGAACACTCCTTAACATTTCTCACCATTATCTGACATTTTATTGATCAAACTAATCGATCAGTCGACAAACTCTCTACAGCTGTTAGTAGCCGCTGTACAGTTTAGTCATACATAACTCATGGACTTTGTTTAACTCTCAAGTTGTGGAAGCAATTTTCATGTGAGTTTCTTGTGGATGTCATTCTAATGTGCTTTAGTTTAATTTTTAGTTGCTGTGAAAGAAATGTAAATAGATCATTCCCTAAATATTCTGTGAAGAGAATCCGGTGAAGTCAGAGGACAGACCTGGATGTGTAAATAGTGTTTTTCTTGTCCTTCCTGTGTTGAATTTTCCGGGCTCCACCGGCTGGCTGACCTCTGTATTTCAAAGAGCACTTCCTACAACGCCCTGTTTCCACTTATTTGTTTTATATTTATAACAGACAAAATGTTCGATACTTTCACAATCCTCATGTCGTAGTTTGATCATGTTAAAGAGTCCGTAGTATCTAGACGTGCCGTCTAGATGAATCTGCACATTAGTTGTTGCTGTGTTGCTGTGTTGTCTACTCGCTCCTATTTATCACTCTGACAGCACCCTGAGGGCGAGACGCACAAACCTTTTGCCCCTTGCAGGCCAAACCCAGCTCCTTCCTCCGTGTAACCTCTGCCCTGAATGCCATCACGACAGCGTCCAGAATTTCACACCCTCCCCTCAGGCGTCGGCTCGGAGATGGAGGCACCTGAGCTGTTTGTAGACCTCGAGGCTGAGCGACAAACCGGCAGCACAAGACGCCAGTATTCACACGATAGACACACAGAGAAACTGTACCTGTAAATATTTTAGGATTATTTAGGAGCCCAGAAAAAAAAAGGCGCTTGGTCTGTGTTTCTATGAAATGTACAGTGTAAAAATAATGATGGTAATTTAATGAATGTTTTGTCTTCATGTGTCAAATAAACTCAACTTCAAACTGAATGGAATTGATTTAATTGTTTTAATATTCAGCGTCCTGACAACAGAGTAAATGGACCACTAATGCTACTGAGAGAATGGGACAGAGCGGCATTATGGGAGGAACAGTTACGGAAGATGCTGTGAAATGTTGCCCCCTGTTGAAAAAATATGAATAACGCGAGTTTTAAGGTTCTGAGTTTGAAAAGCCAAACTAGAATGAATAGAAAATGACTCTTTATGAGTGTACATGTGTCCATCATTTAGTGGTTTTAGACCAAAAAACTATAAACATTTACACAGTAAAGCATCATAAAAGAATTTCGTCAAATCAAGGATTCCTTTTTTTTAGTTTAAATTTAAAAAGCAGGCATTTTGAAACATATTCTGGTTTGTTTGCCTGTAGCTGAGAGGGATTTAAAATATATAAAGTAATATATTGTCATACTGAAGATTTATTTCCCTATGCATTCTTATTTCCAGCCCACAAGAACACTGAAAAACTACTGCAGACTTACAGCATTTAACTAAGAACTTACTCTCTTTCTCTGAGCTTTTGAGAGAAAATCTGTTACAGCTCAACTTTTTATTACCATCCAGCCACAAAAAATGAAATAGCTTAGCCTTGAAATCATCATGTAATCTAACCCAAATGACAAAGCAAAACTCACACACGAGCCTTTAAACCATGAGGTATTATTATTATCACCACATATTACATGTGTTTACTTCTCTTATTTTCTCTTATGTTACATTACGGGATTTCTTTCGAGTAAAATTTTACTGCTCTGATGTCAAAACAGACGTATGTAGAGTCCAAACATATGGAGCAGCAGATATGCATGAGTGATTGCTCCTCCACCAGCACTCCCTGCCCCCACAATAACGTATGGCGGCGACCAGCTGTCTGTTCATTAGAGAGGAAAAAGGTTTAAGTCTCCGTGGCATTTTACAGTTAAATCAGCTGATCCTCTGGTAGCAGGAGGAGAAAAAAACGAGGCAGGGAGGAGAGTGAAGACGATGCTGATCGGAAATTACAGCAGAGGGGAATGATTCGGTGTGGTGCTGGTGGTGATGATATCACCCTTATTGTACTGTCATCCTCTTTTACCAAGCTGCTATTGAACAAGAAATTAAATTGCAGAAAATCTATGCATATGACAGCGGCAGCTACTGTCACAAAAAGATGTTTGGTGGGAAGATACAGATTTGGTTGTCTTAGTACCTTTATCGAGAAAATGTATTAAAAAATACCGAAAAACCCCAAAAACTAAAGATTAAACAACGTATGAAATGTCTCGGTGTCTTTTTTTGCAGCAATTATTATGTTACAATCATAAATAATATAAAATACATGGAATATGTGGTGAGAAAAAGGTAAAAAATTCATTTCTGTTGCAGTGAGTGTTTAAAAATCCTCAGAAATCACTGTTATTATTTACAACATACTGCAAATAAATGACTTCCTTATCATACACATTCACCTTAATCCTTATTTGTTTAGCATTTAGATTTAAAAATTCAACTTTTACAACAGCGTGTAGCAGTTTTATGTGTGTTTTGTGTTGCTTTATTCCAACTTTTTATTTGTGTTTAATATTCAAAGACAAGACAAACAATTTCATTTAACTGAAATATTGTAACTATGTTAAGTTAAGCAAGTATACCATACTTCTTCAGAGATTTAACTTTGTAATATTTTTAAATAAACTTAATAAGTATGTCTCTGCACTACCTCCCCAGCTCCCCATAACCTCCCATATCCCTATTAAATGTTTGTGGTTTACTCCAGAGAGGGTATGCAGTAACTGTTTGGCCTGTTCACTGCAATTTGATATAATTTCAGTATAAAAATCCACATATACAAAGATCATACTTTGAGACAGAGCTAAACCATCATCCTAAGGATAACTGTCATCTCAAAGGACATACAAGCCGCCCAACTGTTTGTATTTTTAATGTTTGATTTGCAAAAATTCGCATCTAAAAGGACTTATTATGGATACCTGTTTGATGTGGGACATGAATGACAAACTGAAAAGGTATTCCTTGCATCTGTAAAACAGTTTTAAGATATGTGTGTATGTATGTCCTTCGAAAGCCCAGTCGGCAGAGCAGGAGCATGAAGGGAGATGACTGTTGCCTTTAGATCGCTGGGTCAACTCCGGCTCAAAGAATGAGCTTTTCATATGTGTTTGTTCAGACTGAACGGATGTTTATACGGGCAGTTTTTCATGGGTCAAGTATGTGTGTCATCCAGGTCATGGTGATCGTAGGAGCTTCAGTAGAAATCAACTGAACTTCTCTTGTAGGTTCTTGAAGACCTTTCACCTTCATTCAAGAAGCTCCTTTAGTTATAGGAGTTACAGAATTTATAGTCGCTCCGGCTCACATGGTTAACGGCCCATTAACGATGAGGACTCACGTGCCTCAGGGTGTGAACTGCTGATTCTTGTCCTGAGGAGCTTCTCTCCTGTTGAGCCATGTGTTTGTGAAGCTGTTGTTTAGTCTCTCATATGTACAAATTTGTGTGCACACTGTGAATTTAGTGATATTTCCGTGTTAGACGGAAACTTAATCATGACTGTGTCGACTGCCTTGTGGTCCACACTTTCAATCACACATGCAGAGAGAGTCTTCTTCCTGAAAGTGGTGTAGACGACATTTAAAGCTATAGAAACTGAAAAGGTCTCTTTAGAATAGGGCTAAAACCAGATGGTAAACAGTCAACATAGAAAAAGCAATCTTTGCAGTGTTTTCGAGCTGAAATTTGTTCGACATTTGACGGTCATCATCTTGGACTTTTGAAAACAGACATGACGAGTGAGGAGTAGATCTGGCTAAGAACTCGAAGACACGTTTGGCGATACAGTAGTGACTGATCAATCACAAGGTGGCTCCACCCTAAAACATGCAATGCTTTATTGTCCATTTTACTCCAAATGAGACCATCCATCCAGCCATGATCTATACACACCGTAATCCTCATTAGCATTGTGAGGGAGCTGGAGTCTATTCCAGCTGACTTAGGGCAAAGACAGGGGACATCCTGGACAGGTCACTAGTCTATCACAGGTACATATAGAGACAAACAATCACACTCACATTCACACCTACAGACAATTTAGAGTTACCAGTTAACCTGAGCCTGTTTTTGGACCGTGGGAGGAAGAAAACCCCCACATGCGCAGGGAGAACGTGCAAAGCCAATCCAGAAAGATCCCAGGAAGGCCAGAATGCAAACTGGGGATATTTTAGCTGCAAGGTTAAAGTACTAACCACCAATCCACTATGCAGCCAAATGGGACCATTAGCTATGTACAAAACGAACATAACATACAAAGAAGGTTTTAATGACACTAACACAGTTAATATTTAATTAGCCAACTTGTCATCTAGGGTACATTTGTTTTAGTTCTAAAAATGTACTGAAAATGTTCTCTGAGGCTCTGGTAATGTTTTCAGTGGGAAGATTTCTTTAAATTTCCAGTAGCCTATGCTGTTTTTGAGGATAAAATTCTCCAAAGACATGCTAAAAACATTCTTAGATCATCTACTGGATGCTGCATTGAGAACATCTTTTCTATGTTGTCATGTAACACTGTGGGAATGTGTTCTCTTTAGAATAGAGCTAAAACCAGGTGTTAAAATGAACCATCTTTGCAGCGTTTTGGAGGTCAAAACTTGTAAGACACATTCTGGGAATATGTCAGCCTGACATGTAGGATCTTTCAGACCGTATACTAGATTTGATTTGCTTTATATCCTCAGAGGAACTGTACAGTCATGGCCCTGTGGCATAAAGCAGGAAAGTGCTGTGAGTGTCAGAGGAGCTGCTGAGGTGATTCGTCATGTTCATGATGCGAGATGATCCAGTTACGTCATGGTGGAGTCAAAAAAGTGGGCGGGGCCAGAGAAGAGAGAGAAGTGGAGAGAGAGGGAGAGATTCAGATCAGTCCTCTGAGCTCAGCCCCGATAACAGCAACAGACCCAGGCTCTGATGCATCAAACCGCATCCTCCTCCCTGAATCCAAGTCCAACTGCTGCCTGTCAGCGGCTCTGATGCAGTCCAACATCATCATCATCGTCCTTCTCTCTCCAGCATCCAGAAGTGAATGAGGAGGAGGAGGGCCGGCGGCCGACAGGGAGGGGTCCTTTGATTTCAGGGCTGCCTCCTCCTGGATGGATCCCGGCTGTGTGCAGGCAGCGATGGCCATGGGAGATGTCTCGAAAAAAGCGTCGGCTCGGAACGTGGCGGTGGAAAGAAAAAACCTCCTGACGGTGTGCAGGTCAGTTTATTATCAGGCTTCATGTGTGAATGGAGGGTTTGATAGGAAGAATGCTGCTTTTATATTCCAGCTGTTCGTGGCTTTGGTGTGTTCGTGCAGCAGCAAACTGCTCCTACTGGGTTTATTCTCACTATATTTAATAAGACTCAGCCTATTTTGACATCCACACTGACGTCATCATCATAAGGTCCTTTTTATGAACTCTGCTGTGACAGTGGGCCTGCGTGGACACGAAGCCTGCAGCCCATATGCTTAAACGACCTTGCATTTATGAATATTCTTTACAGCAAATCCCAGCTCGCCCAGACAGACTGGCTGCTCTGTGTGTGTTTAGCAGTGTCATCTTTGTCACTACAATGCATTTGCTCTGTGCTGATGGCGTGGTTGCTATGACGACAACCTTCCTGGGGCAAGGACTAGCTGGCACCCCAGGGACTCGGGGCAGTGAGGCAGTATGTGGCCTGTACATCAAGGCCTGATTGGACCTAATTGGGTTGCTGGAGGGATTCGCCTTTTACATTCCCGTTGCCAGAGCTTAAGCACACTCAGACTTAGATGCTGGAGCCCAGAGTAAACACAAACTGTGCAGACACACACTCTGAGGGATGAAGCAGACATGCATTTGTTCTCTAACAAGAGATGAAGACCCATATTTCAGCGGGCGTCCTCAAAAGGCATCAAACTTCTTCCTGCAGTGGAGATTTTCTGTAGCTCAGTCCTGCTGCAGTTGGTCATTAGCAGCAAATTGAATGCTGCAGTTATTTGTGTTTCTACATGCTTAACTGATGAAGACATGATGGTGGGATGGTTTTCTACCCTCACAATCTAAAGAGAGGCAATTGGTTATTCTAAATTGGCAGTGGGAATGAGTGTGAGTGTTTTTGTCTCTTTGTGTTTGTCCTGTGATGGACTGGTGACATGTCCAGGTCTACTCCGCCTCTCCTCACCTAAAGTCTACAGGATAAAGCGGATGTAGATAACAGAGGGATGCAGGAACATTTCACAATGGATAAAATGATTATGATCCATATGATATAAACATTCACAGAAACCTGACTCTGTTGCCTTCACATTTAATCATCTTTCAGACCATTTTTTTTTGGTATTCCAGCCTGCACTGTTACAGCTTCGACTCACTCTTACAGTTCTTGTAGACGTTTTCTGCAAAAATCCCCAAAATCTAAATAAGAGATGCACCAAACGTCTGGCAAAGTTAGCCACCAGCTCAAGAATTCTCCTCAGGAGTTACTGAAAACAAAGAGTTTGAATATTAAACTAGCATTTATCATGACGTCCGGATGAATCTGCTGGTCCATCGTCTACACACAGGTTATCCTGGAGAAAGTTGCAGAGGGTGGGAGCTTATCCCAGCTGACACTGGGTGAGAACACAAAGAGAAAAACAACTATGTACCCTCACACTCACACCTGCAGCAGATTTAAAAACACTAATTATCACCAAATGCTTGTTTTTGAACTGTGGGAGGATGCACCCAGAGAAAACCCACACAGGAACAAGGAGAAGATGCAAACTCCAAACATAAAGGCTCCAGATTTTCAAACCCAGAACCTCTTTGCTGTGAGGCTAACCACTGCACCACCAAGCTGAAGGTACAGTTCAGAGTATTTAAGCTATTTCAAAGCAAACTTTTTGTCCAGACAGATAATACTGTAACACTGTAGACAGAAGGCTGCTCTGCTTCAGGAAGTCAAGTTGCATCATAGTCATCGGATACTTAGTGTTTTTCATGGGTATAATTAAAGTCCACAGACTAAACTCCCACGTCAGACACTTTATACAGAACTGAAGGTGAATAACACCTGTGAGACACGCAGTACCTCTGCTGAACCAAGGACAGGTGTATCTAGGTCATGCCACTGCCCTGCTGTCTGTAATACAGTGGAAACACAGGGGATTGTGCTCGTTTGAGGATAGTCAGCCAATTATTGTCCAGGCAGAGCGGCTGAATGAGACATTGTTGCCTTTGGAACAATGGGGACTGAAATCACTCGCCTCGCTGGCTCGTGTGAAGATAAGCATTGTCTTATAGATGTCCACACACCGCCTAAACCGAAAGTGTGCACGCTTGTGAAGTTGCCGCTAATATTCGGACTGAGTGAGTCTGCAAAACAATGTCAGTATCTACCCAAAATACATTTTCTCTCTATCTACTGCAGAGGTCAGTCTGCAGGGGTTCCTTTTCGTCCATTCAGTCCCTTTCACCCTGCAGCACGTCTCCTTGTCCCTGGACAAAAAGCATTTGGCAGGTGTTCTTGCAGCAAATAAACCCAATGAATAATTTAGAGTCCAGGAAAAGATTTAGGAGAGGTCATTTCTGGAGAAGGATAATGTTGCCTAAAATAAATAATAAATCGTTTTGTTTACCCCACCATGAGGGTTTATGGGGGTGTAGTCCAATAAAAGTCACCACAGTTGAAGCTAAGCCAGTGTCATGCAGGAACATTCTTATGCTAATGAATCCATATTAATTATTGTTTTTTAAATATTCATTCATGCTAGCCATGTAGGGGATGTCAGTTGATTGGTCCATCACAATTACTGTCACTAATTTGGTACATGCATTCATCATAGCCCGATAATGACACTTTGACTTATCATCTAGCATTGCCATGAGGCTTTCATTGGACATTTTAAATGAATGTCTTGAATGTTATTGACTGGACTACCTATCAATCACAATCCTGCATGATGAACTTTACTCCCTTTGAAGATCCCTTTGAAAAAATGGAATGTGTGCAGTAGTTTAAACCTGCAAGATTAATATCAGGTCCAGCAGCCTCAGCTTTATTTAATGTCTACAGACAATCAACAAATGTCATCATGCTGCCACACTATATTTAAATGATGAAAACAGTAAATATTAACCTGCAGAACATCTGTTTGTTAGCATTGTGAGCATGTTAGCATACAGGCATTAGCCTTTAGCTCAAAGCACAATATGTGCTTTGAGCATGTTAGCATACAGGCATTAGCCTTTAGCTCAAAGCACAATATGTGCCATCCTGTGTAGACTCTTGTTTCTTTTAGTTTTCCTTTAGATGCATATAAAAAACAGATGTAACCCCACAGTCTGCAAAGTGAAGACGTACACAGAGGTGCTTTTAATACGTTCTCCCTAACAGCCAGCAGGGGGCAACACATCAGGCTGCAAAAAGAACTCAGATTATATAGAAGTCTATGAGAAAATGTCCCTACTTCTCACTTGATATGCTACCTCCGTAACCATTTTCATAATAGGTTTATGATTTTATCCGTAATTTCAAGGCTTGTTAATACAGGGTCGGGCCTGCTTGTGATTCACAGGTCGCTATCGTATCACAGATTGCACTGTGTTCAAGTTCTCAGTCAGCTCCACCCTTTATTCATCATGTCTGGTTTCAAATGCTAAACTGGAGGCTTCACAGCTGTAGTCCACAAACCAACAGGTGACATCATGCTGGATATACTCATTTTTTCTGTACAGTCTATGGTTGTCCTGGCTAATCCATTTACTCAAAGTATTTATTTTTAGAGACAAAATGAATAAACAAAATTACACACACAATCTCAACCTGAAACCAATAAAAGTGTCATAATCCATGTTTAAATGAATGCCAGGATGACTAGATGACTCGGATTAGCAATGAGGATCTGATCCGTCATCTAGCATTCACTCAGCTTTCTCCACAATTACCATGTTTTGTTTTAAGCTGTCATTGACATGGATGTCCACAAGTACACATTCAAATGGGAGAGTTTAGTTTAAAAGAAATCTTCAGTGCAATAATGGACGAAAAAGGTGAATTCACTGCATATACGTGTGTCAAAATGTTCTTTGAAAGCACAGAAATGCATCACTGGAAGGCCCTCTTACCACCGTGACTGTGTTACATCAGACTGCAGTCATAAATCCGGGCAGTCCAGTAAAAAGTAAATTGAGTAGTTGGAGCTTCCTGAAAGCTCTCCATGACGCCTCTTCCTTACAGGAAATGGATGACATCAGGCTGAAGTGTAGAAATTAGAGTCTGCAGGAAATGGAAGGTAGACTGTGAGTGTTCACACGCAATTATACTCACAAAACAATCACACAAGAGTAACATGCACATGTACAGCCATATTAAAATAGTTTCCTTGAATCCATTACGCTGGCAGAACACCATGCTTTTCATGATTAGATCTGTGGTTTCCTATTGTAAAGCAGAGACTCAAAAATGTTTAATTATAGTCTTTATGTAGAACTATGACGTGTTTTGCCAACAGTAAACTGACACAAAGAAAGCGGCAATCCATTAATCTCCTGGACTAATCTATTCCCGGCATGACTTTATTCCTGGCAAGCACACTCTCACTTTAGCTTTCCTCTCTCGCTCTGCCACACAGGTTTTCAGTCAAGACCCTGCTGGAGAAATATACAGCCGAGCCTATTGATGATTCGTCTGAAGAGTTCATCAATTTTGCAGCCATCCTTGAACACATCCTCAGCCACCGTTTTAAAGGTAATGAACCTCAGGGAAGATTTGTCAAGGCTCAAGTGCGCATTGAAGACAGAAAACTGGAAGAAGGATCGAATGGAAGCTTATACCAGAGAAAGGAATTGTATTTTCAAATGCTACTGTTGAAAAAGAAACTGCAATTTTTTATTTTTATAACTGTAGAACAAGAAATCAGTGTTCATTTGTTACAGATTTAGATAAATATTAAGTGTAATCTGTTTAATTTCGCTGTCTAAACTTATATTTTTACATAAAACCTGGACTCCTTCATCAGCAGCATGTTTGTGCATTGAAATAAATACACTTACTGTATATCACATATATAATCTCATCTCTTGCCAGGCTCTGGCAGCTGGTTCGATGGTCAGAGGAGTTACTGGGACTATGTCCGCCTGGCGTGTGGCAAAGTCCCCAACAGCTGCATTAGCAGCATCGAGAGCATGGAAAACATCAGCACCTCTAGAGCCAAGGCAAGTCCAATGTATAATGACAGAAAAGACCATAGGAGAATACAGGATGATCATAATACTCATGAAGCTAAGGAAACAGGGAGAGCAAATAAATCCCCTAAGAAAATGTAAAATTTGTGATGTTATAGCAAGAGCTGGACTGCCGCCCCAAGCTCCACCTGTGCCAATCAACAGAAATGTAACTGTAGTGCCCAAAATAATAGTATTAGAAAAGAAAATATTTAAACATTTGACATATGAATCCAAAAAATGGAACAGTTCAATACAAGATTGATTTTTCCCTCTCAGACGGGCCTTAAGAGGTAAAACTTTATAGTATTTCAAAAGAGAGAAACAAATATGAGAGAAAAATATAAAAGTGAGCAGGCTTTTTATTTTCCTAGACAGAAAATCTGTTGTAATCGCAAGTTAGGTAGTTTTCAAACATTGATATCTCAGTACTTTAGGGCGTTGGTGCTTCATATTGCCATGCCATTTTCAACGTTGTGTCTGCACATGCTATTTATATGATCAGATATGTGAAAGTAAGGAGATAAATAAAAAAGACTGTAGTGCAGCCTACGCTGTGAACAATCAGTAAAAGCTGAGAAATCCTTTTTGTGTTGTATGCACACATTTAACCTGATCTCTGTACCTCTGGTGACCCCTACAGGGCAGAGCCTGGATGAGAGTTGCCCTGATGGAGAAGAGACTGTCTGAATACATCGCCACTGCTCTGAGGGACAGCAGGACAACCAGGTCAGAGGTCCATCAGAGCTCTCCTTGCAGTAATATCACCTCATAATGACTAGAACCATGTTCCCACCCAGCTGTATGCTTCTGTTTTAGGAGGTTTTATGCAGAAGGAGCCATCATGTTGAGGGAAGAAGCCACAGTGCTAACAGGGATGCTCATAGGTCTCGGAGCCATAGACTTTAGGTGGGGCGTCTTGACTTTTAGGCATCTAGCTGAATATTTTTGATTTGTTTTTTGGTCTAATTTCTGAATGTTTTCTCCTTTATAGTTTCTGTCTTAAAGGGGAGGCCCTGGATGGGAAATCCTCTGCAGTGATTGACTATACGCCCTACTTGAAATTCACACAAAGGTGAAAACGTTGTCACAGTTACTTTAAATAACTATACATTTGAACACCGAGTGATTGTTTCATATTTCATCCTAATATTGGATTTTTTGCTTGGCATTATTCTGGTGGCATATAAAGTCACTTAGATACTGAAAGTGTCTGTCTGTGTTGCAGCTACGATTACTTGAGTGATGATGACGATCGACACAGTGTTGACAGCAGCACCAGTGATGACAGCGTCCCTGAACATCCCTACATCCCGCTGGTCACCGACGAGGAGAGCTGGAGCACAAAGTGCCGCAAGATGGAGCAAAGATTCAAGATCGTCAATGCCCAGAAGGTAGGCTGACATATTTTTGCATTTGAGTGCACTCAAGTCGACTGTACTTAAAGGAGCAGCTCAACATTTCTTAGAGCTAATTTAATCTTTACACCATTCATTAAAAAATGGAAACAACATGTAATTCATTTAGGGTTATGTGCAAGAAAAAAATCTTATCTTAAGTTGCAGTCAAGCTAGCCTTCTTCACATTTCAAATCTTTAAGCTGATGGCTGTCTGTATCTTCATATTTAAAGGTCCCATATTGTGCCTCTTTATAGCAAATGAATGTCTCATATGTCCCCACAATGTGCCTTTCAGTTTTAAAGGTCAAAAGACTGCAGAGGTGGTTCCATTATCTGACAACAGAAACTATGTAAATGAGAACAGCTTTATAGGGAAATCACCTGAATTAAAAAGCAGTGCATGTGAGCACAAACAGAAGGAGAGAAGCAAACAGATGTAAACACAGGCTGAGGCCTCAAATCAGTCTTAAAATTTACATTATACCTGTGTGTCGCTCAGTACTACAGTTTCCACACAGCTCCAACCAGTTATCATACAATCAAAGCTAATGTTAAAGTTTGCTGCAAACATGCTAACGCTAAAGATTTTATTTTTATTATTGTAGTGACATTGGCATAAATAATGAAATAAATAATAATAATGCAAAAAACTAGGCACGTTTTTGACAAGTTTCCAAAATTACGCTTATGTATGTTACTTTTTGACAGAAAAAAGTTCACTTTTTTCCGTCAAAAAGTAACATACATAACCGTAATTTTGGAAACTTGATAGGCCATTTGTCAAAAACGTGCCCAGTTTACTATCTTTTCATATGTTTCTATTGTTAAGGCAATCATCAAAGTGTAATAAAATGTCCTTTGATTAATCAATAAAAGAATTTGAATGTCTAGATGATTTGTTACACATTATTACTCCTTAGCTGATTTTTACTCATATTCTAAAGATACATGACATCAAACCATATCACTCTTATATGTTAATTATGGCTTTTAACTCTTCTTTTTTTGTGTCTGTTTGCTGTACGGATTATGGGAAAAATGTGCCCACCCTACACTACACCACATCATAGTTTCCGTAATACACCGAGCATCACAGATGGTTGATGTCTTATATGAGTGTGTGAGGGTGGCTGCCTCTCCTCACTATGCGGCTGCGTGTTGTCAGGGTTACCTGGAGGAACTGGTGCGCCTGCGTGAGTCTCAGCTGAAGAACACCGAGACCGAGAACAAGAGGCTAAAGGCCCGAGTGGAGGAGCTACAGAACCAGAGCCAGCAGGAAAAAAAGGAACTGGAGGCCATCGTCCTGGAGCTTCAGGAGCAACTGTGAGTGCAGCAGACAGATGGTGGCGTCCGGGTTTCAGGTCTATGTTCTGCAGCCTGGTGCCAGCTTCACTGATTAGCGCTAATCAGAGTACAGTATGTGGTCTATATTTGTCCAGGTGAAGCATTTTTGCCTGATATTTTGCATTCATGTGTGTCAGGACAAGCCTAATTCCATGTGACTCCAGCCACTTGGCCAAAAACCTGTCGATCCCCCTCGTCAATCAGTGGCCGACGCTGGAGCCGTACAACAGTCACGAGGACGTGAAGCTGTTCCGCAGGTTCGTCTGTCTCCTGGTTTTATTATGTTGCTCACATCCAGCATGATTAATTTAATGTCTTTTAGTGTTACAGAGAATTTTTGTGTCTTTACTGCAACTTGAAAACATATCGACCATACTTGAATAATACATGCTATTAATAAATAACACATACTGTACAAATTCTCATATATAATGTCTTTTTTAAAATCTAACATTGCAGAAATACACAAACAGATATGGAGCCAGGATTGTGTCAGTGTAAAATAATAGACTTTTACTATGTTTAATCATATTCAATTCTTCAATTATCCAGTCACAGTCGCTCTGTGCATTCAATTTTATTAAATTTTAAGGTGGAATCAAGCACTACTGTCCTAGAATTAAAGCAGCTACAGACCGTAAGCTTTAAATGTTAAATTATTATTATGATGAGCAGACACGCGGATAAATTCCACAGCAAAACATTATATTTAGTAGCCCAAAAATGTGTTTTGTCATAAAATTTGACATTAAAACAACTAATTCTTAATTGAAATCATAATAAATGAGCATTACTATTATGGATCGCTAGTACTGGCAACTCAAGCAACCTTTCATTTTTTCTTAATATAGTTTCATTGTTTTCTAATTTCACTTCTCTTATAAGTGAATTTCAGCGTTGATTACATAATATAGAGAGAAACCCAACGGATTCAATGATTCCTTTATAGCACGTTACAACATGCATCCTGAAAAAATAGAAACATATTTGGCACCCTTTTACTTTACTTGTTAGCTTTGTGAATTGTTATTTGTGATTTTTGTTCTTTTTCATCAGCTTGTACTAAAACATCCATTTTTAGCACTCTACTGTGTGCTGACATCAGTTGTGCTTTCTCTGACCTTCAGGAGGAGCTTTCCGAGCACAGAGCTGCTGTCGGTGGAGGTCAGCCTTGACTCGGACTCCCAGAGGATTGAGGGGAAACAGAATGGAGCCTGGTGCACAGGTAGCACTTTAGATCAGGGGTGTCAAACATACGGACTACGGGCCAAAACCAGCCTACCAGAGGGTCCAGTCCAGCCTGTGGGACGGCTTTGCAAAGTGTAAAACTTACAGAGACGACATAAACGACTATATTTTGATAAAAATTGCTACTGTTTTAAATTTGTAAACTGTACTGCAGCTACTTTTATGTATTTTTTATGAATACATTTTATGTATATAACATTCTCTCACACCTGTACAATAGAAGGTTTTCCAGTGGACATGTACAGTATTATCTCTGCTTTTTGCACTGCATCATGCAATTATCATTTGCACTACTGTGTTTATGGACGTTATCATTTTTGCACTACTGTAAATTTCTGTACATATTGAGTTATATTTAATTTTATTACTACTATTTTTTTCCTCCCTGTTCCTCTTTCTGTAGTTTCTTTATTTTTAATTATTCTATTCCATATTCCGAGGGTGACACCAACAGCTAAAACCAAATTCCTTGTATGTTGTGTACATACGTGACCATTAAAGCTGACTCTGATTCTGATACTTTTAAAAGACAGGGAGACAACTTAACTTTCTTCCTTAATAGTTCCCTCTTTAGTTTGTATGATGTGCTGGTCAGGATTGCTACACAGATGTGGAAATGAATATAATTTTTTTTTTAATTATTTATTACCTTTGACTAAATGTTTTGTGCTTTTGTAGATACACTGTGATCTCTAAGTTGTAATGTGAGACTTAATATCATTGAAATTGCACTTATATTTCTTAAGAAATATAAGAAACCTTAAGAATTTTAAATTTGTTCATAATGTTTTGCAAAAAGAAAGAACGTGCTTTTTTGCCCTAAAGCAAAGGGAAACATTTGGAGATGTTGTTATTTATAAGTTCTCATGCTATAATTTTACTGATCTGGCCCACTTGAGATCATATTGGGCTGAGTGTGGCTTCTGAACTGAAACCAGTTTGACACCCCTGCTTGAGATGGTCACACACCGGCTGTGCCACACTGTTTCCTGTTTAATAATGAATATGTAAACACCGATACACACTAGAGTTAACCATCCTTTTGTGCATCTCCCTCCAGAAAAGGACTACACCCCCTCCATGATGGGCCTGTGTGGGTCTTTGGCCTCCCTCCCGAGCTGCAAGTCTCTGGCGAGCCTCAAGTCCAGCGAGTGCCTGGTGAACATCAGCACAGAGAACAGTCCTGCTCTCTCTCCCAGCTAGGGGGCGCCAAAGAAGCACTGCCAACCACCTAACGGACACTGAGACAATTCAACGCGAGAACAGAACCACTGCTCTTGGTCGGCGGACAGATGCTCTCTTTCGTGAGTCCCTTTACCTTTTACGCTCTGAGCCCAGCACTCTCTCAGCTTTGACACCTTTCAAGCGTTTGTGGAAGAGCAGCCTCCCTCTCCGACTGTCCGACGAAGACGCAGGAAAAGCTGCCGTACTGCCTCATGGCCTCCTTCACTTTCACCGTCTTTCATCGTCTTGACGTGATCAAGCCTCCTGGAATGCAAACAGCTGGTTTAGGTTTGACCTCTGTTACATCATGACGCTTCATTTTCATGCCGTTTACAGTCCTGCATCTGAACTGGTCACTCACTGTAGGGTCGTTCTGTCCATTCGTCCGTGTCTTATCAGTCTGTGAGTGTGTCTTCATCTGCCTGTTGCGTAACGCTGGCAGGATGGGTGAGCTGTTATAACCTTTTAGGGAACAGAAATGAAGTTTTACCATATTATATTACATTTTTATAAGAAGATGGAGAGAGATCAAAGCGGAGGCAGAGTCTAAAAGCAGGGCCAGAGGGTTTATTATGAAGATTATTTAAAATTTAACAAAATGACAGTTTAGGCCTTATTCAATCAAACAGTAGCTTAGATACAGGATGATTTCCCAGGCTGTGACATAGAAAAGGTGTCAGGCTGCCAAGGTTTGCAGAGTCACTACAATGTGAGCATAAAAAACAAAACACATAAGACAATATCTAATGCATGCAAATGCAGAGTGCATTGTGACTGTGCAGAAGGAATGTTTTCATTGTGTTTTTCTACAAACCTGGCTGGATAGAATAGCAGGACAGAAGTAGTGAATGTGCAACTTGTGTGTCCTCAAATGTCTGTCTTCATTTTTTTCCCTGTGACCTTTTCTTTCTTTTTGTATTAAAATTAATTTCATGACATACTTACCTGTGTCGGTTACAGACATGTAAATTTGCAATCTAATGCAGTGTTGTTGAGAGAAGGGAAGCATTGTGTAATTTAAAACTGCAATAAAACTGCCTTTTTTTGAAACATGAAATGCTCCTGTGTGTTGAATGGTTCTGTTTTTAGCCGCAGTAGTGAACCACTGATGGCAATAGCAGTGCATTTGTCAGTGACTTTGATCCAAGATGCAATATTTCAAGTTATATCCATCCATCATCTATACCCTGCTTAATCCTCATTAAGGTCGTGGGAGGGCTGGAGTCTATCCCAGCTGACTTAGGGTGAAGGCAGGGGACAGGGTGGACAGGTCACCGGTCTATCACAGGGCTACACACAGAGACAAACAACCACATTCACATCTACAGATAAATTAGAATCACCAATAAACCTCAGCATGTTTTTGGACTGTGGCAGGAAGCCAGAGTACCCACAGAAAACCCACGCAGACCGGGATGTCAGCTGGGCATCATCTAGCTGATCTTCTACCAACGAGCCACTGTGCAGCCCTCATGTCATATCATCACATGAATATCAAATACACAGCCATTCAGGATGCTCAGAGGATGACTTCAGTAATCTGCTGCATTTTCTTTTAGCTCCACCAGCAGGTCAAAGTTATCAATGTCAAGTGAAGTGTCTCAGTATCTATTAGATGGATTGGCACATATATTTATACATTCATGGTTTCCTTATTACTTGTCCTACTGGCAGTAGAAGTTAAAGCAGTCAAAGCAAGACATTTCAGATTTTCAGAAGCTTCTCCACATTAACAGTAACAAAAATGATAGATGACTCATTTAAAAGTCATCAGCTGGCGAGTTTTTATGATCTTGAGTTTTCCAGTGGTGGAAGTATATTTGCTCAAGTACTGTACTTTAGCACCGTTTAGCGGTACATGCACTTTATTCCTTTCATGACACTTTCTACACACGTGGACAAAATTGTTGGTACCCCTCAGTTAAAGAAGGAAAAACCCACAATTCTCACTGAAATCACTTGAAACTCACAAAAGTAACAATAAATAAAATTTATTGAAAATTAAATAATCAAAAACAGCCATCACTTTTGAATTGTTGATTAACATAATTATTTAAAAAACAAACTAATGAAACAGGCCTGGACAAAAATGATGGTACCTCTATAAAAGATTGAAAACTATTTGACCAGAGTGACATGATTAACTCAGGTGTGTCATTTAATTGACATCACAGGTGTTTCCAAACTCATAATCAGTCAGTCTGCCTATTTAAAGGGAGACAAGTAGTCACCCTGCTGTTTGGTGAAAAGGTGTGTACCACACTGAACATGGACAACAGAAAGCGAAGGAGAGAATTGTCCCAGGACATCCAAAAAAAATGATAGACAAACATCTTAAAGGTAAAGGCTATAAGACCATCTCTAAACAGCTTGAAGTTCCTGTGACAACAGTGGCTCATATTATTCAGAAGTTCAAGACCCACGGGACAGTAGCCAACCTCCCTGGACGTGGCCGCAAGAGGAAAATTGATGACAAATTGAAGAGACGGATCGTTGGAATTGTATCCAAAGAGCCCAGAGCAACCTCCAAAGAAATTAAAGGTGAACTCCAAGGCCAAGGTACATCAGTGTCAGATCGCACCATTCGTCGTTGTTTGAGCCAAAGTGGACTTCGTGGGAGACGACCAAGGAGGACACCACTGCTGAAAAAAACTCATAAAAAAGCGAGACTGGAATTTGCAAAAATGCATGTTGACAAGCCACAAAGCTTCTGGGAGAATGTCCTTTGGACAGATGAGACCAAACTGGAGCTTTTTGGTAAGGCACATCAACTCTATGTTCATAGACTCAAAAACCAAGCATACGAAGAAAAGAACACTGTCCCTACGGTGAAACATGGAGGAGGCTCAGTAATGTTTTGGGGCTGCTTTGCTGCATCTGGCACAGGGTGTCTTGAAAGTGTGCAAGGTACGATGAAATCTGAAGACTATCAAGGCATTCTGGAGAGAAATGTGCTGCCAAGTGTCAGAAAGCTTGGTCTCAGTCGCAGGTCATGGGTCTTCCAACAGGACAACCATCCAAAACACACAGCCAAAAACACCCAAGAATGGCTGAGAGAAAAGCGTTGGACTATTCTAAAGTGGCCTTCTATGAGCCCAGATCTGAATCCCATTGAACATATGTGGAAGGAGCTGAAACATGCCATTTGGAGAAGACACCCATCAAACCTGAGACAACTGGAGCTGTTTGCTCATGAGGAGTGGGTCAAAATACCTGTTGACAGCTGCAGAACGCTCATTGACAAATACAGAAATCATTTAATTGCAGTGATTGCCTCAAAAGGTTGTGCAACAAAATATTAAGTTATGGGTACCATCATTTTTGTCCAGCCCTATTTCATTAGTTTGTTTTTTTTAAAATAATTATGTTAATCAACAATTCAAAAGTGATGGCTGATTTTGATTATTTAATTTTCAATAAATTTTTATTTATTGTTACTTTTGTGAGTTTCAAGTGATTTCAGTGAGAATTGTGGGTTTTTCCTTCTTTAACTGAGGGGTACCAACAATTTTGTCGACGTGTGTACTTTTATTCTAAAACATCTCAAGAGGAAAACATTACTTTTTAATTTAACACACCTGACAGCTTTAGTTACTTTTCAAGTTTGGATTCTTGCACACAAAACACATCATAAAATATAATGTTTTGCTGCTAATTAAACTACCCAAAGGTAAAAGTAACTACAGCTGAAATTATTAGTCAATCAGTTAGTTGATGGACAGAATATTAAAGATCCTTTTTCAGGTGTAAACATGTCATGGATACAGTTTTACAAATGTAAAGGTCCGCTGCATCCGGTTGGTAGTTCTCTAACTTGGGAATGATGATGTAAAAGTTCTGCAAACAAAGAGGTGTGGACCCATTTTAAACTTTAAAAACAAATAACATCTTAAAATCAATCCTGAATAATGTGATATCATACTTTTAAGAGAAGAACAGCCATATTTTGCATCAACTAAAGAAGCTGAAGAGACTAAGAATCTATGCAAACAGGCAAGGAATTACAATATGTCAAGTGTGAGGGGAACAAAGAACCAAATACTGTTATTTCTCAGTGTGACTAAGTTTTGATCAGGCAGATTGCAGTGTTGATTAACTGTGTGACTGTATGTACAGACGGTTCACAGAAGACCTCGATGATATAAACATGAATTCTCTGTTAAGGTTTTGGATCTGATTGTTGACGTAGCTTGAGGGTGTTCATCTTGGCTAAAAGTCTTATTTGAAAAAAGCAGGCTTTGGCTCTTCAGCTGGCCTGTCTGTCAAATTTTAAGAAGCTTTTGAAGATTTGATATGAAGCCAAATCACCAAGAGGTATAATGACTTTGCCAGTCCTGTGATATTTCTTTCGCACTCCCTTAAGGGTGATATGTTTGATTTTTACTGAAAAATGACATTTGGATGTCTTGTGATCTTGCTAACTTGATCAGAAAAGAGACACTTTGCATCGTTCATGCACATTTCATTCATTAACAGCCTCCACTCCACATTCAACATGGTCGTAAATAGAGAAAATACTGACAGTGTCGGTTTATTAAAAATCAGACTGAGGCTCAAAATGAATTTATTCCACTTGATAAGCTGATATCACAGCGGCTTCATTTACTGTAGTGTTAAGAACCCCCCCCCCCCAGGCACTCTGATTCCCCTCGTGCCTCGGTCACTCTTTGTTTTCACGTCTTCCCTTTGTGAGCTAACTTTGTGAAGAATGACATCATCTCTCTTCAGATGGGCTCGAAAAAGCTCACAAGAGGTCAAAGGTCAGGCTCATTTATTCATTAACACAGACAAATACATCGGGCTGAGCAAACACCAGCTGAAGGTCTTTTGGTAAAAGTTGGAAATGCATTATGTAGGCGATACATTCCAGATCGACATACTGTCCAATTAACTCCTGGGCTGTAAACGAATGGACGTGTTTAGTTTTCTGGCTTTGTCTTTGGCTGTTTTGTCAAAGTGACATCAATTGTTGGGTGCAGTTGCACAAGATAGATGAACGCGCTGCAGATCACATGATGCAGCACTTCATCCTTCTGTGATAAAACGCTTTCACTCCCATTCTGTTTTGCAAGACATACAAGCGTGTTATCTAAGCACACGCTAAGGTCCCATGTAAGACGAGCGCGTGGTGGTACAGTTTGGCTGAGCTTTAGCACTGATCTGGGAACGGCTGTAAAAGTGTTGTCACGTTATCTTTGCCCTCTTCTCCTGTCCCACCGCTGGCACTCCCTTTTACACAGAGTCGGGTAATTTATCTCCCACAATGCACACCGTCTCACAAATGCACGCACACCACCCAAAACCACTTCACAGTCCACCCAGATGGTGCACACACACCCACAGCATGAGGAAATTATTAGCTTACCAATGAAGGCAATGATGAAATACTTAGAGAAACACAGCAAGTGGTTTTGTATATTTCAGCGCATTTACCACAGATGCCATGTGCTTTGTGTCGAAGCTAACAATTCTGCAAACCAAAGAGTGTTTTAAAATTTGCTGTTGGTTATCGGTGGTTTCCATTGATTTCAAACAGTGCAAACATCTTGCAGTGACCTCTTGAAACCTGGATAATCCATACAGCCAAGTCAGCTTTAATTTATGCCTAACATTACTGGTATCATAATGTGATGCAGATAATGTTGCGCAAACAATACAGTAACTAAAATGAACGTGGATTCTCACACAGGACGAAGCACAAATCAAGCAGGTTTCAAGAGTGTGCACTATTATGTTAATGCTGTATAAAATAAATGCAAAATGGTGATTATCCATAAAAATAAGAAAAAATACATCAAAAAATTAAAAATGCAATGCATATTGTATTGCAAAATGTTAAAAGTATAAATGCCACATGAGTAGCAATGGCAGAATAATGCATTTAGGAAGTAAAGCGTAATTTTGAAGTCATTTATTTGAATATTTCCATTAAACATTGCACTTTTTACTCTACTGCTTTAACAACAAGATATTTTGCAGATCCTGAAAGTTTAAACAAAATACAATAACTTATGATGCGGTACTGATATTATGAATTAAACTGCCCAGTAGTATATAAAGTAGTGAATATAATCACTACTTCCACAACTGCATCATTAAAGTGATGTTTAGACATTAAATAGTTAGAAAATGATAGCAAAAAATATGCACAAAAAGCATCCATTTGATGAGTGTAAATAGTCAAATTGTCACACTAACATGATAATTTATGTTCTTGGCAGCATCAATGCTACTTTGGATCCCTGTTCCTCTACATGCTTAGTCATTTATGTGTCATAAATCATATTCTATTTAAATACTGTTAATCATTCTTAAACAGAACATTTACTTTTGGTACATAAGTACATATTCTGATGTCATTAAATATCTACTTTTACTTGAGTAAAGCTTGAAAGCAGGGATTTTCTGTAATTTGTTTAAACTCCATTATTGTTAATTTTATACTAGCACTAGATCTGAGGTGTTGGTTTGTGAACTCACTGCTGTGGCCCTTTAAATACATGGCAGAAGAGTTCACACAAAACGATAAACTACAGCCATTAAAAGTATGTTCAAAAAGCATTGGTTGTAATTTAAATGTCGCAGTGGGAAGCCAGCACTTCGATTTCCGTACTTAAAAACATTAAATTTTGCATTTCCGCACGATTTTAAGGTCGAAAATCAGTTAGCGTGAGATATGAATTGGGGGCGGCGATATTGTTCGAAGTTTGACAGATTGATAGTGGGATGTCCAATAGGATCGAAGTCTTGAGCTCCACCACCCAATCAGAAGTAAGAGTTGACACTCGGTCCTTCCCACATATAATTAAATCCACACCAGCGTGGTGGTGGAAGTGTTTGGAGTTTGGGTATAACAAGAACGCGGAGGGTCTGACTGCGGTGTCCAACTTTAAGGGCCACCAAAACACGCTCCGGCCCGAGAAACTATAATGAAATACCCTTCAAAGTCTGCTCGGAAGACGTAGGAGTTGACGTTGAAGTGACTTTTTGAAACTGGAGCTGCTTCCTCGTTCGACTACGAGCTGAAATATCGCAACATCCTCACAAAGAAACTTTGCTTGCTAAGCTGCTAACTCGCTCACAAGCCCGATTATTTAAAAAAAAAGTGTGATAAACGCCGAGAACGTGACTGTAAACTCTTATTAACGTCTTATTTGTCGAGGTGTGTCTCGCTGGTAGTTGAATTTACTTGGAAATGGCGTCTGTGTGACTGAAGACTGAAGTTTGTAACGGTTTTTTGAGTAGTCATCATCAGCAGAAGAGGAAGAGTTGCAGCTGGTAACTTAGCTAACCACCAGAGCGCCCCCACATCTCCACCGCTGCTAACCCCCGGTCAGACAGCAGCTAAGTGGACCCGGGTTTTCTTTCTCTAGACATGTCTGGAAGAAGTGGACACCCCAGGCCTATTGCTGTGGGTCCGCAGCCCCTCAAGGCTACTGTCCCCTATCAGCTGTCCAGCAAACCCAGACAGAACCGGAGGGATGGGAAGTCAGGTAGGAGCCCATCACCTGTAGCACCATATGGATCATGTAATTATGTGTCCATCTACAACCTCATAGAACATCTAAACATCTGGGTACTACTTCAACACAGCCTTATGTTGTCTCACTCCAGCTGCATCCATCATTACATTTCCTTGTAGACACTTGAGTAGCTCATATATATTTCTACTAATTATTGTTTACTATGCTGTAGCAGCATCCAATAGTCCGTCCATAGTTTTACACTTGACCAACATTTACATACCAGCTATTCATTCACTGTTAAAGATGTATATTGTGTTGTTGTCATGTGAAATGAGCCTAATTTCTTTATATTCAATGTCTTCAGCTGTCATACTGACATTAGAATTTAATAATAAAACAATAAATAGACTTTTATGTGTATATATATATATATATATATATATATATATGATATAGCAATATAATATAAAATAATTTATTTTCTATTAATAAAAATAATAAACTGCTATATATCACTACTAATAAAAGTAATAGTTAGTATTATTACCACAGTAACAAATACTGTCTAATGACTTTGTCCCTTTTTTAATCTTTATATCCTTGTTAAAAAAAAGGTTGAACATGTTAGTGTTTATTGTTCCGCACCAAAACATCACATAAAATTCCTTGTATGTGAAAATCTATTCGGCAATGTGACTGTTGTTTGTTTAAAAATACTTTGACAAATCAATTGTCTATTGATTAAATGTTTGGCTATTGAGCTAGCTTAAAAAGACGTCTTCAGATTGACAGTTGTCCATCATATTAGATGAACAAAAGCTCATAATGTTTATATTTCGAAGGGTGGTCGTGGCAATTTGGGCATTTTTCCATCATTAAAAAAACTTTAAAAGTAAACCATTATTAAAAATTTGGTACCAGAATATTCTATGTTTCATAATCTTCCAGTGTTATCTGTAGATGCAAACCTTGTGTACTGTAAATACATTAAAACCTCTCAGACTGATTTAGCATATTTATGTGCAACAAAAACACCCGGTACCATCATAGGTTTTATATATAGGTTAAAATAATGTACATTAATGCCCATCAACATGAATTTCTTGACTTAAAAACTGATAAATTGCACATTATTTAACTCTTTTTGTAAGATAAGTTGTCTCTGATATCGACAGCTGGAAAGGCCAAATCACAAAAGCCGAGCTCAGGCATGAGGCGGACGTTGTCTCTCGATGCCATCGTCGGGCCGTACCTGCAGGGACACTGGCCGAAAGAACCAGAAGGCCAGAGCAGTCTGTCTCGCAAGGACAAGTCCACCCAGGTCAGCTCCAGATGGAGAAAGTGTGGAAGTAATATTAATGCTGGCACATTTGAATCTGAGCTGTTCTGACAGGAAGAAATGAGTGGAATGCATTTCTTTATCACTGATGTTTCCTTTTTTAGAGTACTTTTTTTTTTTCTTTTTGGTTGTGTCTGCTAGGTTTTTTTCTTTCTTTCTTCTGAAAGATGGATGAGATATTGCCATGTTAGAAGACGAGTTTGCAGTTTTTGCAGAGAAGTTGCTCAGGGTGGGAGGGAGGGCGGGCGGGAGTGTCCGGTGCTTGCACTGCTATTACAAAGTGAGAACCACAGCCATGAGAACAGTCCCTGAAGTCAGCTGACGAGGCCGTTTTGGCTGCACCCATCCTCTCTGCTCGGTGTGCAGGCACTCGCCACTGCTCTTTGGTTGCCCACATCCTCCCCCTTCTTTGTTTTTCAGTTTCTCCTGCTCTTTTGCTCTGCTACAAGTGTGAAAAGAGAGTATGAGCACGAAACACTGAGTGTGAAACTATTGGTAAAAGACACGAGCTGTATGTGTGACTTCAAAGCGACACGTTTGTCCTAGATTTTTAGCATGCTACATCTGCAGCTTCAGGCCAAGACTTGATAATGTGTTGCTTATTTAGTGGCCACATGTGATCTCATATGAAGAGTGTTTGTTTTATGGTTGTTTGCTCCATCCGCAGACCCCAGACTCGTGGTCTGACAAATCTCCGAGCAGAAGAGGTAGCAGCAGCAGCCACAGACGTTCAGCATCATGGGGCAGTGCTGAGCATCTGCGAGAGGTCAGTTTCTGCTTTTATTGCGCAACAAGCATTTGCAACAACCGGATTTGCTAAACTTACCCATTCAGTCTTTTTTTTTCCATCAAAGCAGACAAACTCTTCAAAAAGCCCTTACTTTGATTTTGACATCATTGAGCAACAAGAGACCAATGATCTCATCTGCAAAGAAACTTCCCTTTTCACAGTTTTCACTGAAGCCTCTCTACTTGTTACATCTTTTATTTGAACTATCACAAATCAGGTGATCATAAGTAAGAAGTGTTTACAACGTGCTTGTAGTGCTGCCTTGTTAAGTGTGTAATATTTAGTTTCACAGGACTTCTCAGTGTTTGGATATACAATCTGATTGACTGACAGTAACCCTTGTTCATTGTAGATTGCTAAACTAAAACAACAACTGCAGCAGTGCAGCAAACCTGCAGCCTCGGGGGACATGACAAAGACCGCCCGCGTGGATATCCTCAAGCGAGCTGTAGCTTAGGAACCACTCAGGTACCATAGCATCATCGCTACACATAAACAAGCTGCCCTACTTACTTCATTCAAGCACATATATGGACAGATTTAGAATTTTTTTGTTTTTTTGGAAGTGCGATCTTTCTGTCTCTAGACAACCATCACTGATTCACATTCATGATAGAGAAGCTGTGCAGCTCTGTGCAGGAAGCGAATCAAATAAAACAGTAAAGCAACAGGAAGATCGCTACATCACATTTGCTTCTGCTTTTCAGAATGAAATGTGTAGTTCTGCTTTTCAGCACAGCTGGTCTGTACTGTTCTGCTGCATTGTGCCACACTCCACTGAGCTGTCATGGTTGGACATGACAAGCCAATAAAGACAAGATTTTGAGTAAGAATATACTGCTGCGGGTGCTTAATGGTTTAATATTTGGTCATTAAGAATGTGCTTTAGGAGCTACATAGCAAAGCTTCAGGATTAGTTGTAAAACTTGATTTATGTAGCACAAATCATACAGAGACTGCACTTAATCAAAAGAAAGAAACAAGAATTTAATAGAGAACTGTAAAAAGAATACAGTGTATTGTCTGTTGTTTGTATCTCAAAAGTAATGCAGCCTAAATTCCGTTTAACTTGTTTGTGCCATCAGACTCAGCCCATTCCCATCCCCCTCGCTCCCCTGTCTACACTGGTCCCTCGCCTGCGCTGCAGTGTGGAGGGCCTCAACCAGGAGCTGGAAGGCATGTTCATCAGCCAGACACCACACCCACAGCAAAGGGTAACCGTCTCCTACCCTCCACACAGCACGCACACACAAAGAGCTTCATGAATTGACTTGTTTTTTTCCCGATTTCTGAAAAGACGCACTTAGTTTTCTGTTGAAATAAAGCTTAACACTGTGGTGGCTGATTATAATTACAATTTACACGGTGTTGCTTCCTGTGTCGACAGCTCCACGAGGTTCCAGACGGACACCGGGCTCCAGTCCCTCTACAGAGCTGCAGCAGTGGATCTCAGATCGGCCCGGCCACCACACCCCTGTCCTCATCCTCCACCTCCTCCTCACCCTGCTCCTCCCCCAGTTACATCTGCACTTCCCAGTCCAGCTCAGCAGACGCTCCTCTGGACCTACACCAAGGTTAGTTTGCCAGCTTTTGGTCAGTATTAACATGTTTGTTGTAGCCCACACAAGAGGGCAAAATAAGAGAAGCGTGTAGACGTAAAATAGCAGACAGAATTATGCAGCTTCCATGGTGATTAAACCCTCTGAACCCCAAGCAGTTTCAGTCACATTTTTACTCGCTGTGGGCTCACTTTATGGAAGCAGTACGACCATGGGTAGAAGATGAAGTCAAAAATGTCCAAAGTTCTAATGCCATCGATCACAAAAAGAAAAAATGACAGAAGTTGAGTTTGAGTGCCCACAGATTTTACCACAACTGGGAAAAAAGTAACTACATGCTATAGGTATTTTACTGCTCTTTCTTTAAATTTGTTTCATGTTTGTCTCCTGTTTCTGTGTCAACAAGAAGTTCAGCCCAATTCGGCCAAAAAACTGTGTGTTTGTTACATGGCTGTTGGTCACAGCTGAGTCACTCATGGATTAGCAGTTGTTCCGAGGAACTCAGGATGTTTCGTTTTTTTTTTTTTTTTTTTTTTTGCAGAATCTGGTTAGTTCCAAAACTTCATTTTCAGAGAAGTTTTTAAATGAGACGTGAAGATTAAAGCTATGTGATGAAATGTCAAAATATTGAGCTTCTAGATGGAGCAGTGTATCATAGATAAGCAGTTCATAACCATTAAAAATCTGACTTTTTGTTTTTCCAGTTCCTGGTTCAGATAAATGATCTAATTTTGGTCTTTTTTTTTTTTTGAAGATAACATGCCCTCTACACCTGTAGGAGTTCAGAGGGTTAAGTAACACACAAACAACTCTGTCATTGAGTCAAAATGTGTAACCTCTGCAAAATGCAAATGTGCTTTTTATAGTTGCTCTCTAGTGAGTTCTTTACGGATGATTCCTTCTTACATTCATCACGTAGACCCAGCATCGTCAGATCTCAGTCATGAGCCCAAAAGCTTTTTTCTAAGTTTTTTTTTTTTAAGTTTAATGAAATAAAAACAATCCTGCGGCAAACAGCCATTAAAAAAAAAAAAAAAAACTTTCATTAAAATGCCACAAATTACAGTGAAGGTTTTGTTTTTGCTTTAATGTGGAGCTTTGTCAGAAAACAAAACTGAAACCACCACACAGCTGTCTCCCATATTTAAACATTCGTATTTGTGTTTAAAATCACAAACGATGGGTGACCTCATACGACATGCTGTCCAGCTGGGAATCCCTAAATCGGTTCCCAGCTTGACATTTTCTTTCCTGCATTTTTTTGTCTCCTTGAAGAGAGTAAGCCAAGGCCTGTTACAGACTGTAGGAGCTCTGTACCGGATAACTTCAGCAAGCATTGGCCAAAGGTGTCCTTAAAACACATAGTTATTAGGAAACGTGTTTATTGTTTTTCTCCGTATAACTCACTTAAACTAATCACATAACAATCCTGAATAAGATGCACTTTATATGAAGCCAGTTTTCTTCAAAGAAACCTCACACAACTGAATTAGTCCTCATTGGTGTATCAGGAGATGACAATTAGTTGCTGCTGTGTGTCTTACAGGCATTTGCTGACATTCTTAAATTTTGTGTTTTTCATCTTGCTTTACTTGAAGGAAAAGAGAGGAAAGTTTCCTCCAGATTGTTTTTTATTGGTACTGTATCTTGACAGTTAAAGTCTAACTTGTGACAAAAAATTAAGTAAATTGAGTTAGTCGTCGTTCAAGTTCCAAATCATTGACTGGTTTGGAACTTGTGTGTACGGTGTGCATTTTCACAGCTGTTGTTTTCACTTGTTATAGCAGGAAAAGCACAAAATTTAATTACAGCGGTGGCTCAGTTACATGAAGTGTTTCATGAAAAATAGCATGGTCTTTGAATTAGCATAGCTGTTGCAGAATCTTTGTGTATTGATTTATTTCCTCCTGTTCTCAGGGTTAACAGACAGTGCAGAGTTGTGCCTCCTGTCCCCGTTGTCCTCCCAAAATGAGGCCGAGCTCTCGCTGCCTCTGCACATCTCCTCCTCACCAGGACCAAACAAAAGTTGCTGCTTCCAGAGAGAACCTCCAGAAGGCTGTGAGAGGGTTCGCGCTTCGGAGGAGATGAGGTAAATTTTTTTTGTTTTGCAGCCAAACATAATAGACACTCTTTTCCTCAAGTTTTGCTCTGCCTGGAGTAGCTGCCACTATGCAGAGAAATATCCCAATTAATCAAATACTGTGTAATGTCAAACTGATGCCCCCTGGTGACAACTATTAGTTTGTTTTTTAAAGCTTATTTGTTGCTGATTTATCAGCTTGTCAGAACAAGTTTGTTAAAGGTTAAGGATTAAAATGCTGATTTAAACTAATTTTTCAGTTACTATTTCTAAGCTCAACATTTAAACTTGGCTTCTCCTTCACAGCATCATCAGAGGTGCTGCAAGCTGCTGTCTGAACATTGCATTCATTGTAATAGAAAAGCCAATATTTTAGTAAGGTAGCTGATCTACTCCCCAGCAACTATGTGTCCAACAAAACAGGACACCTCGACGTTGCTTTTTATCCTCACCCGGTTCTCCAGCAAGTAAAAGCCCACCTCAGAGTCACTCTCATTTTTGTGTTTCGCCTCGACGTATTCGCATCTTTCGGGTCTGTTTCTGCCATTTTTGGAGCTGCGTTTGGCCTGTCACCTGGTCACTGCCTTTTTCTAAAGTCTCAACCTCACCTGAGTGCTGTTATTGGCTGTAAGTACAAACCTGCTGCCCAAAGGTTGCAACCCAGAAACATCTTGAGCAAGACAAAACAAACCCTAAGATATAGACAGAGGGCAGGGTCTGTGCAGATAAATCCACCACCACACATTTAGTATGTTATACTTGATGATTTAGTAAGATTTTTGGATGAATCTCTGGATGTTTTTATGCCTCCACATTGGCAATATCCAAGTACTATCAGTAATAGGATTAAATCATGATGGATTTTTTTTTTTTCAAATTTGGTGCAAAACACATTTTTTGCCACAACCCTTCATATGCTGTTTATGACTACATCTGACACAAATGTCTAATTAGATAAAAAGGTGAGGTGATTACAGTTTAGATCCAAAAGGAAAAGTGTGGACAGACCTTAATGTACATGAGAAGTCGTCTGGTTCACAGAGGCAGACAACCATAAAAATCCTGCATAGTACACCTTTTAAAATGCTTTGATAAGTTACACATTTAAAGCTAATTGATGTTTAGTAATTTCCTGCACAGGTGTGGTCACGGTTTAGTCACACTTGATTACAGAACAAGGATGGTGTACTGTTCATATCCTAACAATCCTGCTTCCATCCTTATTGTTGGACTCAACCTGTATCTTTTTCATGTTTTCATGAAGTTGCAGTGCACTACTGTCAGTAAGGTAGTGCAGCAAAGAGGAGTTGTTTTTATTGTCAGTTCATCTGTCTATCAGTGTCTCAATTCATTGATTAGTTTGTTTTATAAAATGTCATCAGTCTTTCCTAAAACACAAACGCATGCCCTTAAAAGTTTTGTTTTGTCTACCACCCAGATATTCAATTTACTGCAGCAGAGAAGGAAAGAAACTACAGAATATTCCTACTTAAGAAGCTGCAATTAAAAGATCCTTTACATTATTTTCTTTGGAAAATTGCTCAAATCAATTATCAGAATAGTTAGCTATTGCTTTAACAATAACTGCTAATATGTGATCAGCTGTTGCAGCTCCATTATAATGTCAGCTGTAGTTACAAAGCTTTTAAGTTTTCTTTTTATATGTGTGTTTATTGCAGTTTGTTACAAATTTGGGCGACGTGAAGCCGGGTATGTTTTAGGTGTGTTCCAGTATCTATCTTACTGCATTATATAGTATGCCAGGACAAGATTTAGCATGTCCCAATACACAGTATGCCAAATGTAGTCCAAAAAAAAGAATGGTATTCCACATGCATTTGATTGCATTTTGCAGTATGCAGATCAGCATGCTTTTCTCATCATTATGACGCACATCTTCTGTACAGAGGAAGATTTATCACAGTATGCTGTGGGAGTGTGAACAACCTTGAGCTACCAAGTGTGCATAGAGAGGTGATTTCATGCTGCAGTTTATGACAGATACATGAAGAAGACGGTCAAAGCTTAAGGCCAGTCAATGCTTATTGAGTCCACAAGGGCGCACTCGACGGAAATTTTGTCTTCCACTCAAATTTGCGAGAGTCTGCGAGGACTATCTGTACTGACAGCTGAAAGTGGTGCTTAAAAATGTTTAGCTTGAGGAGAGAAGTTACTCAGAGATTTCTGGATGATTGGAAGAGTCGTAGGTAGTCACTGCAGGACTTGAGGTCCTGTGATTTGTAGATGCTGTCCATCAATGAAGCAAAGACATTTTCCAGGTTTCTTGTGCCATGTCTGCCCACTGTGCACTAGTAAATAGTTTCTATAGTGTGTGAAATTTGCCATAGCTGTGGTTTTTATGTTCGTCATGAGAGGTAATGCAACCGTCTGCACAGATCGGTGCAGCCCTGCTGTGGTAAAACCAGACCTGAATGCACATTTACTGTCTGTTTACTGATTAGTGCTCATGGAAAGCATGAATTGGCCTCCAAGGCGCAATGTTCCCAACTGAGTGCCTACTTCATGCAAAAGTATGTACATTATAAGGGCAGGTGTAGTATGTACCGAGTATAACATTTAAAAGCATGCAATTTGAATGGTAGCATTTCACTTGAGTTCAAAGGAAGCGACTGCTTTTGGTTCGTTTGAGTGACAGATATATTAACGACGACACTGATAAGCATTACTGTGAACATGTTTTTCACCAAACCTCATTTCCACCCCTTTGTCTCCTTTTATTCTACAGCACTCCACACAAACCCAAAGCAGCCCTCATCTCCTCCTGCCCAGACCCCAACAAGGTAAACTTCACCCCCCATGGGGGCTCAGCCTTTTGCCCCGTCAGCCTCCTCAAGCCTCTGCTCCCCTCGATGGACCTGTTGTTTCGCAGCCTCGCCGTTTCTCCAGCAGGCGGCGGCTCAAACCAAGGAACAGACTCCTGCCTGGCAACATCCTCTGGCAACCAGGCCGCACCTCCAGATGCTGCTGAAACCTCCACTACGAAAGGAGAAAGCTCTTGAGAGCTGCAGGTCTTTTCTGTGGAGATGATTATCATACAGATATTTCAATAATCTGGGACAGATGTGTTGCTTTTTTTTAAGGAAAGTCTCATTCCTTTTCTCCATAGGCATAAATTAACTTTGGGAAAAAGAATGAGTATCATACACAATCCAAAAGACATTCCTTTATAAGCTACTTGTTTTGGGTTTGCAAGAGTTGTGACATTTCTTAACAAAATGGCCTTTTTGGTTTTATCATTTTATTTTCCAAAGACACATTTTTGGCCAAAACTGAGTGAGAGAAAGGGGACTGCTCACTTATTCCCGTCTTACCTCTGTCTCAGATGTGATTAGTTGAATGACTGACGGCTCACTTGCTGCACAGATTTCTTTCCGTTTCCCCAAAGAAGCCATGTATGTTCAAAATTTTAGGAGTCTGGGTCAAGTAAGGAAACCCCCTCTTGGATAAGTTTGTTTGTTTTTAAGTATTCAAAGATATTTCTCTGCAACTCACTTTTTTTTTTTTTATTTAAACCTAACTCAACCTTGCACCTGTTGCTAGTGTACAGAGCACGACAAATCAGTTGGGTACTTTATATTTACCCGAGTAAAAACAAAAAAACCGCAATGAAATCACATTTTTGATTATTGTAGACTGAAGGGAATTTTGTTGAAGTTGGGTCGCATCAGTGCCTGACGGCTTCAGCTCATTTATTCCTGCTTTAAAAATCCGTTGCTTCTGTTGTCATCTTGTTTACTTGCGAAAAAATTGACCTTGCATACGCGTCGATGGCTAAAGACCTGTTATTCCTCGATGTTCTAGATGTGTGCTTGATAGTATGTTTATAGTTTTGAGGTTTCACGGCCTAGTTGACTACCTAACCAGTTTTAGTGGTGTAGAAGACGTTCCTTTTTGTTCTGCCAAGCTGACAAGTCGATGATCACACAGTTTTATTTCTGGTAGACATGTTTGCACAAATGGAACTGCAACTTTTGAGTCGCAATTCTTATTTTTATATTCACTTTTTGTACTTCGGTGTAAATTTGAGAGTAGTAGCGTGTATTTTCTACATCTTTTTCAATTACCTGCAACATAAGCTAAAAACCCCTGTTACTTCTAATTTTGTTCTGTCGGTATAATTGAGGCAGGTGTTGCATGAGATATTGTATCGGGTGGATTTTTATGCACTTCCAGGAGAGGATTTTATGTGGAGAAAGAGGAGTTTTTTGTTTTTTTTTTCTTCCATGCGTTAGTCCTGGGTTTATGACAGTTTTGTTTGTATGTGTGCACGTGGATGGAAAGGTGACTGGTCTGATTTTTTTATTATTTTTTTTTTGACTAATTTCTCCTCGTTTTAGCATCACGGTGAAGTGCTGATAGATTGGAGCATTGTCTTTTTTTCCCAAATAATCCTCTGGCAATGTTTCCTGGGTCACTGTGGATGCTGGGGATGTGCTGTTATCTCAGGTTCTGTGTTCTGTTCTCATAAATATATGATGAGAAACTGTCGTCTCTGTGATTATTAAATTAATCCTGATTTTTTTTTTTTTTTTTTTTTATATTAAACCCATAAGAACCCAGACCCATTTTTCCTTAAAGGACTTAATGAGTTAAGGTCAGACATACAACTTTACAGGAAGAGACTGGGGCACTCAAAGTGCTTGTTACACTGGTGTCACTGTGGGTTCTTGTGGGTTCTTATGTGTTAATGCTCTCCTCTGCAGATGGGAGTAGTACATGTGTTCTCATTTTGATCAGAAATGAGATTATGGGTAAAAACATGAAAACATTTAGCACGTTATATTGACAACATTTCCTCTGTGTGTTACGTCAGTAGGGGTGGTGTGAAAGTTGGTGTGAACTGAACTGAATTTACTGGTATTAAGTTTAATTCCCAGTACTGACAAGTTCGCGTTGTCGGTAGATGGAGATCTTCATCCACAAACAACAAAATGTTTTTCAAATCCTTTGTTTTAACATCTTTCCATTTAAACGAGGATCAGACATTTTTTGTTTGTGCTATATTTAAGTCAACCGAATTTAATCTCTCATTAGAAATGAAGAAGCCTTTCAAATTGTGTCTGCAAGGAACTCAAGCCATTCCAGCTGCCTTTCTTTTAACACTTAGTTGGTCTCTGAAAACAAATTCTGCTTAAAGTGGAAACGAGAAATTTGTCTAGAAATGATTCGTTGATAGATAACGTGTTAAAATGTCTCCACTGATTCCTCACAAGTCGTCTTTAAAGCCTTATTAGTTTGCATCTTCTCAGCTGTGCAGATTTGCAGCTTTTGACACCGAAGGCCCTGGAAAACTGTGTTATGCATTTTCATGATTTAAGGAAGTAATCCCTTCATGAAATAACCAACAAACTAAGGAAAATATTCTAACTTGCGGCACTAGTGAAATGCACACTAATTTTCATCTTGCATTTGGTTTGCAATTTCAGACTGACACTTCTATCAGGCTACATGTGATTTTCTCAGTATGATTTTTATGCGTCTGGTTGAATTGGTGCAGTCCTTCATTTCTCAGCCCTACTCACTTATGGGAAAAAGCATATTAGTGGTGGAAAACGAAAACGGTCATGGTTAAAATGAGTCTGACGCAGCAGAAATATTTCAATCATCAACAGTGATTCAGCAGTTCTTATCTTTACGTCATAGATCAGATTGCACTTTTTTAATTTTTAACAATTTGCATCAGAGCAATTTGTTTAATTTAATGGCCAGATGCAAAGTCTAGTTTCCAATGGGTTCTCAGAAAAAAAATGGAGATGAACAGACAATGAAACCAGAAAAACCAATCCAATCTACAGGGAAAAAAAATCAATCCTTGACAACTGGACGAACTTTTACCTGCTAAAAACAGATCATGATAACCTTGCCAGCAAGTTGATTTCTCGCGATATTTGTGAGTTCACAAATCTCTCAAGAAACCATCTTGCTCCGCTCCTGCCTTCACTTTTCGTACAGCACCAAGTTGGTTCGGGCCAATCACGCAGCAGTATTCGTGTGTGGGGCGGGATATCCGGGTGTGACGACGACACCAAGCGCCAGTAGATCAAAACAAGCATGGCAACGGAGGACAACGATCGTGTAGATGCTGCTATTAAGTCAGTTTTAGCTGAATCTCCTATCGCTTCTTTGAAGGAAGAACAACGAGAGGCGCTTTGCGCATTTCTGGATGGTAAAGATGTTTGTGCTTTTTTACCTACGGGTTTTGGTAAGCGTTTAATCTACCAATTGGCTCCGCTCGTTGTGAAGATCCCGCGATTGGCTAAAAACAAACCTGTCAGAGGCGGGACATACTGTTGCATTGTCCAATCCGTGCCTCTTTCCTCCGAACGGATTTACATGGAGCGGTCCCAGATTGATATTGTGGAGTACTATCAAGTACTACACAATTATTAATCTGGCTATTGCCAGGTTAAGATCACGATTGAATTAGATCAACTGGTTTTCAAACAAATGGATATATTTAGTTTTATACCCTGAAGTAGCAGAGCTGAAGCCTTAGTTATGGACAGTCATCAACTTGGTTTGGTGCTACAGCAGTCAGTACTCTGTCCTTTTTGTTTACACTGCATATAAATAACCAAGGTTTAGAAGTTAGAAATGGCTCTATTCATTATCATACTGACACATTTATTTATGAGCACCCCCTACTGTTCTAATGGACTTTTCAAAAGGCTTTGATCAGCCTTAAACTTCAATTACATCCAGATAAAATTAAGTACACGCTGATCACCAGATGGAAAGAAAAAAACTCTAAATTTTACAATTAGTGCAATAACTGGAGCTCAGTTTCAAACTGTCCAGTGTTATACACCCCCGGTCAAACGTTTTGAGACGGGTTCTAATTTATTTGAATGAGAAAGTGTCTCAAAAGTTTTGACGGGGTGTACGTACCCGGGTATCGGTCCTCTTTAAGAACTCATAGTGAGGAACTGACTAAGAAGCTCAGAATAAAGCTAGGCTTCTTTATTTTAGAAATAAACTGTGCGTCTCTTCCAGCAGCGGGTTGCAAATTGTTTATCAGTGTCTCATCATGCCAAAAATCACTCCCAGATTTTCTGAGGAGGGCCAGTTATAGATTCCCATGGGTCAAGAGCACTGACACAGTCAACCAATTGATCTGGACGGCTAAAAACAACAGTCTCTGTTTTGGTTTCATCGAGACAAAGACAATTCATTTCCAACTATGATTTTAGATCCTCCAAGCAGTTGAGTAACGGCAGCAACGAACCAGCAGTTTTGGTAAGTAAATCAGGACATCATCTGCAAAACAGTGAAAGGACTTTTTTTTTTAATGGATCCCAGGGGTAGCATGTACAAAGAAAACAATTCAGTTGTTGTTTCCATACGTCCTGCTGTCCAGACACTTGATGCCGTGTATCTCGTTTCTCTCAGACTTGTAGGTAAATCTCTCAGAACAGTCATTGTGTTCTGCATGAGAAATTAGCGATCACTCACCACTCAAAGGGAGCAACATCGTCTATTTTTATTCTAGATTAACTGTCACTTTTAAATGTAAATAATGGGTTACCATACGTGCAGACAAGATTAGATTTCCTTGAGGACCCCATTTCTGAATTTGAAAAACACTGCTTTCATGTACTTCATAGGTGGAAAATGGTCACGGAGTATCATAGGTAAGAGATTTTTGAAACCTTGAAACAGTTAAAGCTTCTGTTAGTTGGTGTCATAAATACACTGTAAAAAAACAACCTGAAGTTGTTTTTACAGTAAAATTACGGCAGCTATGGTTGCCAGAACACTAAAACGGTAGAAATATTTCCTTCCTTTACAGTAAAGAAATGTATTGATGTTTTTGATTTTACAGTTAAAAATGTGCTTTTTTCCATATTTTACTGTAAAAAGAAGTTTTAACCTTAAAAAACTTTGTTTTACTTGAATATTTACTTGAAAATACCACATAAAATAAAGTTTGTATGATCTATATACAGCATTTTTCCATTATCAGCACAACAGTTAGTCTATTTAACATTTTAGCAATGGCATATATGCATTAATTCAAGTTATAGCCACCATAAATATTAAAGCATATGTCCATTATGAACACAAAAGTACATACTGTACAAACTTTATTTTTTTACATGAAATAAATGCAAAAATCTCCAGGCTACTTGTTTTAAATATTATGCCATGTTTCCACTGCTTATCTCTGATTTTTTATTATTATTATTTTCAAGAAATATATGCAAATATTTCAGCATTATTTCAGGTGACTGCCTCATGAAGCTCATGGAGAGCATACCAAGAGTGTGCAAAAAGCAGCAATCAAAGCAAAGAGTGGCTATTTTGAAGAATCTAAAATATAAAACATGAATTATTTCACAC
Organism: Acanthochromis polyacanthus; assembly: GCF_021347895.1. Classification (NCBI taxonomy): domain Eukaryota; kingdom Metazoa; phylum Chordata; class Actinopteri; family Pomacentridae; genus Acanthochromis; species Acanthochromis polyacanthus. Next base: position 12,691,538 of record NC_067131.1, on the reverse strand, counting down.
TTTTTCTTCACAACATAACTCCATGTGTGGTCATTCATAGTTTTGATGCCTTCAATGACAATCTACAATGAAAATGACAGGTAGTGTGCATATAGAAATGTTAAACTTGCGTAATTATTGCCATCAGAGTACTGCTGTGAATGACATCTTTGCTCTCAATTGGGTGTTTTCTCATTAAATAAATGTTAATCAGTCTATTTATCAGTGATATGGAATTGTGGTTAGACTTTTCTCTGATTTTTATTTTTTTTTTTTGTGTGTGGTTTCAGCTCATTCCTGCTGTGTCAATGATTATCTATCAGGAAATAAAACCTGTCAGTGATTGTTTGCTTTAAGCCCCTGCAGTCATGATCCATACAGTCCGGATGCACAGCTGTTGTCGTTGCACGGTGGGATTGGCTGCCAGTAAAGGAGGAGGTGTGCGGTTTCTCTGTACGTTCAGGCCTGCAGGAAACGCGCTCAGATCGTCCGCAGAGGAGCGCGCTTGCACCGGCACATTTTCCCGTTAGCGGACCCAGACATCCACCATGTCGTCTCTGTTGGGGACCGTCGCCAAACAGCTCAAGAGCCACCCAGCTGTAAGTCTTTTTGTTTTTTAAAAAATCGTTTTCGCTGTGATTTTTATCCATAAACGACCCGGTGACATTGAAACGTGTCTGAGCGCAGTCAGGACGCGGTGTGGCCAGGCGCGCTCCCGTGTCTCCAAAAATTTCTCCCTAATTATCAGAGATCAATTAATGAGACACAAAGGATTTTATTCACATATTCCCGCACAGATTTCCTCACTGGATGCCAACAGTTAGGATGTTTACGGCAGCATCAAAATTGATGTTCATTTTAATGGAAGATTTCGGGTTAAAACGCACCATAAACACACATTTACACATTTGAATTCATTTTATTCTCATTTTCAACCTTCTTGTAAAATCCCAGGCTTGTATTTTTTCTCTTTCACCCTCTTCGTGACTGGATCCCCCCCTGTCGCTGGCATCTTGAAAACTGTAACCACCTGCTCTGATTGGATGTGATCAATTTTTTCAGATCTGGCATATTAGAGGGTAATAATGATGTAAGCGACAGATCTGTGGAAAAGCAGGCCTGTTTTTTCCTTAGAATGGGTGTTCAGCCATGTGTGGAGGTCGCTGCAGCAGGTACAGTGTTGTATAGTTTCCATACAGCCTGAGTCAAGGCCAAGGCAATGTATGTGAGAGTATTTACACAAGGACGAGGGGGTGACAGTTCTGCTTTACGGCAGGCTTCATATTAATAGACCAAAGGGCAGATGTGTTTATGTTCCCTGCTGATCCACTCATTTGAATGTTTTACTACTGAAATGAGGCATTATGTAAAACATGCTCTGTGGTAAAAGCATGTCTTGTGTCAGTATTGGAATACTATTTATTTTATGGCACAGAATCATGAAGTCATTCTGTTATTTTTTTTTAATGTTTAAGGTTGTCTGTTGTTCTCACAGTCTGCTGATATGAACTCAACCCTCCTGTTGTCCTCATTTACGGGCGCCAAAAAATATAGTTTCCTTGTCTGAAAAAAATTCAAAAATGCAGCAAAAAATTTCCCCAATTTCAGAAAATTTGCAAAACCTTCCGAAAGAAAATTCCAATAAATCCTTAAAAGTTTTATTTTTTTTAAAAATCCCCCAAGTTTGACTAGACAATTCTTGTAAACATTTTCAAAAAATTGAGTAAAAATCTTCCCCCGAAAAATCCTAAAAATATCTAAAGTGATTACATATTTATCAGTAAAACTTCAGATAGTTTCTTTAAGAACATTCACAAAAAATCAACCAAAATCCAGCGAATTTAGGTTGCTTTTTTGTGAATGTTCTTCAGAAACATTTCACATTTCTTTTTTCCACCAAAAAATGTTCAAAGATTTCCCAAAAATGTTGAAAATGTGGACATCAGAAGTTTCACTGTGAAAATATATATATTTTCCACATTGTCAAACTTTAAAACGGGTCAATTTTGACCGGCAGGACGACACCAGGGTTAAACTTATTTCGAGTTGTCTTGTAAAATTCAACTCAAAACAAGATAATTTCAAGATTGTCTGACTTAAGAAGATATTTAAATGAACCAATGAGAAACCAACATTAAGTTTGATGGAATTTTATTGGCCGATTATTTAATAACTGGTAGCATAAACATGTATGTTGTGAAAATGGTAGGAGCCAAACGAAGCTGCAAAACAAATTTAATTTGCTACAGCTTGAATTTAGGTTTAAATTAATTAATGCAGAAATTTAGTTTGAGTTACACACAGTATTAAGTTGGCATATTTACCTACATTATAACATCAACGCAGCTCATCAAGGCAATGTTTGCAGCTTTTAAGGTCAATAAATTCAACGGTCAGTCCACAAATGACATCAATCGATTTAGACGTTTTTCTTGCCACCTAATCTTTTTTTTGCATTACTTTATAGAGTGTCTAAGGCTTCCTCTAACCTTTTTGTGATTAACTTGGCAATTTTACTCGAAGATTTTTCAAATGTAATGGGAATTCAATTAATGTTTATAGCTTGAATTCTGAACAGAAGTCTTCTCAGGTCAATCCTAATGATTACTTTTGAGCAACATCCATCCATCCACCCATCCACCCATCCATCCATCCATCCATTCTCTATACACCGCTTTATCCTCATTAGGGTACTTTTGAGCAACAGTGAGAAAAAACATCTGGGAAAATGGGAAGAAACCTCCAGCAGAACCAGGCTCAGGGACAGCAGAGGAAGAAACTAAAAGCAGACTGAAATAGACAAATAAACCTAATATCTGTGAGTAAATGTTATGTAGACTGTAAAAAAAAAAAAAAAAAATCCAGTAAGAAATGGTAAAAATCTGGCATCAAAGGTGCCTGAAAAAATTAAATAGGTTAGTGTACTGCACCATTAAGACACTGGGAAACACTGTAAAAAATATCTGTATAGTTAGCTGATTTAGATTTAGTAAAACATTGCAATTAAACTGTCAAACATTATAGGAAAGCAAATACATTTATGTAAAAATTGCAGTTTTTTGATGTGGACATTATGACAGATGTAGTATTTTTTAAGATATTATTTGTGATTTAGTAAATTAGGAAGCATCTGCACAATAACAATTTAAAAATATTTACCATTTTCTTCCATTTATGGTAAATATTAGATTTTTTGTATTTTAATACAGTAGAAGCAGTGTCATTCCATTGGCAAATATTGTAAAAGAATGAACTACCATTTCTAAAAACACAATTTTTTGATGAGAATGATTTTACAATCATATCAATTTTTTTTAACGACAAACAAGTAAATCAGTACTTTCTTCTGTTATTTTACGGACATAACAAATAACCAGTAAAAGCTATTTTTTGTTGTTGTTTTTTGCAGTATATTCTAAATGTCATTGAATTATGTGACAGGCTGTTAATATTTCTCTTAAAGGCTTAGTTTTCTGGGAATAACAGGGCAAATTTAGCTGAAAATTATTCATATAATATAAGATGAAAAAAAATCCTGGTTATGTTAGTGGCAACTGGTAGAGACATACAGCTGGAGATGGAGTCAAAGAACAACAAATCCTTCTTAAATTGACGGGAACATCAGTCGAGAGTCTCACCTGAAACACTTTCACGCATTTACACGCTTCAATTTTTATGTGTGTGAATCTGTAGTGCTAGAATGTTCCCGGGATAAATTCTTCACTGGATGATCCCAATGTTTTTAGATGTTGAAACAGACAGAAAATCGACAGGAATATTGTGCCTAAAATCGAGGTTTTCCCCAGCAGTCGGCAGCTGTAGGAGGAATACAAAAGGAAGTCAAAGTAGTTGTTGGTCAAAGAACCTATTTTCAGTGTGCTTTTCAGCAGGAGGAACACCGTCAGCCCACAGATAGTATTTTTTTAATCTTGACTTAACACAAATCATGTTCTTTTCCTCATAGCTGATCCCCCTCTTCATCTTCATCGGTGGTGGGGCCACTATGAGCATGCTGTACTTGGGCAGACTGGCTCTGAAAAACCCTGACGTCTCGTAAGTATCAGTCTGAGTTATTAGAAAAATGGACTTTGCTGTAGTGGATAAACCCGTTTTTTGACTGTTTGTCCATCAGTGTTGTTCAGGTTCATCAGTGTTAAATGTTCTAGTAGGAACACCAGTAACCTCAGTAATATGCTGTTTAATAAAGAGTTTTGTTGTCTTCAGTTGGGATCGCAAAAACAACCCTGAGCCCTGGAACAAGATGGACACCAACCAGCAGTACAAGGTGTGATTCTGCTGCACATTTTCCAATGATTACCAATTCCTAATGGTGTTTTATTTCTCTGTGTGCCACCATAAAGCAAAAGCATATTTCTATTAAGGGCAATTCATACCATCTCTGTTATCTTGTGTCAAAGTCCATATTGCCACCGTTGTACTGATTGTGTTGTTTTTTTCCTGTGTGTGCAGCTTTTCACCGTGAACATGGATTATTCCAAGCTGAAGAAGGACAGGCCAGACTTCTAGGCCTCCTCTGTCTCTAATGTTGCGATCTGTGTGAGGAGCCGTTGCACTTTTTGCCAAATACAAATAAGCTCATGACACTGACTGAAGGTTGTTCACATTTGTGCATTTCCAGCGTGACGTAAGGGGAGAGAGGGATCATTACCTTAAATAAATAAAACAGGCAACCACCTGTTTTACCAATCTGTTTTTCTTTTTTGCTTTGTTGTAAATTATTAAAACTATTTCAATCACACGTCTCTTTGGGATGTTTGTTTCTTGAAAAGCTTTGGTTGAAAGACCACAACGCACCAGGAATATCAAATTGAGGATTTCAAAAGCTTAAATATTAGAGAAATATTACAGAAATATTATTAATGCTTTTCTGATGATTTATCATTTAGTGTTTTGTGATTTTTTGGGTGCAAATAGCCTAATATTCTACACCGGAGTGCTTCAAAAACGCTGTTCATACGTGTGCTTTGTTTTAATTCATGGTTAATTTGAAAGACAGAGATATGGTGCATAAATGAACTGAAAAACAAACATCCAATCCATGCATCAGTGTTCATAGTGAATGCTAAAGTGCAATAAATGTCCCTAAAATGACTTTTATAATAGTAAGTGGTGAAAACAGTGAAGTAAAGTGGAGTAAAATGCCACAAACTAAAAAAGACACACATTGAGAAACATTACACTTTAAAGAGGACATGAGATTATGCTTGTTGCTTTCCTAAAAGTGATGAAGCACTGTCAGATTCTTGAAGGAAACCAACTCAAACTGCTAATTAATTACCATGTGCTGCTGATTCTAGGTCTGAACACTGGAAATATAATTATGTTTGAGAGTATCAGTAAATCTGCTTTCGACTTTACATTCTAGCAATAAAATAATCTATCTTTTACAAACTGGCAAAAATCACACTGAAATGTTAAGTACAACTAATAATAATTCCTATTCTACCAAAACTCTGAACCTTGTGCGATCCTTGTTTTCTTCACTTGGGGGCGGTAGCGTTCCAGTTGAAGGCAAACCGCCATTTCGATAAAGTCGTGGAAGAAGGCGCTACTCTCGCGAGATTTCACTTAAATATAACGCGGGACAGAAAATGATCCGTTGAACCAAACAACGTCAGATACAAAGTCGGGGGTAAATGATGTTTAGCTAGATGAAAGCTGTAAGAAACGACACTGTCGTCTTTCGTATCCATTCTTTGAGGATATTTCGCCTATTTACAGAAAGCGCAGCCTAACAAAGTTAGCGTTACTGTTTGAGTGTTAATCACGTTTGTTTGTTATCTTCGGCTAACCAGCGGCTCGGTGTCAAAATGGATCCTACAGAGGACTTGTCTGCTCGGGTTCTGCTGCACAATATCCTCAGCATCGAGTCACCCAAGACTCCTATCACCAGCAGGTACTGTATAGCTGTTTTGAGCAAAACCTAGCAAACTTAAGCCACCTAAGACATCACTAACGTTCCTCCTCACTGCTGACCTGACTCCGTATGCTTAGTTGTTTGCTTGTGTATACATGCATGGAAGTTGGAGTAGTTTTATCCCAAGATGCCATACAAATTCCGATTTATAGCAAACAAGTCCAGATGTCTTTATGTCCATTACTAAGCTGTCTTGACTCTAGTGTCTCTCGGGGAGCCAGTAGCAGCGGGACCCGACAGAGTGCCAGACTGAGGAAGAAAAATGCAGGTCCCCAAACCCCACAGGACATCCTTAGACGCAGCCTGAAACACAAAATACGTGAGGTGAAGAAGATAAGCAGCGTATTTGCTAATCACGAGTGTCCCTTTGAGTGTCTTGAATCTGACCTGTTTATATTCCTCGTAGAGTATAACCAGAAAGTCCCTGCCTGCTACTAGAAGGAGGACTGCCTCAGTTGCACTCAGAAAGACAAACACACCTGCTCCAGTGCTGTTTGATGACGCGGACACTCCGAGGCACATACTCATGAACATCCTGCAGACAGGTGTGTGCACATACCCGCCTTTAATTATCTCTTTACCCTCTTTCTTTACGTTTCTAACCATATGTTTTGATCATATATTCCAGAGCCTGTGCATTCCCCTGTGGTTCATGAGGAAGGGGCGTTTGGAGAACCAGCGGCACCTTCAGACAAATCCGTTGTTTCCAGGACACATTCGAGGTGAGCTGAGTGTAACCATAGACTGTATATTAAATGTATTTATTATACAGTCTATGAGTGTAACAGGATGGCTTTTGGGAAGTCTGTCCAACCATATTTTAAGTAACTGCTGATGTTGGCTATGAGAACTTTTGCATCAACTTTTTCTATGTTGGCCATTTATAGACAGCTGATTAAATAATGTCATGTAATAACAAGTGTATATATATTTTCTTGATTTTCAGTATTGAGCTGTCAGGATTGGATCTGCCTGATATTACTATAGGCAATATACCAAGCACTGCAAAAGGACTGAGCCGAAAGAGACCACGTAGGAGCCTGAATGTAACAGCTTTTGAAAAACGACTAAAAGTTAGCGATGGTAAGGTTTAATCAACTAGTCTTGCCTACAGTGACTGAAAGTTATGTAAGGTCTTATAAATATTTGCTTTTGTAAAAATATGCATTTAAAATAGGGTAAGATTGCTCTCAATATTGTTTCTCAGAAGCATATTATTAGGAAGATGGTGCGTATGAATATATGAGCTGTATCGGTGAACGTTTGCTGTGATGTACCAGCTAATGGTTGCTTCTGTGTACAGATGCTGAAGAGGTAACTGAAGAATCAATAGACAACCCTTCATTACTATCTTTGTCAAGGTAAATGACATAAAATTCTGTAATGTTGTTATTCTCTCTCTCTCTCTCTCTCTCTCTCTCTCTCTCTCTCTCTCTCTCTCTCTCTCTCTCTCTCTCTCTCTCTCTCTCTCTCTCTCTCTCTCTCTCTCTCTCTCTTCCCCCTGTGTGATCAGGCATTTACTTAACTTTAAGTCAGTCACAAATGAATTAAAAGCATACTATGCAATTGACCGATCTGTTTTTCAGTTCTTCTTCCTTGAGTCTAAAAACGCCCTTCGTTGGTGGTCAGACAGAGAAAAGGGGCTTGCAGAGAAGAGTTTCAAACCGACGAACAATCACAGTGGAAGAATTTGGTGCAGCTGTAAAGAAACTGCAGATGGGAGGTGATTATTGTGGTTAGAATACTCCTAAAAAATCTGCAGATTTTATACATTTTCATGTATAATCCTATTTTTAACTCGTCCATGAAAGCATTTTTTTCATGACATTTTTTTTCTTGAATTTTCATGAAATTTCTTTACTGTGAATGTGTTTTAGTAACCAGTTAAACTGTAAAATGTGATGTTTATATATTTATAGAGCAAATGGGACATACTTTCTGAGACTGATCAGCAGCCGTACAACCTAAGGACTCAAAATATTGACAAGCAACCAGCAAAATAATAAACAACTGTGTTGTAACTTAAAAACTGATAAAAAAAGTCATTACTCTTATAAACTATTTTTTTATTGTTTGGCTAAATAATTGATGCACTTCCCAGGCTCTAATACCCTAAAAACTGTCAGACTGGTCTATTCTAACCTGAAAGATTTATGGGCCATCTGCATCTCCTGTCACCATTTTTACTGGTTTTTAAAAACGTGCTTCTTGGTTGTCTCCTTTCCTGTCATCCAGCTATGAGCAGGGATGCAGTGGTACAGCGGGATCTTGGTGAGACCGCCTTCTCTGAAGGCTTCACCTTGGGTCTAAGCAAACTCAGTGAGCCTGACATCACAACTGATATCGTAAACTGTAACACGGCTCTGTACGACCAGCCTGATGCCATCACCTCTAACTTCTCCATTGTTGCAACTCAGGATAAACCCACAGTTATGGCCTCTCAGCTTCAAAGACAGATCGAGCAGGAAGAGCAGGTGGAAAAGGAGCAGAGCAACCTGGGAAACAACATTTATGTGTTTCCAAGCGAAGAAGAGGTTGGGGATGAAGTTGAAATTGACACATGCGATTCGGAGTCTCCGTCACAGGAAGATGTTGAGGAAGCTGTTCAAGATCCTGCAGTTGTGTTGAAACCTGAGGAAGAAGATGTGGCTGAATCTCAGACTAGTGTAACAGATGATGTGGCTGAGTCTGAAGAAGAAGCAAACAGAGTGGAAACTCAAACCGAAGAGGAAGGTGCCACTGATTCCCGTCCAGAAGAGGATGTTGAAGCCGGTTCTAACTCTGAGGAAGCTGAGGTTGCACCAGATTTGCAAACTGAAGAAGAGGAGGAAAACGCAGCTGAAGCTCAAACTGAAGACGAAAGTGCAGTTGATTCCCAACCTGAAGAGGATGTTGAAGCTGGTTCCTCTCAGGCTGGGGAAGATGAGGCAGCGCCAGCCTCTCAAACCGAAAAAGAAGACGAGGAGGAAGATGGTGAAGCTGAATCTCAAACTGAAGAAGGTGGAGCCCTTTCTCAGTTTGAAGGAGATGCTGAAGTAGAGTCCCAGTCTGACAGGGAAGAGGGTGAGGCTGAGTCTCAGAACAACGATGATGACAATGGGAAACAGAAGGAGGAAGAGCAGACATCCAAACAGCTGAAAGGTGCCTTGGATCACATCAGTCAAAGGGCTTATCGCTCAGAGGGTGCACTCATTGTTCCTGTTAGGAAGGCTGGGGAGGATTTGGCCAACAACACTGTGGCAGGTATGATCAAAACTGAAATTTGTTAATGACAGAATTGCAAATAAGATTGGTTTTCCTTTTTAAATTAATTTTGACCGCTATTTATGAATTTAGCATGTAACGTGTAAAAATTGCTAGAAGCACTTGTCATTAGTTATTCATGTTAAAGCTGAATTCTTCAGACGGCTCGATTTGCCAACAGAAAGAACCTGAAGATGTCTGATTCACTGTATTGAGACATGAAAAAACATGCAAATCCTCGCATCTTTTCACTCAGCAAGCAATTAGTTATTGTTAATTTTATTTTTTGTTTATTTATTAGTATTGAGCATACTGTGTTTTGAAACTGGCTACATGTTGTATTGCAAAAAGCAAACTCAAGAGCTGTTCTATATAAGGGAGAGAAATTTATTGTCATTGATTTTTATTGAGATTTCATCAGTTATTTTTTTCTGAATAATAAATATTCCTCTTTGTGTTGTTGTATGTAGGATGGTCTGATGCCAGATACAAAGCAGACAGTGCTCTTGATTTACACAGCGGCTTAGAAATGGGCAGCTATGAGGGCAGTCAGCCTCATGCTGGGGAGCCTGACTTCACTGATTCCTCACCTGAAGGACAGACAGATAACGAACCTGATGCTAATAAAGAGAACTCCTTCCATCCACCGGAAATGGCCCAGGATACTGAAGACAGCGGGCACCCGAGGGATGCTTCCCCCGAACAGCCTCCTGCAGAGGAGGCTTCTGAACAGGAGGAAGACGAGTATGATGATGAAGAGGATGAAGGTTAGTCTGTCTTTAAGTATGTCTTTTTTATTATTAATAATTTTTTAATATAACGTGATTTCATTAATATTTTCTTCAGAGTTTCCCTGTACGACTCCAGCATTTGTTCGAGAGAAGAGGAACTTTTTGCAGCCTGAGCCTTCCACCTCACCATCTGTTTTTAAAAATATCCAAGCCAGGTACCTTTAAAAATTGGCTCCATTTATTCATATTTAGCCAGTTCTTGATATAATAGGCTGATGAAACAATGTACCAGTGGTGCATAATGTTAGATGTTAAGCATAGTTTAAATATTAGTGTCGTTAACTTGTGTGTTGTCTAGGTTTTATTCTGTTTATCAAATTCAATGTTCCTGACCATCTCTTTTAATGTCTCATTATAATAACAGTAGGACAAGTGAAGCTTTGGCTTCAACTAAACCTAAGCAAGTGAGACAGAGGAAGAAGGGTCCTGCTAAGAAATCGGCAGGTCTTCCTAAGAGCTACCTGATGGCTGTCTTCAGGCACTTTGCCAAAACGAAAGTCTCTGCGGATGTTTACCCCGTCCTAAGCGAGACGTAAGTAACTGGGGTCTAAGCCCCTTTGAACCAAAACCAGCTTCCGAGTTATTCTATACTCACTGTGTGCTTATTTTTCATTGCAATGTAAAGTTCTATGGAAACAGCACAATCATGGCCAGAAGTAGAGAGAATTCAAGACTTATTTTTTGGTCATTATAACTGTTGGAATTCTACACATCACAAAATGAGACAAAACTAAAGGTGGATTTCTTTGATTATCATGCAGCAATTTAAATAACCTAGAATCCACTTATATGACATTTTTAATGTGCCCACAATTGTAACCAATACTGAAAAAATAGTGACTCTACATTGTTTAGATATTTTACTATTTACATTTGTAAATTGTCTCCATACTTCTGTACTCCTCTCTGCTCAGTGTAAACACAGCCTGCAGTTCAGCTGAGAAATCCCTGAATGTTTGCACTTGACTGATGCTTTGCTGCTGAGTCACTAATGTCATTTTAGTTACAACAAGCAGCGCAGAATTTAAGTTTTTTACAGAATGTGCTTAGAGTAAAGATTTCATTTTGTGTATTTTAAATTAGCCATGTACAGTAATTGTGGGGCTGTGATGAAATATATCAGGATTTTAATCTTAGATTTGGTTAGTTTTCCCCCAAAAAATGGCATGTTGCAGATTCAAAGCATCAAAAAGTTTTGAGACAAACTAATGAGTAACTGAACACCAAACTGAAATGCAGTGCTTTCGTTCCAAGCCTGTCGCCTTTGATCCCATGTAGCTTTTTTTTTTTTTTTTGGTGAACAGTGCATGTCACACTAAGATAACTGACATATGTCGTCATTTTAACCAGAATGGATAAATTCTTTGACCGGCTGGTGGAGGATTTGGAGACGTACGCTGCCCATGCGAAGAGAAAAACCATAGAGGTTGAGGATTGTATACTTCTGCTGAAAAGGTATGTGTGCAATCACAAGTTATTAGTGTGGTAAAGTCCGCTTCATAACTTAATTTTTATCTATTTGGAAAAGATAATGACCAAGAAAAAATAAGAATGTAATGTTGCCACAGTATGTTTGAAATGTCAGGGACTTTCTTAGGCAAGTCAGTTTTCAGTACCAGTCAAACAGAAGACAAATTTATTTTATGGTCTTAGTCAGTGGCCATTTGTCGTGTTTTGGATCACAAAAATGACGCAAATGCTCAAATATGATCACAGTTATTTAATGTTTGCATGCAACATTTAACAAAGAAACAACATGGTTATATTTCAGTCATACATTCTGTTCTTTGCCCTGGACTTTCAGCTCCAATTGGACATTTAGTGTACAAACCGTCATTTAAGATGTGTTTTAGCCACTTGGATAAAGATGAAGAAGCTATCACGACTACATTAACATATTACCTAATGGAATTTTTAATGGGTAACACGTAAACAAACATTTATTTACACACAGGGCAACAGTAGCATGTAGTTGTTTATTCTATGCTATCTTGTATTGACTGGCTAGTTCAGGGGTCGGCAACCTTTAACACTCAAAGAGCCATTTCGACCCGTTTCCCACAGAAAAGAAAACACCGGGAGCTGCAAAATCCTTTTGGCATTTAAAATGAAGACAACACTGCATATATCGCTTTTTTTTACCTCTATGCCCTTGTTAATCAGTCGTGATTAATTAATTACAAAGCCTCTAATTAGATAGATTCATGTTTTTTAGTTGTGTCCTACCACTAATATTTATCTTACTTGATTAATGTCATTGTTGTTCCTGGACCTCATATGTTACGTAATGTTAGCTGGAAATCAATATTTTGCGACTGTCTATTTAACTTGTAAAATCTATTTATCTTAAGCTAATAACTTTTCTCCGGTAAGTCGCTGCCCTATTTTCCAAGACGACACTCCTCTGACTCTCTGACCTGCTGCCTGGATGCTGGACGTAACATCGAGCCGTGTTCTTGCCAGTAACGTGTATTACCCTATCATGAGTACTTTTGACTCAAAGACAAGACATGTCTTTCTTGGAGTGAAGCTTTAATATACAGACTTGCCATTCTTGAGTACAAAACTATGTGAAACTACAGGCGTTGCTTCTCCAGGAGTAAAACAAAAAAAGCTTAAAACGTGTGGGAATCGGAGGCTCCGTGTTGTCTCTCTGCATCAACTTTGCGCTTTCATGTCATAGGAGAAAACCCCAGCAGCACATCCGGTGGAGTGACACGCCAAAATAAGAGTGGCAATTTCACAATAAAATTCTCTATATTAAAATGCATTGAAACGCGCCTGAAAGGCAGAACAATTTATTTTCCAAAGTTACAGGGAGCCACAACAGAGGGCTGAAAGAGCCGCGGGTTGCCGACCCCTGAGCTAGTTGGTAACTGTCTGCTGTTTGGTGTTGGACAGATAACACAGAGTGACTTGTTAGAGCTTTTTGAACAACAGCTAGACACTCTGCCAATGAGAGTGGTAATAGTAAAGTTTGTGGGCCATAAAACCAAAGTCCAGTAAAGCTGCAGTCTGATAACTTCTCTTCAACAATAATCTGACCCATTGTTAATGTAAAATATTGATTAGAGCACCTGTAACAAAACAGTGCCCATTAAAACATTTAAAACCACAAGTGCAGCAAACACCTAAGGATAAACAGAACATATTTACAAAGAAATCCTGTCCTGTACCGACCTCTAGATGGCAAGATTGAGTTCTTTATTTAGCGTGAGGAAAAGGACAGGTGAGTGATTTGTAAAGGGGAAACTAATTCTGAAATGTCCTATAAGATGTAGCGCTCATTTAGGAGAGCACACGTTTAAGCAACCTCATGCATCATAAACTGTGGTCTGCATTTAACTGGTGTGTTTTTGCATTTTTGCAGGCAGGGTTATGTGAACGACAAGGTGCCGGTAGAAGTGCTCATTGAAAAATATCTCAGCATGCAGCAGAGAAAACTTCTAATCCCCATTGCAACCAGCGGAAATGTTGTTATCCCTAAAATGCGGAGGTGAATCTTTTATTTGCAGCTGCATTCTGTCTGTCTTATTGTCTGTATTGTACAGTGTAAGAATGAATGAGTACACATCTGTATTTTTGCTCTGTCAAACTCTTCACAATTCCAGCAGAAATATTATCCCTAAAATGCAGGAGGAACTTTTTATTAACGGCTACGTTTAATGTTTTCTGATTTCATTTCTGACTGTTAATTATTACACTTTTTGTCTTATCTGTATATGTGTACATAATAAAGCTTCAGTTTGTGGACAGCAGTTTTAAATAAAGATTTTTTAAAATACAGATTACATAAAATAGAAATGTGTGTTTTCTTTTTGCATGTGCTTTTTCAACAGAGAGGTTTCCACTTACCTCTAAAATAACAATAGAAGTTAGTGTATTGTATTTGCATAGGTCAGTTCTCATGTATGATTGTGCTGTAGATAATTACTGTATAATTTGAGTGTTTTCTCTTGCTTTATTGGACTTACTGTAGGTTTACAGGCCACCATGCTGTACTTATGAGTTGTAGGAAATACAGGATATAAATTATGCATGTGTAGAATAATCTTAAAAAGTTTGCCTAAAAATCCTCATGGGTTTTTCAGATGGTTTTCTAGACCAGTGCTCCTCCTTTGTCCACCAGATGGAGCAGAACCACAACAGTCCAACTGGTTCACTATTATGAAGGACGGAAGGTAAATACAGAGGCTGTGTTAGAAAACTTAATTCGAAATTTCGAGTTTGTTTATTGCACAATAAGAAGCAACCAAAGACGTATAACATTAGGAGTACCAGATTTATTACGGACATCCTGAAGGTGAGCTGATGAATCCAGATCAATTCTCGCTACGCCTTAATTAAATTCAACCTTTAACAGTCGATATCCGTTAATCTTGACCCGGTGTGTTATAATCTCGGTACAAGGCGACAGAATAGATGAGTTATAGTTTATCTGACTGATTAAATGAAGAAAAATTTGTTTTCAGTGGCAGTGAAAATTAAATAGGGCGCCCTAAATATCCTTGTGAATGATTTCCACTTACAAACAGGCAAGGAAGAGAAAGATGTTGAAATTAGCAACGCAATTATCCAAACAAGCAAGCTGTAAGCTTAGCATAGATAGATAGTATTGTTACAGTTTCATTGTGATTTTATAGTCTGTAAAGTCCCTCCCAGACAGCAGGGTGTGCTATCTGCAAGATAAAACCATCGAGTTCAGCCAGTTGTACAGACAGCTAGCTAATAACAACAGAAGACTCCGGAGAACTAGCGGTGCAATTTAACCCAATATAAAGGTAAGCCTGTCGATAAATAAAACAGAAAGCCGCGATATAAAGACCAAAGGCTTAAATTCACACGACAAAGGCAGGCATGTCGCATTTTTAACTACTGTTTTCCGGGGAATTTCCCCGACCTTTTTGTTTGGCTTAGGGTAGCCGCTACAGGAGTGGGGCTAACTAGCCAGCTAGCTCGGTCGAGTTAGCTACCGTGCTATCGTTAGATTGTGAGGATTAGCGACGGGATTTATGTACTTATAACGGTATCAGATGCTGTCATCTCCGTGTTTTGTTTAATTTGTGAGTACTGTTTTCTTTACGCGTATTTAAAGTGGAGTACCAATTCAGAGTAATATACCGATTATCTGTATTGTTAGCAGGTTAACTACCTGCTACTGTCACCGCCTACAACTAACTGCAAAGTGTGAGTTTCAGTTCCCAGCATTAGCTCCTGAAATGAAAAGTTTAGTTGGTTGGTTTACTAGAAATACGTTGAATTTGACTGCGTTTAAACTTTCTTATATGGAATTTAGTTATATTTATGATTAATAATAGGTGACAGGAACAAGTCTATTTATAATCTGGGCCTTCATACTTCTTCATTAGAACTATTTAGCTAATGCACTGTGATGGATACTTCAATGCTGTAGGTTTTGCCCTTTAGAAATGCTCTTCTTGTTATGGTTTGTTTCCTAAGTAACATTTCCCCAAACTGCTCAGGAACCGGTAAGCTGAGCAGCTGTCAGTGGTGAATTGTTTGAGTAATGGTGAGTCAAAGTTCAATGTGACCCAGAGGGAGTGAACTCATTCAATTGTCAATACTGTCTCATCAGTACAGACACAGTGGTGTGAATGAGTACATCTCAGAGGAAACTGATGAACACAGCTGAATGACTTTACTGCTAACGTCATACGCTCTTATCTAAAGGAGGTCTTTGTATCTCCCATGCAGGTGATAAACACCAATATAAGCTAATATTCCTACCAAGATGATATTCCTGATTGTTTTATTGTCATTGTATGAGACATAGAAATGTTCCACCACAGAGAAACACTGCAAAAATGGATGCATCCAGACAAGACCTGCTAAAATATACTACTGATGCTTAATTTATATTTAAAATAAACAAATACAACACTTAAGGATAGACTTGCAACTGTAATAAGTTCATAATTTTGTTGACATTGGGAATAAACAAGCACAGAATTGCCTATGTCCACTCAATAATGAAATGAGCTTATTGTTTTTGAACATGCTTTAACTGAAGAAATTGCACATGAATGACTACTCAGTCACTTAAACAGAACATGAACTGTAATGATATCAAATAGGTTTAATTTTCTCTGTTGCTACCTGTAAAATATTTTCCTCTGAACTCACCAAAACACATTTTCCTCTGTTTTCTGTCCATATTCAACTGTCGCACTAGCTAACCTTGCACTTGCCACCAAATTGCCATCAATTAATTTGAAAGTAGCAACTAATTGTGGTTTCATCTGTTCTGCTGAACGGTGTGAATCTATAGCCCAGGTTATACCCAGGGCTTCATCAGATGTTCGCATGCTGCCTGTGAATGCACGGAGTCTGTAAATGAAATGGTGTTTGTCCTTCAGTGCAGTTTCAGAATGTGTGTGGTCAGCCTTGTTCACGAGCTTTTTTCTAGCTGCAGTCATTTGAGTTGTCTTGTTCTCCATTTTCGGTAAAAGTTTGCCATGCAACAGACTTTAAAATGCCTTTTTTTTCAAGCTCTTCTTGAGTTCATCTTTTTGCTTTCTGAACATAACTCACTTTGTCATTTTCAAACAGAATAAGAAGAGCTCTTTGCAAGTGACGAACTATAACTGTCATCTCAAATATGTTTTCAACAATTCCTGCAGTCAAATTTTTGTGTCATGAAAAAGAGTCACACCATTGTTCCATTCTTAGTTACCAAAACATTACTGCATGAAAAATATTTGTAAAATAAGACTCATTGGTATGTCTTGATAATATATACTTAGTCTATAGAGGATGCTCATTTAGACCATTTTGAATTCCTTGCAGACTGCTGACCAGTACTGGTTAGTAAAAATAATTTTGTTTTGCTCAGCTAGATGTGCTGAAACAATGCTAATGGAGTAAATTGTGCAGTTTCAATGCAGCATTTTGTGGATTCTTGCTTTTTATTGTGCCGTGGTATACTCAGGTGATTGATTTGAATTTCATATTAGGCCAATTTTACCACTGCTCTCATTGTATTGTATGCATTGTTGTATGTTTTTTCACCTTATATACTGAAATTTTGTGAAGGTTTAAGGAAACCTCATTATTGTCTTTTTGATATATGAGATATATGTGTATCTGATGCGCTAATTTATAATACTATTTGCTCATGAGATGATGAATGCAAAATTATAATCTTGATTATTTTTGATATGCATAGATTTTTTTGGATTGAAATATTTGATTTGACTTTTTTATTGAAGTGAACAGACAACTGGTTTTACTTTCATGTTGTGCTACATCCCTGCTAGAATACAATTGACATGGGATATATAGACTATACAATGTTTGCCTTGGATGCTCGCTTGGCAGTTGTGCACAGAGAAGCCTCTAGTCTCCACTCCACTTTCTGACGCTCAATGGCTCAGACAGATGTTTGACTAAAATTACTTTGAAAAGAGTGAGATGAGGCTTTTTAGTTCTGGATTAATTCTTGGCTTTAATAAATAAGCTATTTGCCATGGTTTTTTTTTGTTTGTTTATTTTATCCTGCAGGAATATTTGCCCTTGGAGGTCAAACCAGCAAGTGTAACTGTAGGTAATAGTATGGAGGAGGTGGCTGGAGACATTAGATATGCATTGAGGTCCCTCCTCCCTTTAACCTCCGACGCCTGGTGAAGTGAGCAGGATTTTAGTTGGGAAGTACAGATGGGAGGTGAAGCCAGGGTGCTAATGCTTTTTTTGCCCTGTCAAATCCCCTTCAGTGTAATTGTGGGTCTGCACAAAGTCGGGGATGAGAGCGAGGAAAGCCGATCGCTGTAGCAAAATCAATAGTTCATACCTCTCTGAGATTGAGTTTTTAGGAAAGGAGGAGCACCGTGACCAAGGGCAGAATATGAAATCGCTCCCACAGCGGCCAAACACGCGCTGTGCAATCGATCCCAGCTCCCCGTACCAATTATAGTTTTAAGGTTTGTCTGTGGCTTACTGCAGTCCTCAAAGACCAAAGCTTTGGAAACAGACATTGTGTTCACTGACACTTTGACAAGGGTTGCAATTTTTTTCAAACCCCCCCCCCCTTTGAAAATTGCCCTCTGAAATGCCTCCATCCCTCCAGTCTTTAATTTAGAGCAGAGATTGATTTCTCCTTTTTTTCCTGGTCAGTGAAGTGAAATATCAGGGAAAAAAACCGCTCTAGTCATAACTGCCCTCGTATGTATGATGTAACTATAGATACGCATTCATACATTTTGCTGCTAATTTCAAGTGTGTTTAGTTTTGTGACCTATGAATGAAAAATCTCTGTAGGTTTTCCACTTCATAGCTGTATTACCGTCTTTCTCGCTCTTAATCTTGTCTGCTGATAAACTGTAACATGTCAGTGGATTGTACAAGACGGTGCTAAACAGTGAAAGTGTGGGTTGTTTCTTTTAGCGGTTGCTGGGAAAGTCAAAAGTTTTGCTTCTCAGTAAATGTGTGATGATTTAAGGGTTGATAGTGTTTGCATTCTGAACCATTTCTCACATGTTGAATTGATTGTTTTGCTGCCTGATGTTCGATGGGTTTTTATAGCAGCTCGTATAATTTTAGACTGGTCTTAGCCTTTGCTCAGATTATTGGACATAGATAATTTGTGTATATTGGTGATAAGTGTATATCTTGCCTGGTGAAAGTTCACTTGACAACTGCAAATATTTATCACATGACCTTTAATGTGTGCTAGTTATATTTTATGCTTTGTTTTGTTTCTGGAATGTGAAGCATCTTTGATCAAAACATACTCCAGAACTTGGTCGCCGTAGCTTGTTGTGACCAGTATCATGGATCACAAGCCTCCTTTAAGTACCTGTACAGTTTGCACAACATGCTACACTCTGTTCTTAGGCTTTCCATTCAGATAAGAAGAAACTGCTTTAACAGGAAAAAAAAAAAGACCATCTAGCAAGCATGCAGTGGATGTGGGTGTGGTGGATAGAAAAGTGACTTAAGAGATTTACAGTGTGGACAGTCATGATGAATGTAGTAAATAAAGGATGTATACCACTGCCAGCTAAAAGGGCAGAAAGAACCACTGTATGTTCCTAAAAGTTTCGTTCTTGATTGATTTGACACCTGTGGTTACCACAGTAACGGCAATTGTGGTTTAATGGTCAATCAGTAATAATTGCAGCTGTAGTCTGATTTCATGCTCGTCTGATGCGAATGTTTTTTCAAGCAACAGTACAACCATTGAAAGTCAAACTTGTTTGTGGCTTTTTTATTTAATTCATTTGGCTCACTTCATTTTGTTTTTAACATATCTTTTATGAATGACATGCTGCAGTTAACACAACAAAACCCACTTTGTGTTTCATCAGATGTGCGCTTTTAATATTAAGCGCTAGCAATAGGCAATGTTCAGTCTGAATTAGCACCAACTTGATATGGCTCTGTTGCACTGTCAACTAACAGCAGCTGATTGTATGCATGCTGTGTTTTCTGTAGAATCCTCATACAAACTCACTAATTAGACCGAAGCCACAAATATGAACTGGTAGGCTGAGTGCAATGCTTCACCAACGCCAATAAAAACTCCAGTGTCAAGGTAATGACCGACTATAAAAACATCAAATGGTTGACAGCACATGGTTATCTATAATAATGAATGGGCTACCTTCAATCACGACTTGATGAAAAGGAACCTCCACTGCATGAGTCTTTGTTGCCTGGCCAAAAGTTTTAATGCAGCGTACGTCTTCATCTCAGTCAACTGTCCGCAAATCTGTATTTGATTTCGCTCTCATACCTCTGTTTGATTTTCTTTTGTCTCTATATAACCTCTTTTGGTGGCAATTTATCTTGGTGAATGGCTCCACAGACGGTGCTCCATCTTTCATCCACCACCTGTTTTTCTATTTGGCTTCTCTATCGCTTTACTTTTCATTTTCTTTCCCTGTTCTTTCTTCCTTTATCTTCTTTTCGCTCCATCTTACCAGTTGGAACTGCTAAAGAATCAGAAAGATTGGTTGGGCCTTCATTCATTGAATTTTTTTACTGACAACTTGAAGCTGGACTGAGCTGTTGATATGAATTGTTTTGTGCTGGATAGACTCTGTAATTTAATTGGAGCTGTGGAAAAGTTCAGTTATTTTTCTTAAACCACTGAGTTCACATTAAGTTAATTAAAGATCAGAACTAAGTATGTTATTATATTAAATGGTAATTGATAAATTGCTGGTCGTAATTATTGGAATTTTTGAACCAAATTAGCAGAAAACAAAGCATGGATTGTTAGAAAATATATAAGATGGAATTGCAGGTGTATTTGCTGACTGGCCAGAACAGTTAGGTTGCTGAACTCAAACAAAAAGTCTTAAAAAATTGCTTAGTGGATGTTGGGTTTAGCTTGCTAGTTACCTGAGGGTCATGCTAATGCTAAGCTAGGTTTTTCAAATGCTAAAAAAGACTGGAAGCTGAGCAGCTGTAGTTGCTAACATCGATCATGTTCAGGAGCAGCCGGCCTGTGAATATATGCTTCTAGCAACATTTAAAACTAAACTGATGGAGTGTTAGCCAAGCCGCGCTAGACAACCCACGGCAACGAATTTAATTCTCTGCCAGGGTGGGTCTAGTGACCCTCCATAAGGCTCGAGGTTGGATTCTCCTAAAACTGGCCGGACGAATCACCATGAAGTGTAGAGTCAGAAGGCGGGCGTAACTAAGTGACGACAGAGGCGCGAAGATTCTGACAGAAACAACTAGCCTAGCCGCGCTAGACAACCCACGGCAACGAATTTAATTCTCTGCCAGGGTCGACAACAAAAACGACAACAGTCGTTGAGCTCCATTAGCACCGACTCTGAATAATCTTTCTGTTAACATGTCTGTAATATACTTGAGCTTCACCCATTGACTGAATAAATAAAGCTTCACCGAACTCCCGCATCCTCTGATTTCCAGCACTCTAGGAGCCTATTCGTTGCACTGATTAGTTGTATACCTACCCAATTGCTGCAGAGTGATTTGAAAGACAACCTTTTAGCCCGCCTCCCTCCCTGTCGAGCGTGCCTAGACCCTTGTGTCTTCAGAGCATGGGTCTAGCACGGCTAGGCTAATGGAGTGTAGCAGTAATGTGCTGATCTGAGAATCGGTAACATTTTAGAGGTGGCAGTAAATGCTAACAGATTTCCTCAACTGATAAAGTTGCTGCAACAGTATTTATGAACATCTGTACCAGCTGAGCAGGTGTTTGCAGCAGCTGGATTAATGCTAACTACAGTAAACCAACCATTCACTACATCATGTAGCTCAGGTATAAAGATTATTTTGATGTAAAGCCACTGAGGAGAGATAAACAATATGACGGGTTATTTACTGTTGTGACAAAAGCTTATTTGCTGTGTTTATTACTTTGCATCTTGGTGGACGACTTGCTGAATAGCTATTTTAAAAGAAGACAGTATATTTTCATTTTGGAGTCACCTGATGTTTGATTTATTCTTCAAATTCATCATATAAGTTTGCTAATTTTGTGATGAACTCTGAGTGCCAGTGTTTAAAAATGATGTATCAGTGTATTGGAAAAAAAATCCACTGTATTTCATTCATTTAATTTAACATGGGCATACTATTTGCAATAATTTAAAATTTGTGTTACACATATGATGCAATATTTAGTATAAATTATTTACTTGTATGCAAATACACAGCTATCCAGTGCTGTATAATATGTGCCACACTTCTCTCCTTTTAACCCTCATCAGTACACATCGGGTCCATAAGTTGTCATATTTTTTAAAGTGCAAGTTGGATTTTCGGTCCCTTCAGGTAGTTGTCACCCACATAGTTGCCATCACATAAACCAAAGCTTCTTTGATTCCAACCGTGTTTGTGGTGTATGTATAGAAAAATCATTTGAGGTCCATGGATACCCCAGCCGGACTGTGCATCTTTTGTTTATGTATGTTTGTGTTGTGTTGCTCTTGTGATGACGCCTTCAGTTGCATTGTGTTTCATTTCAGTTCAGGAGTTCTTACACTAATATTGTATGCAATACATGTTTGTAATCATCAATAGTAATTTCATTGTTTGTTTCATATTTTTATCTATAGATAACACACATTTTAGGAAAATACACATTACAAAAATGATACAAAAATGTGAAACAGATGAAATACTACTGGGATCCAGCTGGACCCCAAATGTACAGATGAAGTAGGCGTTGCATCGTGTACTGATGAAGGTTAGAAGGAAATGTGCCAGATTTTGATTTAATGGATTTGTGAGGAATGCTGTAACAATTAAAATGACTAAGTTCAAGCAAGCATTAACATAAACACAAGAAGTTCAAGTCTGTTGTGAAGTGTGTCCTGAATCCAGTTTTCAGTCTGTTCAGACTTTACTCTTCACAAAGCCTCTAAGCAGCTTCACAGTCAATGTATCACCTTCATTCAGTGTAATCATCAGGAGCAGAAAGCTCAGCTCCCAAACATCACAATTTGTTACACAGAGCTTTGACTCAAATTGAATTTATGGATGAAGTCATGAAGACATTAAAGACTCTGTGTGTGAGAGAGAGATAAAGGTACAGATGGACTGAGGGATAGTGTACTGGTGAAATGGAAATAAGATGGTGAATGACGGAAAAAAAAGACCACAGATTAACGGAGAGCCATAAAGGGGTGTAGTGGCATACTAGGGGAAGCTCAGTCCATTATTCAGTCCTGATTTTGTGGCAAGATGAGTTTATGAATTTGGAATTGTGCCACGATTGGGCCACAATGATATGCAAAAAAATGCATTCAATTACTTTGACCAATATTGTGATATGATGGGATTTTTTATGCCTGGTGATGAGGATTTGAAGACTGGGCATCTCTGTAGCACCACAATGCTTAATTTCTAATTAGACCCTCCAGAAAAATGCGGACAAAAATCCTTGATTATGCGAATAAATATGTGGGGTTTTTATGCGGGGAAATTGCGGAAAGTTGCAAAGTATGTGAATAGTTGTGAAATATGCAAAAATATGCGCGATTCACCTGCCGTCTGGCTGCGGAGGGATGTGTCCTCTAATCAGACACTGGGACTGCTGCGGAGTTACTGGATTGACAGCCTGTGCTTTGGGAGAGGGAGAAGCTCACTCTTGCTAGATTTAGCGAGAAAGTTGCTAAGTTGGAAACACTGCCGTGTGCCGGGGCTTGCCATAAGGCAAGTCGGTGACGTAAAATACTGCCGTAAAGCGTGTTTTGCGATACTGCGATTTAAACGATAGGATCTTCACATAAAACGATAGGCATTTTCTATCGTCCAGACGATATATATCGTCATATCGCCCAGCCCTAGTTTGACCTGCATTTGTTACTCTAAATGTACTTATTCTGTATTTTGTTGCTATTGGGAGGAGCCCATTTAAGCACACAATCAGTTTTTTTGTTTTATTAAGAAAAATTATACTGAATGCTTTCCGTGTGAGTCAAATATTTGCAAGTTATGTTCACTAAAACCAGCAGTTTAATGGTTTACCTCAGTACTTTGCAATTTCCCTTTACCGTCCCCATTCGTGTTGGATCCTTCTTAAGCTGCAACATGCATCAGTATAACTTTACAAAGGGTTAGATAGGTTTTTAAACAGCTGCCCCCCTTCATCAAACAGGGCTACATGGATTGGATTGGTTGGATACTATTTTCAGTGGTGGATTGATACACTGATGCTCCAGAGAAGAATTATGGCAGCAGGACGGTTTATATTTAAATGTGTCTTCCAAGCACTCGGTGCAACAAGTTTTTCTCACTGATGTGGTTTAAGTCATTTTTGAATGTCAATAGAGGCTTGGAGGAGTAAACTGCATCAGTCTTTGGTTACACTGGCAAAACATTGTTTGTTTTGGTCTGCTCGTAGGACTTATACACACGTGGACAAAATTGTTGGTACCCCTCAGTTAAAGAAGGAAAAACCCACAATTCTCACTGAAATCACTTGAAACTCACAAAAGTAACAATAAATAAAAATGTATTGAAAATTAAATAATCAAAAACAGCCATTACTTTTGAATTGTTGATTAACATAATTATTTAAAAAAACAAACTAATGAAACAGGCCTGGACAAAAATGATGGTACCTCTATAAAAGATTGAAAACTATTTGACCAGAGTGACATGATTAACTCAGGTGTGTCATTTAATTGACATCACAGGTGTTTCCAAACTCATAATCAGTCAGTCTGCCTATTTAAAGGGAGACAAGTAGTCACCCTGCTGTTTGGTGAAAAGGTGTGTACCACACTGAACATGGACAACAGAAAGCGAAGGAGAGAATTGTCCCAGGACATTCGAAAAAAAATTATAGACAAACATCTTAAAGGTAAAGGCTATAAGACCATCTCTAAACAGCTTGAAGTTCCTGTGACAACAGTGGCTCATATTATTCAGAAGTTCAAGACCCACGGGACAGTAGCCAACCTCCCTGGACGTGGCCGCAAGAGGAAAATTGATGACAAATTGAAGAGACGGATCATTCGAATTGTATCCAAAGAGCCCAGAGCAACCTCCAAAGAAATTAAAGGTGAACTCCAAGGCCAAGGTACATCAGTGTCAGATCGCACCATTCGTCGTTGTTTGAGCCAAAGTGGACTTCATGGGAGACGACCAAGGAGGACACCACTGCTGAAAAAAACTCATAAAAAAGCCAGACTGGAATTTGCGAAAATGCATGTTGACAAGCCACAAAGCTTCTGGGAGAATGTCCTTTGGACAGATGAGACCAAACTGGAGCTTTTTGGTAAGGCACATCAACTCTATGTTCATAGACTCAAAAACCAAGCATACGAAGAAAAGAACACTGTCCCTACGGTGAAACATGGAGGAGGCTCAGTAATGTTTTGGGGCTGCTTTGCTGCATCTGGCACAGGGTGTCTTGAAAGTGTGCAAGGTACGATGAAATCTGAAGACTATCAAGGCATTCTGGAGAGAAATGTGCTGCCTAGTGTGAGAAAGCTTGGTCTCAGTCGCAGGTCATGGGTCTTCCAACAGGACAACGATCCAAAACACACAGCCAAAAACACCCAAGAATGGCTGAGAGAAAAGCGTTGGACTATTCTAAAGTGGCCTTCTATGAGCCCAGATCTGAATCCCATTGAACATATGTGGAAGGAGCTGAAACATGCCATTTGGAGAAGACACCCATCAAACCTGAGACAACTGGAGCTGTTTGCTCATGAGGAGTGGGCCAAAATACCTGTTGACAGCTGCAGAACGCTCATTGACAAATACAGAAATTGTTTAATTGCAGTGATTGCCTCAAAAGGTTGTGCAACAAAATATTAAGTTATGGGTACCATCATTTTTGTCCAGCCCTATTTCATTAGTTTGTTTTTTTAAATAATTATGTTAATCAACAATTCAAAAGTGATGGCTGATTTTGATTATTTAATTTTCAATAAATTTTTATTTATTGTTACTTTTGTGAGTTTCAAGTGATTTCAGTGAGAATTGTGGGTTTTTCCTTCTTTAACTGAGGGGTACCAACAATTTTGTCCACGTGTGTAGAATACAGCTGTGGCTTTGGTGGTTGAGCGAGTTGCCCACTAATTGCAGGGTTGGTTGATTCGTGGCCTCCTCACATGCCAGAGTGTCTTTTTACAAAAAGCGAGGCTGAAGTTGGTCCTGGTGGCAGCTCTGCCACTGTTGTTGTGTGTCTGTCTGTGAATGGAAAACATTGTGAAGCAGTTTGACTACAGCTGAGGTCAAAAACGGGTAGGAAATCTCCGACAATTATCATTCAGTACATTAATATATCTATATAGTGTATTTTTTTAATAATGTGAAGTCTTGTCTGGTTTTAGAATTTTATAATTGTAGGCAATTTCTGTTATGTTTGCAGTTATGATGTCTCAGTCATGCTTCCTCCTCCGCTTCCAAATTCTGAATATCACTGTTTTTTTTTTTTTTTAAATCAACTTTACTTCTAGAAACAAAAGCATTCTCTGGCCAACAGCCTACCACTCTGAACATTTTAAGTTTTGCAGAGGATGGAGATGTTGTAGTATGGCAGCCCTGCTGGTCTTCTTTCAGTGGATTAGTCATTTTAATCACATTTCTGCCCTCTCTGCATGCAAATAAAACACCAAAACAATTCCTCTCATTACTGTAGGGAACAGTGAAACAGCATCGTTCACTCTTCTTCACCCAGTGCAATTATTTGGTTTACAGAAATACGATCAAACCAGATTGTTTTCCCCCAATAGCAGAGTGATGACAAGCTGCAGCCAGACTATTCTGTTCAGCAGAATGGTTGGGCGACACCGAGGACTGCCCAGTCTGCAGCAGCCATCCTGCTAAACCATCTGTAAAATGTAAACCATAACCAACCTGAATAGATTCTACATCAAGTTCGATCAAATCTGTGTGAGAAAGTTTTGGTAGATTGTTTATTAGAATGCGGAACTCTTTAGTTATGTTGAATTTTACTTTCGGTGCACTTGTTGCAGTTTGCCAAAGGTTAAAATGTTGTTTTCAAGGTTTTCTTATACAAGCCAAACTCACCATGTCATCATATCTCACAACAGAGTTTCAAGAGAGGAAGACAAATTTCAGAATTCTATGTGGTGAACAAAATAGTTTGTCATCTAATGGTCTCTGGTGACCACTTTGAGCCCTTTAAGAGGTCACCAATATTTATTAACCTTTATATCCAGGGATTAACTGCTCTGGGTTTTCAGGGGCCAACGCCGATTAGTGTTGATCAAGAGAGAATGATAATTGATATTTGGGTCTGACATATGTTATATAGTATGTATTGGCAGCATGTGATTGCCAGGAACCTGTTATTCATAACTAGACTTATTCATCAATAAGGGTAATTACAGCTGAACTTGTACGACAGTAATAGAGGCTGAGGTGATCTTTTCCGTTTACTGTGAGATTTTGATGGAAGACTTTTTCTACAGTTTTGGAGAATGTTTTGAGTCTTGATTGTCTGTTATTCATGTCATATTGTGCAGTGGGAGGGATGTTGCTGAGACCACAGTGTGACTACAGACAGAACAATCAAAATAGTCCATTTAAATCATCGATAATCTTTCAGTGAAAATGATGATACAGATAATTGGGGAAATGCTGATTATTTTCTCCAATTATTGGTCTCGTTGATAATGAGGCAATTTCTAATATGGGCAAGAAGTTAGTTGGAGTTTGTGTGTAATTGCAAGTGTACTGTGCATCACTAATCTGCGTGGCCCTCTTGTGTGACTTGAAGTTAATTTGGGAACTTGGATTTGATCACGGTTCTGGGAGGCAGCTTGTTTATTTGCAGTTCATTTTTGAGACTTAATTGCCGCTGCAGCAGCTATTGATCTTAGAACAGGCACGGGTCATCGATCTCTCGCCGTCCCACTGTGGGTCGGGGACAATTCATCTAACCCCAACAAACCTCGATAGCAGGTAGAGTGGCCACATGAATTAAATGATATTGAGTCGTACTTGGATTAAATAAAGATACAGTGCTTGTGTGTTGCATTACGATGAGCTGAGCTTTGTTTTAAAAATGTTTTCCTATGTGGTGTGGTATTGCCTTAAAGAATGCGCTACAAGCTAAATAAAAACTTAATGATGATGAGTCTTCTCGTTCGACCAAGCAATCACTGTCACATTGTCTGTTTGCAGGGGGCAAACTGCTTCCATCTGGCGTGCACTGATGCAGATGGACGTCAGGACTAAACATTGACGAGTGGAAGTGACAGATTCCTCCTCCTCCTCCTCACCCTTGTGCCCCCAACACCTTCTGTCACGCTGGCAATGTCAAGAGTCCCGAGTCCCCCTCCCCCTGCGGAAATGTCCAGCGGGCCTGTGGCCGAGAGCTGGTGCTACACACAGGTAAGAAAGAAAAAAGCTACATGTGTGTTTGTCGTCTTAAAATGAGTTCACTTCCAATGAGTCACTCTAAGTGTTTGCTGACTGTTTTTCCTTTCATCAGATCAAAGTGGTAAAGTTCTCTTACATGTGGACCATCAACAACTTCAGCTTCTGTCGTGAGGAGATGGGTGAGGTCATCAAGAGCTCCACCTTCTCTTCTGGGGCCAACGACAAACTGAAATGGTGGGTTTGTCTGAGTGCTGCTTTGTTTCACCGCAAGAGACAGACTGTTGGGAAACCACTTACAGGATCCTGTCATGTTTGATCAAATTGTCCGGTGAAAGTTTTTCTCAGCCATTCACCTATAACCAAGCAAAGAGCTCTAGTCACAAAAATAACCAGTGTAGTTGTGCATCCTCTGAACAAAAGCTGTGTTGCTTTAATATTGTGAATCCTAAAATCTGGTGGCAGGTTAAAAACTGTGAATAATAGCACAATTTTTAAGACACTGCAAAAACACAAAGAATCTTTAAATGGTCGACCTTTCAGACACTCTCTGAACTACTGAACAGTTCTGTCAGAAAACATGCCTAAAGCTAAGCATAGAAGTACGACGTTTCTTTAAAACCACTTAATTGTAAGCGTCTCATTTAAACGTAAGACTTTCTGAGCTGTCATGTGCAGCTGAGTAACCATTACAGACTCAACTGCAACTAACAGTCGAGTGATAAAAACAACTTTTTCGCTGAAGTGAGCTGAACTACAGGATGTGATTCAACAGCACAGACAAAGAAATGTACTTGCTGATTCCATTTTTTTCCCCAGTGTTTCTTAAAATACAAACAAAAGAAAGAAATTCAACTTCGATTTTTACTTTTTCATATGATTTATGGCTTTATAACTACCTTATACCACACAAAAAACAATTCCTTCTACTCGTACCATGAAGGTGCAGGACTTTATATTGCAGTAAAATTGAGTCTACCGTGAGCCAATATGTGATTGTAGCAAAATAAATACCCAGAAACTGCATGAAGTTCATAGACTTATTCTATTTACTATCTAAAATCTGTATACATGTATCCCAGTCCTGATCAAAACAAGTGTCTTATTCTGCTGTGGTCGTAGTGGCATTTAGTTCAGTTTAAAATTGTACCGAAGCGAACGAAAAAATCTGTTATTTTACAAGTCCTTGATGTCATCAGATGAGTAACCTGTGTGCTGATTTACACTAATCATCATGTGTTAATTCATAAATACCTCCACGGCCATTCACCACAGATGCTAACTCTGCATCACCCACAGGTGTTTGCGAGTGAATCCCAAGGGCCTGGATGAGGAGAGCAAAGACTACCTGTCACTCTACCTGCTGCTGGTCAGCTGTCCAAAGGCCGAAGTGCGCGCCAAGTTCAAGTTCTCCATCCTCAACGCCAAGGGAGAGGAGACAAAAGCCATGGGTGAGGACAAAATACTAACTGAACCAGAATCTGTGAAAGAGTCGCGTTATCCCTGTGTGGAGACTACAATTTCCTGCTTTCAGAATTGCACTTTTTCTTCGTCTTTCCTTTTCATGACCTGTGTGTGTCCTTTCCGTCCGCAGAAAGCCAGAGGGCGTATCGCTTTGTCCAAGGGAAAGACTGGGGTTTTAAAAAGTTCATCCGGAGAGATTTCCTCCTGGATGAGGCCAACGGTCTTCTACCTGACGACAAGCTAACGCTCTTCTGTGAGGTACGCCGCCTAGCCACCTCAGTTAAATTGTTAATTTTTCTCCTTGATTAATTTGAATTACTGCGCCTCACTGACTTTCTCTCCCTCAGGTGAGTGTGGTGCAGGATTCGGTCAACATATCCGGTCAGAACACCATGAACATGGTGAAGGTTCCTGACTGTCGGCTAGCAGATGAGCTGGGCGGCCTGTGGGAGAACTCTCGCTTCACAGACTGTTCCCTGTGTGTGGCTGGTCAGGAGTTTCAGGCCCACAAAGCCATCCTGGCAGGTACGGACAAGACTCAGACGCACCACTTTGTACTGTCCTCTTGTTCTTCCTGTTGACATGCTTCCCTGTGTGCATGGATCTAAGTGATTTGTAATATTTAGGCTTTTTTTAGCTTGCCCTCTGATGCTGCTTGATCCCACAGTTCTTCACACATTAACATGTTTTCTCTTCCTGCCCCTCAGCACGTTCCCCTGTATTCAGCGCCATGTTTGAGCATGAGATGGAAGAGAGCAAAAAGGTGAGGCCAAACTGCCAAAGTTTTTTTTTTTTTTTATTCCAGAAATAAATTCATTTTCTTCCTCTGTGGCTCTGCTGCTCACATTTTCGCTGCTGTGTTGAGGGGTTAAAGTGAGTGAAGGATTGTGTGCTGTCAGATGGCTGCAGCACAGAGCTGTTTGGTGAAACTGAATGATAGTGCACCTGAAATGTAATTGTCCTGCCGTACTTGGGGGTCAGGATTCATCCTTCACTGACAAAGCTGCAGAAGCAGAGAATTGCTTTTTTCTTTCTTGCGCATGCGATTGAAAGAAATGAAATTGCAGGAGTAGATGCTCAAATGTTTTAGTTTTTTGTTGTTGTTTTTTTATACCAAGGCCATTTTAGATTTCATGTTGTACACTTTGTAACAAGATAATGACATTTCACTCAGTAATTAACCCTTTAAGCTTCAGTCAATTCCAGCCGTTTTCAGTACAAAAAATCGCTAATATTCTATTTTTAAATAAAAAAATTACGAAAAATACGGGGAATATTGGACGGGCATCGCGAGGTGCATTTCCTTGAAAATGACCGATTCGGGGATTTTATATCGACTTCAGGACATGTTTTGGACAAAATAGTTTCCTGGCTTGTGTTGTCTGGATGTAAAAGGTTGGATTATGGCCGTTTTTTGTGGAATCTTTTTTTTGTGTGTAATAATGAACCCGGAAATGTGAGTCGCGCTGTGTGCATTGAAGCCGTGTATAGAGAACGGATGGATGAATATTCGTTTTTGTCGGACAAATGTGTTTTGTTTTTTTTTTACACTAAAGGCTTGATATGTTTACACTAAAGGCTTGATATCTCACACCTACTGTGTTATTTAGTCTAAATTAGTTCTTTTGCAGCTATTGTAGCAGGTACAGATACTCTGAAATATGTGCAGCTGCTAAGCATGATGGAGAGAAGTTCTAAAGATAAAAATAGTCCCATTATCTAACTTGAATGAACTGCATGACCTAAACATCAGTAGTAAAAAGCAAAGTTGTACTTTTCCCAACATAATACTCGGTCTAGGTAGCAAAGTGATAGGGATGTGTGTCACTGATAGAAAATAGAATGTTCAGTAGTTTCACTTATCTGCATGAGATGCAAACCACCTTGACGTGATGAAAACTCAGAGTTTAGACCCATGAAGAAACTCGAAGCATGTTTTGTCCCCGGTTCATAACAGCCTGTCTTATTCCTTCATTTCAGCATAGTAAATAAGCTTCAGTGGTTACATTCAAAGTGAGGTGATTGAATTTAAATGAGAGCTTCTTTTTTTCTTTTTGTCTGGTCTGTGGTTGAAATGGGTTATTAAAAAGTTTTTACTCTACTGCTTGGCTTACTGGATGTTGTACCGTTTGAATCTGAAGTCATTTACAAATTTCCATGTATCATCATTACCACGAACTGTTTCTGTACCGCATATTTGCTCTTATGTTGTATATATTTTAGGGTGTGCTATATAGACCATTTTCAATGCTGCTATTCGGAGAGTACCGACCCGATTTTCATTGTTTTCTGTAACGGTGACAATAAAGATCTGATCTATTCCTGCTGAAATTCTGCAGATGAGGAATGAAATTAGCACTGTAGCTTAGATAGAGCTCATGTCACAGTGCAGTACTTCAATCTAACTGTCTTCTCTCCTGTCTGTCAGAACCGTGTGGAGATCAACGATGTGGAGCCGGAGGTTTTCAAAGAGATGATGTGCTTCATTTACACAGACAAGGCTCCCAACCTGGACAAAATGGCTGACGACTTACTTGCAGCAGCTGACAAGGTAATAGAACTGTAACATAAATACTAGGTGATGCTCTGTGGATGTGTTGAGGAGGACTTTATAGCAGAATGCAAGATAAATGCACATACCTCATCACATCTCTGTAGTTTTGAGTCCATGCGTATTTGTGGCCTTCTCACTGGAGCCGGTGGAAATCATGTGCGACTTAGACTCTGGATGAGTTCCTGTTGGAGGTACTTCTTGGGGTTGTAACGCTGAGAAAACTCATTCACTGGCAGCTCCTTTTCCAGTGATTGTAGGTGGAGAAAAATGCAATTGTGCAAAACATAAAGAACACAGATGTTTTAAGAATGCAGTTTGGGAAGTGTTTTTTTTTCCCGCAAAATCTTTGAAATCTGTCAGTTACGACTGTCTTGGCTTTAGTTTTATTCTCTGGATGATGATGGAAATTGTGGGTAGAATCTTTTCGATGGCAACAAAACTTTTTCCTACTAAACTAACAATAGTACGAATACTTAATATTGCAGTCTCGCTGTATACAGTGTGAAAAGAGTTGCATATTATTACCTTGAGTAAATGTAAAAAGCTGAATTTTAACCTGATATACTGGAAGTAAGGACTGAATGATTTGGGAATAATATCTCATCGTGATGCAATTTAACTTTTTACAAGTCCAGTAAAAAAAAATAAAGTGGCATGGATTTATAAAACAGTCAACGTGACAGATTAAACTCTGGGTCAGATGCGCTGTTTAATCTATATCCTAAATTGCAATTTGATGACTGGATTATTTCTGATTGCCATTTAAAATTCATTATTTGTTTAAACATGACGCAAGTTCACTGTATCTACTAAACCTTTTCCCAGTAAGTCATCAGGATTTCAAGGAACATTTGGATGATTTCACACTCATCTCACATCTCCATGACACCAAATGGGAGACTGACTTGAAGACACAATTTCTCTCTGAATTCAAGCTTAGAATTTTTTTACAGTGTTTTTAAAGCTTAAAAGCTAAATATATCATTATCTTTGTTATAGGCATACCACACCGATAATAGGACCAGACTGATGTTCCATTTTTTTACTCTGAAATATTAAGATTCAAAGCCATCCTAATCTCGCTGTGCCCCCTCTCTGTCAGTATGCTCTGGAGAGACTGAAGGTCATGTGCGAGGACGCTCTGTGCACCAGTTTGTCTGTGGAAAACGCCGCCGAAATCCTCATCCTCGCCGACCTGCACAGCGCCGACCAGCTCAAAACGCAGGCCGTCGACTTCATCAACTAGTGAGTTCACACGCAGAGAAGAGCTCTTCCTCTCGTATAATTGGGTTTCCAGCACCTTTTCGCTCACAAATCCTCCACTGTACATTTTGTCTCGGCTGTTTGTCAGTTTCTTTCATGTCCTCCTCCTTTATCTCGGCGTCATTACTGATGGTACCAGACTCTCCCTCTCACCTCATCTCTCGGTGGCTCAATCCCATTAGATAGTTTAATTAGTGAATGTGGCCTCATGGGCCTGTCTGTCTGGTGTTATTAAACCCTGTCAAGGTTTTCAGAGGGATCGAGGCAACCTGACTCGTCACTAGATCTGTTGTCACCTCCGCTGAGTCACATGAATGTGTGATAATAACTGATCCGTATTGCTGTTCGGCTCACACAGATTCTTGTAGGGCTTCATGATGAGTTGAGCTGATTTTCTTTTGTCATCTTTTAGTTTACAATTTTATTTTTAAAAAAAATTCACTGCATAAACTCAAGGCAAAGCATGATTCAGAGGTCGTTTATGATACACCTTGCCCCACTAACTGAAGCTTTATATGCAGAAGACCAAGAAAAGAAAAGCAACGTCTTTTTATATCTACATATAGAAAACACAAGAAGCAGCTATGGAACAATTACTTTTGCAAACTATTTTCTGCTATTTTACACGGTGCTTTTCTCAACCAAATCTTTAATCACTTGACACCTGAATTTATTTACAATTAAATAAAAAGCATTTTTTGTGTGTTCTTGCTGTCCAACTGATGCTACAATAAGTGAAGATTGTTAATTTGTTTTTGACACATAGAACATGGATATATAATAATAACAGATATATAATAATTAGGTCCCACTCTCACCAGTCCTACCAGAAACCGGTGCTTGCAAAAGGTTCCGAGGTACGTATTGAATATGCACAAACAGGCATTTGGGGAACGGATACGTTATCTCGGCTGCAGTCTGAATGAAAGTGGTGTGATGCGAATAAGCGACAATAGGCATCAAGGGGTTAATTGTGTTTCACAAAGCCTTAAAGAATCAGTTGAGTTTTAATTGCTTTGATGGATTATTTTGGGCAGCAAAAGTTTTAGAATATGCTGCTTGAATTATTTCCCAACCCGATTCTGTAGAAATGGAGTTAGGAATTATTGTGGTTGATTTCTATGCATGTTTCATTTATACACAGAAAGAAGTGAATGGTGAGCCATGAAAGTCAGGGGAAATCTTAAGGGAAGCCAAAATGTATGAACCCTGATTTCCATTCATACATCAGTTTCTTCAGCTATTACACCAGCTTTCAGAAACCTTTACTAATTAAACTGGACTGACTAATTGTAAACAGCACAGAATAAATGGCTCTAGCGTACGACATTAAAGCTGGAGTGTGTGATTTTTGCATATAAATGAACATCTGTTACTCTTTCGACCTCTTTCTGAATGAGTTGTGACAACATTGTTTAAGCCAATCGGCACTAGGTGAATCTCTCTGTATCTCACAGGATAACAGGATTTTTAGTCTGGTGTCTGCAACAACCAGTGGTTCACTGATAGCAGTGCATTTTATGTCAACAACCAGTGATTGGTGTGCTCGAGCTGAAGCTGGGAGCAGTCGTAGTAATGCAGATAGAGTAGACAAAAAAGAAGCTACTTGTTAAAAGAAAGGATTACAGTCTAAAAAATGGCTACTGACAGCAAGATGTACATTGTAAGCACGGACCAACAGTGTTTGCGTAATTACTCCTGTTGCTAAAAAGCAGAGACCAAAGTTCTGC
Source organism: Acanthochromis polyacanthus (assembly GCF_021347895.1). NCBI lineage: Eukaryota > Metazoa > Chordata > Actinopteri > Pomacentridae > Acanthochromis > Acanthochromis polyacanthus. The sequence continues at coordinate 12,656,774 of NC_067131.1, read as the reverse complement.
ACTGCAGGTATAAGGCTGCAAACAACCATTAATATGAAACCCCTGTCTTCCATACCTTCTACTGAAACCTAATTTCCAGAAAAAATATTGTATTCAGTACGGATGCTAATGCTCAGTCATTAATTGATTAATTGCTGTTGTTTAACCAATTGAAAATATGTGAACTGATAGAGCAGAATATGAAGAACGCGTCAGAAAATGTTATACACTACCTGTAGTACCTGGTTATGCCACCATGTGGCGCCTTTTACCGTTTAGTGTTTGACATTTGGCTGCTATAGATGGTGCTTTGTGTGGTCGAGTATTGTGAAGGTTTAGCTGGCAACAGACCACCATGACAGAGACTTCTGGAGTATTTAATGATTTCACGCTGAGGGCCATGTGCAGTGAGTGAAGCTAGGATAACATTGGGACCATTCCTGTAGCCGTTTAGCCTGTTCTGTTTGTGGGCCATGCTCATGAAAATGCTATAAATGTGTCCAGTTTTAATAGTGTCGGTCATTAATTACTAAATTTATTTAACTAGATAAAAGACCCATTGAGATTGAGACCTCTTTCACAAGCGTGACCTCGCCAAGAGAGGCAGTAGCAAACGTCAAAGTAAACAAAAAACAATAAAATATTAAATACAAGCAATTGGATACATAAAGTACATGAGTTCTTTTTACAGTAGCAATTTAAGACTACAGGCACTGTTTGAAGGGTTTCCGTTGTCGATATCTTAAAATAGAGTGGAAGGCTTCCAATGAAACAGATTTTGACCATTTCAGTTCAGATTGGAGGGCATTCCAAGCAGAGGGGGCAGAGCGACTGAAAGCTTTTTTACCTGTTTCAGTTCGAACACGAGGAGCAGAGAGACACAAAACGTCATGTGATTAGTTATTAGAGTAATTAGTAATTGTTAACAAAATTAAAAAAACACCTAATGTTTATTTTAATCTGTTCCTGAAGTTGCTTATGTAAACAATTTGATTGTACAGAGTGTCCATTTTTAAAAGTGAGCATATGGAAAAACTCCACTGTATTTTGTTTAATTTTAGCAAATCGATTGATTGTCACCGTGGCAGACTGTAACACTTGCATCTCTAGCCTTTGGGCGAACACAGTCATAAAGTAAATAATGAGGAGATGATTCAGCCCTATATATTATTTGAACAAATCAAGTTTTCCTCTGCTAATTTTGTTTTCTTTCTCCGTCTCTCCTTCTTTCACGTCTCCAGCCACGCTGCAGAGGTGATGGAAACAGCAGGATGGAAGTCCATGGTCGCGTCTCATCCACACCTGGTGGCTGAAGCTTATCGCTCCCTGGCTTCTGCCCAGTGCCCTTTCCTCGGACCCCCACGCAAGCGCCTCAAACAGTCTTAACATCCTCCCGGCAGGGCGTCTGCACACACGCATATACACACACACATGCACACACAGAAACACAGACACCCCTTCAGACACACAGGGACAACCTCTCCCCTTGCTGTTACCTACTACACTACCTACAGCCTCCCCCGAATCTCCCCCTTCTACCCCATCCAGAACCTGCTGTATTTAGTCTCTTCTAAAGATGGAGGGAACAAGAAGGAGGAGGAGGAGGAGGAGGAGGAGGAGGAGGAGATGGACAAGAGGGATTGGTGGGCTCATGAAGTGGATGTTTGTTGTTTACAAAAAAATACCACAGCACCCTCCCCTTTCTCCTCGGCTCCGGCTTAGTGAGGTCTGACGTTGTGCTCTTTTCCGTGTGTGAAACCTGAATCCTTCAACATCCTGCTAGTTCCAACTTTGGAATCCGTTCGGGAAGGAAGAACTGGACACGTTAACCCAATAAGAGCCAACTGTCTGGAAATGTGGAGGCTTGAAGGACTATTGCAGATAAAGTCTTTAAGTGTCCATTTTATCATAAGGCTTCTTTTTTGCTCTGTTCTTAGCGTTTGGAGTAGAGCGGTCAGAGAAGCCCCCAAACTAAAGGACACACATGGGCCTGGAGGGACTGAAGAAGAAAAAGTGGGCCTGTTGGTTATAAACTAGAAGCCCCCCAAGAAAGACAACCAAGGGCTAGTCAAAAAAAAGGCAGATATGGGACAAAATCATCAACATAATTTTCCCAAAGAAAGTTGGGGAAACATTGCACTAAGGTCACAGGTCACCCTTTGTTAACCCTTACCAGCAGTAAAGTAGAAATACTGTAGGCAAGCACACATTGAAGCAAGCTTCATGGACTAAGGACCCAGCTGGACCACCAAGAACAAGTACCCTTTAAGAAGATTTTATCAGCAAGTGACGAAAAAAACGACACGTTCTCCCATATAGAACTCTTCAAGCTTCATCTGCGTCCGTTTTCATTTTTTAAAAAGCTGGAGAAAACCATTAAGAGGGTAGAGAAAAGAGCAACGCACAACTGGATGTCATTCTTGGGGAAATCGTGTTTTGTGTGTGGATCTGTCTTCGTAGGCCTTGAGAGAAACCGATGTCCAAGGTGTCAAGAGACGAAGCAACCAGGAGTCGACAGAGGGAGGAAAAAACGTCAAGCAATGGTTACAAAATAACATTAGGATTCAATCGGGCATGTTGATGTTCTTTTCTGACGGATTTCGTATTTGTTTTGTTTTTCCTCAGAACTGTCATTTCTATTTTTTCATAGGAATTTGTACAGACACTAGTGTTTTTGAAGCTGTGTAAAACAAAAGCATTTTCAGCGGCGAAATTGAAAATAAGTGGACGGATTCTTTTTTTTTTTCTTTGCAGGCATGAAGACTGAAGGGAAATGAAATTGAAATGAACACGTTTTAATGTTCAGAACAGACATAATGTGAAAAAAATGCACACCAAGGCAAACCACATTGAAACACATTTGAAGTTATCATTTTAACTCTGGTGGAAAATGGTAATTGCTAGAAGGAACCGTTGTCGTTTCTTTCCTGTAGATATCGCTGATTATGAGAAGTGACACTTAGTTGTTGCCATTTTTTGTTCCCAAAAGAATAAACCACAACTATTTTGTATTGAATGCAAAGTGAACTTTTGTCTGGGTATTTTTGTATGAATCATGGGCAGTTTGTTTCTGCTGTCGCATGAAAAAACAAAAAAATTAATTCGAAGGCTGCACAGAAATATTGTTGGGATACGGTATTTTTATGAGAGCTAGCGTAGAATTAAACTAACTATAGGAAAGTCTGAATGGTTTTGCATGCATGAATATATTTATTTTCTCACCTCCTTTCCATAAATGCTTGCAGATCTTGTCGCGCCCTAGTTGGTTGTGTTTTTACACCATCCAACAACAAACTCCATCCGTTTTCCTGTGCTGGCAGATGAAGAATATGCAGTCCGTCAGCGCTTAAGAGCTTCTCCTGCTTAATTCAAGTTCTGCTCCGTAAACAGGAACTTTTACATTTGTTGTCGGATCTTTGGCTTCATTTAAATTTCTAACTTTTCTGGCTCTGCAGAGTCTTGCTGTGGTGTGGGCGGGGGGATTGTTTGGTTTGCTGTTAAGTGGATGTTTTTCAGAAGCAAGTAGTTAGAGAGTCCTGTGTTTTAAGTGGAAATCGGAGTATTTCCATTTCGTGCTGCTTTGTGCTTCTGCTTCACTGCATTTCTTAGCAAAACATGTTCCCAACTCCACTGCATTTATTTGACAGCTAAAGTTGCTGCTTGTTTTACGGATGAAGGTCTTGCATACAAAATGAATGACCCACTCCACCCCAATATGTGGTTAAAATTTGCTTTACAAACTACAACAATTAAAAATGCTGCTTGCACATTTTGGTATCAGTAATAATCTGGCAATATGAAGTAACTGTGGTCAATTTCCACATTATACTTGTATTTTTACTTAACCTCACAGACTATACTGACATTTTCAAAGCAGGACATTCACATTTAACAGGTTTTAAATTGTGCTACTGATGCAGTCCATATACAATAATTATTGGCACCCCTGGTTAAGATGTGTTCTTTAGCTTCTAATAAATTAATTTTTTTCTATATAATAAAGGACCACAATGGGGGGGGGGGCAAAATCCAACCTTTAATTCAAGTGCATTTATTCAGTGGGGCAAAAAAAAAAAATCACACATTAAGAAATGATTCTTTTACATCACATCATGTCTGCCGCCATTATTAGCAACCCTGATGTTAAAGGGGAACTTCGTTATTTTTCAACCTGGGGTCTGTTTTCAAATGTCATTTCATACATGTGAGTGATGGAAAATGAATTTTCGACGTAGCTCCAGTATTTAGCCAGGCAGGCAGCTTAGCAGCTCGGCTAGCGAAAAGTATGGGGCAACTGCCCCCCCCCCCCCCCCCCGCGTCAAAGTCCGCCCTAACGTGCTTTTGCCCCACACTGACCGGCTCAGATAGTCTCGAGTGTCCCACAACATACTAGAGATGAGAAGTGAACGAAAACCTCCACATTACCTGGTGATCGCTCTTTGTTGTGGTCTGTATCCAAATCTCAGGACGCTAGAAAGCAAATCTCGTTCCGAAATCGCGCTAGGACGAACTTTGACGCGGGGGGGCCAGCTGCCCCATACTTTTCGCTAGCCAAGCTGCTAGCTGAGCTGCTAGCTGAGCTGCTAAGCTGCCTGCCTGGCTAAATACTGGAGCTATATCGAAAATTTATTTCTCCATTACTTACATGTATGAAATGACATCTGAAAACAGACCCCAGGTTGAAAAAAAAAACGAAGTTCCCCTTTAATACTTTGTACAACCCCCCTTTTGCCAACAAAACAGCACCTAATCTTCTCCTATAATATATTTTTCTGAGAGTATGCTTCTGCTATAAAAATTGGATTTATTTTAAGGCTTTCAACACATCTTAACCAGGGGTACCAATAATTATGGAGAGCACTGTATACCCTCTGTTAGAGCTGTGTTTCAGCACCAGAGTGAAATTAAATTCAGAAACATAATTCTCTGTCTGATAATGATGAATTGTCTTTGGTTCAGGGGCCTACAAACGACATAAAACACAAACCCATAAAAATGGCATTAAAGCACAAACAAATCCATAAATAAGTCGAGCAGATGTGCAAAGCTGCATCAAACAGTAGCGATGGTGTTTTTGGCTTTGTTTAAAATGAATGTTGCTCCTTTTGGCCAGATGTGCCTTGAATCTTGCATCTACAACAGTTTATAGTGCATGCTGTACGTGCTAAAGCTCATCTGTTATTAGACTGGTGGAATATGAGGACTGTCTCCTGCTGACTTGCTGGAAGCAGCGCGTCACACTGGGAGCTGAATCTCATAACTTGACTTTAGCTGCTGCTGCTATCAGTCACTTCTTCAGGATTGAACGCACAACCGCCGCGCTGTGTAGTGGCTGGTCATCAACCTCTGTCATCCACATATTCAAGTTAGCAGTGTGCGTCTGGGCCATTAAACATCCGTTCAGCAGGCAGGGTGGAGAGTTTAGTGACAGAGCCACAGCTGATAACGGCTCAGAAACGTGTTTAATCCCTGTCGAGCTGTGTGCCTCCTGAAGCATTCACTGACACAAACACGCACACACACATTGGTTTTCACCAGCAGCAGCAGGCTCCAGGACTCCAAACTGCAGCTGCAGGTTAACAATGTGTGACTATATATAGGTTTATATGGGCAGCGCTCAGACAGGCCTGTTTTGCAGACCACTGATTGCTTGCAAAGGCAGTGGAATCTACACTATATGGTGAAAACAATGTGGGCAACACCACACTGGAAAAAATGCCCCTCTCAAAACAAACAAGAAAAATGAACTTATGTCAAGGAACTTTTACCTTGAAATAAGTGGAAAAAATCTGTCTATAGAACAAGTGAAAAATGGCATAAGATTTCTTGAAATAAGATATATTTAGAAAATTGAGATCTTAAAATTAGCTGGGAAAACTTATTTTAAGCTGTATTTTACCAGGATTGTCAAGCTTAGATGTCTTAAAATAAGCCAGACCTGCTTAAAAAAATAGCAGTTTTTCACTCAATAGATTTTCACTTTCATGTAACCTCCTAATTAGAGATGTTTTAACCCTCCTGTTGTCTTCTTTTACAGGCAACAAAAATATTGTTTCCTTTTCTGAAAAAAAAATCCTAAAAATCAGCAAAAAAATTTCCCCAAATTTCTGAAAATTTGCAGAAACTTCAGGAAGAAATTCTAATATTTCCTTGAAAGTTTCCCTTAAAAAATTATTTTAAAAAAATCCCCCAAATTTGACAAGAAAATTCTTGTAAATATTTTCAAAAAATGAGTAAAAGTCTTGCAAAAAAATCCTACAAAATATCTAAAATGATTACATTTTAGATATTTAAAAATATAAAAAAATCAACCAAAATCCAGCGAATTTCGCTGGATTTTGGTTGATTTTTTTTTTTTGTGAATGTTCTTAAACATTTTTAACATTTCTTTTTTTCCACCAAAAAATTGTTCAAAGATTTCCCAAAAAATGTGGACATCAGATGTTTCACTGTGAAAATATATTTTTTTCCCACATTTTCAAACTTTTAAAACGGGTTAATTTGACTGGCAGGACAATGCAAGGGTTAAACTTATTTTGAGTTTTCTTGTCAAATTCAACTCAAAATAAGATCATTTCCAAATTGTTTGACTTAAGGTATTTAAGATGCATTGCCTTAAAACAAGTCCCTCCATCTTGCTGAAATGTCCCTTGTTAAATGAATTGATCTTAAATCCAGTGAGATGAGACATTTTTTACTAAAAATAAGACAAATAGACTTGGTAATATTTTGAGTTTTTGCAGTGCAGAGGCACTTTAACCAGAGGCCGTTATGGATTTCTATTGTGGTTATGGTTTAAAGCCTCCATGAGTTTAATCTTTTGTACTAAGATTGATTTTAAAAAAAAAATCATCCTCCTTCAGATTTCTACTTAGAAATCAGGTCATAAGCTCGCTTGTGAAGGTTCCCTATTGAATCATCAGTGGCCCCAGACGGTTTAAAGGACTTTGATAGTGTCTCTTTGCTGCTTCAGCACAGCAAATTCTCAGAGGAGCACTCTTGGAATCATGAAAGCCTCACTTTGTGGATTAGATTTAATGGCGTTTGTAGTTTATTGGGCAAAGTACAGTACAGAGTGTCAGGAAATCTGAGACGGCAAGCATGATATCATTTAAAGGTGTGTTAGGCGCACAGGGTTAGCAGACATTACCTTTGTGTGAAATAAGAACAGATAAACTAATATTAGTGCAGAATTTAATTTAAATCTCTGTTCTGTTTGCTGGTTTTGGAGTGAAATGTGACAAATGTAAAGGGTTTTATTAGCAGTGTTGAGATTCTCAGTAGTGTGACATCTAGTGGTGCTAATGAAACATTCGAGGGTGATCTTATATTAGCCCTTCTGAACTGAACACTACTGTGCTTCAGCAGAGTATTATGGGAGAAATGATCTGCAGAGCTAAAAGGATTACTTGATTTCTTTTTTATTCTTATGAAAATTAAATGACATGTCTTAAAAAGAAAGGGGAAAAAGCTGAACATTAAGCAACTTGTCATTTGTAAAGATGTCTTGCTTTTTGTGTGAGAAAGAAAAGAACTCGCAATAAAAAGATTGTGATATTTATTTGCACAAAAACAGACAATTAATGGAATAAGCAAGAAAGTCATCATCATATTGGTTGATAATCTTTACTTGCTGTAGTTAATTTCATTTCATAAAAATGCTCTAGTACAACTCTTGTAGCCTACAGCAAGCATAATTTACTGCATTTGTAAAGATCTAAGATTTAAAAACATCTCTCCAGTGTCCTTGGCTTGACCTCTGTTTAACCCGTGGGCAGGTAGGCTGGACTCTGGGAGCTGTAGTCCGGACAGACTTTCTGAACCAGCCTGTAGTCTGTGCTGTAGAAGGACACGTAGATGCAGATGACCTGGAAAGGTTTGGAGCACATCCAGGTGACGTGGCTCTGGGTTTGTTCCTGTGCGCACGTCTTGGACGGGTCATAGTTGCACAGCATCACCTTTTTGTTGCGTTCCGTTTTCTCGTAGTCCACCCTGCAGTTGAACGTCTTCGAGTCTTTGGGGTTGACCACACTCTGGCGCTCCAGGTCGAACTCCACCTCTTTCTTGGGCGGGACTAGACTGACGGACACGTTGCCCACGCCTGTGGAGTTGTGGCGGAAGTAGACGCCCAGAGATCCGTTCCCGTGGTCCACTATCTTCCCCATTATCAGCAGATTCAGCTTGACTGTCTTGATGTTTGAGTAAAAATCCCCCCAACTGAACGTCCTGGACAGTTTAGCTGCTCCGTGAACTTTGGTGATGGACTGAAGCTTTATCTTTAAGGATTGGTCGGTGCTGGACTGTGAGTTTCCTCCAAGAATTTCCCACAGTCCCTGCTTGGAAAGAGGGATGAAGGGATTGACGGGGAGTTTGGTGTTCTGAGTCAGACTCCTGGTCTGAAGCACCCAGTTGTTGTGTGATGAATCCTCCTTGTTTGTGTGGACTTGAGGAGCTGCTCTCTCTGTGAAGGTGAAGTTGCTCTGTGTCTGGTGTTGCCCGAGAACCAACTAAACAGAAAACAGTGAGGAAAAATTAGACGCTGAGGAAGAAAATTGGTAAAGGCAGATTTGCTTTATTTTCACTATAATTCCTTGTGACACATTTCATGTTCAAGCCTTCTCGATATACGAGCAGCATGACAAAAATGCTGCAAAAAGATTCATTTATAAATCAGAAATGCTGAGATCAAAAGTACAGATACATTCGAAATTGCTGAACTACACTAAACTTGCTTATTATGAAGAACTTTACTCTTGAAACTATAGATGCATTTGCTTTTGGGAAGCATACTATTGCATTTTTTGCACATAAAACTGCAAATCAACTGATAATTAGAATATTGCCACAATTCTATGTGGCAATATAGAATTTATAACAACTATAAATGGTTGTGAAAATACTTGCAAAAGTCACATAAATTGCCACAGAAATAGAAAGCTTTTACACTGAAAGCTCCCCACTGTTAATATGAATGCATTTAATGACTGTTTAGTGCCATCAGTTTCTGTACTCACCAGACAGAAGGTTCCTTTCAGAAGGATCCAAACAAAGCAGTGATGGGCAAAAATCTCCATAGTGCACAAATTCCAACAGACATCCGCTGTTGATTGAATTTCATTCAGGTCAAGTTAACTTCTGGAAATCCATGTTTAATAGCCGGATCCCATGAAACAAACTCTGTTAAAGCAGCAGGAAACCGTCTGTGTGCTGCTGCTTCAGTCACAGCACATAGACTGGGAGGCTTTCTCAGATCTCGGGATTTTTAACACCCAGATTTGCTGTGTCTCCCCTCTCACTCTCTCTCTTTCTCTCGTTCACACACTCTGCCTCTCACTGCTTTCCGCTTTCCCAATCTCACACACAAACACACACCTTCGTCTGTAAGTGTATGCAGCGTTAACAATATCGCACTCTATCTGCCTCCCTGTAGCCCTCCTCCCAGCCTTACAGTCACTGAAAGCATATTGCGTTTTATCCGGGGCAGTGACACAATTCAATTAACACTTGGAGAGTAGGAGACTTTTATTTACATTCACGGTGCTGAGGAGGTAAACTCAGCCAACAGAATGTGCTACTGCCATCTTGTGGCTAGATAGGAAAGTGCAGACTGAGCAGGAACAAGGCAGATCAGGCACAACATTAAAACCCCTTGTTTACCATTATGTTGATCCTCCTTGTGTTGCTAGAACTGAGGTGTTTAGGCATGGAAATAGGACTCTGGAGGTGTCCTGTGCTGTCTGGTACCTGCATGCTATGGATGTGGATGCTCATTGTCGGGCTCTTGGTCATGTTCCTCGAGCCAGTTCTGACCAGTTATTGCAGAATGGCAATGCTCACAGTCCTCCAACAGTGTTTAAATCAATGGTATGTGTCAAAGTAGCAACTGTATGAATTAGGAATAGCCTGAATATCAGTGTTGATATTTTATTGACAGATTATTGATGAATTAAATGCACTGCTTCAGGTCTGATGCAGCCTCCTCTTTCCATCTGTCGTCACTTTGTGGCCTCAGAAATGTCTTTCAAGCAGAAACTGCAAAAACTGAACAAAAACCATAAGATGTTGCCATAAACCAGGAAATTAGCTGTCCTCCCAGTGGCTAAGGGTAAGCTAAGGGCTAGCGGCTAAGTTAGAAAGAGCAACAGATTACTCCAAAGCATATAAAACTCCACTCCAGTCAGACCCTGGACTAGTCATCTTTGGCTGCTCACAATCAACGAAGACTATTCCTGCTACAATGCAAAAATCACTGGAACTTGGACTGATTGTTGTAAAAAAATTAATATTGAAAGAATGGAAGTCTCCCCTTCCTCCCTCTTTCCAACTGTGGGTCACGGACATGTTATTTCTACTACAAATGGAAAGACTCCGCAGTGGCTCAAGAAACACTTTTACTAACTTGTGGAATCCATTTCTGGAACATTTTAAAAAGGCCAAGATACAATGACTTTAAACTGAGTCCCTGTTCCTATATTTTATTTTTATTCATTCACTTCTTTATTGATTTATCCTGCCTCCTCTCTGTGCTCTGCACTTATCTGTACTGGACTGGTGGTATGTTATGCATCTGAGCCTTGTTCTGTTTGGTCTTGTTTAAAATAATGAAAAATGAAAATAAAATATTAAAAAAAAAAAAGAAAAAAAGAAAGAGCAACAGATTAGCCAGAGTCTTCAAAACAACTAATAGTAATGCTTTAAGATCGGGATAATTAAAGTGATAGAATATAACTGCAGGAGACAAGCCGATTAATCTCAGTCGATTAAAAAGAGTAGGTCATCCTAATTTAATCACTCCTGTATATATTTTACGTATTCAGTTATAGTTACCCTTATTAATGAAGATATTTAGTTATGAATGACAGATTCCTGCTGTCACATGCTGATAAAACGTTACATTTAATGTACACTACTGAGAAATGTCCTTAGTCTTGAAAGAAAAGCAATTTTTTTCTGATGAAGATAGCATTAATTTAATCATTAATTTAATACAGTCTAGACATTGTTAATGTGATAAATGACTATTCTAGCTGGAAATGCCAGATTTTTAATGGAATATCTCCATAGGGGTACAGAGGAACATTTCCAGCAACCGTCACTCCTGTGTTCTAATGCTACATTGTGTTAGCTAATGGTGTTGAAAGGCTAATTGACGGTTAGAAAACCCTTGGGCGATTATTTTAGCACAAGAATAAAAGCATGAGTTTTCCTGGAATATATGTATTTCCCTATGAATTTCTCCAAACTGTTAAATGCTAGTGTACATTGGTTATCGGCCTTTCTCGATTACCAATAATCGGCATCAGTATCGACTCTAAAACACAAACCCACATCAGCTAAGTTAATCCCTAGTATGAACACTAGAACCCAACAGAACACTTCATTGTAGCAACATGATCAATACTATTCACTTCACTTCCTCAGTGGTTTAGGTCTCGTGTCTGATCAGCATGAGTTAAATTTATCACTGCTGCCGTTTAGAGAAGATTGTTCACAATGGATTTTAGTCAGAGATTGTAATTTGGCTTGTTTCCCTGTGATATGATCCAATCTGACAGACTATTCAGTTCATTTAACGGAGTAGTAGAAGGACCACGTTTCTGCATGTGATTCAGTTTTGATCAGATTTTTTTTTTTTTAATCTCAAAGGCTGAATTCTCTTGTAAAGGAAGACATTTTATTAAGGCTCGGGTAACACGGATGTTGCAGCTTTCCTGCACACAGCTCATTCACACACACTATATATAGCATTGCGTTCATCTGGATCTCACAGTCACATTTTGAAAGCATAATTATCTATTTTTCATGTCATGATTCTGTCACCACTGTGGGGAATCTCGTAAAGTTTTAGAGTGGGTGTATAAGCTCAGCCGCACACTCCACTTAAAGTCACCTGTTTCTTAACACAGCATTAAGATTCATCTTAAGGCGTGAAATCAAGTTTTATATGCCTTACTGATTATTATCTGAACTGTGTTAGATGGAGTACTGGCTTTGATGCTTCAGTTGAATTCAGAACATGCAGCATAGCACATACTGGTCATGGTGCAGTATGCTGGTATGTGACACGCCAGCATCAACTTTGATCTGATGCCACATGAAGGAAGGGCAGCATCATGGGAAAGGTTCTGGAGATCCCCTGAATAAAAGTTTCTTTTTATCAGCAACTTTGAAGTTTTGTTTTTACATTTCATTGTTTAGTGATGGGTGGGCCTGGGGTCCTTCTGCATGGAGTTTGCATGTTCTCCCTGAGCATGCGTGGGTTTTCTCCGGACACTCCGGCTTCCTCCCACAGTCCAAAAATATGCTGAGGTTAACTGATTACTCTAAAATTTCCCCGTAGGTGTGAATGCGAGAGTGATTGTTCGTCTGTATATGCAACCCTGCGACAGACTGGTGACCTGTCCAGGGTGTCCCCTGCCTTTGCCCGAGTCAGCTGGGATAGGCTCCAGCACCCCCCGCAACCCTAGTGAGGATAAAGCGGTGTATAGAGAATGGATGGATGGATGGATGTTTAGTGATGGTATTGTTACATAGCTGTTTGATAAATTCAGCAGGACAGAAAGCGAAACAGCTGCAGCTCCACCGTCACCATCTGCTGATGCTGCCGTGCAAAGGTGTTACTGGAACAGATTAGACTCCGAGAGTATAGATTCCTAGATAAGATTTGCAGGTTTCTGCAGCAACAACAGTTTCTGTATGTTATGTAACTGCAATTCAAATGAAAGAAAAACATTTTGTAGCCACTTTAAAATCAGTATTTCTCGCTGTATGCACAGGGGCTGTTAAGACAACAGGAGGATCAAATAATTGTCGTCATGTAGCAGAAAAAAATGTGCATTTATATTGAAATGTTTATTTGCAATTGACCAGGTTTCCAATTTGCTTCCTTCAATCAAAGAATAAAAGAAATTTTATTTAATTTGGGTTTTTGGGTCAAAGAAATTAATTTTCACCTAAAAAAAATCTGCTGCTCTGGCTTCCTGCAGTCTGCATGGTTTTGATTGTGGTTAAGGTCATGTCGCACATTTCGCTGGTTTCAATTTTCCATTCTTGACCCTGATTTACCTCAAGGAAGAAAAGAAAGAATACTATCACATATCACTTCCCATTCAGCAAAAAGTACAGCTTCATAAAGTCAAAAATTGATCTGCACTTTTCTGCTGACTGGGCATCACTGAGCAACAAACATTTTTATCAAACTTGCTGCTGCTTTCCAGCTGAAACTGACCAATTTTCAGTTTGAAAAAATAAAACTTTATTCTTTCCAGGTTGTGGTTTAATAAAATCCATCACACAAGATATTCAAACACATAAAGATAACGATTCATTAAATTGTAATTCAGTAATGTGGACGCAGCAGAGCAGTTTTGCTCTTAAGCTACGCAAGAATTCTTAATGTCTACAAAAGGTGCAATAAGCAAGCACCAAAGACATGCCAGGCAACTTCAAAATAAACATGTAAGTAGCTGAAAAGAGACGTGGAATGTAAAGGGAGACAAATGGAGAGAAGCAACAAATTTTGGCGAATTAAACTTTATGAACAAAGTGGTCCAGACTGAATGACACAGCGCCAACTGAAATCATCGGACATGAGCTGATTACACGCGCTCTCAGTCCTGCCTACCTATTTGTGGTGTTGTAACCTTTCTGGTCCCGTTTTCTTTTTTTAACGAAGCTCTTTACTCGAAACCGCAGGCCAACTGCCCACACAGGTTTAACTTGTCACACTGCCAGTACGCTGCCCTAAATGCCAATGAACATTCTTGATGGGGAAAAGCCTGACCATAAACTCATCTGTCATCTGATTATTTCTGGCATGTGTTTCCTTATTGCTTTGTGTTGTTTCGTATCTCATCTCCCTGTCACTGTGATGTTGAAATAAGGCTTCAAAAATTGATTGGACAACGACATGCGATTGCTTCTACCCAAAAAAAAAAAAAAAAAAAAAAAAGTTTGTCACTGCAAGTACAACCCCGGATAAATGCATCTGTTAAATATACAAGACTGTGAGACCACACTTAATCCTGTTACCATTTTGGGCAACAAGGTCACATAGTTGTTTTAGGTGCCTCTATTGTTTATGTTGGCTTTTAAACAGCTGTTTACTTTGTCTTCATTAGGGCACATAGTTTCATTTCTCATGTCACAGAAGTGCTACACACCTACTTGAGATATTTCCAAGCCACACCTGTGCACTAATCATGGTGTCTAATCAGCATCTTGATATGGTACACCTGTGAGGTGGGATGGATTATCTCAGCAAAGGAGAAGTGCTCACTATCACAGATTTAGACAGATTTGTGAACAATATTTGAGAGAAATGGTGATACTGTGTATGTGGAAAAAGTTTTAGATCTTTGAGTTCATCTCATTAAAAAAATGGGAGCAAAAACAAAAGTGTTGCGTTTATATTTTTGTTGAGTGTAGATTGAAAAGCAATAGAAGGGAAAACTTCCAACTTTTGTGTGCATACACATAATTTATTTGATGTTCTCTTTTGAATTCAATTAATTTTCTATTTGAACTGTAGCATTTAAAATGCCTTTAGTATTCCTAATTTTTGGAGATGCCTAGCCTAATACTTCACTAGAGTAACGTTGCCCCTTTATACAGCCCTTCAGCTCATCACTTATCTAAAACAAGCCATTTTAATGCCTGTGTCTCCCTACAAGCACACTCTCCTCTGATTCGCACACTTTGCAGAAGCCTTAAGGTGTGAGCATAGTGTCAACCTGCTGCAAGTATGCAATTTCCAAAAGGAAAGTAAAAGTAACACATGTTAAACAACATCATTTCTTGTTCTTGATTGCAAATGGCAACTTGTCAAGCTCTCATCGAATCCACAATATGAGAGCAAATGGCATGAACATCTGCTGCAGCAAAGACTGCAGAAAATGTCTGTGTCTGGTAAATATCACAGCTAGAACCTGCCTATTTGTGACATGACAGTGAATTTAGTCTTTCAATCACTAGCCGTGTATGCAAATTTTCTGTATTTGACCTTGTTAATCGATGTACACGGGGGAAACGGCAAAATGCTGACTGAAGGGAAACAAATCTGGTGTCAGATAATGCTAAAGATAGCATCGCATGTAAGATGTTTCTGCCGTCACAAAATGGCTGTATGTTATCTCTTCTGTAGCGCTGACTAGATTCCTGCACAAGTATTCTGTAAAAACATGTACTTACATATGCTTGGAGCAAACAGCCATCAGCTTGCATCAGCTGGTTGCAAAAAACAGTCGGAAACTGAGTGTTCAGAGACGTCTGAAGTCTGAAATCCAGGATTTTGGCGGCCATCTCTCAATTGTACAGAATCCTTCAAAAAAATCCTGGATCCAGACAGTGATCCGGATCACCTCCAAAATCTAATCGATTGTTACTTTTGCTCTTCCGGACATTCTGTAAAAATTTGGTGAAAATCCGTCCATGACTTTTTGAGTTATGCTGTTAACAGACAAACAGACAGACAGACAAACAGATGGCCTGGCGGAGGTCTGCGCTCTCCGAGTGCTTTTCTAGTTATAAATGTGAATAAATGAATTCATAAAATTATTGTTTACATGGACTTTAATCAAAAATGCCCTGCCAATGTCATAATGGGAAAAAAAATCTGCTTGTAAATAAACCCCGTGATGATTTAGCTTATAACTGGGAAACATTACTTCCAAACCGATATGCAGCGTAGTGACGGCTTCTCCACAGTAACCTCAGAGATATCAAATCAAATCAAATCAAACTTTATTTATATAGCACTTTTCATCCATTTAAAATGCAACACAAAGTGCTTCACAAAATAAAAGAATAAAACAACAGAGAGAATAAAAAACATAGTATAACCAACAATATCCCGCTTCCAGATATATATACACATGCGCTCACACACACACTCACAAAACACACACACACATACACACAACACGGTGCTGAGACACGGCAGGGCACTGAGGAACCATGTGGGGAAACACCTAGATAAATAGTTCCTCCTGTTATCACTTTTCCATTGTAAGGAGGTGAGCAATAATTTATCTCTAAACAGGAACAAAACTGCAATGTTGACCTAGTGACTAATAAAATGAGGCTAAAAGAATTTTTAAACCACAAACCGCTGAGGTGGATCCTTCGCCACAGTTTTTACTTTCCATTCAAGCGCACACACACCAAGTAGGTAGCCTTGCCACACACTCTTTTCTTCCTTGACTGACACAGCATCTCAGGAGTTGTGCTCAGTACAGAATAATGCTACTGCTTTTGATAGTACAGTCATGCTATTGTTCCAATCAGAGTCAAATAAAGTCCTCACACATTGAAGTATTTTTGTCAGCACCTTGCAAAGCAACCCAGTGCAGCGATTGACTTTCCTCTATGGTTTAGATACAGTTAGTATTGGATGATTTAAACCTCACCACCCCAACTACAAAAATGATTGAATAGAAAAAAACAGTTGCTACTACTAAAAAAATACCATGAAACTTGATGTTCTGCCAGACTTCAAGGAGCCATTGTTTCCATAGAGTTTAATTTTAGAGTTTCATTTACAGGCATTGCACTGAGGTGGAGGCTTAAACTTCAGAGGCCAAATATGAGGAAGTAAAACCGGAACTCCAAGGTGTCACTTATGGTGCGTAAGATATGTTTGTTTGTTGTTTATCAAGCCATCTCAAGATTCTGAGTTACCTTGATGAGATGGAGGAAGAGGTCAAGTGATCTCAGCTGATAACACTGACAAGAAAAAACACCGTTTCACAAAAATCGAGTCGATGTTTTGGTGTTGTTATTCCACTCAACTTTATAGGAAAACTACTAAATGCTCTTCTGTTTTGCTGCTAATTTAATGGCTGTTTAAATTCTCATCTGATCGCACTTCGCACAGCTGAAACACATCACTTGCTGAACGTTTTCTTATCAATAAACTCTACAATTTACCAGTGTAAATGCCCCACATTACAGGCTGTGGTCCTCAGACAGGTGTGTGACCAAAAAATGAGTAAACAAGGGCATTCTCGTGTCAGATTTGTCCCAGATAAAACCGAGTGATTTTTTTCTATGAGCAGAAAAAAACAGTGCATGTCGGTGCGCTCCACATTTCATGAAAGACCACGTTTTTAAGTGTAAATACCACAGTGCACTGAGGTTCTCGTTTTCCACCACTGTGGTTAAAACACACAGTAGCCGCCTGCACCAGTTAGCGCCACACCAGTTTAATGATCATCATGACCTCGCACCAATGGGACCACTTGAATTTTTAACTCACACCCTCAAAAGAGATTTGAATGCAACCATTTTGTTCAGAGTGTGGAGCCCTGCAGTAAAAATAAGTTCAAGTGTCAAGACACCTGCATTGTTAACACTTTAAACTAAGTATTCAAGTCTTTGGTAGAATATTTCTTGTGACATTGATTTGAATAATCTTCTCTGATATCAATGCTCAGTGGCATGATGAGTTGCTATGAGGAAGCGACTTTATCCATCAGATACACCTAACTAAAACAACACCCTTGTGGGACGTGCCAGCTTTGGATGTATAAAATCTTCTCGCAGTGCTGCTTATTTAGATGAGATGCATATGAAGGAAAGAAGCACATGTGAAAAGGTAATTAATTTATTTTGTGTATTGTTTAAGGGAAACTTTATTTCCAGTATGCTAAGCTGCATAATTATCATATTTCATTGAAAAAGTGACACTTATTTTCAACTCAATTTTAACTTTTTATTGAGAAAGAAAGCATCTCTTTCAATAAAACTGCATTTAATGAAGCAATGTTTCAATTTCACAGACATTTTAAGGTGAAATGTTGTTTGCTATGAACATCTTTGTTGTATTTAAATGTAAAAATCTTTGCTTTTATAAATTATGCAGCAAACTTTGGTCAAATTTATGCAGCATTGTTATTTACCTGCTGAGTGCTTTCTCATTTTTTTGCTTTGTTTGATTTGATTTATTATGTTTGTTCTGGTTTTGTTCAGGTTTGATTTTTGAGTGTTGAACAATGGCAGGTCAAATCATACTGCTTGTGCTGCTTTTGGGGATGATAAGTAAGTTTTTAATTAAATTCAGTTCACTTCCGTTTGTGTTGACATGTGTTTATGCAATTTTGATTTATTGATGCTATTAGTCCTGGATTTTTGTCCATTTATATGTATGCATTTGTTTCATAGGTGGGGTGACGCCTCAATTTACAGGTACTTTTAATAATTTCTATTTTTAGATTTTACCAGCAAATTGCAGTGAAGACAAATTGCTGTAGTAAGTGTGTTTTATGGCAGGAATAAATAGTTTTGAATTGAAGATTTCACCTGCAAGATTTCGGTATAATAATTCTGTTTTAAAATGTTCAGATATGCATGTTTACATGAATTCTGCTGCAACAGTGCACATTTATGGCCCATGATAGAATGTAGCGCTAGTTAAAGAGCTGGAGGGATGTTCATATAGCACAGTAAACACTGAGGGCATGAAAGTTGGCTGTTTACCACACTTTGGCTTACAGCAAAGCAAACACTTTTCTTTGGTGTCAGACAGTTGACTGACGAGCCAGGATTAAGCGGTAAACCGGCCGACCTGACATTTTTCCGTCAGGTGGCTGATGTGGGTTGCTCACTGCATAGGAATGATAGATCCGAAGAACTTGTTTCATTCTCTCTGTTGATTTTTAGTCACAGAGCCAATCTGCTTCTATATTTTAAGATTTTTTTCATGTTTTTGGTATTTTGGTCACTTATCCTCAGTATGTGGAGTTTAAAAGAATGATTATGATACAAAAAAAAACATGGATATCAATGGTTTGCTGGGGTAAGCTAGAAAATGAAGAGTTAATTTGCAAAAACAGATAACTCCGTTTTGATAAATTTGCAGAAAACTTTTTTTATTGTTTACTTGAGATATCAATCAAACTGAAGTTGAGTGGATTTGACTCAGTTGAAAAATACATGACAAAATATAGAAAAAATAAATTATTAGTGTTATTATTATTATTATTATTATTATCTCAAGTAAACAATAAAAAAATAGTTTTCTGAAAATTTATAAAATGGAGTTACCTGTTTTTGCAAATGAACTCTTCAAATGTTAAGTGATCAACAGGACAAATATTGATGGACTTCTTCATTCTTTCAAGGAACCCTCTACCCAACTGCTGGGACAACAAGCGCTCGATCAGACGATGGAAGTTCTCCTAGGATTACCCTGCTTCGACCTTTTGTTTATTTCGGACATACCTACAATCAGATTTATGTATGTAAAAAAACAATTTTGGCAGTCTACAACATCTGCCTTCTTTGAAGGCTGCTAGGAATTGTGGAGGACTTAAATGTTCATCAGTTGGTGGCAGATCAGTCACAACTCAAGATCTGAGTTGTGAATATACAAAACAGATAAATTTAAAAAAACTTGGCAAAGCAACAAATGCAGTATTTTTCAATAAAAATAGTAGTCATTTCTGTTTAATTTCACTTTTACCTAAATGCTTCAAACATAAATCATTCAATAATGACAAGTATTAGATAAGTGTAGTCAGTATGTTGTCGCATATGTAATAACTGCAGCTGTACATAACATATGATTGTCAGTGACTGGAGTAAACACCCACTAACGCTATGTTAGTAACAAGTGGGTTTTTTGTTTTTTTTTCTTCTAGGTGAACCACAACGGACATCTGACCTTTAATGCACCATGGTATAGTTACATACCTCAAAGGTTTCCGATGTATGGATCCAGAGACATCATTGCTCCATTCTGGACAGACATAGACAACAGAGGCAATGGTCAGATCAATTACATGCAATACACCAGCGGCACCGTTCTCCAACAAGCTACACGACACATTAATGCGTACTTCCCAGGACTGAGCTTTACTGCCAGCTGGGTTTTCGTAGCGACATGGTATGAGGTGGCCTACTATTCGTATAGTGGAACAGTAAGTTGCCTCTTTCAAAATAAGAACATACATATAATGTCAATGTCTGTTTTAACCATTAATATGCATACTTCAATAACACCAAGTCTTTTTTTTTTTTTTTTTTTTTTTTTAGCGAACAACATTCCAGGCAGTCTTGATCTCTGATGGCCGGTACTCATTTGTACTGATGAACTATGGGACAATCGCCACACCTAGAAGAGGAGTAGAGGTTAGAACCCTAAAAAATTAAATGGATTGCATTGTGGAGCATGTCTTTTTTTTTAGTTGCCATCTCTAAACTAAATTGAAATGCATTAATGCCACAGTGCAAGTAAAAAAAAACCTGTGATTCATTTGATCTGTGCTACATATAATTTTCAGGCGGGATACGACACCAACAACTCTACTCACCATTTCTCCATCCCTGGAACATACTTGGGTAATATAACTAGCATTCCCTCAGTCACCTCAGCTCTGCAACGGTTCGTTCAAACTGCACGCCTGAGCAACGTCGGCCTACCTGGTCGCTTTGCTTTCCGGGTGGACAGTGGATCAAGAGGCTGCACCTTCAACGGTAAGTGGTAAGACAGACGGATAGATCCTCTTCTGTCTCACTTCATTTCCTGTTGCTACTCTGGGAAAATAATACCACGAATGCCGCCAAACAAATGAAATGTTTTATATAATTCAATTCATTTATATACAACCAGTTCACAATTCAAGAAACTTTGGATTCACTTTAAGCAAACATTTGGCGACAGTTGGAAGGAAAAATTGTCAGCATTACCAGGCTAAGGGAGGGGGAATGTCAGCCTCGACTGACTGGGGTTAGGGTAAGGGTGAAAATAGGATCACAGATAGAAACAGATAACAATGGAAGAAGGAATAATAAACACTTTGGATGTTGGTGAAGCCAGTAACTGCAGATCACAAACATGTAGCTCTAGATCCAAAAATACCTGCAGAGAGGACAAGACAAAAACTATGAGAAAGATGGTGGTATGTAGTTGTATGGGAAGAGAAAAGATCAGGTTTTCATTGCATCATGGGAATCCCCCAGCAGTTTAGGACTACAGCAGCTTACCTAAAGGATGACTCAGGAACCATAAACAGTAAAAATGTTTGCAGACTGATGTCAAAACCTTTCAAAGAACTGTCCTTTAAATTTTCTTCAAAGGTGCAACTGTGCAGCGTGGTGACTCCTTCTGGAGTGACCGCACCTGTACTCAGAAGTGCACCTGCACCTCAGCAGGCCTACAGTGTCGCAACCAGCCATGCTCCTTCTCACAAATCTGCCGGCCAACCTCCTTTCAGTTTGCCTGCCAGACGGTGCAGAGACGCACCTGCACCATAAGCGGTGATCCACATTACTACACCTTCGATGGCACAGTGTTTCACTATCAGGGCACCTGCACCTATGTTCTCTCAGAGCAATGCAAAAATGGGTTGCCCTACTACAGAGTTGAGGGCAAGAACGAACACCGGGGCAGCACTCGTGTTTCCTGGACACGAATGGTCAGAGTTCATGTCTACAATGAAACCATTGAGCTTGTAAAAGGACGTCGTGGTGAGGCCAAGGTAAGTAGTGAGAACTATTGTTCTTTTGCGGAATATTTTAGTTTTGATCACATTTTTAGATCTGTGTTTGTATCCTGGTGTGATTACAGGTTAACGGAAGCTTTGCAGCAACTCCGTTCTCTCTTAGCAATGGCACCATCCAGGTTTATGAGTCAGGTTTTTCTGTGGTCATCAGCACCGACTTTGGCTTGGAGGTCTCTTATGATGCTAATCATTATGTCCGAATCAGCGTGCCCCACACCTACTTCAACGCAACATGTGGACTATGTGGAAACTTCAACAATCACCGTGGAGATGACTTTCGGACCCGCCAAGGCCAGATTGTGACCTCTGATGTGGTTTTTGCCAACAGTTGGCAAGTGTCTGGGGATGATGAGCCTGGATGTGGGGCGCGATGTGGAGGCCTGAACTGTGCTGCCTGCACTAACACTCAGACAGCATTATACAGCAATGCTGCTCATTGTGGTATCCTCGGGAGCACGCCTGGACCTTTTGCTGCTTGCCATCAACAATTTCCCCCACAGAGCTATGTGGACAGTTGTGTATATGATCTGTGTGTAGGGGGAGGGTATCAGCCCATTTTGTGTCAAGCTCTGAATGTGTATGCAAGTCAGTGTCAACAAAATGGAATCCTGCCGCAAAGCTGGAGACGATCTGGATTCTGTGGTAGGCCTATCTGTCATTCAAAATTATTTCAAAAATAGCATCACGATAAGATTTCCACGATATTAAGATTGATGTTGTTTGAATTTGTCTAGAAATCCAATGCCCAGCAAACAGCCACTTTGAGTCCCAAGGCACAGGATGTCCACCTACCTGTGTTAATCCCAACTCCACCGACAACTGTCCTCTCCCTGCCCAGGAGAGCTGCATCTGCAATCCAGGCTACGTCCTCAGTGGAGGGGTCTGTGTCCGTCATTCTGACTGTGGCTGCAGCTTTGAGGGTCGTTACTACCGCTCTGGAGAAACCGTAATACTCGACAATGATTGTGGAAGACGCTGTAGCTGCAGCTTTGGCTCCATGACTTGTCTCTCCCACAGATGTGGCCCACTTGAGTCATGCAACGTGGAGGATGGAGAAAGAGGATGCAGACCAAACAGCTACGCAACCTGCTGGATAAGGGGCTCAGGGTCATATCGTACGTTTGATGGACTGACATACCAGTACCCTGGGGCTTGTCGCTTGACCGTTTCCAAAGTCATAGGATCGTCTAATCAATCGCAGTTTGTGGTAACAACAGAAAGAGTGCCAAGACGCCAGCAGGGTTTTTCCAATGTGCTAAAGATTGAGGCAGAGGGAACACAAGTCTCCATTGAGATGGCACCGAGCAGCAAAGTTCAGGTAAACGACTGAAATATTTTCCAATATAAATGTGAAAAATGTTTAGTCACACCAGAGTAAAATTACACAATAAACAATTCTATTTGTAGTTGTACTCTTGGATTTAAACTTTTGTTTGACTTTCTTGTTTTATTTTTTCATGAAAACCAAAAATTCTGGTCACTCCAAAATTTGACATTGGCTGTTTAAATGTTTAGGTTGATGGTCAGCTGATCAGACTACCTTTCAGCTCTGCTTCCAACCGAATCCACATCTACCACAGCAGCATTCACAGCATCATCCTTCACACCTCTTTTGGTGTAACTGTGCAGACAGTCTGGCCTCGCTTTATTCGTCTCACTGTACCCAGTAGCTACAACAGTTCACTGGGTGGACTCTGTGGAAACAACAATGGTAACCCACGTGACGACTTCCGCACACCCAGCGGTACACTGGTCAACAGTTCTCAGGCCTTTGGGGACAGTTGGCGAAATGGCTCCCTTGCTGCACAGTGCGTGGAAAGCATCAATCACAATTCTACAACCAATTACAGTTCCAGTGAGTACTGCGGCATTCTTACCTCACCACAGGGGCCCTTTGCACCGTGCAACGCCACAGTGGACCCACAGCAGCAGATGGATACATGTGTGAACATACTCAGGGGCTCTACAGATCCAGCATCAGCATTGTGTGAGGTCCTTAGAGATTACGTACTCATGTGTCAACAGAGGGGCGTTACCTTAGGACAGTGGAGAAACGCAACTGCCTGTGGTAAGTCCATACTGCTTTTGGTGAGGATGGCTTTGATATAAACATGTTCATTAACTTTTCTGAAGTAAACTTTTTGTTTTTCTCTAGCACAAACATGTCCTTCAAACAGCCATTATGAGCTCTGCGGAAGCTCTTGTCCGTCTGCCTGCCCAAGCCTCTCTTTCCCCTTCACCTGTGTCACTCAGTGCCAGGATGGGTGCCAGTGTGATGATGGGTTTGTCCTCAATGGCAATCAGTGTGTGCCACCAACATCCTGTGGATGCTATCACAACGGACGCTATCGTGAAGGTGGTGAGCAGTTCTTGGATGGAGAATGTCAGCAGTTGTGCACCTGTAACAGCATTACTGGGCTGGTCCATTGCGTCAACAACTCCTGTGGTCCCCAGCAGTCCTGCCGAGTTGTGGCAGGTGAGTTGGGCTGCCACGACATCCCTCGTGGCACCTGCTCTGCATCTGGAGACCCCCATTATCTCACCTTTGATCGGAAGCCCTATGACTTTCAGGGAACCTGCCGCTATGTCCTGGCCACTCTTTGCAACGCCACTCATGGGCTCCACCAATTTTCTGTGGAAGCTAAGAATGAGCCATGGAATGGGTTGCCAGTTTCAATCACAGCTGAGGTTTTTGTGAATGTGTGGGGCTATCAAGTACACATGTCCAGGCACAGGAGGGGTGTAGTAGAGGTGAGCTGAACCATTTCCATTCCAAACCATGCTTTGTTCACTGTAGACCACTGTTTACAAAAAATCAGCAGTGAACAACTGACATAGTCTATGTAGCTAAGTAAGTTCAAATATATAAATATGGATATCAACCACAAAAGTGCACTGTCTGCCAGTTACAAATGAAAATTCTTCTTTTTCAATTCTTTAGGTAAATGGAATAACAGGTAATTTACCAGTTCTCTTGAATGGCAGTCGTGTATCTATCTATGCAAGTGGATCTCGAACATTTGTCACTTCGGATTTTGGTCTGAGTGTCTCGTACGATGGATGGAGTACAGTGGTTGTCTCCCTGCCTTCAAATTACAGGTGCAGCTCAACTTATATTAATGACTCACATATGTTGAATAATTACCTGTCTCAGCCCACAGGAACTCTGGCATGCAAGATTTGACTAGCACAGGAGAACAGATTACACCTATTTTAAGAAAAAAACATTTTCATATTCAGATTAGTTCATGGTGTTGTTTGTACCAATCTTCTTGTCTGACTTCCTTACAATATATGAACCTCTTTTATTTGTTCCCAAGTGCTGGACAAAAGATTTTAGTTTTTATACTTCAAGCCATTAGAACTATCCTCACGAGGACCTTTAGAGCTCATCTCTGTGTATCAAAATTACATAATTAGGATGGTTTATTTCCATCCTCTTATGTCTTACAGTGGTTTTAATATCCTACAAAACCTTTAACCTGCTTTAAAATGTTCTTAACTCACTCCTCTGCAGTTCACTGCAGTTCCAGCACACCAGCTCACCTACCGCTCTGCTCAAACACTGTAAAACTAAGCTGTGCTCCACAAAGTCAAGCTGTATTATCAGGGTTGTTCAGCCATGCATGTTTGTACCAGAAACCAATTCCTAAGAAGAATAATGATACAGAAAGCTCAATCCAACAGGACTGGTTCCTTCGGTTTGTTACATATAAAACCCCAGAAGTCTTAATCTGTGTTTTTGAGACAGTTATCACTGTCCTGCATTTCAGAGAGGAAAATCCCATGATCTATTTCGCTCATGATGTCTCTTCTGGCATAAAAAACAGGATGTGGACATGTTAATTAAGTAAAAATTTTATTGTTGTTTATTTTTTACATTTTGGTTGCATTTATTTCTTTGAGTATCCATTTGTACCACTGTTTCCTGTTATCTAAATGGTCACTCATCGCTAATATGCACATGAACTGTTATGTAACTAAAGTTTGACTTTCTGTCTTCATCAGTGGACAAATGTGCGGACTTTGTGGAAACTTCAACGGAAACCCAAATGATGAGTACCACTCTCCAAACGGAACAACAGTCACCACTCCTCATGCGTTCGGGGCGTCCTGGAAGGTACCAGGTAACTACACCTGCAGTGACGGCTGCGGCTCCTCCTGCCCTCGATGCACCAATGAACAGCCCGCCAGAGCTCAGTGTGAGGTGATCAAAGCAGCTGAAGGCCCCCTCAGCTTCTGCCACGAGCAGGTGGACCCGGCGCCGTATTTCACCGACTGCGTGTTTGACGTATGTGTGTCTGGAAATCGAAACCAAGACCTTCTGTGCAGGGCCATTCAGTCATACGTCAGCGCCTGTCAGGCTGCTGATGTTCGCATCTTCCCTTGGAGACAGAACACCACCTGCAGTGAGTCAACCAAAAAAAATTCTTTTCACAAATTGCATCTACATATGATCTGAGCTCGTGGATAGTTTTTGTTTTTAACCAGCTGACATCTATCATTTGTTTCCTCGCTTATTAAGGACTGGACTGTGCAGCCAACAGTCATTATGAGCTGTGTGGAACAGACTGTGGTCGCACTTGTGCCAGCAGCACTAATGCCACCTGTGAGCAAGGATGCTCTGAGGGATGTTTCTGTGATGAAGGTTTCGTCAGGAGTGGGTTGAGGTGTGTCCCTGTGCAAAGCTGTGGCTGCCAACACAACGGCTTCTACTATGATGTGAGTCAGGCACAGTTCATTTAAATCTCTGCAAATAAGAGCATTTCACTGTGCAGCTCTCCTGTAATGTAGATGTCACAATAATTCCTTTGCTCCCTTCAACGAAAAACATACTCTTCATTTACCTTCATTAAGTTATTGCACAATATTTTGCTACGTTAGGATAGTCATAAGAAATTGCTTTAGCTGGCTACATAATCTTCTGATATATGATGCCAATGCTATTTAATTGTTTGCATAATGTACGCATATATTGGGTCTAAAAATATCATTTCATGCACTAACCCCCAAACTGTGGCAGCAGCTGCAGTGAGATCATTAATAGTGAACCTTTCTGACTGTAGCTTCAGTTTGTGCCTTTCACACAGCTGCTGGAAGTGTCAGCAAGCCTGATAACCACAGGCAGAGAGACAACACTGTGCATGGATGAGAGATTTACCACTTGTCTGTTTCAATTATCTGTATTTTTAAATGTGGTATGAGTGATATCATGTCAGAGAAAAAAAAAAGTTAGGAAAGGGCAAACAAATGTCACAGGTGATACTTTATCATCTTTTACCGAATATTTTTTTGATCTCATTTTAATCTTATCAAGCATTTAAATGATACTATAAGTGACAGGAGTGAGTTGCAGCTCGACAAGAGGGAAAAAACAAACGTGATTCCAAACAATGTACCTTCGCAATTACCATTTCACAGTAAGTACAAGGTGCTTCGCCTGACTGCAAACGTGTGACAGACTACATGGAGCAATAACCGTTTTATTGTCTCATTTCCCTTTCTTCTCAGTAGCTCTCTCAATGAAGCATGAGCTCAGTATTTCTCATGCACACATCTCTTATTGTCACATTCTTCCAGGCTGGTGAAGCCTTCTGGACAGACGGTTGCTCCCAGAGATGTGAATGTCGTGCTCCCAATGACCTGCGCTGTTCTCCTGCATCTTGCACTCCCACACAACAGTGCACCATCAGAAATGGCCAGCTGGGCTGTTATGATGCACTGTCTACTTGCACGGTGTGGGGAGATCCACATTACATCAGCTTTGATGGAGTAGTGTCTCACTTTCAGGGCACGTGCTCTTACATTATTACCGAGAGTGTGCGCAACAGGACCGGCGAAACCCAGTTTCACGTAGCAGCCACCAATAACCACCGTGGCAACAACCGTGTGTCATTTGTTTCTGCGGTGGATGTGTACATCACGTATCAAACAGAGAATGTGCATGTCAGGATTGGACCCAACAAAAGAGTGAAGGTAAGCTCCTTATTATTTTCAATTTGAGCAACTTTCTACATTCAATTGACATCTCTCTAATCTCTAATCCACTCAGGTGAATGGAAACACGACATCTCTTCCCACCACTGTGGGGACCTTAGCTCAGGTGGTAAGACAGGGAAGCTACATAGTCCTCAATTCATCTGACCTGATTGTCCAGTTTGATGGCCGGAGTACTTTACTGGTCAGAATCGGCCCACAGCGTAGAAACAGAGTCACTGGGATGTGCGGGAACTCCAACGGCAACTCGTCAGATGACAAAGTCTTGCCCAACGGCACAGTGGCGCGAAATGACAATGAATTTGGACGCAGCTGGAAGGCACCCACAAGTCGAGCAGGGTGAGAGGATCTATAAAGAACTTGTTTTGTAATCTACACACTAAAATATTCCTAATTAAGAAAATAAAGTCAACTTGACAGCGTTGCATTTTAACACAGATTTCGGAAACCAGGCCTTGTAGTTCAACATTCTATGGACTGTTAAATATCTTAAACTGCTAAATATATAATGACTTTTCTAGATGTGGATCCACTGATGAAACAGGCGACGATGGATTGAGTAACTGTGCCTTTGTGGCAGAGTACGCTGAGCTCTGTAGTGTCATCACCAACACCAGCGGCCCATTCAGTCCCTGCCACCTGCACTCTGACCCTCAGCTATTTTTCGACTCCTGCGTCTACGATCTCTGCCTCTACACTCCAGCCAACGGCATGCTGTGTTCTGCTGTAGAAGCCTATGAGAGAACCTGCTCTGTTTTGGGGTTAAACATCACTGACTGGCGCTCCGGTTTGCAGTGTGGTACGTTTGCGCTGGCTTGATATATCCAGGATAATAAATGAAAGAAGTTAGAGTCTTATCTCACTATTTCTGCAGCTGAATCAGACCCTTGTGAAGAGCTGGACTGCACAGAGAATGAGTGGTGTGGTGAGAAGGACGGTGTTTACGACTGCTTCTGCGACGAACACCATCATCGATCCAACAACGAGAGCTACGGTGAGGGCAGCTCTTTTCAATAAACTGCTTTGTGTTTGGATCACTGAAATGATAATGGCATTATAGTGGGCTTTGTATGAGCACAATGGTTAGTGATATGTGCATAGACACGTGTACAGTGACTATAAAAAGCTTTTTGTAGCTTTTCCGCATTGAATCGTGGTCAGTTTAATTTGGCTTTTTCAACAGGAATTCACAAAAAAAAAAAAAACGGCAATGTATTTTGCTGCATTCATTTTACCCTCGACCAGGGCCTGCTGCCAAGAATCATCCCAACATCATGATGCTGCCACCACCATGCTTCAGTGTGGGGATGGTGTGTTTGTGATGATATGGAGTGTTTGGTGACCACTAAATATAGCATCTAGTCTGATTGCCAACAAGTGCAACCCTTTTACACTTGACTTCAGAGTCTTCCCTTATGTCGAACTGAGCTGCTGAAGCTTGTGACTCCTTCAGAGGTGTCATAGATGTTTTGGTGGCCTCACTCACTAGTCCCCTAATACTTTCTAGTAACCTTTCACAGTGTGTGTTTTTTGTTTTCATGCCGTAGCTATGGCAAGCAGTACTGATTTACCAGTGATTGGATCTTCCAGATACTAAAATCTCTATAGACACTGTACATGTGCAATTTGATGGCTTCATAGAGTTTTAGTATTCGGGAACTTTCCAACATTTTCTCCCACTTTGGGGATAAATTGAAGAGATTATCTATCCAAAACCTCGAAAAGTGATTTTTATTTCTATCATTCCTCCACAGACTCGGTTATCACTTGTGAGAACAGTACAGGCACCATGTCTGTGTCTCGCTGCCAGCTGTTTGAAGCTGGTTTCCACTCCAGCGCCCTCCATCTCCGAGATGATTCCTGCAACGCGACCCTGCAGGACGGACGCCTGGTGTTCCACTTTGACAACGACGACCAGCTGTGTGGGACGGTTCTCAGGGTACAGTCCATAGACTAGACTGTTATGAGTGTAGACTGAGTAAGATTAGAGATAATCAATTGAAATCCAATTTCTCATTCCTATTTCAAGAGCAATGGAACCCATTTCATGTACGAGAATACTATCCGGGGTGATGTGGATCCTCACGGAGGTATCATCAGCCGCCAGAGGAACATCAACTTACGTTTCTGCTGTGAATATCCTCTAAATGCGGCCCTGTCGATGGCTGTGGGCATCAACCCTCTAGAGAGGTAACTCAACCATCTCCTCTGCACGTTTTATTTGACTAATTCCTTGATTGCAGTGGTGCTGCTTAAATCAAAATTATGACAGTTTTTTTTAAATAGCAAACATTTATTCATAGTGAAATGTAAAAATGTGTGCAGTGCTAGCAGGGCTTTAATATTTATGTATTGTATCAGAGGAATCTTTGCTGCTGTATATCTGCAGCTTTTTTGGGTCTTTGGTCAGTGTCAACGGTAATAACACTAATAAAAAATTTAAAAAGGTGCCATTGGTTGTTGGAAATTTGTTGTGAATGCCCAAATATTTTGCTTCTTCCCAATCACATTTATTAACAAACAATACAAAATGAAATTCAGAGGAGTCTGTCTCTGTTCTGATGAAACATGAATGTGTCAAAGATTCCCAGCTAGACTTAGTCTAACACACTTCATGCAAATTGCACTCACTGCACAAGTGTTACATTTTAATTAATGTGCTGCTCCTGAGAAGGAACAACTCGCTGACAGGTTTTTGGCAATTGAGCTCGAGTGTTGTCACATTATGTGTTTGTGGTTTTTTTCATAGCATTGTGAGGAAGAAGCTTCCATCTGGTTATGGAGAGTATCATACGAGAATGATCCTCTACCAGGACGCTGGTTACCGCTTCCCCTTCATCGGCAACCAAACCATAGACGTAGAAGTAGATGAGAGGGTTTATGTGGAGGTGCGGACAGAGAGAGTTGACCAAACTCAGTTCTCCACCATTATGGATTCTTGCTGGGCGACGCCAGTCAACATCGCAAGCTACCCTGTCCGCTGGGATCTCATCACTGAAGAGTAAAACAGCTACTGCAGCTTATCTTGGCACTTTGATTTCTTGCTCTTAATAGCGGTCATCAGATCTCTCCTCACTTGCTTCTTTACAACTAAACCTTGTTAGTTCATAGTTTTTCTGGTGACACTAACTTCAACCACCGTCTCTCTGCTCCAGGTGTCCCAATGCAGCAGATGGAACAGTGGAAATGCGGCAGAACGGCAACTCCACTGTGGCCCAATTCTCCTTCAAGATGTTCTCCTTTACCAACTATTCATCCCTTTTCATGCACTGTCAGATCCGCCTGTGTTTCCTGAGGAACAACAACTGCTCAGCTGTAAGTAGCACCGTGTTTGTGTCTGTGCCTGCAGTGAGATGATGAGCTTCTAATGATGTTTTCCTGCAGCACTGCTACCCGGGTCACCACAGGCGAGTTCTGAGGGATCTGTCCCACGGCGGCAGCGTGGACATCTCAGTTGGACCGATAGTCCTGAAGAGTGGTTCAGGCCAGTTGACGTCACTGGTGGTGACCCTGCTGGTCAGTTTGCTGACCGTTAAAACTCTGTTCTGAGGAGAATAGAGATTATTCATATTTTAAGCTTGGAAACTGGGATTGTATTTCTTATTGAAAGGCCTTTTCCTTGAGGCCTGTTTTATATAGTCATGGGGCAAGTAGAAATAATTTTACTTTACAACAATAGAGGGCATCATCATGCAGCATAATAAAGTTAGAATCAGTTTACTGTGTATATTTATCAATGTAATCATGGTGGCTTTGTAGATATTCTCATCCTTAAATCTGTTATATTAAGTCATATTACAGGTAAGTATGTCTCAAGAAGGTTAAAAGAAACAACAACAATAATAAGCTAATCAACAATAATCAGAATGGGGCTTTATACCAACGTCACATTGAAGTGAATGTAGTACCCAATGCAAGATTAGATGAACCAGCTTCCTCTGAGACAGTTCGAGTTGTCGTAACATCCAGTTTATAGTTAGGCAAAAACTCTCAGATGAATGTTGTGACAACATTGTTTTTGCCCTTATTTTACCTCCAAATCTCCAAAGTTTGTGGTGTCCCTCCTACGCATGAAAGAATGAAAAACAAGTACTGCTTCAGGCCAGCCGACATCAGTCCGAGTCAGTTTGCTGACAGGCAAAACGCTGCTCAAGGAGGATCAAACACAGGCAAACGTACAGTAAACAGAAGAGTATATACAGATTACACAACAACATATGAATCAGTCAGCAGGAGCTTAATGAAAGAACATAGATGTAGGAACCGTTTGTTATGTTGCTCCGCTGCGATCCACTTAAAGAAGAAAGAGGGGCTTGTTTTAAAGCAATAAAATAAAATGCAAATGGGAACGATGAATGATGGAGCAGGGCAGAAAAAGTTGTCTCCTAGTTTGTGGAAACACATTCGTTAAATTTGCTCCCAGTTTGTCTCAGGTTGTGGTGATTTTTCTTTGCAACATTAGAGGGCAGCATAAGCTCAAATACACGTACTGTATGACTCACTATTCACCTTTATGTACTCAGTATAATGGTAATCAGCTGAATCCTTAGGTGCTTAAAATTAATTTATCACTAAGTCTGTATTTTATTAGTGATAAGCATAAATAATGAAGGAGAAATGAAAAATGAAGTAATGTTTGTGTGGCGTGTATATAGCAAAACATGTAGCCGGGGCTTTACATTATTAAATACTTGGATGGCGATTAACATCCTTGAATCTTTTTTATTTTTAAATAAAAATGGTATTTACTTAATATTTGAAGTTGTTTCTTGAAATTTCATCGACAAATACTCACAAAAGAGTTCTACACTGGACATGTAAATGTAACAATAGCTACAATCAATTCAAACCATCGCTACAAGATGGTTCCCATTTAACAAAGAAGCTGTCCATGATACAGGAGGTCAGGTTCCTCTCTTTTGTCTTGAACCTTCTTTGTTGTGCCGAACTGACAGAGCTGATGTCTCCCACGTCTTCTCTTTTGGGGTTTGAAATCCATCATTGTCAGTCAGTGTGTCCTTAGCTTTATGGGATGAAACATACAGTAGACATAACAACACTTACCACGCACCCACAACATGTAATTTGTCAATGGAGTTGTGGGGCAGCACAAAAACTTCAAAGCATGTCCAATATCACTTCACCTGATGCACAGACTCTCTAGTTGTCTCCTGACAGATTCAGGTAAGTTATGGAGACACTTCACAGATCTTATTTCACATGGCTTGGCTGTACACAAAAATGTGAAAAGCTGCACGTCTATGAATGAATCTAAACCGTATCCGTTCTTTCATTGTTTGTGCTCGAGGACCAACACCCTTTTTTTGTATTTGCCTGGCAGTCATTGTTTTTTGCTCTGTGTTTCTCATGTAATAGCTGAGCTCCTCTGACAACATGCCATTGCAACATTAATCCTGTGGCTTATGTGGTATTTTCAGGCTTTCAAAGACGATGTGTGAACATGAATGCGAGAGCGAAACAGACAAATAATATATAGTTGACTCCAGAACTGATATCTGCAAGTCATTATTTAGCAGGCATCCTTTGTTGGAAGAAAATCTCTCAACAAATTAATTGTAA
The DNA here is from genome assembly GCF_021347895.1 of Acanthochromis polyacanthus. Lineage (NCBI taxonomy): Eukaryota > Metazoa > Chordata > Actinopteri > Pomacentridae > Acanthochromis > Acanthochromis polyacanthus. Next base: position 12,623,718 of record NC_067131.1, on the reverse strand, counting down.
AGTCTGTTAAAGGACACCATGTGGCTGAGCTCTACGTGAGATGACGAGGCAGTTTTAGTGTGAAAGCTCATCACGTACATTACCGTTAAAAGGTTTAGGGTCACTTAGAGGTGCCCTTATGTTTTTTGAAGAAAAGCAGTTTTTTTCAATGAAGATAACATTAAATTAATCAGAAATACAGTCTAGACATTGTCAATGTGGTAAATGACTATTCTAGCTGGAATATCTCCATAAGGGTACAGAGGAATATTTCCAGCAACCATCACCCCTGTGTTAGTTAATTGTTAATTGTGTTAAAAGGCTAATTGATGATTAGAAAATCCTTTTGCAATTATGTTAACATATGAATAAAAGTGTGAATTTTCATGGACAACATGAAATTGTCTGGGTGACCCAAACTTTTGAACGGTAGTGTGTATACATGTATTTAAAGGAAATTAGTTTTAATTGTTAAAATTTGTGCACAAAGATGGACAAATGGACTTAATAAGATACTGATAGTGGCCGTAAAGCAAAATTTATAAAGAGAAGATTCTGTGGTGGGCCAACGTAGAGTGTATCATCCAGATCGACTCAAAATGTAAAGGTACTAACCAGAACCAAAAATGGTTCTTTGCAGTGATGCCATAGAAAAAACGCTTTTAGTTCCACAAGGAACCTTTAATTAAGAGATTCTTCCAGGACCAGTTTCCTCAAATGGTTATTTAGAGAACTGCGCCTCAAAAAACAACAAACAACGGTTCCTTAAATGGTGCTTGAAACAACTTTCAGCAAATAAAAAAAGGAGTCTTTAAGGGATCGGTTTTAAGACAGGTCTGTGTGGACCAATGTGGTTCTTTGCTGATAACAGGACATGATAATTGTTTAAGTAATTAATCTTATTATAGTATTATTCTAGTTTCTAGGAGTACCATAATACTTATCTTATATTTGGGTTTTGGACTGTTGGTCAGACTGAATAATTTTGACAGACCCGAACTTGAGAGACATTTCTCATTGTTTTCTGATGTTTTATGGGACAAGTGATGAATGAATTGAGCCAAAATAACCTGCAGATTAATCAATAGCAGTAAAGATGATTATTTGCTGCTCTAATACATACAGAATTCTGCTGCCCACTTGCTCACCCACTCCCACACCTGTGATCACATTATTTCCATCCTTCAGAACCTCCACTGTGCTCCTCATCTCCCACTCCCCAAGAGAATCCACTTTACAATCCTCTTGATCACCTACAAAGCTCTACATAACCTGGCTCCCCATACCTGACTGAACTTCACTGGCACACAGTCCCACCTGCTCCCTCCAGTTAGCTGATGCTAGCCTCCTATCTACCACAGTGCAGACCAAATACTGGACCTGGGGTGACCGGGCTTTTCCCCACCTTCTGGAACTCACTCTCCAAAAGCATCAGAGAATCCTCCTCACTCTCCATATTCAAGAAATCCAGAAAGACACATCTTTTCAACACTGCCTTCAGTTCAGAAGTCTCCGTTTTTCTATATGCTCCTTTCTTCACCATATTCGCCCATCCATCCATTATCTATACACTGCTTAATCTTCATTAGGGTCACGGAGGTCTGGTGTCTATCCCAGCTGATGTAGGGTGAAGGCAGGAGACACCTGGACGGGTCACCAGTCTATCACAAAGCTACACACAGAGACAAACAAGCACACTGACATTCACATCTATGGACAATTTTGAATCACCAATTAACCTCAGCATGTTTGTAGACTGTGGGAGGAAACTGGAGTACCCACTGAGAAGTGCTAACAACCAAGCCACCGTGCAGCCCCTCTACTATTTTCTATTTATTTTATTTTACTTTTTGTGTTCCTATCTACTTTCTAAAGCATCTCTGAGTTTCTTGAAAAGCACTATATAAGTATTATCATTATAATTATTGTTAGTAGTAGTAGGTGTAGGAGTCGTAATATTATTTTAGTTATAAATTTTGACATTATTACGTGCTACCAAATAACTTCTATGGAGAACCTTTGGTGCTTTAAATGTACGTACATGAAGAAGCAACCTCTAAATAAAGAAGTCCTTCAATAAATGATGGCGCTTTGAAGAACCAGAGAACCTACGGAAGAACCATTTCAGAGCCGTTTTTTTCTCTGAGTGTACTGTAACTTGCATAAAAATTCTCCAGAGAAGAGCAAACAGTAGCTGAATTGAATCAGTATTTTGGAAATCCCTCCTCTTAAAATCAAATTTACCTAAAATGCATTCTGATGAAATGTATACAGCCCTTTAATCCCTCCTCGATCACTCTCATGTCTTCTTTTCACTCATCTATTCTCTCTTCTTCTTCAAGTCGTCTATCCTGTACCTAATTGAATTAACTTAATGCAGTTTCTGGAACTTGACATATTTGGTCCCATTCACATCTGTCAAACCTAACAACGTCCATATGTGCCGAACCCGTACCTTATCTTTGATTCGTAAACTGCTGTCATACAATCACTTCACCATGCTCTCCTTGATGTCAGTCGCTCCTGAGCTGACTGCATTGGCACTGGATGGGTTAAAGATAGCAAGGAGCCAGAAAGCTGGTGGACTACATTACATTTGGAGGAATATAAATAGTCCTTTAAGCCGTCAAATCATCTTAGAGTTGTTTCTAGAAACAGACGGGGGAGTTTGTATCCCCAGGAAGAGGGTAAGAAAGGAGACAGAATGAAGGGTAAGATGGATGAGGGAAGGAGGGAAATATGAGTGACAGCTTGTTGACTTTTACAAGACGCTGAGGGCCCGGCCGGCTTAATTGGATTCCCTCATGAAGTCCCCTGTGCGGTGAGTTGGTGGGGTCAGCAAGGGTCCCATCTGACATTTGACCTGCCCGATTCCCCGAGTGCACGTCACCACCACTGACCACTTCTGCACTGCAGCTTGACACATAATTACATCTGAACTTGAGTTCATTTATGCCCTTTGAACTGTTGCTGCTTTTTATGCGTACATTTTGCGGCTTCCAAAACGCTTGCAGACGGCAAACTCATACATCAGCATAATATTAATTGCTTTGCTTGAGTACACTTTTCTCATATTGTTTGGCTGTTTTCGGATAGACACAAATTCAATCTTCTCAGATGATCGAGGCAAAAGTAATACATTTTACCTGGTTGCTCCTTTGGGAAAATGCCACAACAGAACCAGCTCCTTACAGTGTTTCATATCCTGCATGCACACACATCTGTGAGAACTGCAGTTTATTTCCTTGTTGTTCACAGTGCCTTTTGTTTTGGTGAAGCCTTTCTTGGTAAAGATATATCCGACTGTTTCTGTTGAGAGTAATTAGATTTCCCTGGTGAATTCTATACTCCTGAGAAGGCTGGAGAGTCTCAGGACCGAAGCTGCAATCCTAGAAGTCATGAAATTGACTCAGCAAACCATGTGTGAAATATCAACACTTTGTGAAGTGAAATATACGTACCGTGACGTTCATCCACGCTGTGCTCCCCGTGGATTTACCATGACGTCTTTACTGTCCTGAAAATTATATGTCACCAGAGTGTAATAACAGTTTTTTATAGCTTTCCCCCCCAATGGCCCTAATGTATTTCTTAATTACCACTATCATGTTCATTTCTAGATGAAATGCAACACTTAAATCTAATCATGGCAGATCAGCCTCTTCCCTACTGTACTGTAGTGAATGTAGCCATGCTTATCCATTAATTAATTCCATAAAAATCCATTATAATAAAAATGCTATAATTATAAATTACGTCGTCTGAGACATGCTGTTTCCATCAGCCTTCCATTTGAAATATTAGATCAGAGGTTTACCAGAGGGCTTCTTCCTTTTACCATCTGGTTTGCTGCCTACCCATGACTGCTTCCTTTGGTTTTTAGACCTGTACAGATTTGTGTCTTGCTAAAGATATAGACAGATTGCCTTTTTGTGTCCAACTTCTCTGAAACGCTCTCACCGCATGTAGTGAATTATGCCCATAAGTGTGAAATTAGCATTGTATTCTTTTAGAAGTCACCGACTACCTCCACAAGTTCCTTTTTTTTTCTGGTTCACGCTTCACGGTGCAACTTAAGGTTTTATATCTACAAAACATCAAGATTCAGACATCAGTTCAACCACATTGCAGGTGACAGCTGGAATTTGTATCCTGAGTGGACTTTTATTGAACAGTGTAGGTTTCACTTGTTTGGAGGTTCCATTTAAAGGAGACATAAGTGAATGAAGCCATCTATGTTGAACAGGAACAGGAATTTTTTAAACAAAAGAAAAAGTTAGATGATACCACTGATCAGGTACTTATAATGCAGTCTTGAAATTCCACCCCAGGAAGCTTTACCACCATTTACACCTCAAAACATATTAATCTCGAGTTGTTAATGAGTTACTATGGCTGTGATTTCAGTCCAGTTGTCATCTGGGTTAATTCGGTATTGGAGGACATTTGAGCCTCAAAATTTTCGAAGAATAGACCTCTTTTATAATTTTCTGCTGCGTATTCCTCAGTAATAGGTAATAAACTATCAAAGGCTTGATTGGCTCAGATTACACATCAATGGTAAGATTTTTATTCCATGTTTTATTTCTTGTTTACTTTACTTAGCTGACCGTAAAGACAGCTAGCCTGGTTCTGCTTGAAGGTTAAAAAAAATCCACTTTACAGGAACTAGGCAGCTCACTAATTAAGATGTTTTATATTGGGGATTTTTCAACTCTTGTAGCACCCAATAAAGTAATAATTTACAAGAAAAAAATATTTGCATCTAACCTAATCAAAATGTAATCTAAAACTATCAATGTGATAGATTTGGAAATAATGTGATAAAATGTCTGGAATTAAGTCGGTTTGGCATTGAAAGTGACATAATAACCCTTTTGTTGTTCTTTTTTATTTGTTATTACAGAGAGTGAAGAAGAAGTTTTAGGAGACAGTTACCGCCAGTGCTGCTCAGAAGCATACCTGACCAGGGATTCTGGATTTTTTGAAGGTGGTTTCCCAAAGTCCATCACCTGCTCAGTAAGACCATGATGTTGTTGCACATCTCTGAGTCTCCATTCATATGCATTTGGCTGAATTATGCTAAAAGTCTGCATTTTTACCAGTCAGCCATTTTTCTGTTCCAAACTAATACATTTTTAATACACAAAAAATTGAACATATTATTGAAAAATCTATCAAAAGTTTTGCATAATTAGTTCAGTTCTACACCTTTAACTAAATTATCAATAAAGTTATACATCATATTACCATACATTACTGAGTTTTAGTCCACTCTCAGTCTAGTTAATTTTATTACATTTTCTGTACATTTTAACATTTTTGAGTGATACATCCTAACAAAGACTGAAGTGTAACAACGACATATTAAAAACCTGCAGATAGAACCTAGCTAGTTGGTTCCCTGTTTCCATTCCTTATGCTAAGGTAAGCTACAGTCGAGGTCAAAAGTTTATATACACTTATAAAGAACATAATGTCATGGCTCTCTTGAGTTTCCAGTTATTTCTACAACTCTGATAGAAATTTTCTCTGATAGAGTGATTGGAACAGATACTTCTTTGTCACAAAAAACATTCATGAAGTTTGGTTCTTTTATGACTTTATTATGGTTTAACAGAAAAGGTGACCAAATCTGCTGGGTCAAAAATATACATACAGCAACATGAATTAGCAATTTTGGTGACTTAGAAAGTTGTGTCAATGAAATGAGCTTCATAGCATGGCCTCTTAACTTCTTGTGAGTGATTATGAGTGACTACAGCTGGTTACTTCTCTGAAGCCAATAAATAGGGCTCAGTGGATACACATGCCCTCAAACGCTACAACGGGAAAGTCAAAGGAGCTCAGCACGGATCTGAAAAAGTGAATCATTGTTCTTTACAAGTGTATGTAAACTTTTGACCTTGACTGTAAAACATGTCATTGCTAGTAGCTTCAAATTGACCTCACAGACATAAAAGCAGTTTCCATCATGTCATTTAACTCACAAAAACACACAATCCAAAATGTGTCGCTGTTCCTCTAAATTACCATTTCTTACCATGCACAACAACAGTAAATGTGTAGTGAGAAAAATTAAAATCTCATTCCCGGTTTTCCAGTCATTTGGTCTGACCACAACACAGTTTTCTGACTATTTTCAATTTGCTTAAAAAGCTTTTAGCTAATTTGCCTACATGCTCTAATTAAGTTTAGCTGAGGAATTAGAAGGCCAGAGGCTGATGGACTGACTGATGGACTGGATGAAGGATAATGACAACCCTCCTACTTCCCTTTTCCACTGTGTCGCCATATTCTGTTTCCTCCACCCCGTCCCACTCCACCACCACTTCACCATCTAAAATAGTGACCATGGGCTGTTTATCGACTCCCTTCTTCTTCCTGTTTGTGGTACTAAGAGGGTGAAATTAGATCTGCATCGGCGAGGATTTGAGATAAATTGGGCAGCGGATCGGTCCTAACTCGATTTGCTGTTGGTTTCTGAGGGGCGAGAGGAAGATAGTTGTGCGTGATGCAGCAGATAGGAACAACATGAAAAAAAACATTGGGCAAGTGTGTGTCTTTTGGGTGCAGGGTGTGCTGTTTTTATTGATGTCTAGTAATGAGAAAGGCTACCTATTGTGATGAGACAGCACAGCAGTTGTGCATGAGAAAATTTAGAGAGCTTTGAGTTCATTGACCAACTTATTTGGAGAAGAATATTGCTAGCGTCAGGGACCGCCTACCTGAAGTTTACACTCTGCTGGGCCTCATCCCAGGCTGTATGCTCCTCCACTGAAGCTCCCTTGGGTTGGCCCAAATGGCTGCAGCACACAAGAGTAATCGGCTGCTCCCATTACAACTCCCAGGGGAGGAGAGGGGTTTGCTCCTTAGCTTCTTTGTACATTTAGGAGTTTGGGGTGTGGATCGCACTCTTTTCACTGTCCTACTTTGATCTGATTCCAATCCTCGACAGCTGACACCGTAGCTGAACCTGACACTCGGCGCTGCCTCTGTAGAAATCTGGAATGGGACGAGAAGAATGGGGATTGAGAGGCTGAATGCCAGAGTATCTGTTGTTTTGTGTGCCAGACAGACACGATGACCCTCTTGGTTAAACTCAGCACAAGAGGTCACGGCCTGTACTGAAGAGGAGAGAAGCCCTGAGGGTAAACAAAGGTCCCTCGACATTTTTGTCACTTTCCTTTGGTCACTTAGACACAGAAAATATTACTTTGGCATGATGGTGATCTGGGATTGTGTATCTGTATTTGCACAGATATAACCATGAACCAATCAGGGCAGTTTTAAAAAGATGGAGGAGAGGATTTACGTTTCTGTTTATGGACTTGAGAGATATTACTGTACCATGTCATGGACATAGACTCACAAAGTTGTTTTGACATTGTGGTGAATATAAGCAGGTTTAGCCTTCATCTTTTGACAAACAGTTAAATAGATGCTCAGAAAATGCTAGCTAATAGCGACGAGGCTCAGGCATGTTTTATCTTAATTTAATCCTCTGACCTAACATTTTTTTGGCACTTTTTTGCCACAGTCACATCTTCATTCACATTTCACTCGATATAGACCTCTATCTCTATGGAAAGTCATGGCTTGAAGGAGAGAGAACTCAAAAATCTCTTCTGCGCAGTATGACCATAGAGATGATCTGATTGACCACCCCGTGTGGCCCCCCCAAATTTTCGTTGGAAATTTACATTACTGATAGTCCGATTTCCAATGCTCCTGAACGCAACTTGGTTGTCCAACTGCACCTGAATGCACCAACGACGTTAGTTTGATCTTTAGATTGTATTTCGTTTGGATTTGAAGAAGTTTTGAAGACGTTTCCTGATGCCGGAGGAGAAGACGTGCAGCTTTGGACCTTTGCGATAAGAAGACTGTGGCCGTTTCTGAGTATGTAACTGTCCATACTTGCGTTCTCACGTACTCGTGAAACGTCATCATTGAGACGGCATCGGATATAATGTGAGCAGTGAACTTCAGGAGTTGGTGGAGTTTATTTGTGTGTGTTGACCAGACAAGAGAATTAGCATCCAGTGAATATTAGCTTTAATGTGAATTAGCGATGCTGACCAGTCCTGATTAGCAGCTAAATGTAGCATCAAGCTAACAATATTTGTGTTGTTTCCTGTCAGCAGCTATGTTGTGTTCCTGTAATGTGGTTCATTAAGTTCATAAAACTGTGGCTGGTTGACGTTAATGTAACGTTCAGGAAACTGAAATGTGATTTAAACAGTAACATTAATGTTCTAATTGTCAGTAATCAGCTTTACTTTGACACTAAAACAGACTGATAGTTTTAAATGACATCAGTTTCATTAATTTGTTGAAAATCGTCCCATTTGTTGTTGTGATGTTGCTGCTGATTCGTTAAAACCAGACGATCTGTGTTGACACGTTTAGTTCAGAAGTACAAGCAGGAAAATGGAAGTTTAGTTCCGCTACGTCAAAGATTTCAGGAAAAAATAACTAAATGCGTCTTTATGCCTCCAACTTTACATTACAATAATGAAATAATCACAGATAATAAAAATATAAGAGAAAACCTGAGAGAATAAATTCCTGAAAAGTCTATGAAGGAAAAGCAGCTTTTTATCCAGAAAGATCAGAATCAGCTCCAACATCTGCATCTGACAGCATCAAGTCAACCAGAAAGAAAAGAAAAAAGAAAATGACTTCTTTCTGATCACATCTGTTCCACTGCTCACATTCTTCACCTTTTTAGACCACTTTTAAAAGTTCGGCAGACAGGTGCTCTGCTTTGGAGTGTGACGATGTCGTCGGTGATGTGGAGACTGAAGTTTCTGTTTCATCCACAGCGTGCTTTAGGACACCCGGGTCGGACTTGATGTTTGAAATACTGACCGACAGCTCAGATTTAACTTTCTGCAGTTTTGATGGATGTTAAATTTTCAATCAAAGCCGCCAGGAGCTGGGTCTTTAAAATAAACGCTGTGTCATTACAGAGTGAAAGTAGCAGTTCCTTCTTAAAGGGGAACTTCGGTTTTTTTCAACCTGGGGTCTGTTTTCATATGTCATTTCATACATGTGAGTGATGGAGAAATGAATTTTCGACATAGCTCCAGTCATAGCCAGGCAGGCAGCTTCACAGCTCAGCTAGCAGCTCAGCTAGCGAAAAGTATGGGGCAACTTGCCCCCCCACGTCAAAGTCCACCCAAACGTGCTTTTTTTCCCACACTGACCGGCTCGGATAGTCTCAATGAGTGTCCCACAACATACTAGAGATGAGAAGTGAACGAAAACCTCGCGCCAAAACACCAGTTTTGGCGCGAGCTATCGCGCGATTTGCTCCCGACCAAACCAGTCCAGGTGGAAGACAATGTGAAGAGAAGCTCCAGAGGAAGAATATCACACATTTACATTGGAAATAAATGTCCTTTTATAAGACATTGTCATGCAAAAGTTGGATTTCCCTTTAATGATGTTCAAATTTTTGAGTGTTTTGTTGATGTTGGTTCCTAAATGTTTTCTGACACTTGGCCCCAAAGATTAAAACCTTCTACGGCTCACAAGCTGCAACAATTCACACATTATTTACTATCTTTCCAACTAAACTAAGATAAAGTGAAAAACTGCCTGATTCCTGCATCATGAATGTAAATCTGGTTTTTTATGACAGTAAAGTGAATATATTTGGGTTTGACATTTTGTAAACCAAAACAAGAAATGAATTAGTGGAGAAAACAATCAACAGAATAATAAAAGAATATAAAAGAAAATGTGTTTTCCAACATATATGGCTGAATTCCTCCAACATTACAGGATACAGTTTAAATTCAATTTCATTTATATAACGCCAATTACAGGTCACTTGTCTCAAGACGCTTTATTTTTATATTTTTGTCATATTTAAAATATGACAAAGTAAGAAATTTAAAGCTCTTGACTAATCCAATTTATTATTTGGTTTTAGACTAATCAACAAAATAATTTTCTCCACTAAAACTAATAAACATGAGGTCAAATAGAAGGAACAGTTGTAAATCCTGCAGTCCCACGACGACAAGAAAAAAGTTTGTCAACAAAAACTAAATCTGCTGGTGGATTCCATTAAATTGACCTAAAATTTGCCTGTGGCTCACTGTGTTTGCTGTTATGTTTAAGTGAACTAAAAGACACACAGAAGATGTTCAAAGACATTATTCTGACATGGAGTGAACAGCTTTGACAGCTGTATTCCTCCTGAAGGGATGTTTCAGAGTGAATCTGAAGTCTTTAAGGCTGGTCCTCCACAGGTGCTGCTGGTGGGCCACACCAGCTTTAGCTGGAAAGCTCTGCTATTGGCTGACGGAGGCAATCTGAGCCTCTCTGAATTAAAATGAGATAAAAGCCTTTTAAGCAGTGGCTACCCCAAAGAAATCCCTCGTGATTCATAGGGGTGCTCAAAGACATTTGTTCCCCGTATTTCTGGTGTGATGAATTCATTGTCTTGAAGTCATTCTCAAAACAAGGTGTGTTTGTCTCTCTGTGTTTGTGCTTAACTGAGCTTATCAAATGTCACTCGGGACTTTCTGCTTTCCTAGAAACTGTCTTACCAATTCACAAGATCCTCTACACAGTTTTGCAAACATCACAAACAGACAAGCTGCGACACATTCTGCCTCAGGTCTGCACTAAAACTGATGTGGATCGAATGGGAGACCGACTGTCATCACAGACTATGAACATACCTGAACAATACAGTGGAAAGAACCTGAGTGAAGCCATAATCTGTCTTTCTGCAATGGAAAGACTGTTAATGTGAAGGATTGTGCAAACCCCTATAGGTACATGTGAAACACTATTTTCCATAATTTGTAAACTGTGACAGATCAGGAGTTTTTTTTTTCTATTCTGTGTCTCTTGCACAATGGTTTTCTTTATTCACAGGATGCTATTAAACACTCTCTTACCATGATATCAGTATCCTTATGGGTAAAAAAAAACACACAGGGATGAAGTACCAAAACCCACAGGCTGTCTCTTTCTTGGATGTCTTGATAAATGTGGGAAAAGGTCCATGTCATACTAGAGAGCTGTATTATCTTTGGAGTATAATAATCTGCTCCTGTGTCCTTTTCCACATCCACAGTGCAACATTACATCACTCCTTTATTTAGAGGCCGTATCAATGTGACATCATGACCATCACTCTATACCTGCATTCACCACAGAGACGGGTGGCTCAGATTGAAACTCGAACCGTTGTATTATATGAGATGCAGAACATCAGCGCTTGTCCTTGGCTATTCTGAAGACTAATCACATTTCGTGGAGCTGAATATGGGGGCACAGTTTCAGTTTCTTGTATGTTCTATGCTATCTATACAGCCCAGACAGCAGATCAGCCTGCTGGTCACCATGTTTTGGCAAAAATTGTACAACGTTTGTCAGTTTTTATAGATATAAAATAGGGATAACAGCTAATCCCATTTGGTGAGACTCTATTTTTACTGTGGTTGCTATGAACCGGGAGGTGTAGAATTAAGGTTGTTCGGATTTGAAGACGTTCATTTCTTCGTTTCCGCAAGTTCCTCGTTGCCCTCAAAGCTGTACTAACACCAAATTAACCAACAGTCGTCCAGCTCAAACAGCTCGTTGGTTTTCAGAGCAAAACAGTCCTTAAACCCAGAGGTTACACAGTCATAGTGAAATGAGCCATCTTTTTAAGTATTTTAAGTGAGGATAAAGCGGTGTATAGAGAATGGATGGATGAATTTTCTTTAATTTCTCAAGATAAATCTGAGCCAGCTGCTTTAGAATCCTCACCATCACACCACCTACATTCAGCTAAAAACAGAAATGTCTCCTGGAGAGGTTTAGGCAAAGGTGACTGAAATATTTCGGTGTGACAGGTTTTACTGGCAAAGCCTGCCCTTTAACAGAAAAAAAAGTCCTTTGTGGGTAACCTGTGACATCTCAGGTGTGAGTGAGAAATGCAGGTACGTCGCTGCAGCTGTTGGGGTGGTTAAGTTACTGTAGTCAGCCTAGAAGCTCACAGGGCAACATAACAGTTATCACAAGGCTGTGTGTTGTGTTCAGTGCCACAAAGGAGAAACTTGTGTTCATGCAGTGTTACACAACAGTCTCTCATTCCCTTTATTCACCACAAAAGAGCACCAGACTTTTACTCACTTTAAACCAGAGCCATAACTTTCCTCATTCAAAGGCACAGATCTGGAAAATACAAGAAGGTTCTGTAGAGTTATAAAGTCAGACAACTGCAAAACACACAGCAAATCCACAGATATATATCGATCAGTCTGATCTGTATAAAGATGGAGAAGATCTGAAGGCAGACTAAAGACACACTTTGCTTTTATGTTCACATGGAGCCTTGCTGTATATTGCTTTGTTTAATATTTACATGTTCTCAGCGTGTCTCCTTGATATAATGTGATTTTCTAATGGCATCCAATGAAACATAAACAATGATAACACATAAATCATTTCATGTTAAGTGGTTAGAGATTTTCAAGCTGTTCTTCTTTGAAACGTACAGCTGGCTCAGAGTATCAGTGTCAGTCAAGCGGGGGATTTGTACCTCTAGGTGCAGATCAGGCCTGGTTGTCTCGGAGCGATTGTTACCATGCTGTAGATCTTTTTTTCTGTTGTGACATGACAGCTCTGTTGGTTCAGTGACTCACTTGTCAGAATGAGCAAACAAAAGAATCAAAGGGAGGAAACGTAAAATATTCACACGGATGTCAGACGAGGCAAGCCAACTTTCTGCACACTGTTCTCTGCCTTTGGTTTGTTGTTGTGGCGACTAATAGAGAGATTTTCTCTTTCAAAACTCTTCCCTGGATGTGTACTTTCTGGTGGCGCAGTTAAATGTGTAATGTGGCACCTGGTAAACAGAAACAAGACACAAATAGAAACAGCACGAATGTGTGGCTTCACATGAAATGCCATTTAAACCAGCAAAGTTTTAATGGCATTTCCCCTGATTTATGTGACAAACAAATAAATCCTTTTCCCCCCGCCACAAAGCCGCAGGAAGGAATGTCTCCCCAGTTACAAGCTCCTGAAAGACGCTGTGGGGATTGTGTCAGTGTATGTTATTTTGTCACATCCTGCTAAACACATTAAAGCTGCATCGTCACTGAAAATGGAATGACTGCGGACAATTAAAGCCAAACACACATTCCCACTGTTAGGATTTATCACCTGTTTTATGGCCGCAGACAATTTATAATCCCCCAGTGAACAAGATGTTGCTTCCAAGGAATGCCTCAAGTTTTTGATCTGTCAAATAGAGAAAAGCTGGGCTAGGCAGTATTTTTTGTGGCATAATTGGGCCAAAATTCCATACCAACTCCTAAAAGATAAATTAAAGCATGCCAAAGAAGAGACGTTAAGTTGTAACTCCTTTAGAGGAGTCATAACTGCTGTGGTGGCCTTCATTCATCTCTTGATGCACAGTCAATCCTGTTTTCCAAGTTTTTCTTTTAGGTTTTTGACATATATGTCCAGTTGCTTTTCATTGGCACTCTTAGGACTACCATCATCTGAATGAGAGAGGATCTGCACAGACATTATCCTTACTAACCTCTCTGCATATTGTAATTCAAGAGAAGAAGGATGTAGACAGTATCTTTACTTCACACTAGGAGTAGGACTTAGTGGCTGAATAAACAACCCCAAGCAGATGCTATCAGGGCATTAAATAGTTATTTTCATTACATATTACTCTCATTCATATGGGCCCTCCATCTTTTAATAGACCAGAAAATGTGTTAAAATACATTCAGATAATTGATAAAAATAAAGTAAGGTCAATAATGTAGGCAAACAATCCCCAGTGGAGTCCTGGAAATGGAGTTGTGTGATAGATGTAGCAACAGGGTAGCCTAGCCGCGCTAGACCCATGTTCTGAAGACGCAAGGGTCTAGGACCGCTTGACAGGGAGGGAGGCGGGCTAAAAGGTTGTTTTTCAAATCACTCTGCAGCAATTGGGTAGGTATATAACCAATCAGCGCAACAAATAGGCCGACGTAGTTCCTAGAGCGCCGGCGGATTGTGGCTAAGTCCCATTAGCTTCCCAACCAGCGGAGCCAGCTGGTATATTAAGGATTTGCCATATCCTGTCAGCATAAGTCCAAATACGTCTTTCTTCTCAATGAAACACTTCAGTGCCGTCCTTTGTTTATCTTTCAAGTTGAATTTTAGCTTCAAATCTTTAAGGGCTGTGGCCAAAGCCGAGTCGAAAGATAACTGTTTATTGTGCGCTGGTTGTTTCTGTCAGAATCGTCGTGCCTCTGTCGTCACTTAGTTACGCCCGCCTTCTGACTCTACACTTCATGGTGATTCGTCCGGCCAGTTTTAGGAGCATCCAGCCTCGAGCCTTATGGAGGGTAACTAGACCCACCCTGGCAGAGAATTAAATTCGTTGCCATGGGTTGTCTAGCGTGGCTAGGCTAGCAACAGGGTGGATTTTAGCTCAAACCATCAACCTTGTCTAAACTTGACCGAGTAGTTGATGCCTAAACCTACCTGAAAATGCAACTAACCATAGAGATTTGAGTCAAGAAATATTAACATAATAGGTTAAGACTGGAAGTGAAGTTTTCTGGCTTGCAGTCCAATGACTTATGCTATCTGTAGACCTCCAAATGTAGACTTTGTTCCTCTTCGCAAGTCCAGAATCACAGCTTTACCAGCATTAAATGGCCTGTTAAGTTCCTTGTGAACTTTACTAGAAGGTGAAAAAGGTCCCTACTGACCCATATGTGTGGAAATGCTGTGCAATGAAAATGCTTATTAATGCTTTGCTAAGATCCAAAACGAGGAGTAAACGGAAGACTTTCAGTTAAAAGAGTCAGCTTTGAATCCTGTTAGTACGGGAAACGAATGTGGAGTTTTGTTTTTACTATTGTTGTGCATTCATCTGGTCTGAGGAGCTTAGGACAGATAGATTTTCAAATAGCCTTCTCCAGATTTCTCCCTAATGCAGCTTTAACAGGGTTAGAAAGTACTTGACCTTTAATGACTTTTTCATGAGTTTCTAAATAGTCTGAGAACACACTTAGGATGTTTTTTTTGTAATTCATATCACGTGGCAGTTTAAAAAAGGACTATAATTCACTGGAACCTGACAGGAATAGAGTTCAGAAAAAAGAGGGGCGTTTTCTAGAGAAATATAAGCGATGCCAAATGAGGCTGCACTGTCTCTAAAGAGGAGGAGAGAGCAGAGTGGAAAGGACCAGAGGAGGAATGGCATAATAGACTGATGTGGAAGGAGGTGAAAAATGGCTCTATTATAGGCCTAATAGAATTTCCCCTGCTCCCAGAGGAAAACAGAATGGACTCTCCCTCCTTCCCACTTTACCTCTCCGTCCCCTCCCACCCCTCCATTTGCTCGTAGCAGAGATATAATTTCATCACTCTTCACTTAATTGTGTGCGTTGCTGGCAGAGCCGGACTCTGTTCCAGCAAACACAGGCAGGTGGGAGAGGAGGAAGAGGAGCAGAATAATAGAACAGAGTGGGAAACCACATCACTTCATTTTTATAGATGGACAGCTTGTAAAAGCGATGGATTACATGGTCCCCTCTGAGCAGTCAAGTGTAAACATGGCAGAACGCTGAGCGGGATCCCAGAGAAACACTTGGTCATACAGGAGAGATTGCCAGATAGATTTACAGCAGATTTAAATATTTGTGTTGGGTTCAAGTAAATAGAAGACAGAGTTAACCTTCAATGCTAATGAAGACGTATGGTAATCACTGCCTTATTTACAAACCAACGACTTCACCAGATGAGACAAAATGATTTTTAAAAATGAGCTAATAAAGACAAACTTTATTAACTTTGACATGTGAAATGGGCTGAGTGTGTCGAATTAAGAATGAATCTTTTTTTCTCTCTCTCATGACGCTTGTTGCATTGTTGATGTAAAACTATGTTAAAAAAACAGCTTTGGATCATCTCTGTTGACCTTCTGAGCCCCAAAATCCACTGGCAGGTTTGAAAAAAAATGCCGTTCATCAGAGACAAAAACGGTAAAAATTGAAGAATTGTACAATTTTCAACTTTCCAACAGTCCTTGAACTAATCATTTGAAGTACAGTACAGGAAGATTGACCAAATTTTAGCTTAAAATTATGACATTTCCATAAAATTATTTTATCCTACACATTTAATTGAGGAATTTGCCAAAAAAAATGAATGCTATGCTTCAGGTTCTTTAAAAACAAGCTAAAACACAAATTCTAACTTTTCAGATGAACTGCCGGCAGTGTTTACACAGAGCAGAGAGGAGACAACAAAAGAGACTGAAGGTAAAGTTAAACATTCTTATTAAATAAATACAGCATGGCTCAGAAATGTTATGCAGAGGAGCAAATGTTGTAAGATACATTCTGCAGGGTGAAATATCTTTTTTTTTCAAACTTTTTTTTTTATTAAACTTTTGCACAAGAATTGTACAGACTTAGACAATTACAATAAGAGAACTATATAACTCACTGAACAATTCCGTATGAGGAAAAAAAAGAAAAACCGACGACAAACAAACTAGACCTATAAAACAAAATAACACAGAAAGCCTCCAGCCAAACCAGAAAAGGATGTCAATAACTGCACCACAAGACAATGCATGTTCAGCAGCGCCCAAAATGCACCCCCCCACTCACCATTTTTTTTAGATACTTGCAGATCCGTAACTTTGTTCGCACTTCCTGTATTTCCTAACTTACCTGAGGACTCTGATCTTGATGTTTTGCTTTCGCCCGCTCCCAGGCTGAAAGGCTCTATTTCCATCCTTTACAATAGGTTGTCCTCTATGTATGTGCAATCTCCGACTACGCTGAGGTCTCTTTGGGAGGAGGATATGGGGGGGCTTTATCTGATGAGCACTGGTCACAGATCCTGCAGCGGATTCACACCTTCTCAATTTGTTCTAGGCACTCTCTAATTCAGTTGGATTAGGTTCATTTTGTCGTTGTATACTATACGATAGTTTTACTTATTTAAAGCGACAATTCGAAAAGAGTTGTTTTTACCTTGCTGACATGTTTCGACAGCTTCTGCTGTCTTCCTCAGAGCGTCATTTGACGTTTGGTGACGTGTCCTTTTTACCACGTGGTCGGTTTGACAAATCCGTCAGAATCTGTCAAACCGACCACGCCTCCCGCCGTCCGGTGGTCTCCGGAGGATGGTGTCCCAGGTATGTGAAAGGCTCAGATGACGCTCTGAGGAAGACAGCAGAAGCTGTCGAAACATGTCAGCAAGGTAAAAACAACTCTTTTCGAATTGTCGCTTTAAATAAGTAAAACTATCGTACTCTCTAATTCAGTGCAAGCTTGTTCAGTTTACTACACCAAAGTGCACCTGTCAAAAATGTATAGTTCAGTTTCCCCTGCCTGTGACAGATGCTGCCAGTCCCCTGGGGACCTTATGCATATGTTATGGTTGTGCTCTCGTTTGCAGGGTTTCTGGACTGAGGTGTTTGCTGTTAAAATCCACTGAAACTGTCTAGAGTTCAGAGGGTTAAGGTGTGAATGTTGGAGGTGAAAGCAGCCTGAATTCATTTGATATGTTTAGGAGTTCTGCTTTTCAAACCCCTCCTTATATCGTTTACAAAACAGGGCACAAATTGAAACTGATCCTCCAATTCACGCTCATTTGTAAGTAAGAAAGACAAAAGCTCCACCTCTGCTCCACCTCTATTACCTTGTCATACGCTGACTTCTGACCTCAGAGGAGATCCGTCACCTCCGTCCTACTGTCCACCCAGAAACACTGGTCTGCGACTTTCAAAGGCGGCACCTTGTGTTTGATCTCCTGTTTCAGTCCAGCGTGACCAAAGAGACCACGTGTGCCCTCGTCTGGAATGATGGGCAGACTTGTTACAGTCAGTCGTTTATCATCATGAACGTCTGCTCAGCTGCTCGATGGATGTTTGTTGCTTGGTCATAAAAATGAAGATGCTCCTGACCTTTGACCTTTAAGCTCAGTGATTGCATTTTTAAAGAACGCTGCACTAACTTGCTTGGTATGAGGCACAAAAGGCATGAAGGCTTCATAAAATGGGTCAATCACTTGAAATTGGTCGTGAAGAAATTTCACAGCCATAAACAGACTGATTCTGAGCAAAATATAACATGGAGCATAGTTGTTGAGCAGCATGCTGTGTTTTCATACTGCAGAGAATGTTTTATAGTGATATTATTCATTGTAGGTAAAGCAAAATATTCACTATGGATTTTTTTCCCCCCATAATTTTGATGGTTTGATACAGATTTTAAAACCTGCTGCACTACTCATGTCGACCTCCGATACAAATAACTTTACATTAGTCATTAAATCTGCAAATGTTCTGATTATAGCTTTGATATATACATATATATACATTTTACATATAGGTTTAGGATCAAGCCAGCTTTTAATTCTTGTGGATCTATAGAAAAAACAGAAAATAGTGTTTAACTGTGAGCTTTAGACATGCTGGTAGGCAGGTTTTGTTCCTATCAAGTGAGCTTTGCATTCACTCTCATGTTGTTCTGCAGGTCAAACTGACCCATTTCAAAGATTGAAAATGCTGAAGAAAAAAAATTCACAGTGAAACTTCTCATATCCACATTTTTGGGAAATCTTAGAACATTTTTTGTGGAAACAAAGAACTGTTAAAAATGTTTCTTTAAGAACATTCACAAATAAAGCTGATTGATTGACTGAATTTTATATGAATGTTCTTAAAGAAAATATTAGACGTTTTACTGATATTTATGTAATCGTTAAGATATTTTTAGGATTTTTTTGGAAGGTTTTTATTCATGTTTTTGAAAATATTACAAGAATTTTCTTGCCAAATGTTGGAGATTTTTTTTAAATAAAACTTTCAAGGGAAACTTTGAAAGAATTACTGGAATTTTCTTCCTGAAGGTTTTGCAAATTTTCAGAATTTGGGGGATTTTTTTGCTGAATTTTTGGATTTTTTTTCAGACGAGTAAACAATATTTTTTGGTGCCTGTAAATGAGGACAGCAGGAGGGTTAAGCTGACTAGCTTAAGCCAAGCTAACTAGCAAGAAAGCAATTTTACGGCTGGATCAGTAACTTTTATCACCAAGCACACCAAGTTAAGTCATTGAATCTTTTTTTTTCCTGCTGAAATATCAGAGTTCTTCAGGGATTACTTGTTCAGCTGTTGACCTGTGGACAGGTCTTTTCAAACCAAAAGTTTCACAACTTCCTATTCAGCCTGTCCTCAAACAAAAAACGACCACATAGGTCGTCTGTACACGCCCGTATTACGACCAAGTGTTATGTTTTGACGTTAAGCGACCTCTAGCGGGTGAGTAACTATCGACACTCCGTTGTCGCAGGTGAAACGTCACCATGAACAAACTTTTATCTAACACTATCCCTATCCCTATCCCTATCCCTAACCCTAACCCTAACCCTCACCCTAAACCCGTGTTGCGAAAGTGAAGAAAAAGCCATTTCGCGAGGGAAAAGCCGTTTCGGGAATTAAATCCCGTAATGCGTTCCTTTTCCCCGTAGGGGTGCTAACGTAAATACGCTCTCATGTGTCGTATTCCGGTGCACGTTACATACGACCGATGTGGTCGTATGAATTTGAGGATTTCTTGTCCTATTTCTGGACAGCCCTGAGGGAGATCTGTTACCTCGTACTCACTTCATCCCTGAAGTGATTTATAGAATAAATAAGCATGTTGTTCTTAGACCATGCTGGGGCTCAGCCATAAAACTGACCATAACATGTTGTAAATTAGTCAAGTTAAATGCACAAAATCAACACCTTCGTATGTTCCCACACCTACATTTGAATTAATTACTGCTTTCTTCTGCTGTTCTTTCCTTATTTAGAACTGTTTATATAGACACTTGGATCTATTTTTCATACATCTTTGCCACAATCCTGATATTTAAGTTGTATTTATTGAATGGCAGCTGAATGTTTAGACTTTAAATGCTGCAAATTTTCAGCAGCCATCAGATCCATCATTTCAATGTAAAGCACATAAGTTTTCATCTCGATGTTAAAACATTTATACACAGATTATAAGTGCTGTTGCTCTACGGAGTTGACTGGAGCCTCGAAGCTTTTCTTCACTCTTTTCAACACACAGCCAAAACTCAACCGGTCACCTAAACTCAGTGTGGCTGATCCTTTTCACCACCACATGTCACTTCAGCACACATGGTTCCCTTCACACATCCAGCATTCCTGGCTAACGACTCACTGGAGGTTAGCAGCAGTTACCCGGGCAATGTGTTTTCCATTTGAACCACGGTTTCACTTAGAAACTGATACCGGGTACTGGCACTGTCTCACAACCTGCTGATGCCATTTCTGATCTGAATAAGCAGAAGCAGACGCCGGTTAAAGGCGGTTACATCAAGTTTAATTGGATTGAAGATGTAGAGGAGAAGGTCTTGGGTGGTTTGTATTTTGTGCATGTAATATTTGACATTTTTAATGTCATTTTTTACTAATACACATAGAAACAAGTAGAGTTTTAAATATACATTCAATTCCATTTTAGTGTGTAGTATATTACTCCATGCCTAATATACTTTTTTTTTTAAAAATACGCAAATAAGCATAGTGTATACAGCATTTATATAATGTACTTAGAAAATATAAATTCTGCTGCAGAAAGGTATTACAATTTGAAATATTAGACTAATGCTAATGCAGCTATTCACACAAGTAAACATTACGTATATTGTGCAAACGACTCTCAAGTGTCCCTTTAATGCAATGTTTTGTTATGTTCTTTAAAATCTGTAGACACTGATTTGAGTTTTTCTAGCACATATGTAAATTCTAACAAAAACAAAACTATTTTGACTGTAAGCTAATCCATCTGAATATTTTCACACTTGTAACACGACCACTGAGTTAAGTCCACAGTGACATAAAACTGAAAGCAGTGGGAGCCAGCATGCAGGCGCATGCTATTTCACGCATCATTATTGGCCTGTATCACTCACCAAAATAAGTTTCATTGTGTTGACAGCCTGATGGTATCTGTTGTGATAGTACTGTGTTACTGTTTCTACACTGACCACACGCAATGCGCCATAATTCATCCCGTCAGTTTGATGAAACTGAAGAGGAACTGGTCCATCCTGCCCCACTTTTGCTCCCTTTTCAGTCCCCCTCTTTCCCCTTTTCTCAACTCACTGTGCTGAAACTGTTGAAGCCTCCAGTAATCAGTCTGTCTCATTTGGCTACAGTTACATGTCAGAAGGACTTCAGAGACTCTTGAGGGAAAATTCCCAGACTTTCTCAATCCTGAGGCAAAATACAGGAAAAAAAATTCCAACCATGCTGTGACTGAGCATATGGAGCTCTAAATATTGACAGTGAAATGAGTCAATAAATTGTAAATGATTTAAGAAATTGATCCAAATTGAACAGAATATTATGAAATGTGATTGTATCATTCCAATTGTCTTGATAATAGTCTTACTGGAATCTGTTGTGCTGTGTTGTACTCACAAAGTTTACATTCCATAAATTGTTTCTTTGTGTCATATGAAAGTAAATTTGAATCTGCCAACTACACACTACTGCTGCAAATAAACACAACATCCAGATAAGTAAGTAGCCTGGTTCTACTTGAGATTAGGAATCTTTGGGCTAGCTGGAAATTCCATGTATAATTTTGTCGACCTCTTAATAATAACGTAAATTAGTCATGTAATTTGTTCAGGTATATAATATTGCAGGGTCCTAATCTTTATATTTACAGCGGTGGAAATTTTTTTTCAGACACCCCATGCGTTTGTAAAATATTGCATTAAGTCTTCTTAGGTCTTCAAGTGCAGTTTCTTTGAGTACAGTCACACCCAAATACTAAACAAATTCTTAAAAGCCATTAAAACTTAAAATAGACTGGTTCCATAAAAATATATAAGATAATTTTGAGTATTGGGTCATTTTGGTACCAGTGATCCATGAATGAAGGTCGTGGTATTGATTAAAAGACACAGTTTTTGTTGTCATGCATCATGTCTATATAAAACCAGCACAAGTGGAAGTTCTTTTGAGACAAAAATGGCTTAAAAAAAAGGAACCTAATGCAGGAAATGCATCTGAAGATACAGATTCTCAGCCAGGAAGGGTACAGCTGCTGCCAGATAGCCAGGAAGTGCAGATACAGACCTTCAGCAGTTGGATACACTCTGCAGAAACACAGACGAACCAACAACTTGGAAGACAAACCAAGATCTGGGCATCCAAGGGTTTCTTCAGCAAGAAATGATCGCGCCCTGATCTGTATGTGCAGGAATGACATCAGAGGAGGTTCAGCAGCAGTGGTCAAACCAAACTGATGTCCAGTGTTCCACCCACACTGTACGTGGCCGACTTTTAGATCATGGCTGAAGGTCCTACAAGGGTGTCCAGAAGCCCCTGATCAATGAGAGATGGAGGACAGCCCAGCGTTGTTGGGCCCAAGCACACAAGAACTGGACAGCCTGGAACTGGAAGAAGATTCTGTGTTCAGATGAGTCTAGTTTCCAGCTTTAGATTCTTCCTGCTAATGTGAGGGTACACAGAAGACCAGGTGAAGCATTATATCCAGCATGTACAGAACCTACTGTCAAGCATGGTGGAGGCAGTATCATGGTTCAGGGATGCATGAGTGCTGCTGGTGTTGGTCATCTCATTGTCAGTGATGCACATTGAACTCTGCCAAGTATTGTGCCATTCTCTAAACCTACATGCTCCATTCTGCACATGCACTGTTCCATCAAGGTCAAAACTGGATGTTTCAACAAGATAATGCCCCTTAAACACAGCCAGGACCAGGAGAACTTGGCTGCAGGTGCTCAGTATCCAGGTGTTAGAGTGGCCGGTTCAATCCCCGGATGTGAAACCCACTGAAAAGCTGTGGTGGATTATCAGAAGGTCTGTTTCAAAGCGTAAACCAAGACTTTAGAATAATTAAAAGCAGTAATTCAAGAAGAATGGGACAAGATTATCCCTCAACTGTTTGACAGGCTCGTGGGGATTAGAGCTCTACTTTGTGCTAATGGCAGGAATACTAAATATTATTTTGATAATGTGATGCTTTATTTATTTTTTGTTCAGTTTTGAACACATTCTCTCTTATTTGTTGACTTTGATACCGACAATGTTGAGAACTGACATATTGAAACTGTCAAGAACTTAGTTTTGTTATCTTTTCCTCTAAACAATAAACAAAAACAAAAATATCACACAAATATTTTATGACAATATTAGAGATTGTGTAAAATGTTGAAGGGGATGTCCGAAAACATTTTCTACCACTGTAATTTAGTCAGGTAAATTTGTAGTTTATTTAACATTGTAAAGTCTTTGGCGCTAAGTGTTCGGTGTCTCTCTTCTGTTCTTCTTGCCTCCCTCCTCCTCTCCCCTCTCTGTTCTGTAGGTTTGTCCTCCCTCTGGCTGGTTGGTTCCTCACCTGTGCTGCATTCAGCTGTCAAGCTCACCTGATCCTGATCCACTGATCACCCTCCATACTATACAGGCTGCAGCCCTCCAGTCACCGTTCGCCAGACTGTCAGAAAACCATGCTCGGTAGTGTATTGGCTGATTCTCCCTCGAGTTGCTTGTTTGAGTTTTTGTTCTTGCCTCCAACTGCTCCTTTTGTGGCCAGGATCACCTGTGCTCAGTGGTTCTCTGTTCTACTCTTCTGGAAAAATGATTTCAGGGCTCAAATGCTTTTTACTATATGCTCAGTTACATGTTTCTACTTTCTAGTATTTATTGAGCACCCTGTGTTTCTGTCCTCATATGTATGTTTGTTTGTGTGTTGTTGGATCAATAGAGAGGATACCTGGATTTAAGAGCTTTATTATTCATTTTACTGCTTGTCTGCTGTAGGAATTTAGCAAATTCACATTAAGTATAGAACAGTATATGTATTAGTATACAAGGAACATTCAGTGTTTCTCACATCTGTACACTTCCGTCCTGGTTCGCTGTCATTCGTGTTACTGTGAGCTACGTTACCAGGGCTTCTCCTTAAAACACACCCTCCAAACACATTCTTTTACCTCCCACCCCTGACCTAGTTTGCACTTTGTCTCTCAAGTGCAATATCACCATGTGTTCACCTTCAATTGGGTTCACTGTACAAGCAATTCAATGTCTGTTACTCTCTAAAGAAATACTGTCCAAAGAAAAAAAGCCTCCATGTTCAGCTGACAGGAGGACAGATTCTAAAGATGTTTATGGCCCCATGGTGCAATGAACTGAGGGCTTTCAGGGAAGGTCTTTCTACAGTGATGGAGATTATTGAACACAACCATTGAAACCAAAATAATTATCTGGGGCATCATAGAACTCAAGTAAGCATGAGGCTCTACAGTGTGTCGAGTTTCCTGTAACACAAAGTAGCACAACATGATTTTGTGTGAATATTCAGATCATCAGGTCCAAGGCACAGAGCTTTAACTCACAGGTAAGCAACTGAAAATAATGCTGGTGCAATTTTTTCTGGTAAGGCAACCTGCAATATGTTCCCGTAGGAAGTCTGTTGAAGTATGAAGTAAGTTATGGACACATATGTGTGATGTACGTAGTATGTATACTAACTGATATGACTATTTACTGCTAAAAGTAATGTTCAAATGTACAAATTTAACAGGGTGGTTTAGTCTGACATTTTGGGAAATATGCTTATTTTAAGATGAGATAATCAGGAATATTCTCCTATTATTCCAGCTATAGAGGTACAGCCAGCAGCCACTTAGTTTAACTTAGTATATAATAAGGAAAAAGCAGCCGATCTGGTAAAAAATAAAAAATAAAAAAATCTGTAGGCAACGGCAGAAATATGGCCCTTTTAAACATAATGCAGTTTGTGCTCGTCACTATGTTCAGCAAAATAGGTGGAGTTTTCACAATTTCTTCCAAGACCACGAAATCAATAAATAATTCTGAATGGAAATTAAACCTCCTTATCTCATTAAAAAACTTTAATAGGTCTGTAAAGCTGTTGAAAAGGAACAAATAAACCGAGGCCCTGTGTTACACATATTGCCAAACTGCAACAAGCTGACTATTAAAACCAATGACTGTATATAAAGAGGTTAAAATGCAGCTGATATGCCTACTTGGAAAGAAACCTGTTTCCTGAGGTCTCATTGCAAATACAAAGTTGTGTGGTAGAATTCAGGGAATTTGGAAACATCAGCTTTTCCTACATTTTGCCTTCCATGCGTGGCTGGATGCCTTGTTTCCTTGTTTCTTCGTGTGACAAATATTTGCAGTCAAAAGTTAACCTAATCTGAACTTTTAGCTGCTCATTGCAGCTGAATGCAGCAACAAACCGTTGTTGCATCGTACAAGCCAATTAAAAATATGGGCTTCAGAGTGCAGTGGTGCCATTGTGTCACATTCTATCTGAGAGGGCCTCTAGTCTGGTACATAAGGGGCTAGCTGTTTCTAGACTTAGCTGCAGTAACATCACTCTTTGAATCCAATTCTCAGCTAGAAAACATATAAAAGTATTTCCCAAAATGTCAAACTTTGTTGACCTGAAATATAAGCACTGAAATCACAATGTAATGTTATATTCCTGACTGAAATAGATGGCTTTCCTAAACAGAAAACTGGAGCCTTTCCATACCCGATGAATCTTCGACATTTAAATTTTCATTCATCATCCTGATGGTGAACAATCTGCGACCCTCTTCCCTTCGCCCTTCTTTCCTCGACAGTACTGATCATGTACCAAAGGCCTGTTCACATAGATACTGTCCAGTGACGCCTTCTAGGCATTGACTAAAACAAAAGAAAAAAGACTATTTATTTACAAGTTAAAAATAAAGCAAGAAATAAAAAAGATATTCTTACAAATCGGCTAAAAACAAAAAAAAGTACAACATCAGCAGACACCTGAAATAGTTCCCAGGCACTTGTGATGCAAAAAGACACATAATTACAATCTAAAACAAAAACAGAACTACAATACCATTTACAGTTGTTATTTGGGAATTAAAATACAAACAACCCTTATAGAGCAGTAAGAATACCTTCATTTAAAGTAACACTACAGCATGACGCTCAATACGCTAGTGGTTAGTGGCAATCTGTACTATAGAGCAACAGCTGACGTTGGTGATATAGATGAAGTTTAACATTGTAAACTGCTTTCTCCTTCAAATATGTTCCCATTTACAGTGAAGAAAACAGAACGAGTAGGTCCTGTGGGTCCTTAGCTGTCAGCACAATCGCATCAACACATTTACACTGTTGAATATGCTTTGAGACACCAGGTAGCAACACAATGTAAGAAGCACAGGCTGCCATGAGGAGAGGAATACATGCTTAGACTTAAACAAGCCGATTAATGCAAATGCAGATTACTGGGTTTCACCTTTACATTGAAGTAATCCAAAACTCTTCCGGTTCCCTTGTTTGAATTCATCCCACATCCTTTCGCCTTATGTCTCTACTGACTGGCCTTTTTATTCAGAGGTCATTGTTCCAAACAAAGAAGAAACACAACACCACTCCCCCCCCCCCCCCCCCCGCCTCTCTCTCTGGACCAGTTTCTCTCTCTTATTCATCTGTTTGAAAGATTGTCAGCCGCAAGAATCACTGCTTTGGATAAACACAGTGGCTTTTGAGCAACTACAGATTGTTCGGTTAGTCATAGATGGTGCAATAATAAGTGTAATATTCGTGTTGTAACACAATCATTCAAGATACCCTGAGAAACTAAGCAAAAGAAGATTAAAAACCCTGGATTTTTGTTTAGCATCCTGATTGTTTACTAAAGTTTGCATGTTTCTTACTTGAAAGTGTGTGCGCTGGCTGACAATGAGTTGCCAGTTTCTGCATGCTGTTTACCGTCTAGGTAGCATTTCACCATCTGCAGCACACACTGCAAATCATACAGTTTTAGACATAAGTAGACAC
This sequence comes from Acanthochromis polyacanthus, assembly GCF_021347895.1. Lineage (NCBI taxonomy): Eukaryota > Metazoa > Chordata > Actinopteri > Pomacentridae > Acanthochromis > Acanthochromis polyacanthus. The sequence goes on along the minus strand of NC_067131.1, from coordinate 12,596,836 downwards.
AGAGTAACGCTATATTGGCTAGTAATATCGACAATGAACAGTATATGGTCCCCTCATGAGAGTGCTCTGTATTGTACATGGCAGGATGTGAAGTTTTCTGTGTCCTCTACAATGAATAAGAATGTAAATGCATACACGTGTGTGTGTGTCTGTTTGAATAGTACAGTACATGCATGCACGGCTACATACTGTATAGTGTGTTTGTATATGTGTGTCTGTATTAGGTGTGTGCACTTGTCTCCCTATGTACATATAGTATACATGGTTGTCACTGGGTAACTTAAGTTCCACCTCCTTCCCTTTTCTGGGTCAGTATGAAGTGAGTCTGTGTGCGAGCTTCTGTGTTATGCAGATAGACCCGAGCACATAGACTGGAGTCATGTTGTCCCACAGACCATCTAGTTGGCAAAGTCCAGCCAACAGTTCTTATAGCACTTGTTGGAGAAAGGAAGCAGAAATCACTTAAGACGAAGCAGAAGTCCAGACAACGTCAACGTGCGCTGCTGCTCCACGTCTTAAATCTAATACAAATGTTTCAATAGCTGGACGTGGCCTTTGTTACATTTGAAATGCGTCCAACCATCCTTCTTCAGGCTGTCATAGTCTGACGTATGCAGGTGTCATCCAGCAGCAGTGAGAGACAGAAGCCGTTTGTCATCTCGAATTCAAAAAGTCTAACGTGGCATGCGAATAATCTCAGGTATGGCCTGAAAACATTCCTCTTTGGTAGCGTAGTTTTGAACACATTTAGAAGTACAACACGGGCTTGAGAAGGCAATAAGTAAGGGCCACGCCGGCATATGCATGTCTAAGATTGTAGATATCGATGATAAAGATGCAGAGGATGAAGGTGGAGGAATGAAAGAGAGAGCCAGGTATCCACGACCACTTCAAACTGCTGCTCTGAGGTTAATTAGATCAGAAGGTGGTCAGCTGAATGTCAAATAGTGTGGAAAGGCAGGTAGGTATCCCAGCTCCAAATGGAATGATTATCGTCATGTTTGCTTCTTTGTGTGGATTTTAAATGTCAGAATGAACGTTTGCAAGGCTATCCTGATGGTTAAGTGAAGGGTTTAGGTTTACCTTGCATTGGTTTGATTGTGTATATTGATATTTTTTCAGTGTTTTTCTGATTTCCTGTCTTCTCCCTTGATTTAAATGTGATTCGTTGGATTTTGTTGCTGTGACTCGTGGCTTCATGAGGCTTCAAGTGAGTCTAGAATATTCTAAGGTTTAAGTTTCAGGTGGTAAAATTTGGCTCACAGTTAAAATCACACCACAGAGGTGGCGGTCGGCTTCACGGCAGTCGGACTGAGCGCCAGACTCTGTGCGATGTCTTCACGGTTGATCTTACGAAGTGCCGTGCACAGTGTGTCGATGCTGGCGCAGTCCTTGCTTGCCCAGTCGGACAGCAGAGCACGAACGGGATGCTCCTCCTGCCGGAAGGTGGCGATCCGCTCCTCTTCGTATCCGAGTAAACCAGCCAGGTTGCACCAGTCGCTGTCGTGCATGTTGCAGTTTTCTCCCTCGTTGCCCCTGAACAGCAGCTTCTCCACTTTCTCTCTGGTGTGGAGAGGAAGCAGCAAGCAGGGCTCTTCGTCCATGGTGACAACTGCAGATGAAACAAAAAAAATCAAACAAATTCGTGTCATTCCATTTATAGTATATTTGGCTTGATGTGATGTTGAACACAACAAATTTTAACTCCAGTAGCAACTGACTATTTACAAACACACCGGTGAAAAGTTCTTCTTTATCATCTTCTTCTGAAGTGACATGCATTGATGATAAAGTTAGATTTATTTTTAGATTTTTTTTTTTGAGATTATTAATATATTTTTTTATTTTACTGTCCACTATCAATTTAACCCATGGCTCTTACAAACAACAGCCCCATCTAGTATCTATTTAGTAACGCATAATTTAAATCTAACTCTGTTGACAGAAGAACAAACTTTGATCCTACCACTATACTAAAAAATCCACAGGTCAGTTACTTCGTCACTTGTAAAAATACTGGAAAATGGATTAAGTGCTCAATTAAAATCCAAATGTCATTTTATGCAGATGATACAGTTTTGTATTTGGTACTTTCCTTGAGGTCTTTGGTAATATCAAACTTACAGCCCAATGTACAGGTCTTATAATGATTTAAAACTGATATTAAAAGTAAAAAGCATACATTTATATGACATAAAGGTGCTATGATTCAAGGTTTTCACCTTGGATGTCTCAAAAACTGATAAATGTCTTGTTTTATCTGTTGTAGTGCTCTGAGGTTCATTACTGAAGCTTGTTTTAGGAATGTGCAACAGTGTAGGTTCGCCCTTTCTGTCAGTGAAGAGGGATTTTACTCTTTAGTATTTATTAATAAAGTCTGTACGAAAGCAACGATACATCTCAGATTGCTTCTGCAGTTAACACAAATTTATGGCTCCACTAGATCTCAGGAGTGTTTCATTCTTAATGAAGTCCTTTAAAGGTTCAGCTATTCTTAGATTAATAAACTGCAACAGGATCTGAAAATGGATTAAAAGGCTTCTGATTTTAAAGTTTCAACTGAATCCTCACCTGATTCAAACTACACATATTATGGACCCATTCCAATGAAGGGCAGCTCCTGAGGTTAACATGATTTCTATTTTTTTCCTGTTTAAATGTACACACGTGGACAAAATTGTTGGTACCCCTCAGTTAAAGAAGGAAAAACCCACAATTCTCACTGAAATCACTTGAAACTCACAAAAGTAACAATAAATAAAAATTTATTGAAAATTAAATAATCAAAAACAGCCATTACTTTTGAATTGTTGATTAACATAATTATTTAAAAAAACAAACTAATGAAACAGGCCTGGACAAAAATGATGGTACCTCTATAAAAGATTGAAAACTATTTGACCAGAGTGACATGATTAACTCAGGTGTGTCATTTAATTGACATCACAGGTGTTTCCAAACTCATAATCAGTCAGTCTGCCTATTTAAAGGGAGACAAGTAGTCACCCTGCTGTTTGGTGAAAAGGTGTGTACCACACTGAACATGGACAACAGAAAGCGAAGGAGAGAATTGTCCCAGGACATCCGAAAAAAAATTATAGACAAACATCTTAAAGGTAAAGGCTATAAGACCATCTCTAAACAGCTTGAAGTTCCTGTGACAACAGTGGCTCATATTATTCAGAAGTTCAAGACCCACGGGACAGTAGCCAACCTCCCTGGACGTGGCCGCAAGAGGAAAATTGATGACAAATTGAAGAGACGGATCGTTGGAATTGTATCCAAAGAGCCCAGAGCAACCTCCAAAGAAATTAAAGATGAACTCCAAGGCCAAGGTACATCAGTGTCAGATCGCACCATTTGTCGTTGTTTGAGCCAAAGTGGACTTCATGGGAGACGACCAAGGAGGACACCACTGCTGAAAAAAACTCATAAAAAAAGCGAGACTGGAATTTGCAAAAATGCATGTTGACAAGCCACAAAGCTTCTGGGAGAATGTCCTTTGGACAGAGGAGACCAAACTGGAGCTTTTTGGTAAGGCACATCAACTCTATGTTCATAGACTCAAAAACCAAGCACACGAAGAAAAGAACACTGTCCCTACGGTGAAACATGGAGGAGGCTCAGTAATGTTTTGGGGCTGCTTTGCTGCATCTGGCACAGGGTGTCTTGAAAGTGTGCAAGGTACGATGAAATCTGAAGACTATCAAGGCATTCTGGAGAGAAATGTGCTGCCTAGTGTCAGAAAGCTTGGTCTCAGTCGCAGGTCATGGGTCTTCCAACAGGACAACGATCCAAAACACACAGCCAAAAACACCCAAGAATGGCTGAGAGAAAAGCGTTGGACTATTCTAAAGTGGCCTTCTATGAGCCCAGATCTGAATCCCATTGAACATATGTGGAAGGAGCTGAAACATGCCATTTGGAGAAGACACCCATCAAACCTGAGACAACTGGAGCTGTTTGATCATGAGGACTGGGCCAAAATACCTGTTGACAGCTGCAGAACGCTCATTGACAAATACAGAAATCGTTTAATTGCAGTGATTGCCTCAAAAGGTTGTGCAACAAAATATTAAGTTATGGGTACCATCATTTTTGTCCAGCCCTATTTCATTAGTTTGTTTTTTTAAATAATTATGTTAATCAACAATTCAAAAGTGATGGCTGATTTTGATTATTTAATTTTCAATAAATTTTTATTTATTGTTACTTTTGTGAGTTTCAAGTGATTTCAGTGAGAATTGTGGGTTTTTCCTTCTTTAACTGAGGGGTACCAACAATTTTGTCCACGTGTGTATGTATTGCTGCTTCTGTCTCGGTTCTGATCCATTTATGACTTTATTCTTACATATATTGTTGTGGTTTAGGAATTAAAAGTCAGCTTGGATTGATTTAAGTATGTTGGGTTTAGATGTATAAACTACGGGCAAAAAAACTACAATTTTATCCTCATGTCTTGTGCACGGTTATTGCATTTGTTGTTAAATGGATGATTTCGATAAACAGAACTAATTTCTCCATCAGAAGTCATACATGCAATTACACTAAACCTTATCCAAATTTACACTCAACAAAAATATAAATGCAACACTTTTGTTTTTGCTCCCATTTTTTTATGAGATGAACTCAAAGATCTAAAACTTTTTCCACATTCACAATGTTACCATTTCTCTCAAATATTGCTCACAAATCGGTCTAAATCTGTGATAGTGAGCACTTCTCCTTTGCTGAGATAATCCATCCCACCTCACAGGTGTGGCATATCAAGATGCTGATTAGACACCATGATTAGTGCTCAGGTGTGCCTTTGACTGCCCACAATAAAAGGCCACTCTGAAAGGTGCAGTTTTGTTTTATTTGGTGGGTGTCCACTCCTCTTCAGTGGCTGTGGGAAGTTGCTGGATATTGGCGGGAACTGGTACACGCTGTCATATACGCCGATCCAGAGCATCCCAAACATGCTCAATGGGTGACATGTCCGGTGAGTATGCTGGCCATCCTTGCAACATGGGGCCATGCATTATCCTGCTGCAACATGAGGTGATGTTCTTGGATGTATGGCACAACAATGGGCCTCAGGATCTCGTCACGGTATCTCTGTGCATTCAAAATGCCGTCAATAAAATGCACCTGTGTTCTTCGTCCATAACAGACGCCTGCCCATACCATAACCCCACCGCCACCATGGGCCACTCCATCCACAGCATCAGAAAACCGCTCACCCACATGTCGCCACACATGCTGTCTGCCATCTGCCCTGAACAGTGTAAACCGGGATTCATCCGTGAAGAGAACACCTCTCCAACGTTCCAGACGCCATCAAATGTGAGCATTTGCCCACTCAAGTCGGTTACGACGACGAACTGGAGTCAGGTCGAGACCCCGACGAGGACGATGAGCATGCAGATGAGCTTCCCTGAGACAGTTTTCGTACAGTTTGTGCAGAAATTCTTTGCTTATGCAAACCGATTGTTTCAGCAGCTGCCCGGGTGGTTGGTCTCAGACGATCTTGGCAGGGGTGAAAGTAGTTTTAAATTCTTGCCGGAACTATTAGTAATAGTTCCGGACCGTTCTGGCTTACTTTCACCCCATTCCGTCGATGCTAACCATTGTAAATCCTGTTGAAAGTTTTTCAGCCAATCACAAGAACGTGTGGAATTTCACGTGTAATTTATTGCTCGTCCCAGTGCAATAAATCAAGCGCACCTATTTGCTATTGGCTGCTACTGGCCATAACAATCGCTGTGTTACGGAAGTAGACACGCATGCGCACTCACGTACTGCTGAGTGAACTCCGGTCGATATCTATGGATAGCAGGCAGGCCGGGCGGCATACCGGCGTACCCATAGATACCGGTGGAAGAGCGGCGTACCCAATGACGTATATATAGAGCCACTGGGCGTACCGCCAGCAGATCTTTTCCCGGAACTGTGTTCCGCCACCAGATCTTTTGCCGGTACGCAGTTCCGGACCATTCCGGCTTACTTTCACCCCTGGATCTTGGAGGTGAACATGTTGGATGTGGAGGTCCTGGGCTGGTGTGGTTACACGTAGTTTGTGGTAGTGAGGCTGGTTGGATGTACTGCCAAATTCTCTGAAACGCCTTTGGAGACGGCTTATGGTAGAGAAATGAACATTCAATACACCAGCAACAGCTCTGGTTGACATTCCTGCTGTCAGCATGCCAATTGCACGCTCCCTCAAATCTTGCCACATCTGTGGCATTGTGCTGTGTGATAAAACTGCACCTTTCAGAGTGGCTTTTTATTGTGGGCAGTCTAAGGCACACCTGTGCACTAATCATGGTGTCTAATCAGCATCTTGATATGGCACACCTGTGAGGTGGGATGGATTATCTCAGCAAAGGAGAAGTGCTCACTATCACAGATTTAGACAGATTTGTGAACAATATTTGAGAGAAATGGTGATATTGTGTATGTGGAAAAAGTTTTAGATCTTTGAGTTCATTCATAAAAAATGGGAGCAAAAACAAAAGTGTTGCATTTATATTTTTGTTGAGTGTAGATTTTTAAAAAATAAATGACTGACTTGATTCATATAAAAGAATATTTTGAGAAATCCCCCATATTGTACACACATTTTAACTGCTCTATGACAGACTAATGACTCCTGAGCTTTGCAATTGGCTAAAAATACTTTTAAAAATGAAGTGATAAAATTGTATAACTGTTTGTTTTTAGAAGCACTGGGCAGCTGCTTTGCAAGAGAAACAATGATTTCTGTTGCTGACCAGTTCCATTAAAACATCATTATAGAAAATCCAAGTGAAAGAGCCTTCTTCAGCGGCATTGTCTGTCTGCAGTCAACAGCATCATCTGTTTTATCATTGCCGCTTTAGGATTACAGACCTAGAGACAGTAAAAAGACTTTTTTTCCTGTTTGCACAACTTTGTTTCATGTGTTGTTTTACGTGTTTTTAAAAGTCCTGAATTCTTTAAAACTGGTTTGTCGGGAAAGGACTGGAAACTAGCAGGAGCACGTGGTGCTGTCAAGAAAACAAACACCGTAGGCTCTGTCAGTGTTGTAATCCTTGTTTGCTGATTTGCTACAGTAAGTTTGAAAGGTCATAGTCAAGGTGGAGCCGATGAAGCCAGGAGGCAGCTCATTCCTGAGGGGGAATGCTCTTCTTTTGACTGACACGGTGGGACAGTTCAGGGTTCAGCTTGTCGGTTGCGTACATTCATAGAGACCTAAAATCAGGTTTGCTATCCATCAGGCTTATTGGTGGATTAGAAGAATTTCATTACTGGAGGAATTCAGCACAAGACAAATGCTGACTTTTGTGCTGCTTGCACGCAGTTGAAGCATAATAGCTTGATAAATGAGGGTTATTGTGTTTCTATTGTTACTGGAGCAGCGTCTGTGCAGGTGTATTGTGGGTGTTGTGTGTGTCGGTGTTACCTGTTTGTGCCTGAGTCTGGCCCTGCTGCTCCTGTAGACTCTGACTGTCCACAGAAATACCGCTGTCGCTGTGCAGCTTCTCCCCCTCAGGAGATGGAGTCTGGTTCTGGTTGGCCGTGCAGTTGTTGGCTCCTTGCTTGTTCTGCTTACAGCTATTCCACCTGAGCAAGAATTAACAGAAAAATAAGACAAAAAAGTTGCAAAATTCATCACTAATTAGCAGTATTGTAAATACATAGAATAATGCTTAAGTTTAGTTAAAGAACAAGTGTGTAGGATTTCAGCGGATCTATTCTTCCATTGACTTTCGGTATGTTTCTAAAGTTGTGTTACTGGAGTTAGCAGCCACTGTAGGTTCTCTCACCCCACACAGAAAGGGAGCTTTGATTCAGTTTTGCTAAGTCACCATTAAATGCTTTTCAGTCTGACTCATTGGATGTGGACTTTGGGTATAAGTGTGACATTTCCTTTGTTCTTTTTACACAGCTATTTCTTTACCTTTTGCTCTCTACACTATCAAAATCCAACAGCCTCTGAACTTGTAATGTACACTGAAAATGTCAATTTTTGCCAAAGATTTGGACCATGCAAAAATGTGACCCTGCTTGCTTTTTATCTGTGAATTTGACATTTAAATGACAGCCCGTTCCAGCAAATGTTTCCCCAAAACAAATCCCCATCACTCTTTTTACATGGGGCACTGTTGCTGTATCCTGGACTTAACACTGCCCACAATTATTGTGATTAGTTTAGAGAAATACAAACAAGTCATTTCCTGTCTTTCTCTGGTGGTTTTACCAGAGAAACCATGCACTAAAGGGGCTCAGTTTTCACACAGCACATGTCTGTAGTGTAGCAATAAGTAAGTTAATAAAAGTAAACTGTGCATTTAACATTTCTGTGCACCCATGCCGCTAAAGAGAAGATCAACTTAGGAAAAAAAAAAAGCGTCCTTGGAATTAAGCCACACAATCATGAATACTGAATAGGTGTATAACTTTTTAAAGAGCTGTGGTTGGGTGTTCTGCCAAGAACAGATGAGCAACCCACAATATAGGGCCCTGACGCCAGCTTTACAAGAACATTAGACAATCGATATGGTAATGAAAATAGGGTGAATTTGTCAGACTTTCCTGAGGATGTTAATAAGGACGGTCTGAAGAGCAGCCTTTTAACCAGCTGGTCAAAGTGCTGATTCAGTGTTTGGCCTTGGATCTGTCTTGAAGCCATCATGTTTGAATATATAAACTTGGCTTGCTATCCAACACAGTGGAATGAACATACTGTACATTCAATATTTAGCGAGCGAGTACACGGACCATATTGTGACCCAGGACAGCAGTGCACTCTCAGGAAAGCAGCAGATGATTTCATTAAATATGAAACTGTGGAGATTCAGAATCTGATTAGTTGTCCGTATGTACTTCTAATGAGCTGAATTTCACAGTCTAAGTTTTGATGTATGGTTTGTTCCTTAGACTAATGGTTGTCAAATAGCACAGGGGTATAAATGGGGTCTATAGCTAAATTTCAGTGGTTGCAAGATGAGAAAATAAAATATGCATTTCAATTACACAAATTATTTGTAGTCTTTTTCTCTAATTTCATTTTTCCCCAAATAAAACAAGATATTTAATCTGTCCTTTAACTATCCACAACAAGTTGATATAAAAAAAAGAGGTCTCAAACCAAAATCTGATCTTTCATCCGCCTGGAGACAATTAAATTTCCTATTTCAAACAACATTTTTTGTTTCAGTCAGTGTAATTTCCCATATATAATTTATTAATTACCATGCCTAAATTATTCATCCTACTTGGAATATTTACCCCTTTAATTGCTTTTCAATATTGAATCATGGTCAATTTACAAATTGACAAATTCACAAAAAAAAAAAGATTCTTTAATGTTAAGCTGATTTCTACAAAGTAACACAGAAAGCTGCAATTCTTTAGACCAGAGCTGAATAAAACCAAACTTTCTTTAAAAATATCTTTTAACCTGAAACATATAACTTTTAAAAAAAATAAACCTTTGGAGAAACTATCATGTCAAAAGTTAGGGCTTTTGACCTAAAATCCATCAGCATGTTATTAGGTGTCACAAAGCATCATTTATGTGCTTTAAAGTTTGCTTCCTACTTCATGTCTTTTCTGTTCTCACCTCTTGAAGATTATGAAAGCCACAAAACCAACGACGACGGCTGCCAGGATGGAGCAGTAGATGGGGATGAGTTTATCGTTCAGACCCTGGTAGAGCCGCTCCTGGGAGTCACCGTCACCATCACCGTCACCGTCAGGGGTCATTGTAGGGCTGTCTGTAGGGATGTCTATTGGAGGGTCGTCCACCGTGGCATCGTCATAGGGGCTCATGGAGGGTCCAGTAACCGGGGGAATCCCTGAGGGGTAAGTAACTGTGAAGGACAATCAGCCATGGAGAGAAAATCTTTAAGTTTCAAGAATATGTGAAAACAAAGCAGCATTGCAATAAGAGGGGTTAGATAAACTTAATGTTTTTTTCCACTTGAGGTAAATACAACATCTGAAACAGTTTTATGATTTAAGCAAATAATTGCCCATTTCCAGACCCAGCAGACATTAAGCACTCTAACCATGTCTACCCAATAGTCACTTTCCTTTTAGCTCAACCAACTACTGAACTGCCTGCTGAGGCAATGACACAAAAAAGAGTTGCCAGAATGCATCAAACCAGGAAAGTAGCTGAAGGAGAAGAAAAAAACGCTGTTTAGGTGAAAAAAACTGGAGAAACAGATGATAACTTTCCATGCTTTTGTCAAGCAGAACACTCAGATTTGCATCTTCAGTCTGTGGAGACACTCTTTAAAATGGAGCATTGGTTACTTTTTTGAGTAAATTACAGGAATTTAGTTAGTTTTAAATGTGAACTCACAACATAACTGACTTTAAAGTGTTAACTTATTACCGAATCTCATGTCTTCAATACTGTTTGTGATATTCATGGACAGGATCTCAAGGCACAGTCCAGGCGAGAATGGTCTATAGTTTGGTAACCTCATTTCTGCTGTTTCCTGATGGTTCTGTGGCCGGAATAAAAGCCTGAATTTCCAAGTCGAAGCCATTGTTCTTTGCCGGAAACCAGTGGATTGCTCCCTCTGGATTGAAGGTGAGTTGCAGCCCCAGACGAAATAGTTTAAGTATGTTGGGATCTTGTTCATGCGTGACAGGAAAATGGAGCATGAGATGGACAAATGGGCTGGAGCAGCATCAGCAATAATGAAGGCATTTGTTCCAATCCTCACGTGCAGCCACTGACCCTCGGAAGTTAATAAAACAATGAGGTTGCAGATACAGCCAGCCGAAAATGTGTCCTGTTAGGATGGCTGGGCTCAATGTTGGACAAAGGGTAAGGAGATCGGACATCTGGAGGGAGTTTGGAGTGGAGCTGTTGCTCCTTCACATTTAGAAAAGCCAGCTGAGGTGGTTTGGGCATCTGATTAGGATTCCTCATGGGTACTTTGAAGGTATTTTACTGGGAGGAAACCCCAGGGTAGACCCAGACCTTTATGGCCTGGGAAAACCTTGGGATCTCCTGGGACGAACTGGAAAACACGGTCAGGAGAGGTTCTGTAGTACTCTGCTTAGCCTGCTGCCACTGTGACCTAACCCCGATAAATGTAAGAAAATAAATAACCAAGAAATCTAATACAATCAACAAATTGCAGAAGTCTGAGAAACTCCAGACTCAAGGTTGCCTCTCCATTTGTGGTTTCAGATGGAGAGACATCCTTTTCTTCAGGATATTTCTAGTTTGGAGATATGATTAGAAAATGGTTTCCAAATGTGAAAATGGCCACAAATATGACAAGAAAGACAGAGGGATCATATGTCTCCAAGCTCCTATTACTTGTTTTTTTTAGCTTCTATCCACCAAATCAAGTGTAATCATAAATGCTTGTCATGCTGACAAGTCCAACAAGCACCCACACACACATTACATCCCACATACGCTCGGTCATTTCACCTCCTCCCCAGGGAGCCATTAACCAGGGTAAGAACAGGTTTGTCCATCCAGTTCTGCCCACAGTCCTCCCACCATTAGCAGACATGTTCGTTCCTCACCGCGGATGTGGAAACCTATCCTCGCCTGTCACTTACTTACAGTTACTCACATCACTGACAGGAAATCACCCTGTTGGGCTCTAAATACCTCAGGAGAGCCGCTGAGTGCAAAGCGGCCATTTTTTTCACTAATGAGGCGAAAACATTTTTAATGAGATCTTATTTAGATGGATGCTCAAAGCTGTCGTGGGAGTTTTAGCTAGAGCAGTTTTCAGGATGTGATGAGTACTTAATGGCAACACCAATTTACTGAACATCCTGTCAACTTGTTGTTGCTACGTCTGTCATTCGTAATCCTTCACCTGTAAGGCCACTGATTTGTTTCATTACCTTCTCTAAGGATGACATTAGTGTCACAATAACCTGAAGTAGACCAGGAAACGTGTTGCCCTGCAGGAATGTCGAATTCACTTTGCCAGTTTTGCTTGGCATGTGACAGATGGCTAATAAATTTGTTCCGTGCACAGTGTCCGCTAAGTGTTGAGTACTCAGAACTGTCACAGATTCCTGTTTGTCTTCCTGCTACTTTGTTAGCATTGGTTGTTAGCCAGCTTTAAATTTTTGACTGCCAGATCACTGAGCTGCATCCTGCACGGTTCAGTGAGCCACGTGGTGCTGTTGAGAAACCTCCAGGTTATTTCAGCTCACTCATGCACAGCAAAACCCTATTTACAAAAGGTGAAAGCTAAAGCCACAATGTTCCCTGTCTTTACACCTTCTCTCTCCTACATGTACTGTCAGAGTCAAATATATATATACATATACAGCTGCTTATAAGTTTACACACCCCGGCAAAATTTGTGAAATATGGTCATTTTTTTCCCCTTTAAAATATATGTCTGATCATGGAAAAACTTTTCTTTCTTTTTGGGTTAGTGGTCAGACAAAGCTATTCATTGTCACGCAACTGTATTAAGATTAGTGGCTCAGAGTCACTTTAACTGCTAATTAATGATAGTATTTTGTTAGATCATTCTTATATATCAGTAATAATACTTTTTTCAAATTGCTGCAAATAGGAGAAAAGAAGACAAGATAGACTTGGCCAGTAAAGTGATTTTGATGACCCCACAGGGTATTCGCCTTACGACATGACACACAGACAGATTTTTTAAGTCATAGTGGCATTAGTGTCGCATTTTTACTTACTGTAGCTTAAATTTTTTTTGACTGCAATATAGTCGATTATCTCTGTGAAAATGGCACAACTATGACTAGGAGTAGACTAGGAGTCTACTCTGCAAACACAGCCTGCAGGTCAGCCCAGTTTAGCTGAAAAGAACTGGAATTTTTGTTAGGTGACTGGTGGTCACAGCTGAGTGAGTCATAGTTTCACAGTTACACTGGGGAGCAGAGAATATTTAATTTTTACAGAATTTTGTTACTGCCAGTGGTTTATTTTTGGCATTTTTAAAAAAAAAATCTGACATATTGAATAATTTTGAGCTTATATTTGATGACATTTTGTGGCAGAACTGCATATCACAAATGAATAGTTCAGGTTCTTGTTCTGATAAAGGTGGAATTTTGGTAATTTTTTAAAAGATAAGATTTTGGGGGTTCAGAGAGTTAATAATAACCCATCCATGATTTTTAATAAAAAAGAAAGATGCATTACACAAAAAAGCAACATGTCTACTGCATCAGTTTTGATGCTTTTTAAAATGTCTATTGTGTGTTTGACAATGCGTGCCACGCTAAACTGGTGGATACTATTTACAGTATATAGTCAATGTATTTATCTTTGGGTGAAGTGTCGAAGAAACAGATTACAGACAAACAGGCTTGAGATGAATCGCTAGAACATATCAAGTTGCTTCCTGCCCTCTTCAATACTATGTAGACAAACATAGATACACAGACCACATCCACACCACCGCCATCATCGCCATCACCACCATGGCCGGTCTGTCTCTCCCCTGCTATCTTTTACCCTCCAACACACACAAATGAAATCAGACCCCATCCATTGACAGAGATCCTCTTTGTTCAGCACAAACGTCCCCTCCTCATCTTTTCTCTTCAGCCTTCAATCCGCTCCCCATTTTACCTCTGGCTACGCTTTTACTCCCTCCTGTGAGGCATTTCCTTTTCTGTCAGTCACCTGTATGGTCATTTGTAATGCACTTCTTTCTCCCATTTTGTCTTTTTGACCTCCCTTTTTCACATAATATCGATGTTGTCAAATCTGCTTGGTTAAATCTTTAATCGTTTTAGCTCATTATCCATCTATCTCATCCATCCATCATTCCTTTCACTCTTTATATCCCCACACCATTACTTTGCTCTCCTTCCCTCCCTCTCTTCATACGATCAGCAATTACAAACTGGCCCTGAGTGCTTCTACTGAACCACTAGCTCGGCCTTGTATGGAGGATGGTCTGGCTTCAGAGATGAGTGACCTTCTCCTGCTGAGCTCAGCTTGTTTCCAGCACTCAGTGGTTACTGGACCAGTGCCCTCAGTCCACAGAATAAAAACGAGACATCTTAATGATCAACACGGCAACAGCTTCCTTAGATTGTAAACATGGATGGTTGTTTACTTGTATTTTAAAGAAAAACATGAGAAATTATATACATCGACCTGATGGCTAACACAAAGCCGTACATTTTAAGAATTTTAAGCAGAAACTATTCACAAGAAAGTAGAGATGCAACCCAACGACTAAAACAACTGCTCACACTGCCAGGATAAAATTTTCATGGGAAATACAGATGTGCTGTTTTATCACATCGATTTTGCAAATTCAATGCAATAAACCATATATAGAAATCTAACTTTGAGCTAACAAGAAACATGCTATGAAAGATACACTGAAATTCATTCAGTCATAAAATGCCCAAAATCGGCTTGAACACTGAAAATGTCAATATTAAAAAAAAAGATAAACATTGTGATGCAACTCATTATTATTATTTCAAGCATCAAATTTGGAATGTGACTGTTGATCTTTTGAAACCGAAAAAGACCGCTTAGCAATGGATCTGACTGAAAACAATCTAGTAGTGACTCTCAATCACAAGGTAACCACACCCTGAAGCATACCCTGCTTTATCATCTATTTCATTCTAAATTGGGCAATAGTGAACATCTTGCCATATGAAAGGAGACTTGAAACTAGCGATTGAGACTAACAACTCATCAGGAAAATCTATATTGCAGTAACAAATCAAGTGAGAAGTAGAGTCATTTTCCCAAAGACTTCTATACGATCAGACTTCTTTTTGCAGCTAGAAGAGTCGCCCTCTACTGGACATTAGAAAGAATGCAAGTTTCCATCACTCCTACATTCAATTTTTAGACCTGGAAAGCCAGCTTTATAGACAGTCTGATTTACTGTAACATCTAAGTCCACTGAAAACCATTATTAACCACATTTATGGTTTGTTTTCAGATGACCAATCACAGCCTCTTTTGTAGACGATTCTCCCACAACACATGAAACCTTAAATCAAGAGTTCTTTTAAAGAAAAAACACTTAGCAATAGACAATGATAATTTGAATATTTCATGAGAGCAGGAAGAGAAGTAACTGACTTCATTTGCTTTTCCTTCTAGTGTTCACTTGTTTTTGTATATCACGAGTGCTAACGTTCATCCTGCTTATCGAATGACTTATCAAAATAAAATACTTCCTGATTCCAACACTGAAATAGAACACACACATTACATCTGGAGGCACTGTGTCGAATGTTATTGGTGTTGCTCTCGAATATTTGGAATATTGGAATATTTCAAGCTTGTCATTAAAATCATAAAAAATGAAAGATGTGGAGCTGTCAAAATTGCAGGTTTAGTCAGGAGCAACTCCTGTCACCAGAACATCCATTATATTTATTGTTTTGCATTATCGGCTTGTTGGAGAAATTACTGGAATTTTCCTCTTGGCTTTGTCAGATAATGATTAACTTGTGACAGGAAACCAGAGCGCACGTGTGCTGACTAACACAAAGTGAGTAATTATATAGCAAGAGCTGGTGCCCCTGCATGAGTGTACACAGTGGGACTGTGTGAGTAAACTGTGTTCAAAGTGTTGAGCGCTGCTGTGTGTGTGTGAGGTTCTCTGAAGCAGCCACACCTGAGCTGAACTCGTCATTCCAGCCACCTGCAAACAGGTGTTGCTGCTGTTTCAACACCGTATACTTTAAAGATTTAAACACACAGGGAAAGGAGAAGCTTGTTTTTTTGATTTATCACGTGTCATGAAACCAGAAAACAGCTGCAGCCACTGCCAGCTCGTGCCCACCCAAGAAAACCTGGAATGCCTACAGCAGTGAGAGACATTTTTAGTTTATTCCTTATCGTAACCCTCGTGTTATTCTGTGGGTCAAAATTGACCCGGGTTAAAGTGTGAAAATGTGGGGAAAAAAATATTTTCACAGTGTAAGCTTCAAAAATTTGGGAAATCTTTGAACATTTTTTGGTGGAAAAAGGAAATGTTAAATATATTTCTTAAGAACATTCACAAAAAAATCAACCAAAATCCAGCGAAATTCACTGCAACTTTTGCTCAAATCTGCACCGTTCAGAGTGGCCTTTTATTGTGGGCAGTCTAAGGCACACCTGTGCACTAATCATGGTGTCTAATCAGCATCTTGATATGGCACACCTGTGAGGTGGGATAAATTATCTCAGCAAAGGAGAAGTGCTCACTATCACAGATTTAGACAGATTTGTGAACAATATTTGAGAGAAATGGTGATATTGTGTATGTGCAAAATGTTTTAGATCTTGGAGTTCATCTCATAAAAAATGGGAGCAAAAACAAAAGTGTTGCGTTTATATTTTTGTTGAGTGTATGTAATCACTCTAGATATTTTTAGGATTTTTTTTGGAAGATTTTTACTAATTTTTCGAAAATATTGACAAGAATTTTCTTGCCAAATTTGGGGGATTTTTGTAAAAGAAAACTTTTAAGAAATGATTGGAATTTTCTTCCTGATGGTTTTGAAGATTTTCAGAAATGTGGGAAATATTTTTGCTGAAATTTTGGATTTTTTTCAGACAAGAAAACAATATTTTTTGGTGCCCATAAATGAGGACAACAGGAGGGTTAATTATGCTCCGTTACAACAAGCACAAATGAAGGGATTAATGTCAAACATCGGTGAACGCTGTTGCTTTTTTTTTTTTAATCTATTTTATGCATTTGTGATTTCCCTTGTTAAACCACTTTCTTATACTTTTCTCCTTGAGTCCCCCCTGCCTCAGTTCCTACCTTACATGAACCATCTCAATTTTCTGCCCACGTGCTTCAGACACACCCCTAAATGTGTATGAATGTGTATGTGAAGTTATACAGACTGCATGTGTGTGTGTGTCTTTTCTGCGGCAGAATGTGATCAGCACTCGTAGAGGTCAACCAGAGAAACCAGAGAGTGCAGAGGAGTAACTCCATCGCTTTTATCGACCGGGCCACATTCTCAGCATCTGCTCCCTCTCTCCGCTCTCTCCGGCTTTCTCCATCTCTTTCTGTTCTGCAGCTCTCCATTCGCCTCCACTGCTCTTATTGTCATTTACTTTTCTGCTGTACAATTTGTACAGTTGCAATTGTTGCATTTTTTATGCACCAGTTTCCCATAACAGACCTTTAATGAACAATGTGTTTCTTGTAACTATCGATTCTCGAACGCTTTATAGATCAGCTACAAACCCTCAATAACAACATGTTTTTGGAAGCATTATTAAGCACTTCAGTGGCCATCAGTTGACTTGACCACAAGTTTAACACTGTGAACCCTAAAATCCATTTGCAAGTTTGAAAGGTATGTTATCTCCAAAAAATGTCAAAGTTACACCATTTATCAAAAATAAATGGATTTCCATCTTTCCAGCAGTCCTTGAACTCATCATTTGCCACATGACTAAGCTTAAAATTATGATATCATCAAAATCTTGTTCTTCTACATGTCTCATTTAAAAGAATTGCCGAAAATGAAATGTTTGCTCTAACCACATTCTGTAAAAAGCAAAAAAAATAAAAATAAAAAATCTGTGCTCCTCAGAACCAGTGTGAAGTAATTAGTGACTCAGCTGCAAGCAACAGTTATGTCACTAAAATTCAGAATGTTTCAGTTGAACTGCGGGCTGTTTTCACTTGCAAATATACAAGTAGAAACACATCAAAAATTTAAGTAGAAAAACATCTATGTCATGTGGAGCCAACTTTTCTCCAAGGTTGGTTACAGCACTGGATGCTTGAAAAAATATTGTACATGTTGATTCCGGTTTGTTTGTTTTTTTGTACAAAAATCAAACAAAAAAATTTATTTTTGTTCTTCCTTTGTTAATGACTTATGTCATACTGCACAGAGGACATTTTTTAAAATTGTCCTCTCTCCTTCCAGCAATGGTTGTGCTGTTTCTAGAGGCGTCTGACTTTAAATTGCAGTGTCAGGAGCAAGAAACGTCTACAAACTGCTTATGACTTTAGGGAACAAGATAGTAGTACAAACTTTGCTTGAACTTAAATGTGCAACTGTGCACTTGTTTTCCCTCGTCAGATGTATTTTTTTTTCTTTTTCTTTTTTTCTTTTCTCATTCAAATAGACACAAGTAAATGTGAAAATTAAATCAATTAATATAGGCTAAATAATAAAGTCAGGTTGTACAGTTTAAACTGTTGAGTAGTCTATTAGGATTACCATAACTTATCAGAAAGCATAGAAAGAAGCAGCTCTGTATGACGTGTTTGCATTTGTACAAAGTTTATGCCATCCACTAAACATTAAATCCTAAATTCCTAAGTCTTACGAGTAAAACAAAATTGAAAACAATGAAACACATAGTATAGACAACCATTAAAATGTCTTTCACTATGACACAAATAATTCATTTTCACTTTGAGGGAAATAATGCAATAAATGAGCCCCACAAAATTCCATTTCTGCCGTAGTGCAGTAATTCAGTTCAGGGCAGCCATGATAGATTCAAAGATAACATCACTGAGAAAGAGGCCTGACTTTGCAAAGACACAATTCCCCAACACATACCGTAAATCTTCACGAGGGCAAAACCTCAACTGCCCGAGCAGAACTCTTGGCAGTGAATAGACGGCACGAGCGAAAGCGCAAGTGTTGTGGTCACCCTTGCCACCGGAATCGCTTGCTCATGCCAAAGCACCTCTGAAATTTTCCCCCGGAATGTCGGGGGGCAAATTCCTAAAGGGACGGCAGGCGACTTCAGGAGGCCAAGACACTGTCGACTTTAAAACTTCCTTAATGGCTACAATGCTGGTACTGTGTGGAGCAGGGAGCAAACGGGTTAAAGAGAGAAGGTCAGTTGTGGTCATGCAGCTCGACTCAGTTGAGATATAAGTCAGTAGATGTGACGGGACCGAGCCTTAGCCACACAATGAGTGACTGTGCAACACAAAGACAGTGAATTGTTAATCAGGCTGGAGTTGGGGATTCTTCGCAGCTATTGATGTGGATTGCGTTCCCACTTTGGACATAGGAAGTCAGGAATGTCG
This sequence comes from Acanthochromis polyacanthus, assembly GCF_021347895.1. Classification (NCBI taxonomy): domain Eukaryota; kingdom Metazoa; phylum Chordata; class Actinopteri; family Pomacentridae; genus Acanthochromis; species Acanthochromis polyacanthus. Next base: position 12,577,838 of record NC_067131.1, on the reverse strand, counting down.
ATGGCATTTTGTCCTTTATCTTTTTCCCCATTTGTCTCCCACTCTTTATCTGTTTGTCAAATGCTTTTGGCATCGATCGAGCCCCTCCCACGCAGCAGGATTGTACAATCATAGCTTAACATTGATACTAGGCCCAGCTAGCCTGTCAAGCTTTGATTTTCCCCATGAATTAAAGAGTTTGGCATGCGCTCCTCAAGAAAATTGATATATAAAGGAAGGTAGTGTCTTTTCTCATCTGTCAAAATTGCAAGAGTTAAAGTCAACTTTTGAAATAAGGTGTAAAACCTGACTTACTTCTAAAGCCAAGGACAATTCCATACGTTGTGGAGTTACTGGTTATGTAACTTCCCACTGTGCTGAATGAAGGCTACTATCTAGCAGCTCTGCCTTGCTCTTTATTGGGTTTAGAGAAGTTTGCACTTCAGCAACCCCACTTAAACACATTATTTGTTCAGTCCTTTTTTATTATAATGTGAAACATGCTGTTTGCATATTTAAATACCAAAACATTAGTTTAATGTCTGCTGGCTTGTACAATATGTGAGCTATGCATTCAGAAAGAGTCATGAACAGCATCATCTACATTTTTCTGTCTGACTTATAATAGTAAGACTTTTTCCCTTGGATATGCAGCAAAAACCTAAATCTTTCATGATATATAGCAATCAAAGTGTACATTTAAGAGTCCCTTTACAAGCTTCTGGTCCTAAAATCAAGATGACCTCCAGTTTATACAGAAACATATAGAGCTGGATACAGCTTATTAAATCTGTCAGAATCTGCAGTTTTATGAAGCAAAACCGATGGTCAAACGGTCAACTGCACACAAGCTGTAGACATAAACTGGGAAATAAAAGTCCCCTCGCCTCATTGATTCCCATCCTCCATTTATTGCTCCTTCAGTCCCTCCACACTTCCCCTTCCTGTCTTCCTCTCTGGTGTGACCCTGAGTGCTAGTGCTGGTTAACCGGTCTTGCTTTCTGATTTCTGGAGGGCAACTTATTGATTGTTAAGGTCAACCAAACTCAGGAAGGAAACAGCTCCCTCCTCCTACTCTCCTCAGTAACCAAATGAACTTGGTCCAATCACTTTCTCCTTCTGTTTTCTTGTTTCTCTCTACTAGAACCACCCAGCCTTCTTCATTTCATATGCAATCTCACATCAGTAACATTCTATCTTATTGATTTCAATCAGTGTGTAGCAGTCATCAGTGCCAGTCGTGCTCTTTGTGTTTGTTTTGTGACTCATATTCAAGTAATCCTTTGAACTTTCTTTTTCTATGTGCATGAATAATACAATGGCATGTGTCACCCTTGCTGCCACAGAGTCCCAGGCTTTGGGTGATAGTTCAGCCCACATGTGTCCAGCCAGTCCTGGTTCAATCACAAGGAAGAACAGGGTCACGGATCGAAACCTTCTGTTTGGCCTTCAGGGCTTTTAGCCAAAACCTCAGGCTGATAAGAACAGGCAGCAAGTGCTCTGTCAAGTTCAAACATTGCTCATTGCGCTTTAACCGTGGTATGAAAAAGCCTTGTCACAGCGTGTTAGCATGGCTGGACACTCCTGTTGATAATGCAATTGGAAATAAATCTGTCTGTGCTTGATGGGCGTCACCTTGACAGCAATCCTGTTAGGAACACTGTATGCCTGCTTCAAAATAAAACCATACCTGTGCTTGGCAAACAAGCCACTGCATCTCTGATGATAGGATAATGACTGTCACCCACACCAACTCTGTCCCATTTAGAGAGGACTAACTTGTTATGACAAATGTTTGCTGTCTGGCTTAGTGAATGAATTTCTACAGTAATGCTGTAGTTGCTATGAGTTTATATTGTATCAGATGATCACATAATATTGCAGAAAGCAAATTAAACATATTGTCAGAGAACATTTTCTGTAAACAATTCAACATTTCATGACTTGCCAGATTACAATAATAGAAACTTCAGCCCTGCCTGCATCAGTGGTAAAAAGTTAATTTATCAGTGCGTGGCTACAATTTTGAGGTGTTAACTTGAGTCTGCCCACTTCATGCTAATTTATACTTCCAATCCACTACATGTATTTGACAGCTTTATTTGCTTGTAAGTTGAAGATTTTACACAACAAATAACACAACAAGCTCTAAAAATACACAAAACACATGGTTAAGAACTACTTTCTAAAGTTTTTGGTCCTTCTGATGTTTATGTTGTATGTAGTCGCATTTCAGTGTTAAACAGCTCCAACAAATAATGATGTTTCACTCAGTTGGTTTTATCTCAATAAATGTTGAAATGATCCAAAATCTCACCCAAAATCAAAGATTAGAGAAAAGGTACAAACTTTGTTTTTTCTTCTTTCTTCTCCCATTAATCATCTCAGATTTATCACAAGGACCCACCGATGATTCACTATTAATGATCCAATGATGTCATATATAATAAAACATATATCAGATGGACTTAACAAGTACTTTTGCTTTAATAATTTACCAACATTCTGCTGCTGTGCACTTCTGTGCATTTGCGTAAGTAGGATTTTTCATGCAAGGCTCTATCCTGTAATAAAGTATTTATATATCACTGTATTATTACTTCTGCTTGGGGTAAAGGATCTTAATACTTCTTCCACCACTGGGTAGCATCTTGTTTTCTTTGAAACATATGCAGTTGCACATAAGCTGGATATATATACATGACTTCTCAGCTTTCTTTGCTGATTTATGGCAACACAGTTGATGCCACTTTGATGAGATATCAGTAATCAGCTTCACTTGTCTCACTGTTGTTGTGACCTCAGGAAGGATTGCGGGGATTATACCAACTAGTTCAGTGCACATCTTCAAGAGGGACTGATCATCCCTGAAACACCCCCTCCACATACGATCTCCCATGACCTTTGACCTCTGGTTTTGCTCGCTGGCCTGCGGAACGGTGGAAGTCATATCACACGTCTTTAGATAAGCATCTTGCCTTCAAATCCTCAACTCGGTGGGTCGAGCCTGACGAAATCTGGTCAGTATTAGTATGTTTTACCATCAGTGAGACGTGAAGAGGGTGATCTTTTTTTTCCTTTTGTGTAAGACTCTAAACAACAGCAATAATCCCTTTAGAAGAATTGGAGGAAATTGGTTTTTCACCCCACATATCAGCTGAGACTGTAACCACATAAAAAGCTGCAAAATCATCACAGAGGGAAATGCACCGTTATCCTAAACTCAAACATAATGTGAACAGTAAAGCTTTAAATCCAGTTTTCATTCTAAAAATAACCTACATCATCATCAAGGTGGTGTTCTGTTCCTTTTCAGCCTCTGTTTAAATTAAGTCTCAGGTTACACACTCGTCTTTTCATGGCCTTCTGTGTCTTCCTCTCAGTCCCTCCACCTTCCTGACTGCGTTTAGCCTTCGGGCCTGTGTCGCCCGACTCCACAGCATTAATGGATGTGGACGTCTGGCAGCGCTACAGATTTATAAGCGCTGATAACGCTTGCGCTTCAGTAAAAAGATTACATTTGGAATAAATGGTGCATGATTGGGTTAGAGTGAAGAATAACATATGGCAATGAAGCCCATATACGGTGGGCTGTAAATCATCATGCCTGGAAAGCACAGCAAATTCACATTCATCATGATGTACACTGTGTTAGTTATCTAAAGGATGTTTTAGTATTAGAGTTCTGGCTCCTTATATCTTGATCTCGGATGAATCATCTCCCCCAAAACACCACACTTCCTTCTCAGACCACAAGTTCAATCAAGCTGCCTTTAAAGCGTCATCCTCAATGGAAGATGGTTTTTGCAGCAGCGGGGCAGAAAACATTGATATACGTTCTGTCCACTTTTGCTTATCAAATAACCTTCTTTGTCTGTGGTGTATTTTTTGAGTTCTTTTAAAGCTGGGCAGACACTGAACGATTTATTAGGGTCTGGTTTTACTGTACTGCAGACCCGCATATGGACAGCAGCAGACAGATCTATCTATCTATCTATCTATCTATCTATCTATCTATCTATCTATCTATCTATCTATCTATCTATCTATCTATCTATCTATCTATCTATCTATCTATCTATCTATCTATCTATCTATCTATCTATCATCAGTATATACAACAATAACAAAATATTGGATATTACATTGATGTCTGCACAGAGCCTCACATATATTGAAATTTATGTCACTCTGACCCTAGCAGACCTTCATGTGCTAGCCGAGGAAGGCAAGTCAAGTCAGTTCACAGCATGCTAGGACATGAAAAATCACTGACCGAAGTGCTGCGCAAGATGAGACAAATAAAACTAGAAATTTATTTCAAAAAGAATTCATTAAAAAAACAACTGAACTAAAAGTAAACCAAATCAATGCGTGATAAATTGCTTATTAATTATAGGGACTTTACACCTGCATAAAAATTGCAACTGGAACCAAATTTTAAAAACCAGCATGTTAAAATGTGTGTTTAATTGGAATTCGGACAATATCAGTGAATGTAATTTTCGGAGCTTAAACTGAGAACAACCGTTGGGCCTTAAGTGTCAGTCCACAGCTAAGAAGCACTAACAGATTCTGATCTAATAATCTAAGCAGGCAATATGGGCCTTAAGAGTGCAATAGCTCTGACAAAACAGTCGAGGCCAGTGCATTCAAGCACTTATAAACAAGTGCCAAGTACAAGGAGTGCTGGCCCACTCCAACAAACAAGTAATTGCAATGGTAGAAGTAATAAAAGCATTAGTGAACTTCTCAAGATCTTTAAAGGAAAGGTTTGACTTTGGGTAAAGTTCTAGGACGACTGATGGTTCACAACACTAAGATTCTTTACATGACATTTCCAACAGGGAGCCATATGACCAAGTGTCACAGCAGTCTTTGTCTTGTACTGTTCGTTGCATTAAAGTTCTGATAACGAAATGTATGTCTCATGAACTCTCATGGATCCTTACATGCTCACAGATGCAGAAAGTTCAAGTCAATTCAAGACAGTGTACCTATACACCACAGTTAAACACAACAAAACACTGATAAATGTGACAATAACTTTAAACCAGAGAAGTCAGCAAGTAAAAATATGCTTTTAGTTGAGATTAGAGAACTGGTAGTGAAGTTGACAGCCTGATTGAAATGTCTGTTCCATAGTTTTGGAGCTTCCACTGAGAAAAAACTGGTCAGCCTTCAATGCCAGTCTACTTCTAAGATGTAAAAACATATTCTGATCTATTGACTTCAGCTGGCAACATGACAAATAAGAGTGTATTGGCTCTGGCAGATCTATTCAAGCACTTATAAACAACAAGTCAAATGGTACACCTCGTCTGATACTGAACAGGCAGCAAATGTAAAGTTGGCAGGATAGGTGAAATATGCTTCTGCTTACATGCACCAAGTCAGGAGCTGAGCTGCAGCATGTTGAGTCAAGTGCACATGGACTGAACATGGATATTAGTCCCTGGATCATTCTAACATACAACTAATTGCAATAGTCTGACTTAGAACTGCTAAAAGCATGAGTGATCTTCTCAAGACCAATAAAGGACATTAAGGGTTTGACTTTGGATAAAGCTTTAATTAAAAAAAAAAGCAGATTTTGACTCCTTGTTTGATCTGTACGTTCAGTTTTAAAAAGGAATCAAAAGATTTTCCACGTGAAGTTTACAATAAGGTGCCATAGATCCAGATATAAGTTTAACAGCAGTCTTAGTCTAATACTGTACATTGCCTTTTTCCACATAATGTGTTTTAGTCACTTTATGTCCTGATCTCAATACTGGGTACTTTAAAAATCCAGTAATGAACATATTACCTACTTTGATCAATGTAAGCAGCCAACTGTGGCTGATATCCACAAGATCTTAATATTTCGTCCTTTAATACTGCAATGTGACTGATGTTTGTAGCTCAAGACAATACATTCTTTGATTACACAGGAAACAATAATCAGATCACTGTTTTTAGACGCAGAAATAAATGTAGTAAATTAAATTTAGTTTACATTAGTTTCTCTGTCTGTTTTCCTCATTGCTAGCTGAGTAAAGTAGCCCCATGGGCTAAACCAAAAGCCCTCAAAGGCCAAGCAGGATCATGGGAGATGTACAAAAGAGCCCCTTTAGCCTGAGACCAGCTCTGTGTTCACCACTGTGATAACAACGTCCCTCTAACCGCAGCTCCAACAGACTGCATGGCTGATCAACAGGCTCCTTTTATTGTCATCTCACAAAAGCATTGATTTAATCTGTGAGGCATCAGATCATCGGAATGAGCAGTGACTGCAGTCACAAGGAATTTGTGATTTGGAGTGCGATACCCACAGGGTGCAATGATATAAAAGAAATTCAGAACCCTCTTCAGAGATATGACCTCCTACTAAACCCGCAACATAGGAAGAGTGTGGTCTTTGTGTTTGGATGGGATGAGTTGGTGAAGATAATGAGACTTCAGCTTCGACGTGGCATTTAGGTCGACAGGCCAACAATGTCTATAGTGTGGAACTGGGACGATCTGATTATGTGGCTGACAAAGTGGACGTCCAGCACGTTGGAGTGTCCGTCCAGCACCGGATAGCTAACATGTACTTCTATTGAATCCATCTTGACCTTGGGCATCGCACCCCATCACTCAACTTTACTCTGCACAGAAGTTCATGATAAACTTGCCCAATGTTTATGTAGGGTCATCCCACAGCCATTTGTTAGACAGCGGAAAAATAAATCTCGGAACAAGAGCGTAGTTGTCTTCTTAGAAGAATGGATCATTTTCTGGTGAACTTTACTTTCCTCCTTCTAACCGAAAGTACGAATGTCTCATCCCTCAGCAGTTTGAACTTGGTAACCTACTGTACGAGGTCCCGTTCACCAAAAACGCAACAAATATTGAACTATTAAAAAATGATATTTGCAAAACTCATCGGCAATGAGACTGTTCAGAAATAATGATGTTGTTACTGTAGATGTGCCACAGATCATGATTTCTTGTTTTTTGCTACAAATTGGGGTATAAATGTGAGACTGTAATGCTTTAAAAATCTAAAGCTAATTTTGAGAAATATGTTTACTATGGGGGCTGCACAGTCACTTAGTGGTTATCACTGTTGCCTCATAGCTAGAAGATCCCCGGTTTGCATCACGGCCTTCCCGGCATCTGTCTGCATGGAGTTTGCACGTTCTCTCTGTGCATGTGTGGGTTTTCTCCAAGTACTCCAGCATCCTCACACAGTCAAAAAACATGCTGAGGTTAATTGGTGATTGTAAATTGTCTGTAGGTGTGACTGCGACTGTTCGTCTCTATGTGTAGCCCTACGATAGACTGGTGACCTGTCCAGGGTGTCCCCTGCCTTCACCCTGAGTCAGCTGAGATACAATCCAGCCCCCCTGAGACCCTAATGAGGATTTAGTGAGGTATAGATAATGGATAGATATTTTCTATGCTCAGCTAACCTATCAGACTACTGGCTGTACCTTCATTTTTATTGCACATGTTCAGAATAGTGTTGATCTTTTCAAAAACTCGAGGTCTAAATGCAGCAAATAACCAAAAATATTCCTAAAATGTCCAAATTCTGCTTGAAATTAACGTGTGCTGCAAGGGTTCATACCACATAAATTTTCTGGCTTACGAGCCAATACTTATGTTGAAACACTTCAGTTCGGCAAATGCTCATTCAGATTATTTATTATCAGATATTGAAGGGCCTGAATTTGACAATGCATGCAGGTTTGCCATTCTTTTATGTACTTTATGAGCTTCTGTCTTACCTTGACACACTGTATCTTTGGTAGGGGTGCAGGGCTCTAACACCTCGTCATCATCACAGGAGGTGCAGGGGATGCAGGGCTCTCGAGAACTCTCCTGGTCCGAGTACGTGTCCATGGTGCACTCCTCACACACTGTGTCATGGTCGAGCTCGCAGATCAGCAGCATCCCTTGGCCCTCGGGGCATTTGGTGCACGGTTCACACATTTCTGAGAGTCTATTCAGGTAGTAGCCATAGTTGCAGACACAGATGGCATCGTTGGAGTCGGTGCAGGGCGTGTCCATCCGGTACAGACCGGTACACTGTGTGCACGGCTGGCATCTCTCTGTGTGGCTGAAGGATTCTGAAAAGGTTTCGCCTGAAAGAAGGGAAGAGAAAATAGACTTGAACTTTTAATCTGCCGTTTCTTTAGCATCCCGTAGAGATCATTTACAGTATATGGACCATATTCTGACATGGCTGGTTACACACTAGTGTAAAACAAAAACAACACATCCCAGCCAGAAATCTTTTTTGGTTTATTTGCTTTCAGTTAGGTCTTTAAATGTACAAAAGGTGGGAAAATAGAAATTTTCATTTTTCTGTTTCATTTTTAAATGGAAATTTTTATCGTAATTTTACAATTTTATTGATATTTTTCTGTATTTTAATAAAACAGGCAAAATGCTAAAGAACAAAGAAAAATACTGTAAACTTTACTGCTTGTTTTACAGTGTATCCCATCCGATGGGGTGGTTGATCGTTGCTGTCTGCCACAAGGTGTTTTTTTCCACTAAAAATGCCCCAAAATGTGAATTTTCCAATTCTTCACAGTTTAGTTTTTTCTCTCCAGTTCTAAATCTTCAGATCATTTTACATCAGTTTATCTCATCTCAATTCTCCACTTTCAATAAAGGTAAAACATCTAAAATAGATGGAAAACCTTCCTGCATGAAGCCACTCAGTGCTTTTATGCTGCCTTTTTTAAAAACTTCTACCCAAAAGCCGCTCTGTTTAAGCAAAAGTTACACAGTGAACTGCACTGATTATGTCCTCTGTGTATTTAGGTTGAGGCTGTGTGATACCGTAATTTACCTCTATCTTAATGGTTTTCCCTTCATTTCAACTTGTTTTTTATGTAGTTACTACTTAACTTTACAGTTTGAAATTTTATAAAAATGTATATTTGGATTGATATCAGTCTTATATTCTCAGATTTTACATTTGCTTATTTATTTATTTTGAAATGCTTTTTTTTTTTTACATTTTAGCTCTCTAAAACATGTCAAGGAATCGAAAAGTAATCTTGTTACTTCTAATCATGGATACAGCTTGTTTCTCTTCACAAGTGCGGTTTCAGTTTTCTAAATTTACACTAAGCAGGAATGTAGTTTTAGGGTCATCAACCTTTGTGGTTAAGCAGATGGAAAGATGTCATTAAGAGCAAGAAAATATTCCAAGAACACAAGCAGCAACAACAACATCTGTTTTTCAAGTATTTTTTTATGATTATGAACTTCATTACATCACCTATGTTTTATAAATGGTTTGTATACCTGCAAGACTTCCTAGGACAGATATATCTGCAAAGGACGCAATCAATATTGCATGTTTTATGGAATTGTATTTCGGCTGGATAGAGAACTGGGAAACACACTAAATTATGCAACAGACCCATTTGTAAGAGCAGCTTGTGTGTGTGTGTGTGTGTGTGTGTGTGTGTGTGTGTAGACTGGGAAAGTATGACCTCAAAATCTCTGCATCAGAGTGTGTCTAAATTGTGAACAAGCATATTCTGTGGGCAAAAAGGCCTAAATATTCATCCCTTTCAACTTCAGACTCTGGTGAATTTGTTGCTTTTATTAACCGCGCCTGACGAACGTCAGCGGGGTTACTGCATTCGGTGCGGTATCTGACTGGGTAAGTATGCATGTATGTATGTATGTATGTATGTGGCTATGTCCGTTCCGATATCTCTGCAAGTGCTGAAGTCAGGATAATCAAACTTCGCACTGAAGATCAGTCTAAGGTCCCCTGCTCAGTTGTGGAGTTACAGGTCAGCAGATCAAGTAGGAAGGGAGATACGTACGATGATCAAAATTGATACATATTGCATCATTTGTATAGGGAGGACAGGGTTTTCGCCAGTAGAGGGCGTGGTTCTGCCCTCTACTGAGGGCTCGTCTAGTTTATTTAATGTGATGATAAACTTGATATGTTTACACTTTAAGTGTTGGTTTCGGCAAAATGTATAACCTGGTGCATTATCATTGAGTGTTAAGAAATTGTAAGGGGCATTTTTCACTAGTTTCTTACATCGTAGACCAAACAGTTAATTGATTAACCAAGAAGATAATCTGTAGATTAATCGCCAATGAAAGCAATCATTAGTTCAAACCCCAGCTTTAACCAAGCTAAACCAAACCACCTAAACTACTGACAGTTGAAGCCCACATGTGAACTTAAAGCAGGAGATTTCTTCACTAATCTGAACTAGTGTTGCAACTACAATTTTTCATTTGTGATTAATCGTCTTGTTCTGCCTTTAATTAACTCTTTTGCTTCTGAAATGTCAAAAAAACTGTAAAAAAACGTCCATCGCAATCATCCAGAGTCTAAAGGGATTTCTTCATACGACTCTGATTCTGATTCGTTTCATACAAAACGTAGAGACATTCATCATACTGTCATTGTAATCTGCAAATATTCACACTTCAGGAGCTTGTGCCAGATATTAATCAGGATTTTTCTTTGTAAAGCTATATTCTATAGGCAGCTTTCATAAATGTTTCAGATTAAAGTAGTTTCAGTTTTTTTCAGCTCTAACCTAGACTAAACTAAACTAGTGCTTTGTAGGAAACAGGAGGCTGTTTTCATGCTGTCTCCATGTAGACCCTCTACAGCTCAGTGTCTCATGGCATATCAGGTTTTGGGTCTGCGTCAGCGGCCCACCAACCACGGCGAATGCTCTGATGATGCAGAGATTAAAACAGAGATGAGGGAAGATAGACAAGGAGACAGACGGTGAGAAGAAAGAAAAGCAGCGACCTTGTCATCCGAGATGAATCCGAGTGTGCAGTTCTACCTCAAACCGATGGTGTCAAATGTAGGTTCTTCACATTTTTGCTTAATTAGAGGTGGACAGACCATCGTCTTTTCTGTCTAAGCGGCTCTGTTGGTGTCCACTCTGTGCTGTTACCCCCCGCAACATTATGTCCTCCAGCATCCTCCCTCCCTACAAGCAGACGCACACCCAGACTACCCTCACTCCCCCTCCTCATGAGTGCTCTCAGAGCCATTATCATAATGCCATCCATCAATAATGCAAGTCAATACATTAATAACACTGGCCTGCAGCATGGAGGGAGGGAGGAGGGGGGAGGCAATGGAGGTGGAGGGAGGGGGGAGGGCAGGCACATCGTATCATACCAGTACATTTGCTGCTGTTCAATCCCTCGCTTTATTTTTGACACCCATAAAAGGACTCCTGACTATCCGCTCTGGCTACTGCATAACATCTGGTGTGTGTGTGTATGGGTGTGTGTGTGTGTGTGTGTGTGTGTGTGTGTGTGTGTGTGTGTGTGTGTGTGTGTGTGTGTGTGTGTGTGTGTGTGTGTGTGTGTGTGTGTGTGTGTGTGTGTGTCTGTGTGTCTGTGTGTGTGTGTCTGTGTGTGTGTGTGAGTGTGTGAGCCTTCCTGGACATGTCTGTACGTGTGTGTGTCTATGAGCCATTAGCTACTGGCTGATATGTTGGACTTGTCTCCGTTCCAGCTGCTCAGCTCTTCTTGTTCTGTTTCATCTCCATTTATCTGCTCATTCATCCAAACTCCTCCGTGAGTTTTGGGCCAGCCGCCCTGTTTAGCACTTCAGCCGGACACCTGATAACTCTCTGCGCTAAATGAAGCCTGGACGCTGTGTGGAAAACCACATTCTGTATAAATGGATGCTTGTGCAATGAAAAGCAATCAGCTGTGGGCAATTTGCCTGAAACATCATATGCGAGGACATATGGTTTGTGGAAGCTGATGTTAAAGGAGATTTAGAAGGAAAGATTGCCAGAGATAAAATGTTTCATCACAGTAATTTTTCTACCACAGATGAAAACAAATAAATTACAAAGGCCATAGAAGAAAATACACATTTTTGTTATAGTCAATGAAATAAAACTACTATCGACAGTAACTGACTTTTCGATGAATCCCAAATCTCACTGTTGCAGATATGCAGTTTATAATGATAACAGAGGCAGATTTACCTCTTTAATTACTTTACAATCTTTAAAACAATTGGTTTACAACTTTACATGACACAATACCAATTTGAGATTGCGGTAAAGTGGGCTAGCCCAGTAAGAGGTACCAGTTTGGGATTTGGATCAATTTGGGCTGAGAATGAGCACATTTAGTCACAATCAAGCCAGCTATGGACCATGTGTGGTGGCCTGAATTGAGGCAAGATGCAAAACTAGTCGAATTTTAACAAATGGATTTGGTTTGGTGTGCTGGGCCTGATTATGATGCATCACTAGCTCATTTTCCACTGCAGGAACTTGTGTCTATTTTTGGGCGGCCTGAACCTTTGAGTCTGTTCTGGCTTCAAGAATCACCCATGTAGAACATCATTCTGGGCCATTTTGGAGGGAGAAAAAACACCTATCCAGCGCTGGTGCTCCTCAGTTGCTGCTGTGTGGGTCCTGATGCTAATTGATTAAACCTAGAAAAGGCAAAAGAGGAGAACAAGCGCCACTATTCTGCCCTCTCAATGTCCTTGTCGAGTATCAGTCTTCTCCTCTCAAACATCGCCATCAACAACGGAAATTTCACCATATTGTCTAACATAACAAGCCTCCATTGTTCTATTACCTGTGTGCTGATAGAACTGGAGTTCCGTCCAGTAGGTAATATTTGTCATTGCGTCAGGACACTCAGAGTTGGTGTCACGAGTGTCAGCTGAAGCCGTCGGATCTCACACCACAATGCAAACACAAAGACTGACAGGGATGATTACGGGCCGTAAACACTGGTGCCACCTCACACCAAGTTCCTGCAGTGGAAAGTCACGTATTTATAGCTGTAGCTGGGCCAAATTAATTTCCTCTGGTCACATTATGGACCAAACCATTTGGCTCTTTTTTATATGCTTATCATAGAATTTGTTGTGAAATCAGCACTTTATTGTTTACATTGTGAAGCATGATTTTAGTATTAGTATTACAAGAGAAAATGCTTTCGGATGAAGGCTGACCAAGTGTTTGGCAAAGCTGTCTTGAGAGTTTACTTTCCCCCAGTCTAATAATACATCCCAGCCTCTGGTTTAGGATCAGGCCTGAATACCACAGTGCAGTAAAACCACACAGTAGATGTGCTTGTTGTGAAGAGGTCTTTTTTGCATCTCCACAAATAATTTGTGAAACTCCCATGGAAGTAATATAAATGCTGGATCATGTTACTTCTGTTAGCTTGTTAGTCAAACATGGAAGCATTTGCAGCTTACATAAGAACAGACAAACGCTCCTTTTAATCAGTGCTTTTGTTGCTTTGCTTGTGAAGAGGATAAAAACCAGCACTACTGACCACTCTTCAGGCCTGGTGTAAAGAATGATCAAATGACAAGTCAGGGGATTAATAACCAAACTGTAAACAAGTTGTTTACATGCTCCATCCACCTGCATTACAGATGCAATCACTATGTTTGATGTGTTCTTAAAATATCTTTATAATGATGGAGGTTTATCTGTTTTGCATTTGTCTGCAAGTGAGTGAAGAATCTGTCTGGTCTCATGACCGCTTGCCACTGTCTGTTTGTTCATGTCTGAGCTGAACGAGCACCAGAAGACTGATAATTATCATCGCTGCTGTGTTGTGCAACCGAAAGCTGCAACGTCAAAGGCATCTGTTGTAAAAAAAAAAATCATTTTGAACCTAAAATATAAGCAGAGCAGAAGATAATTTACGATAGGATAGCAGTCTTACTGCTTTTATACATGGCAACCATATGTTTTAAAGATGTAACTCTTCAGCTGAGACACACTTCTAAAAACCGTACATCATTCCAAAGAAGCCCCACAAGTACAAATAAAGAATATCTCCATGGCCACATTCTTTGTGACTTCTCTCATGCCCTGAGGACTTAATCATTTCTCTGACTGTTGAGCTCCTTGGCTCACGGTTCATCATTCTTCACTGACCCATTGGGGTTTACAACTTCTTCCTGGCCTGGATGCAGGACAGTCCGGGAATTCTTGCAAGGAAAACTCTGGGAACAGAGCAGGGACTGGCTGTGGACCACTTCAGGCTCAAGCTGACCTTTGAGCTCACACTAAAAATCCTCTAATGTGTTTTCCCTCCACTCCAGCAGAACTGTGTCTCATAGACCTGAAATATCTTCTCAAGCTCTTCAGTTACAGCTTCATGTTTATCAAATGTAAATTTTCAGTGCCTACCGCCTTTTCGCTGAGACACCACTACTTATCTGGTGCTTGAAGTATCCTCCCCTGCAGGTTTTTTTTTTCTGACAACACTTGGAGCTGGTCCCACTCTTGTATCCTCTCAACATCCCTGTCCTCATAAAGTCTTACAGCTTCTCTCCCTACATGGTTAAGGTCAAGATGAGGGCAGTGATGGTGGAAAACAGTTATGTCTGACATCTGGTTTACTTCCAAACATGCAGCTGAATCGCTCTAAGGTTACACATGAAGGACAGACATCTGCATAATTTTCTGGAAATAATGCAGCTATTTCACAACAATGAGGTTAAATTGGCTCAGATGCACCGCTACGCACTCGTATTTGTTAGTTTTTAATCTGATCCAAACCGATGTAGAGCTGTTATGTTGGGAAATCTGACAAATTGTGCTCTGTTTTAGCAGAATTATATGATTCCAGGAGTGCTTATACTGTACTAATCAGTCAGTTGGTCCAACACTGAAGACCAAGCTGACATATCTAGACAAGATTTAGTTGGATTGCCTTGAAAATTAGAGACGCACAGGACAACTCCTATTTACTTTGGTACCTTTCATATTTTCATCAAGCGGCCAACAGCAGATCAAAGTTTTTACCTATTATAAAGTCCCAAAATCTTCAAGACAGATTTGACAAAAAAAAATGTTGCAGAATCTCAACAATGTGTCTCAATCCTTTGATGCACAACATGGGTCAAGAGATGTACATTTTCCATTGAACATAAGTCACTTTTAACCCATGTTGTGCATCTAAGGGTTAATTACTGCAGTGATCCCTGACTTTTCTTTTTGCACCTTGTGAGGTTAATATTCTCCCAAACAGAATGTAGGTGGTTAGCCATTGGATGGATTGCAGCGACATTTGATTGTTTCGTTCATAGTGAGCTCCTGATTTATCAAGTAGGAGTATTATCCAGATAGTCTCGTAGGTATTTGGATAATACACTTATCATTTTCCAAATACCTGCAAAAGGAATAACATTCCCGTCAGTCTCTGGTGTTTATTTAGTAGTGCTCACAAGCAAACATTAGCATGCTGATGAACTAAGAGTATCAGCAGGGTAAACATTACTTGCTTCATATCAGCACGCTAAAACGGTCATTCGGAGCATGTTAGTGAGTAAATGTGATTTTTTTTAAAGTCCAAAAGAACCTCTGGTCTTTAATTAAAGCCCTAAAACCTCATCTCTATTCTCTAGAAATTTTCTCACTAAAATAATCAATTCCTACTTTAAAACGGCTGAGAAGTAACATACTTGCTTTGTTCAGAATGTGCAGATCTATGAAGTGTTTGTCCCTCTTTTCGCCCCACTCGCTGCAGCTCAAGCACACCAGCTCACCTTTGTTTGCTCAGACACTGTAATACTACTCTGCACTATACAATGGCGAGTTGTGATATTGGAGTAATTCAGCCAAACACTATATGGACACAACGGGGTAAAAATCTATGTTTTACTGGAGAAAGAATTCAGCAGCCAGATCTGTCTCTACAACTGTGTCACCACTGAATGGTCCGACTCTACTTATTGTCGTTCTGCTATAGAGACAAAAATGCTCTGACATGTTTGTATTTATGCAAATTAATGACAAATATCCTTAGTGGCACAAAGGACCTGCAAAATAGTATCAACTACGGTACTTGTGTTGCAAGATCTGTGTAACCGTTTACTGAAAGAACCAAGCAGGCCTACTTCAGTGTGCTATCTAAATCTTTGTCAAAGCTTTCCATTTTCAGTGTTTGAGACTGTTAATAATAATAATAATCTAATAATAATCTAAAAAGCTGTATTGATCTTGTACTTTTCTCAACTGTGTAACAACTTGCTTTGCAAAATGAGTTCTGGAAGAACAGCAGCTGTTGTTTCCAATTGCAAAGGAGACATTGAAATGGTAACAGATAGTGGAAAGGGGGGAGAAATTTGAGTGAAATATGCAGTCAATGGCAGGCTTAAACCTGCAGTAACCTCGCAAAACTGCTAGTGTCACACTAATACAAGGTAGCATCACAAAACTAGACAAGGCCAAGAATTACTCACTGTTTTATGGTCTAGCAGCATGATTTTTCTACATTTTGAGAGCCATTGTTGTGATTTACAATCCTGCCCCTTCTCCAGCGACAGAACCAAAGCACTGAATGCTGGACATACTCATATGACCGCTCTGCATTAAGGTACGCGACCAACGCAGCTCCTTCATTAATGGAGACTTCAAACACACAGATGGGCTTTTTATTTATGACCACTTGTGCATTTTTGTGCAACACAAAGTCTTTGCCCATCTGTATGCGTCAAGATATGTCCACAAACAGTAGTTTTTTTTTGGTTGTTTTGTTTTTTGTGATACTCACTGTCAAGGCATGGAGCGCAGACTGTCTGTGTGGTGGCTCCACATGGTCTGACGACGCCCTCGCCGGGCTGACACTGTTTGCAGCATTCGCCACTCTTCATATACTGTTCCGAAGGACATTTCTCTTTATTGGCCAGAGCCCCGACCTGCAGAGTTGAAGAAAATGACATTTACATTCAACAGCAAAAATAAGATTATCAATAGAAAAAAGACAAAAATGACTATATTTGTTGTCCACAAAAACCCAAATGGTATATGTTGTTTCAATCAAAGCGATGCTTAACATTGTGCATTGTGAGCAGTTCAAATAGACTGTGCTATTTTCTATTTGGACCATTTTTAGAGGCTGGAAAGAGCTAAAACATCAAGTATTTCAAAAGAAAAGGAGCCTGAAAGAAAGAGAAAACAAACAATACTCTAGCAGTAGTAGAAAGCATTCTTTTCTTTCTTTTTTCCAACCAGTTTGTATCCCCTTACATTTATTTTGGAACCACTAAACTAATGTTCCCAGTCTCCAGGGTCATGATAAGCTAGATAAACGTAGACAGTCGTGAGATGATTAATGAGACAACTCCTCAAAATTTCCCAATTTCCAAAGTCTCCCTTTAGTTCATATACTTTTTGTGAAACACTAGAAAGAATGTCCTTATCTGGCATCTACAAGCATCCAAATGAAACAATCTGCAGAGCAAAAATCTTTCTCTTGGTTTGACTGCTGATAGTCTGTAGACACATGAAACCTGCAACATGAGGTCTGGAAAAGGCACTGCTTTGTTTGAAATGTCCACATGCCAAAAAGGTTGAGAAACCATGACTCTAATCACACAGGACTCATTTTAGCCTTAAGATGTTAGCACAAATACTGTATGTGCGTTCGTGAAGATACAGTAAAGAACGCAAACAAAATCACACATCCAGACCATGTGTAAAGCTGGTTTTCGCTACATTCTTCAAACATGTTGAGAGCTTTATCTCACCTGTTGACAGGTGCAGATGTTTGTGCTTGTCCCTGATTATGCATAAATGCACGAGAATGCGCACACACTTGCACGCTCATGCCTGAGCCTGGTTGTGTCTTCATGTCCTCCCGACTGTGCGTGGCATTATATCGTACTAAATCTTCCCTTTCTCACGCCAGGCCTTTTTGTTTTGTATCTTCTGCACGCCTTGATCTCCAAAGCATACGACGATAAAAGCACCGATTGCCCCCTGACACCGAGGAGAGGCTTGTCTTTCATTCGCCGCAGATACAAGAGCAGGAGTTGTTTTGGGCCATCATTTACAAAGCTAGGATGTTCTGCTGTTGGGCATCTTTGACAGAGAAGCGTCGGGTCAGAGGTCAAAAGAATGCTTTGTTTTAATCACATAAAAATGACCAAGAGCTGGATTTTTAAGCAACACGGGAGTCACTTTCCTCTTTAGGTGAGGCACACTTTTTCCTGATGACTGTTACACATTTATCAATACACTCTGAAGATGTGCGACCAGATGTGAGTATGTTGAAATTTGTGTGAAGGAGGAGCTCTCAGCATAAATCGTCAGGGTTCAGGTGTGTGGGGAATGTTGCTGACAAGAGAGAGGAGCTTTGCAAAACATGAAGTGTCCCTTCAGGCACCTTTGAGTCAGCTGGCGGATGATGTCTATGTGTGTGTGTGTGCGTGTGCGTGTGCGTGTGCGTGTGCGTGTGCGTGTGCGTGCGTACACACACACTGTCTCTTGCTCTTGATGGTGTCATGGCTCATTCACCTTCAAGGTATTTAGCTCTCTGTCCATGTTCAAGAATGTGACTTCGTGGGGAGGCTTTTTATGCATGACAATATCTAAATATTCTGCAGTTTTATCACCTCAAACTGATAAGAGATAAAAAATACACTCTATAGGAGGTCTAACTGTTTCACCACTGTACTTTAGAGGTGTTTTAGGATCCGTGGTCTCACACAAATGTGCACATTAATGGCCTTTAATACTCAGTTTTGCTTGAAAATCAGTGTTAGAGCTGTGAGACTTTCACCTCTACAGCGATTTTGATCATTTAAATTACTTCACTGTGTGTTGCCCTCAGATCACATTGACCTTACTCTACCTCAAATTCACCTCACGCAACAAGTATTCATTTAAAAATGACTCACTGCACACCCTCTTCCTTCTCCTGCTTCCTCTGATCTGCCCCCTTTACCTACTGCGCACACCCATCGACATTCACACATTTCGCACAAGTGCAGTAACAACCTTGCATGTGAACAAACCTGTTTCAAAATGTCTAATTGGCACTTTTGAAATGATTCCAAGTTTCTGCTTTTAGCCTCTGCTTATGTTTTTTTTTCTTTTGCCCCTCTACTAGCTCCGGGTGTGGGCGCAACAGCAAACTGTCTTAAAGACCCAAAAAGTGAGATTAAAGTGCATCAGAAATGTTTGCAAACTTGTGAAAACAGACAAATTAGAGGGTAATGTGGCTTGAACAAAAAGTTTGCAGAATTAAAAAAGACGCACAGCATTCAGCAAGTTGTAGCTCGACTTGCACATTTCCTATTAAGGGTTTTTAGATGGGAATTTGAGGGGTGGCACTCTTCAACTTCTGTCAGCTAATCTCCCCAAAGCAAGAGGCAAGATGATCACACATCATGTGCAGAAGCATCTGGACACACACAACTTCAAGCGCTACAACCAATCTTACTAATGCTCCAGTCAATTTTCAGTTGGAGGCACTTAACCTCTGGACCTGAGCTGTCAGCACTTGTTAAGCCATTAGAGTTCCACTAAACCAGCCTTCCTACTAAGCTGGGTCTAATTTTAATCCAGACATGGATCCTCAACCGCTGTGGGCACAACGATGGCGACAAGATCACACAAACAGCACTGAATCGTCTTCTCCTCATGAAGTGAGAGGAGGAGACAGAGTCAGAGAAGAAGAAAAGAGTGATGTGAGTATGAAGCAAAAGGAGGAGAGGAAAGGGGAGGATGACGTGGAGGAGGGGGTTCAGGCTCTATCAATATTGCATGTGCTGAGCAAGCAGAGGACGCATGCCCATCAGCGGGAGCAGCTGTCATGTATCAGTGATGCAGCTTCCTCCAAAACCAGGACCTTGACAAGCTCACAGTTCTGACTGACCACGTCCTGTCTGATATAAAGCGCTGAGAAAAAAATTAATAAATAAAAGATTTCCTTCCTGCCCCTGCATGGCCTCAAAAGAATTAAAGATAAATCAGTGCGATTATACAACTGCAACTCTCCAGAGTTTCCGTACATCCTCCTAAGATTTCTCTGGTTGATTTCTGCTCCTCCTCTCATGTCTTCAAGTTGTATCTCTCTCACTCTGTTTTCCTGTTCGTGTATGTTTGGTTCATCTTCTTGGTCTTCATGGTGGTCGGCTTGGGTTCTGTCTGGAACTTGAACCTGAAAGTTGCTTGACATCCTCCTGGATCACGCTCCAAATCTACTACAATGCTTTTCTGAACACAGAACATCTATTGCATGTCCTAGAAGAAGAACCTCTCCTCCGTTTCACCAAAAACCTTCTGTTGGGGTGGAAATTTAATCAGTGATGTGCAAACAGACACTGTTCCTTGAGGTGATTTTGTGATTTGTGGCCAAACATCCATCCATTATCTATACATCGCTTAACTGTCATTAGTGTCGTGGGGGGCTGGAGCATCTCTCTGGCTCAGAGTGAAGGCAGGGGACACCCTGGACAGGTCACCAGTCATTGCAGGGCTACATATAGAGACAACTCGCATTCACACCTACAGACAAAGTAGAGTTACCAATTAACCTGAGCATGTATTTGGACTGTAGGAGGAAAACTCATGCAGGCAGAGGGAGAACATGCGAACTCCACGCAGAAAGATCCCAGAAAGGACAGGACCTTCTAGCTGCAAGGCGAAAGTGCTGACCACCAAGCCACTGTGCAGCCCTGTGGCCAAACAAACTCAGAAAATTACTAAATTCACCGAACCTCTCATCCTTTAACACACGTCTTATTGAGCTCCTCCACTGCCACACTGTTATTGTCCTGCTGTCTGTGGAGCCACATGTAACTGAGAAGGGTGGAACTACAGATCCAGCAACTGGAGCTATAGAGTGTCAACCTGAATGGCTGCTGCATACATCCGCTCTGCTGTACACTGTCAAGCCAGAGCTGAAGGCAGGACAGGTGCAAAGACACGGACTCCTGCTTTATACACTTGAAAGATCTATTTCACAAGAAGCGCATCAAAAGGAGACTAGCATATAAGCTGCCATAAAGTAGGTTTAAATCTCAGCGTGAGGTAGGGAAACACGTAGAACTTTCCAGGGAAAGTTTCCTGTTAAAAGTGAAGGGCACGACAAGCTGAAAGGGAATACAAATCTGTAATGAAGACGAAAGTTTCTCACAAACTCTCACCGCTTGTTAACCCTCATTTGGCTGCGTTGGTGCGTAATTACGCAGCGTCCACTCCGCACAGCGTGACAGGACGAATACATCCAAGTGAAGTTTATGTAAGAAGTTACTCACCACTCCGAGTAACACTGCCATGAACGCCGAATTCATCCTGTATCTCCTTTGCATCTTTTCCAGGGAGGTCAGCGATCGGATGCAAACGCAGGAGGATGCGGATCTCAGTGACTTCGAGGAGAAATCAACTCGGCTGTCATCGTTGCGTCTCTTCTTTGCGATTGTTTTTGTTTTTGTTGTGATTACAAAAGAGACAAATCTCCAAGTAACTGCTCGCTGTCAAGTGGAATCAGTCAGTCCTTGAACACAATCCGGTCAGTGACTAAAACTCGCTCATTGGACTCTCGCCTGTGTGCGCTTTTCCTGCAAGTCGGCTCATATGGCAGCAGCAGCGCTCAGCTCAAAGGCTTCAGGGAAGGAGCCATCTCCCTCTCCACGCCCACAACACACACACATACACGCACGTACAAGCACGTACACACACGCACGTAGTTTTTCTCTTTGACAACTTAAATTAACATCTAATTCCGTTGCTGTTGAGTCAGAAAAAAACCCAACTAAAATTCTCTCATCACACAAATTCAGCCCTGTGTCAATCACTTTTCATGTTGTCAGCTTTGTCCTCAATGAATTCAAGTCTCACAGCAAACCGAGACACCTGAATACACTGAGTTTTTCCTCCCTGGAGAAGCTTCTAAAATGCACAGAGATCCACAGAGGCTCCCTGAAGCAATGAGCTGACTTGTGTTGTCAGAGCCTGAGGACAGAACGCTCATCATCAACAGCATGACTTCTTCCTGAGGTCAGGCTCCATGAACGCACCTTTAACCCAGAAACCTGAGATTCACACAGCTACACATCCACTGATATTTGTAGCAGCATCTGTGCGATCAACTGAACTAAAAGTTAACTTTAGGCAGTTTCCAGCAAGTTCAGTTAATGGAAACTGCATTGTGTACCCGGTGTTAGTTCCCTAAATTAGAACACTAATGTGACTTATTCAAATCTCATGTTAGGCAATTTTGATCTGTTCGTGAGAAGTGGAAAAACAGGGCTGCTCTTGTCAGAAACACTGCTGCCTTTATGCATAAGAGGCGACCTGCTGCTGGAGAGACACCTGAGGCGACATGTTGGCCTGATATAAACCAGCAAACACGTCATTTAGTTTTCGGGTTCGGGTCATGACCATACATGCCATGTTCAGTATGCTCCTGCACAGCAGAACTTTTCTAAAGACTGGCAGAGCTATTAGCAAGTGAATATGTCGTGTTTATGCAACATCTTAGCTAACTGAACAGCCCTGAAGCAAATTAAAAGAATGAATCTTTGTATCTCCTTCTTTTAATAGAGTTAATTTACAACACTTGATATGCTAAAGGACGTTCGACTAGTTGGCGCTCATACAAAACGATCCTCGGCTTGATACTAAAGCTTATTATGCAGAATTATTGCTGACATCATTACTGTGTTTTTTTTTAAAACGTGCATTGATTTTGTGAGACAAGTGTAATTATAATAGTAAATAAGTAAATGTCACGCGGTTCCACTCAGGTCAGAAGCCGCCAGTTTAACTGTTACTTGCTGTGAAAGCTCAACCTGACCTTTCATATCCATCATTACTAAGCATTAACCCTGTGACAACTCACAGCTGCAAAATATTATTCAACGATGATGAAGTAGGTGCAGAGCTGAGTTCTTGTGTGGACTCTAATATTCATGACAGAGTGTCTGCAAATATCTAACTCCCAGTTTAACTCTCTGAACCACGAGCAGTTTCTGGGCATTTTCTGCCTCACATTTTTGCTTTCTGTGGGTTCATTTTTCATTGCAATATAAAGACTTGCTCCTCTATGGAAATAGCACGACCATGGGCAGTAGCAGACAAAACTTAAACATTTTTTAATGCAGAATAACTTACTTATTCCGCCTTACATCATTAAAAATGCTAAATGAAATTAAAATTTCTCAGATTATTTTACAAAATTTTTTTTGAAATAACTGGAGTCAACATGTAAATCATTTTCCAAGTGCCCATGAATGTTACTAACACTGGGGGGAAAAAAATGCTGGCTTTACATACTATAGATAGTTTACTACTCATATTTTAATTTTTTTCGTAACTCGTGTCTCCACTGTTCTGTTTACAGCCTGCAATTCAACCAATAAGTCCCAGAATTTTTGTCATGAGACTGCTGGTAGCAGCTGATAGCTTCAAGGCTGCAACAGAACACGAATAATATTTTGTTGTCTTACACAGTCTTGATAGATCAAATGACATTTCTGATAAAGATTTGATTCACTTTCCTGATGGAGCTGCACGTCACACATGAGATCAAAGAGGATCCTGTATGTTGTTACAGTTTCTGGCTCCGATAATTGGTAGAATCTTACAGATGGTTTTAAAGAGAACATGCCTTTTAAGAGCAGGTTTTGGGGTTCAGATTTGGACATTTCTTTTAAAGCCTTTTACACCGCCGGCAGGGTTCGGGATTTGGAGGGTTAATTCAATTCAAAATGTGCAGGTTTTTATTTATTTACTGTTAAAGAGCATGTGCGCATTAATGTACCGTGTTTTCAGAACAGCAGAACAACGGTTGTACCTCACATATCATATTGATGAGACCGTGATTTTTACAGGCTGTATGGAGACTACGGGCTGTGGGGGACAAGGGGGCAGCAGATGAGGAGAAAGAGGAAGCTGGGTTGCTGTGGGGGGATAAATAATGCATGAACGAGAAGAGAAGAAGCGAGAGTGAAACAGACAACGAGAACAAAAGAAAGAAAGGCCATTCCAGAGTCACTTACAGTATGTGGGCCAAGAATCTAATATTCGCCGTCTCTCCTGTAATTCACTATAAAGAATCAGTGTCTTTTCCACCTGAGCTTACTCACTGAAATGTTGCCTAATGATGCTGAGATGGCATCAAGATTACAGGAAAACAGATTAGACTATAACCCTGTTGTAATGGCTTCAGTATGTGAATATAAGTAGATGTTATAGTCACACATGAGGACCTTTTTGATTAACAAATGGATATTCTTATCCAGTCAGTGTAAGTAATTTTAGGCTTTTTTTTCCTGGGCATTTCTAAAATCTCTCAAAATTAAAAGGCACATTGAAAAAAAATCTAACCTGATGTTAAAATTGTAGCTTTAGAGGACTAATTGATGAAGACAGGAGCAAATAAACAAAAAAAGGGACAGTGATGTGTGAAGATTTATGACCATTTTGAGTGAGTAGTTTTAATGCATCTTTTACCTGAAATGCTCGTCTTGATATTCTACAGAAATGTCGATTATATCTAATAAATCTTAGGAACGGCACAATCTGGGGGCTTTTGTGTGTTTACCAGTCTATGTTCAGTGGAGGAGTAAAAAGGAGGATGCGTGGATTATGAAATGTGAGAGGAAAACTGCACCAATTTGATCACCTACACAAAGATCTAAACTCACACTAGTGCTTTCATACACATGCATATGCACACACTTTTTATGCAGGATCAACCACCTGGAACAAAATCCTTTTCTCGGAACCTGAGATGGCACAGTAAATGTCTCCCGGACCACCCATCCTCTGTCCACTCACTGCTGACAGATGGCCAGTGTGTGTGTGTGTCATCGTCTTTGTAGGATTTCCATGATCGCCGTTTTTCTTCGGACCTGAGCAGAAACCACCTGTCACGTCCACCTCAGCAGCAGCACAGCGGCACAAACAACACTGGCAAAGCGATCCACGTTCTCCTTTGCGAGAGCTTTTCCTTCTAATGCACTGTAATAGCTGCATGGGCATCATATGACGAGTCGAGGAAGCCCTTGAATTACTCTGAGAGCACTCACACCAATAACTGGCCTGAGAGTGATATCGTGTTGTGTTTAGAGAGAACCTTTAGAGCACTGCAGTGCGTCCCTGTTGTGCACTGTATTTCAATCTGTATTTGAAAGAAGTTCAACAACATCATTACGTGCACGGAGGGCTGGAGTTGGAGCAGATGTTGTTAATTTCATTGTGTGCCTACTGTGGCGATGAAATGATTAAACTTATGCCAGAGTGAACCTTTGGAGAGGACAGATGGCGACAAACCCAGCGTCTCCCTGTGGGACTTCCTCATCTGCACCGTATTGATCTGCTCTCTCTATCCTGCTTTTCTCTGTCCTTACTGTACGTCCTCCCTTCATCCTCTGTTCACAAGCTGCTACATCTCGCAGAAAAGCAATAAATATATATTTTATCACTAAACGCTATGGACAAAATGTTCTGCCTGATTAAATATAAGAACCTGATGATGAATCAACACTGAAAAATCACTCATCCGCTCACTTTCCTTTTCCCATTTACCCTCTTTGAAGTTGCAGGTTGTTTTCCTGTTGTTTTATGTGATCAGATGAGATGTTTAACCATCTCTTTGGCATTTAGCTGTATCCACAAATGCACTTGTAACTGCACTTGCAATGCAGCATATAAAAACTCATGTTTTAAGTCAATGCAAAAACTAAAGATGAATGTGTCTGTTGGGGCTCTTTCTTTTCTTTGTCTACTTCAGGTAAACATGCTCTGACGTTTCCTTCCCTAGAAATGCCTCTGGAAACTGTTATTTCTTAATATTTCTATAGCTTTCTTGCCTCCAAAATTCTGAATGAATGAATGAGCAAGTTCCACAATACGTGTAGTATGTGATATTCTGTCTGACATTGATGTCTGTGGTTCTACTGTGTAGCACAAAGTCGGTGCATTTTCATTTGTGTTTGCTCATCCCCACTGCATCATTAATAAAAGCTTCATTTGTTTCTCTCCTCTGAATTGGCCTTTGTATTGATCAGATTTTGGGCAGATGCAGTTGGGTTTAAAACACATGTAAAAAATGAGCCTCGGGCTGATGACCATCAATGCAGCCCATTATGCATTCAGACACTCTGATAGGGCAGTGAAACGCTCACAGACACAACAGTAACCTGCTGGACTGAGACACCAAAGTCACAGAGGTGCAGGATTGTAATTTATGGCTGTATCACTGGAAAACGTGACCAAATCAAGCTTAAAAAAGTACAGAAAAACTTTGTTTTTAAATAATGTTCAGATAGAAACCACAATTCAGTACATTTAATATAAAATGAGACTGATTGATGACATTATAGTAAGAAACTGAGGACATGAACTCAGCTTTGCTTTAAAAAGTATTGTAAAATGATTGTACGGTTCCACTAATGCGTCATAAATTTAGATATACTTGCGGATGCACGCATGAACATGCTTATACAAGAGTTTTACGCCGCTTTGTCCTTCTTCTTGTTCCATCTAATGACTTTGTATTCTGAGGAATTGTACAAACAATTTAAAAACCACATTATCAGATTTTGAGGTAATGACAGAGGTACAAGAGCACGATCTGGCTACTGAACTTGAAGCATGTTGCAGCAGCTACCAGTGTATTACCAATAACAACAACAATGTGGGTGACGCCAAAGACTGACACCATCCAAAATTCACTGTTTACTTCAACTTACATAGAAAAACAGATGGATATGTGCTGTGCATAGTGAATATCTGTGGAAACTAGATTGCAAGATTACATTTGCCAAGGAGCAAACGAAAGAGGCCTATTGAACATTTGCAGCACATATGTGGATATTGCAGTGTTAAATGTGAAACTTGCCATTTTCCCTGATCTGGAGCTTCCTGAGTACAAAAACAACAAGTGAGATGACATTTATTGAGGATTCTATAAATGCAAGTTCGAGTGAAAAGATGACTCTCAGTCTTAAGAAAGAGAAGAATGTCATGATATGACAACGATCCCATCCCAAACACACAGCAACAGTCACACAAGAGCTTTTAAAGAAGAAAATTGTCAAACTGGTGACTTGGCTGAGGATGTCTCTGAACTGGAACACCTATGACTTGTGAAGTGAAAGGCTACAGTAAAACCCCCTCCAGCAGAGATGGGCTAATATGAATCGTCTGTGAAGAACTGCAGAACATCTGTCCACAGATTTGTGCAACACTGCAGTCACCCATGCCCAGGAGGACAGAATCTGTCATCAAAAACAAAGACAGAAATGTAAAATATATTTTAAAAGATCAAATACTTTCTGCCCCAAATCTTGTAAAATAAGTTAGAAGCATGGAGTAGTAAATATATACACACGTGGACAAAATTGTTGGTACCCCTCAGTTAAAGAAGGAAAAACCCACAATTCTCACTGAAATCACTTGAAACTCACAAAAGTAACAATAAATAAAAATTTATTGAAAATTAAATAATCAAAATCAGCCATCACTTTTGAATTGTTGATTAACATAATTATTAAAAAAAACAAACTAATGAAATAGGGCTGGACAAAAATGATGGTACCCATAACTTAATATTTTGTTGCACAACCTTTTGAGGCAATCACTGCAATTAAACGATTTCTGTATTTGTCAATGAGCGTTCTGCAGCTGTCAACAGGTATTTTGGCCCACTCCTCATGAGCAAACAGCTCCAGTTGTCTCAGGTTTGATGGGTGTCTTCTCCAAATGGCATGTTTCAGCTCCTTCCACATATGTTCAATGGGATTCAGATCTGGGCTCATAGAAGGCCACTTTAGAATAGTCCAACGCTTTTCTCTCAGCCATTCTTGGATGTTTTTGGCTGTGTGTTTTGGATCGTTGTCCTGTTGGAAGACCCATGACCTGCGACTGAGACCAAGCTTTCTGACACAAGGCAGCACATTTCTCTCCAGAATGCCTTGATAGTCTTCAGATTTCATCGTACCTTGCACACTTTCAAGACACCCTGTGCCAGATGCAGCAAAGCAGCCCCAAAACATTACTGAGCCTCCTCCACGTTTCACCGTAGGGACAGTGTTCTTTTCTTTGTATGCTTGGTTTTTGAGTCTATGAACATAGAGTTGATGTGCCTTACCAAAAAGCTCCAGTTTGGTCTCATCTGTCCAAAGGACATTCTCCCAGAAGCTTTGTGGCTTGTCAACATGCATTTTTGCAAATTCCAGTCTGGCTTTTTTATGAGTTTTTTTCAGCAGTGGTGTCCTCCTTGGTCGTCTCCCATGAAGTCCACTTTGGCTCAAACAACGACGAATGGTGCGATCTGACACTGATGTACCTTGGCCTTGGAGTTCACCTTTAATTTCTTTGGAGGTTGCTCTGGGCTCTTTGGATACAATTCCAACGATCCGTCTCTTCAATTTGTCATCAATTTTCCTCTTGCGGCCACGTCCAGGGAGGTTGGCTACTGTCCCGTGGGTCTTGAACTTCTGAATAATATGAGCCACTGTTGTCACAGGAACTTCAAGCTGTTTAGAGATGGTCTTATAGCCTTTACCTTTAAGATGTTTGTCTATAATTTTTTTCGGATGTCCTGGGACAATTCTCTCCTTCGCTTTCTGTTGTCCATGTTCAGTGTGGTACACACCTTTTCACCAAACAGCAGGGTGACTACTTGTCTCCCTTTAAATAGGCAGACTGACTGATTATGAGTTTGGAAACACCTGTGATGTCAATTAAATGACACACCTGAGTTAATCATGTCACTCTGGTCAAATAGTTTTCAATCTTTTATAGAGGTACCATCATTTTTGTCCAGGCCTGTTTCTTTAGTTTGTTTTTTTAAATAATTATGTTAATCAACAATTCAAAAGTAATGGCTGTTTTTGATTATTTAATTTCAATAAATTTTTATTTATTGTTACTTTTGTGAGTTTCAAGTGATTTCAGTGAGAATTGTGGGTTTTTCCTTCTTTAACTGAGGGGTACCAACAATTTTGTCCACGTGTGTATACAGTGCCTTGTGAAAGTATTCGGCCCCCTTGAACTTTTCAACCTTTCGCCACATTTCAAGCTTCAAACATAAAGATATAAAATTTTAATTTTTTGTCAAGAATCAACAACAAGTGGGACACAATCGTGAAGTGGAACGAAATTTATTGGATATTTTGAACTTTTTTAACAAATAAAAACCTGAAAAGTGGGGCGTGCAATATTATTCGGCCCCCTTGCATTAATACTTTGTAGCACCACCTTTTGCTGCAATTACAGCTGCAAGTCGCTTGGGGTATGTCTCTATCAGTTTTGCACATCGAGAGACTGAAATTCTTGCCCATTCTTCCTTGCAAAACAGCTTGAGCTCTGTGACATTGGATGGAGAGCGTTTGTGAACAGCAGTCTTCAGCTCTGCCCACAGATTCTCGATTGGATTCAGGTCTGGACTTTGACTTGGTCATTCTAACACCTGGATACGTTTATTTGTGAACCATTCCATTGTAGATTTGGCTTTATGTTTTGGATCATTGTCCTGTTGGAAGATAAATCTCCGTCCCAGTCTCAGGTCTTTTGCAGACTCCAACAGGTTTTCTTCCAGAATGCTCCTGTATTTGGCTCCATTCATCTTCCATCAATTTTAACCATCTTCCCTGTCCCTGCTGAAGAAAAGCAGGCCCAAACCATGAGGCTGCCACCACCATGTTTGACAGTGGTGATGGTGTGTTCAGGATGATGAGCTGTGTTGCTTTTACGCCAAACATATCGTTTTGCATTGTGGCCAAAAAGTTCGATTTTGGTTTCATCTGACCAGAGCACCTTCTTCCACGTTTGGTGTGTCTCCCAGGTGGCTTGTGGCAAACTTCAAAGGAGACTTTTTATGGATATCTTTGAGAAATGGCTTTCTTCTTGCCACTCTTCCATAAAGGCCAGATTTGTGCAGTGTAGGACTGATTGTTGTCCTATGGACAGACTCTCCCACCTCAGCTGTAGATCTCTGCAGTTCATCCAGAGTGATCATGGGCCTCTTGGCTGCATCTCTGATCAGTCTTCTCCTTGTTCGAGGTAAAAGTTTAGAGGGACGGCCGGGTCTTGGTAGATTTGCAGTGGTCTGATACTCCTTCCATTTCAATATGATTGCTTGCACAGTGCTCCTTGAGATGTTTAAAGCTTGGGAAATCTTTTTGTATCCAAATCCGGCTTTAAACTTCTCCACAACAGTATCTCGGACCTGCCTGGTGTGTTTCTTGGTCTTCATGATGCTCTCTGCACTTTAAACAGAACCCTGAGACTATCACAGAGCAGGTGCATTTATACGGAGACTTGATTACACACAGGTGGATTCTATTTATCATCATCAGTAATTTAGGACAACATTGGATCATTCAGAGATCCTCACTGAACTTCTGGAGTGAGTTTGCTGCACTGAAAGTAAAGGGGCCGAATAATAATGCACACCCCACTTTTCAGGTTTTTATTTGTTAAAAAAGTATAAAATATCCAATAAATTTCATTCCACTTCACGATTGTGTCCCAATTGTTGTTGATTCTTGACAAAAAAATTTAAATTTTATATCTTTATGTTTGAAGCCTGAAATGTGGCGAAAGGTTGAAAAGTTCAAAGGGGCCGAATACTTTCGCAAGGCACTGTATATTCCGACACCAAATTCTGGTGTATATCACTCCTGTTTCTGAAAAAAGGGGGAATATGTTGTTTCAGGATGATGCCAGAGAATTATTACTGAATCACATGTATAAATACATGATCCCTTGTGAAGTTTCTAATAATTTTAAACATGCCTGGAATATATTTGTTTAAATTTGTAATAAATCCTGGAATTCCTGGAAAACCAGTACTGGTTGTAATTCTACCTGAAGAAGCAAATCTCCAGCACAGATTTCCTCACTGTCATCTTTGACAATTTCTGATGTCTGAAACTCTGCTGCCCCCTGCTGGGCTGGAGAAAATCCTCCTGTTGCTGTTCAGAGGTCAGAGCTGATGGTTAAACTGTCCACTGGAGGAGTCTGAATGCTGTTTTATTGAGCAAACTGTAAATACAAAGCAACTTACATTTTATCATGAATCAGTAAATAGTTTTAACTCTCAAAGCTACAAGCAAAGTATTGTTGTTGTTTTTTTGGCTGTCTCACTTTTTACTCACTGTAGGCTAATTTTTTAACTGTCATACAAAAATCTGCACCTTTATGGAAGCAGCACAAGCACAGAGAATTAAAGAATATATGCTTATTGGCGAGTGTAACAAATGCATGATGCCATAAATTGCAAACTAGCTTTCTTTGATTATTTATTTTACACAACTTGAAAAAAGATTTTTAAAAATGAAATGAGTATGCACAACATTTTCTCAAGTGTTACCAACCCTGGAAAAAAAATGTGGCCCTCCATAATGATATTTACCTGTTTATAGTTTTACACCCTCTGCTTAATTTTCACACCACTTTACACATCCTGTCTACAAAGATATTTCACCATGCTGAACATATCTTTAATGCTGACAACTTGCGCTTCTTTATGAGATTTTTGAGAGTTGCTGCGTTTAGCTTGTTCGATTTTCCTCTCAGTCTTTCTTGTCATCCTCTGTCTGGTCCATGTAAAGACTGCCTGCGTTTCACCTGAAACATCTATGAATATTTTCAGGTGACAGTTGTTGTTTTTGGGTGAATTTTTGATTGAGACATCTCGATTAAATATTCAAACAACAAATTGCTATCTACAGCGGTTATATTTCTAAATGTAGCGTGTTCTCTGTCAATACTGTTTATGATATTTATACTGTAATCTTCTAAATATACTCCATACTGCATATAATGCACTCTGTTGCTTCTTTTGCACTTCTGGTTAGATCCAAAACTATTAGTATTTCTCCTCCATGCAATGGGAGTGAAGCTTAATCTAATCTAATCTAATCTAATGAAGCGATTTTGATAAAAATGTCAAAATGTACTTTAATTTAAGCTTAATTTGGTGACACACATAAAGATTGTTGGAATCTTTCTGGCTCTTAAAAAAACAGAAAAATTATGTCATTTATCCAATTTTTTCCTGGCATCATGTTTTGGCTATTTAAAGAGTTAATTAAGCCACAGTTAGGGGTTAAATTATTCTTAATTTTAATTCCAAATAGGTGCAGTATTTCATGGATGCAGTGAATTAGGTTTGACCACAGTGTTTCTTCTTTGCATTTGTGATTACCAGCCACAGGACTGATACCCTGTTATTCCTCACCTGTCCACTAGGGGGCTTCAGTAGGTTTCTTTCCACCTCACATCTTTTGTCATCAGTCTCCTGCCTGTGCAGCTGTTGGTCTGCTTCAGAGCTTCATTACACAGAGAGCAGAAAACAGTTTTCCGGGTGCCTTTTGCCAGACTGTTGCCTGGCTGTCCAACATTTCTTCCTGCCTCGTTCCAGTTTCCTCCAAGTAACCTTCCCTTCTTTATATCTTGTCTAGTGTCTCCATTTGCTTTTAGGTGTTTGATGTCTGCTGCCAAAACTGGGCAAACAGGTGCAGGTAAACAGAAACACTCATTAAGAGGGGTTTGGTCAGCTCCAGCGCTTTTCTACTTGGACTAAGATAAACTATCCGCATGTGGACACCTCTGATACTCTGTCACCACTTCCCATTGATTATGATAATAACAACATGCGTGTCAACATATTTAAAGGAAGCCAACGCAAAACACTGTTGTTTGCTTAATTCTAAAACTTGAATTTTGCATCAGATTTTGCATAAAAATGCATCAAAGTACAAATTTGCAGTATCATCAGCAAGATGTCAGTATAAGTATTAAAAATAAAGGCACTCATTTTATGTTTTGTAAACTAATTAATAGATTATTACCCTGATAGTTTACATTACTTTGTATATAAAAATGTAAACTTGCTAAATTTCTCCTACTAAAGTACAGCTTTTGTGCTACTTTGTGCGGTTTTATTATGTCATGTATTCAGATGTTGCATGATTTGCTCATTCTGGCACGTTGCTACACACTCTGCAGATTAATTCTTTCCTTCTCTAATGTTGAATTCTTAAAATAACCCTGTGACTTTTCATATCACCTCCAAGCACACTTTGCATCCATGACAGTGTCAGTTAGAGCTGCTCTGTCTCAAATCTCTTCAACTTGAATTGTTGATTTACTTTAAAATGTGATTCAGTCAGCAGCAGTGTTGCATTTATCCAACTCTGAAAGAATCTTTTCAAATTTGCAAAGAATATTACTGAGCCTGCGACATACTTCTAAAAATCTAAACAGATTAATTGTTTGACCATCCTGGGTAATTGATCACTGATGTCACACAGACATTAAAATCCTCTAACTGAAGCAGCAGCTCATACTTTACAACACGGTGAACTTTCCCATCTTCATTTTCATCATCTACCTGTGGCCCCTGGCTGGGTGTGGGTCAGGGAGGGGTCATCTTCATCTGGTCTGAGCCAGATGTGGCCAGCTGATAGCATCCCTGTGCCTCTGGGCAGCTTTTATCTTGTTGCTGTCCGAGAGAAGAGCAGAGCAGGTTACTGGTTTGGAGCCTCTGAGTCTCAGCCCCTCGGTCCGTTTGCACCGAGCATCTCAGCAAATGAGACCTAAACATGCTGACCACCAATCAGAGGATCACATTGACTGTGACAAGGAGCCCGTTAGGGTGGGAGGCTGCTGTACATCACAGTATCTTAACCGAGCATCCATTGATCTGAGGCAGTATCACGGAAAAAACTACTTAACAGGTGGGACTGGATTTATTTCTTGATAAGTTGTTATTGTAATTGTTGTCATTATTATAAATGGGTTATCCTTTTAAGGGTTCAGAGATTAAACTACCACATCAATAAAGAACTTCTGATTCTGACATATAGACAAAATTAGCTCCACCTCAACCAGGGCAGTGCTGCTTGCATACAACAGTCATGTTAATCCAATATTATTCTAGAAAAAAGTTTTGATACTTCTAGTACATATTGCTATACTACTATGACACTTTCAGACTTTTACATACATACATTTTAATTTAGGTTTTAGTCGTACCACTGTCCACTGAGAGAAAATAATAATTTCCCAATCAGTGTTTATTTAAATACTGGTAATATTTCAGGGCATCATTTACTAAGTAACTCACAATCACTGCTTCCATCTTTAAAACTATTAAACTTAAGCTGTGATACACGCTTGTGTACACAAATATTATCAGATATCTGATGACATATCTGTCATTTCTTATGTACATTTCTGTCAGACGGATGTCAGATATGTGTATGTACACATACCTGCAGCCATGCATGTGTAAATACTAATACAGTATATAGTGTGTGATATCTCTGCTGAAATCTCTGACAGAGGCAACACATGGTGTGAAGGTTACTGTAATAACACAGTGAAACATTGTCATCTATGATTTCATCTTTTGTTGACTGTCCTTAAGGATGAACGACATGGCGGCATGTGTTCCAGGTAATTGCCATTTGTGCTGACTTATCAACAGGAGATACAGTGAAGGATTTGGGATACATTGAGCTCTGACCTGCTGTTCATGACTGTTAGTGAAACACACACACATGTAGACTCACACTGACTGTTGATATGTCTTCTGACAGGTTAATTAACTGCAAACGGACATCAAAACTCCTACCACGAACCACAAAACTAATACAATGACACTCCAAATGACTGTGTAGTCATGCAAAATCAAGAAAATAGATGCAGTTCAACAAGAGAAAACAACCAAGAGATACAAAACAGCTGTGAAGAAGTGCATCCTGCAGGTTTTGCTGCTGTGTGGGAGGGGTGGTGACCTTTAACAAGGGACCCAGTGTCTGATTATCTGTCCATGGAGGTTCTAGAAGAGCTTAAAAAGAGAAAAAATAGACAATTTACACAATATTTGTGACTAAAATGACACAGAAATACTTATTATTGATACAATAAAGCCTACTTTGCAAACACAGGTGTGATGTTTGGAAGATGATTGCATTTGTCCTTCATGTAGGATCTAAACAATACATTATTTTATATTGTGGATCGTTAAATAGAGTGTTTTTGTTGTA
The DNA here is from genome assembly GCF_021347895.1 of Acanthochromis polyacanthus. Classification (NCBI taxonomy): domain Eukaryota; kingdom Metazoa; phylum Chordata; class Actinopteri; family Pomacentridae; genus Acanthochromis; species Acanthochromis polyacanthus. Next base: position 12,543,067 of record NC_067131.1, on the reverse strand, counting down.
TTATATATGTTGCACTTCTGGCTAGTCATTTTTCTGCACAATCTTTATATTTCTGATTCTCTGACATGTCTATCTTATTATCTGTTTTCATAGTTGGGGGCGTTACACACAAAAGTAATGAATTAAATATTATTTTTTATTTATCAAAAACATAATGCCTTGATTTACTCATTGCATAAAATAATTATTTGCACAACATGTTACTGTGCAACATCACCTACGAGGCATTGTCACTTAAATTGCTAGTTAACAATATGTTTATTCTTACATTTTTCCACAAACACATGCAAATCTAATCTTTATTTTAGCCAGTTTATTAAAATATTAGCACAAAACTAAGTTGAAAAGAGATTTGAAGTGGCAGTGGCAGTAAGCTGTACCTCCTTAGAATAAAGTTGCAGTAACTGTAACTTATTAGTACCTCTGTTGTGGTTACTGAACTCAGCAAGAGTAATGTGATTACATTAATGTATTAACCCAACACTGTCTGTTTTGTAGATATTATATTTTTCTGTGACTGAAAAGCAGTAAGAGATGCTTACAAGGCGTTTTATGTGTGGAAAAAGGTCTATGACCTCTGCAGAATCGAGTGTCTTCACTTTTTGTGGTGATGAAACTTGAAATCTATTGAAAAACAGAAGGAAAGTTGGATTAACATGTAGGATCCAGAAGTGATGAAGCTTCAACCACACTAGAAATAAGGAATAGGATATCTGGGCAGCTGTTTCAGTTCTGGCTGTTCTCTGTGGATTTGTCTCTTGTAAATTTGCTGGAGTCAACTTTTAATGAACCGGACAACAAAATGACAAAATGTTTCCTTTTGTGTTTTCTTTACTCTACTAAGAACAAAAGTGACCACGAGGTCTCCTTTTCCACCTCTATCAGAGGGTACGTCACTTAAAAATTAGTTAGTTGGCAGTTTCAGTGTCATTCTCTGCCTGAAGGTGATTTTATCTTTTCAAAAATGTCAGATCTCAGTTTCAGATGATGGACACATACAAGACTATCTTAACGACAGAGACAGAAAAAAGAATGGCAGCCAACCTCCAGCAAAGTTTCTTTCTCTACTCCAGTGAAGTTGAAGGTGAGTGGGCAGGTCCAGCAGCGTAATCCAAGCCTTTGTTGTCATCTAAACACAGACATTAAATGTGATAAGATGCTGGTTGAATAATGACACAGTGCGACTGGTTTTATGACATACCAAGTCTCTGTATTTACTATCAATATTATGGGTGACACCAGAACACATTGCTCTATTGGATGGAGAGAATTAGAGCGTTCCTGTCCACATGTGTGTGTGTGCATGTGTGTAATAGTCCCACCCACTGTCAGGCAGCATGCACCCACACATACACACTGAGGCCGCTTTCAAAAGCCGGTGTTTATAAAGTCATGCTTTTTTGCCAATCTGGGGTCAGTCCCTTGTCACTTCTGACAGCCTGGCGAGAGCCTGCGGGAGGTAAGTGTCACGCTTTGTGTCACAGTTTTGAATAGGATTTGTGCAACAAAACAAGTGAAGTTGTTACTTTGTAGCATTAAAATATGGAAACAGAGCAGTTCTTGGAAGCTTCATGGTTACTGCTACTGTCTCACAATCAATGCTACTAGAATGACTTTTATGCTTAATGCAGGATTTTCTGCTTTTTGATTTTTTTTTTTTTACATGAAAAATACTCAGCAATTTGCAAAAAAAGAAAACTCAGAAGGCAGTGAAGCTCGTAGATTTTCTGTGCGACAAGTGTGGGGGAAATTTAACATCATTACAAAATGTATAGCACCATGTGCAGGCTCTCTGCCGTTTAAGTCACAGGGTAACACACCAGTCAATAACTCAGAGACAAAAGCTCTCAGGCCAGGTTTGATTGAGTTCATTACATAATTACACTACCAGTCAAATGTTTGGACACATCCTCTCATTCAATGTTTTTTTTATTTATTTGTATTATTTCTACACTGTACACTAATACTGAAGATTAACAGTTTTTTTTTTGTTTACAACATTATTCAATAAGTATTATATTGTTATTGTCTCCAGTATTAATCTACAATGTATAAAATAGTTTAAATAAAACTACTGAATGACAATGTGTGTCCAACTTTTGACTGATAGTGTATATAAAAGTGATGCACACATTTAAATAGGTTCTAATTTTTTGGTTAAGAAAATGTGCACAAATTATGCAATGCTGAAAAAAAGGCTGATTTTGCAGAATAAATATTTTCTGTAAGAACTGAACAAATTAATCGATCTTCCCACATGCATACTGACAAATATATGCTTTTATGTATAGATGGTGTGTTTTAGGTGCATGAGATGCATTCACATATCTGCATGTTTCACGCAAACTTGCACAGATATATTGTAGACACGTGCACCTGTGCATGCCCGTTGCACTTACACTTACTCATATAGCATAGCATGTATTTATTCCCTGCACATGCTATATAAATTAGAGCAAAATTGCATTTATTAATTCCCATATGCAGACACACACGTAACATTGGACATTTCTTACAGTCCTGTTCTAACCCTAACTAACCTTAATAGGAACCTTGTCTTTACCCAACACCAACACCTGAACCTTCATTCTAAAATTTAATGATCCATTTCATGGGTGCTTCATTTATGTCCCCACAAGTGAGCAGAATCCCCACGGTGTGACTGTATGAACACATTTATGTCCCCGCAACATAAGTAATAAAAGTACACACACACACACACACACACACACACACACACACACACACACACACACACACACACACACACACACACACACACACACACACACACGGCAGACAGCATCTAGTCAGTCTAATCTGAATTTTCCACCCCTTTGCCTCAGCTGTGTTTTGAAAATAAATCATTGTGTTGTTACAGACAACTTCAGTGCTCCGGTCCAGTCTGAGATAAAGTGGACACTCTGGAGACACCTTCATACAGTGTAAAGATTTAGGAACAACTTGATTATTTTTGGATTTTGGTTAACATCCGCCTAAACATAGAAAAGCTTTTTAAGAATGTAAAATGCGTATGGATGAGAATTTAAACATAAAATGGGATCAAATCCTTAGTTTAATGTATTTACTGTGTTAATTGAAAAAAAAAAAACCTGTCGTTTTTTTGAAATTGGGTCCATTGTGTGTGTTTCAGCCGGCTAGAACACAAACCCCAACGCTAACCCCGGTGCAGAGTATCAGGTAAAGGGCACACACTCGCCATATCTCCACTCCAGACATACGACATGTATTGACAGTCCAAACATGTGGAAGGTGAACCATCAGTCATGTCCACACCGGAAACCAGCAGTGACCCAGAGTGTGGAGCCAGCTGGCTGGGGAGGCAGGACAACCACCATGTTTACCTTATAGACACACAGCTCACCTGGACATTAGCATGATCCATGTCCACTCTGCTGCAGTCAAGAAGATTACAGAAATGGCAGCAGCTTCAGGTTGCTGTGGTGGAAAACAACACCCATAATATCAACAGTGTTTTTGTAATGCAGTGAAGCATGAACATGATTTTATCTGAGGCCACTTTGGCGCCAGGATAGCTCTCTTAAGGACCATATGGCATGAAAATAGGACACCTATTGCTCTTCTCACCTGCAACTCTTATCTGAACGCAGCAAGCTCGGGAATGTTCTGCGAGGTTTGTTCAGTGTAATTCTGGGAAATGTAGGAAATGATAAAGTGGGATAACATAACTTATGGTGAGCTGCTTCCAAAGAAAATTTCTCATCTGAACAGCACAGCTTTTTATATTTTTGCCACCCCTTTCCACTTTCCAAACATATAAAATATATAAATAAATAGAAAAAGCATCTGCAAATTTCATTTAAGACCCCCTCAGGTACGTTTGCATAATTGAAAAGCATATTGTGCTTTGATAATGGTTTGTGTTAGATGTTTTTTTCATGAAAAAATATTCAAATATCTTTTTTTTTTTTTTAAATGACATCAACACATCGTCTCACTGAAACCCTCTTTAAATATGCAAATACCTTTCATTTAAAACTATTGTTCTCAGTGTATGTTTAATCAGGCTTCAAGTTTCCCCATCACAATTGTGTGAATTAGACCAAGATGCTTTACCAAAGTTGGCCTCCAACTCCATGTCTGTAGCGAAAAAAAGCTTTTTATTTTCACCACAAGAATCTGGATGTAGTCCTCTCAGGTTAAAAGCCTGAACATACGTCTCTGTGTTAAATCAAGGTCAGACATCCAAAAGACACAACATTGACACAAACACATTTTTGAAAGGAGGGTTTTTAACATTTTTATGTTGTTGTTTGCAAATTAAACCATTTTTGTTTGGTTGTTTTTACCATACAGCTCACTGTAACTGTGATGCTTTAGACATATGACATGTATTATCATTTTTGTTACAAATAACATATTCTGCATGATGACTTGTGCTGACCTATAATGCATCATCTGCATTACAATAAACTTGATACACATCAGCATTATTGGTAAAAAACAATTGATGACTTAAAGGATAGATTCACATTTTTTAAAGTCCCTTTAAAAACTCTACTGATATGCGTATCTGTGCAGTGAGAAAGTTAACTGGCTGCCGTTTTATGCGGTCTGATTTGCAAAACCATTTTAGTGTAGGAGAACAGGAAGCATTCACCCATCGGTTTCCTGAACAGCGGTTTTAAAGTCTTCTGAGATGGCTCATGCAGTCACTATCTTGGCCTGACATGAGCCACTATTGATCTGCAGCTATAATCCAAAAAAATGAGCATAAAGGTGAAGAGTAAATGGAGCTGTGGAATGTCATGCAAACATCTCTTGGTTGTGGACTGTCTTATGACAGTAACTGTGAGTCAAAGCAGCCCTACCTGCTATTATGTGTAACTAGAATTCTTAATACAATTTAAAAGGATTCATTTTATAAAGATTCACCACCAGTACAGTTGTCCTGAGGGAGAAAATGAGCTATACAGGCCAAAATTATTCTTGGTACCAAGCTGGAAACGTGTCTATTTCTGCTTTAAACTTGGTCATTTTAACATTAAGATCAATGAAGATTCACTCACTGTTGGCGTCTGCCTCATGTGGCCATTTGAGGAGCTGCAGTTTTGGTGCCCATGGGTTGTTTCCATTTCTTGTACCAGGAACAGAAATCACAGTTCTAAGTAGAAAAAATACTTGTATAGTCCAACTGAAGATAATTTAGTAGTCAAAGATATTCAGATCAAGAAACTATCTACTAAAACAATTGTATTTTTAGTACAATAGTGTGAGTTCTATGGATTTAGTTCCTCGATTGCTTAACTACCAGCTAAAAGCGTAGTTTGTTGCTGAAAATTCCAAATTTGGTTCCATAGGAGGAATAAATCAATAACCTCTCAATGGACCAATGGAATGTTTTCTGAGAGAAGCAGTGAACTTTGTACTAAAAATAAAACACGAAAAGCTTTTTAAACTTTTCACCAGGTCAGAGAGACTCACAATGACATACACTGATAATTAGGAAGAGGCCAGCAAATGCACAGTTGTGCACCACCAACTGAAGCTGTGCTTGTGGGAGGTGCCAGTTTGAAATAATCCACCTGCCCTGTCCAACTTGTACTCAGTATCTCTCAAACACAAGCATGTTTGTTTCTGTGCCCCATGCTCATGTCCATCTCAGCCGGACTTCTGTGTTTCTCTGTGCCTTCAGAGCTACGTGGAGCTGAACGAGCTGATGAAGGACCAGCAGGAGACCTACTGGCAGGAGACGGGCCGATGGGCCGGATACGAGGAGAGCTACGACCCCCAGGCCGGGGTGTGGGGGTCCTCACACATCTCCTGCCTCACCTTCAAGAGTCTCATCCAGCTCCGACGCAGCATGAACACAGGTCAGCGAAGGAAATCAGTGAAAACACGAACATGATAGAGTTTATATATAAATATGGCTATATATAATTATTTTCAGCAGTAAAAAGCATGTTACTTGTTGTGCATATGTGGACTTTGAAGGTGTTTGTACTCTAATATCTTCCTTATTACTTTCATTATGAACTACTTTTCAGATTTAGATTATCATAGCAAACATAGTACCAAATACTTGTATGTTGTTTTTGCATATTAAACTACTCTATAGTATACAAGATAATCAAACATAGCTAGTTTCAACTACCTTACAGAGATGCTTAAACACTGGCATATCGCTATTTCTAATGCGATAACTTCATATGATATACATTAAATATATGCGTACTTTTCTCCATAATTAGATCTTTTACAACTTTGACAATATTTTGAAACTAATACTTTAGTACTATAAATGGCTAATACTTCTTAATACATTTGCTAGTATGTGCATTTCTATACTTGGCATTAGTATTTCTGACTGAGTTAAAGCTCAGAGTCTAGTACTGATATATGTTTATAAGTGTGAGGGTAACAAATTCATGACTAAGAGCTTAAAAATCCTTTTGTTTCTTTCTCTCTTCTTGTATACAATTCTTATTATTGTAAGAAAAAATAGCGTTATGTCTTCTTTTATTCCTCTCTGATTATAGTGTCATTGTTATTTTGGAATCAGCTGTTGATTTAAGATATACAGCTCTCACTTTCCTGCTTCTCTGATTTTCCTCTAGACAGTATGCTTAACCATGAGACAAACCTTTTATCATTCAGCATGTTCTGGCCCTTGTGGTCCATCTTTTTAGCTCTCATTGAGACTCAGCTCCCTCCTTAACCCACAAACACAGCTCCCTCCTCTTGATGATCATCTCTGAACATTTCCCAACACTTCCTCTGTCAAGGTGTGACGCTTTTCGACTGTGAAGAGAAGACTCTGGCCACCATTGCAGAAAAGATGGTCGGCGAGATGGTTAATAAGAAGGAGATCAGGCCAGGAGACCGGGAAGAAGTGCTTAAAGCTCTGCTCCAAAACCGCAGGTATCCCCTGAGACATCACCCAACGGTGACTCAAACACAAATGACCTACATTTACGCATTTAGCAAGACGCTATAATCCAAAGCTGCAGGTGAGAAAGGGATATGTCAGTATCTTGCTCAGAGAAAGTTCAACAGAACACGTAGCTGCTGTGAAGACCAAACCTATAATTACAAAACATCATCTCTGACCACCAAACATGCTGCCTGTCTGACCAGTGTGTACTGTCGTTACATTGTACTTGTAAAGATACAGAGTGTGAGAGTTTACTCTAAATATCCAGAATAGACAAATACAGCAGTTTCATATGTTGCTGAATAAATTAAGAACTCTATGGGAAGCTTGTCTGACATGGCACTCCAAATACATCTTATTAATTTAGAGATGGTTTATTCTACAGGGTTAGGGTTAGTTATTTTATGCTACTATTTGGTGTTGTAGACAGACTTGTGCAGATACAGAGAAAATCAGGTCCAGCTGCCTTGTAAAAAAATTAGAGAATATTACCTTTCATTTATATACCATTGTTCTTTTACAGTTATTTTGTTGCTACATTATGTAGCTAACATCTAAATAATGTTTCTCTAATGACAGGTAGATGGAAGCTAAATCCCTTACTGTAATTTATTCGTTTTGTTTTCCATAGGAGGGTATTCTGATGAAAATGTATTCGATAGAGTCCATTAAGAAATAGTGTGGCATTTCCTGGTGAGACTTAGATAAGAAGATCTGATCAGCTCAAATGGCTGTTTGGTAAACATGAAACTACAACCTGTAGCTGGTTAGCTTAGTTTACTATAAAGACTGGAACCTGGGGGAAACGGGCAGCCTAAAGGTAATAAATACCAGCAAATCAGATTACAGACTACCACTGATGCAACCAGCTGATACTCCATGAAGTTATAGATCGTGGCCAAGAAACAGTCCATCAATCCATTTCCTTCTACTGATCCGTGGTTGGGTCTTGGTGGCAGTAGGCTAAAGGTCCCAGCAGCATTTTTCAGTTCCTTCTAGGAAATATTGAGGCATTCCTAGGCCAGATGAGAGATGTAATTCCTCCACTGAGCTCTGGTTCTACCCCACAGTCTCCTTTAAGTTAGACATGGCAGAAAGACCTCCAAAAGAAGGAGTCCAGGAGGCATCCTAATGAGATACCTAAACCAATTTAGATGGCAATTAGAAACTAGTTTTAGCTACTTGTATCTGCAATCTAATTCTTTTGGTCACTACTCACTATGACCACAGTTGATGTGAATGTAGACCAACTGGTAAATCAAGAGCTTCAGCTCCCAATTCACCACAACAGTTGAGTGCAATGCTCACAATATATTGAAACTGTACCAATCCAACTATTCCCTTTAAATGTATTTGGATGTCTCATAAATTCACAGTAAATATTATCAAGTACATGACCTTAGTGTCACCAGTGGATGCCCTGCTGTTATCTTTAATATTTGTCCCCTTTCTCTCAAATGTTTCTCGTCAGTGATTATGTAATCATCTATTTTTGAATTCTTAAGGTAAATATATATTTGGACAAACGGAGAAAGAGTGAATAATTTGGTTAAGTCTGATTCAAATATAACCAGTAACACGCAATTTTCTCCCTTCAGCCAATCATCAGATCCAGAGAGCCAAACTCTGACTGACAAGGCGGACCTACACAAGTTTTCAGTCAAAGAAAGAGTAAGTAATCATTAAAATGCTAATAATACAATCTGAAATCACGATCATGGTGACATGATGACAGCAACGTTGAAGGTGAAAGTAACTTTTGCTTAAAGACCATTTAGAAGGTCATTCAGATGCAAACTTTTTGTGTTCTAATACACATTACTTCAGGTTTTTTGGATAATATCCTTCACATTTCTGCAAATCTTTTTGTTGGTGTAGAGGATCTTGTCTCAGTTGTAATGTTTGCTCACTGCACTTGTCATTCTGTGTTCCTTTAGAGAGATGAATCTAGCTGTGTTGAGGCCTCCATGGTACTAGTAGGTGAGACACTTTGTTTCTTTTCTTGTGTAGGATCTGGAGTGCAGTGTGTTTATGCAGATGTGTTTCAGTGCATAATTCAGTTTGAACATATATGTTGGTGTATTTGTTTACCAGGAGCCTTGGACTTTCTGGAGAGGGCCACGGTTGTTTTTGTGCGTCTGAAGGAAGCAGCGGTGTTCGACTCAGCCCTAGAGGCCCCGGTGCCTGTACGCTTCGTCTTTGTTCTGGTTGGACCGAACAAGGCTGACATAGACTACCACGAGACTGGCCGTGCCATGGCAGCACTGTTGGCTGATAAAGTGAGCTTGATGAGATTTTTGACAAACCTAAAATGTGTGGAACATGATACATTAACTGCAGACGACCTCTTAAAGGTTGCACTGCACTCTTAATGTCTGCATACCAATTTTCACCCCGCATTTTTTTTTTTAAATGGTTGTCTATGTAATTTCATATCATGCAAGACTTCCTGGGTCATCTGTTGCTGTTGTTTAAGAAATAGATCTCACCATGTCTCCAAATTTCTCCCACTGTCCTCAAACGATAAAAAATAAGTTGTTGCAGGTCACAATTGAGTCCAAGTGAAAATGTAATGCAAAACTTCACAATAAACGCAATATCAGAACTTTTCATAGTTCTAAATATGGTGATTATTATCAGAGAAATAAATGCAGTACCACTTCAGGAAAAATAAATACTTAGAGCAAGAGAAAATGCAGACACTCTGATCTCATGGCACTTATACACCCCTCATGCTATGTTGCTGTCTAATCCAACAATCTTCAGTCCTCACATCCAGCGCCTCTTTCTCTTTGTGTCGCAGGTGTTCAATCAGGCAGCTCTTCAGGCAAAGAGCGCTCGAGAGCTGACGGACGCTGTGGGTGATTTCATGGACTGCAGCATCGTCATCCCGCCTACAGAGATCCAGAATGAAGCCATGCTCAGCTCCATCATCAGCTTTCAGAAGAAGTTACTGGCCGACAGATTCCAGTCCTCGGACAGCACGGTCCAGCTGGACTCCAAACCTCGCAGGGGTGAGTAATATCAGGACATTCCCAAAAACACAACATTAGTCATGGTTATCATTCATCTTTATAAAATAAGCACATGCAAACAAAAGGAGATTTATCTTAGATTGAAATTTCCCTCTAGTGTCCATCTCTAGCGGGCCTCCTCCTGAAGATCCTCTTGCTCGTACTGGTCGACCTTTCGGTGGGATGATGAAAGATATAAGGAGACGCTATCAACACTACAAGAGCGACATCACTGATGCCCTCAATGCCCAGGTCCTCGCTGCTATCATCTTCATCTACTTTGCTGCCCTGTCTCCTGCCATCACCTTTGGAGGACTGCTGGGTCTGTATCTGGTCACATTTAGTTGACATGGTTCTTCTGTTACCTGAAATAAATCCTATAATTAACTTTGAGTCTTTGCCACTGCAGCTGATAAGGTGGAGGACATGATGGGTGTTCCAGAGCTGCTCATTTCAACCAGCATCCAGGGCATCATCTTCTGCTTCGTTGCTGCTCAGCCCGTCCTGGTCATCGGTTTCTCTGGTCCTCTGCTAGTGTTCGAGGAAGCCTTCTTTGCAGTGAGTTTCTTATTTTCTAATCACCTTGTACATTTTTTTTGTGATGCAACTTTTTGATTACGAGCTGTTGCTTGCTGTTATAATGCACAATATGCTGGGACTGCGGTCAGAGTTCAACTCATCCCCAATTTCCTTCGTTCAGTTCTGCAAGTCCCAGGAAATTGAGTACATTGTGGGCAGAGTGTGGGTGGGAGTGTGGCTTGTCATCATTGTGGTGATCATTGTGGCCTGTGAGGGCAGCTTCCTGGTGCGCTTCATCTCACGCTTCACCCAGGAGATCTTCTCCATTCTCATCTCCCTCATCTTCATCTATGAAACTTTTGCCAAGCTGGGGAGGGTAAACCATTGCCATCCATTACACACATTTCATCTCACCATTCCATCTGAGACATTTCATTTATGTGATTACATTGCTGTTAATCATGATTACGACCTATCTTCATCTACACTCTTCTAACTTCTCTTCAGACCTTCAAGTCACATCCGCTGATTCTAAACTACGATCACCTGAATGCAAGTTTGGAAAATCCCTGGCAATCAAAGGTGGAAGAGACCGTCATCTACGACAACGTCACCGGCAACACAACTGTTATTATCAGCACTATTAAGTCGCCTTACCCCAACACAGCGCTGCTCTCCATGTGCCTCATGTTAGGCTGCTTCTTTATTGCTTACTTCCTGCGTCAGTTCAAGAACGGGATGTTTCTTCCTGGAAAGGTGAGTCGGAGCCCAGAGGCCAATCCCAGAATGTTTCAGTCCTTTGATTAATAAAATAAAATTCTAATGCTAATACATTTTTGAACAAAGTAAATCATTAAATTTGAACTGCCCATTTTTTTTTGTATCTGATCTCTGCTTAACAGGTCAGGCGTTTGCTTGGTGACTTCGGTGTGCCCATCGCCATTTTCCTCATGATTGTGGTGGACTACAACATTAATGATACCTACACTCAGGTAGGCCCAATATTCTAAGCAACAAAGCCCAGTGAAAAGTGGATTCAGGGAGTTTTTTTTTTTTGCACATTCTGCAGTGTGATTTACATCCTTATATTTGTCATTTCTTTAAATACTAAATAAAGCACAACGACAAAGTGAAAAATGTTTTTAGGCATTGTTGAAAATGTATTAAGATTAAAAAGAATCTCTCATTTACAAAAATATTTAAATCCTTTCCGTCAAACTGTAATTGTATCAAATCTGCTTTACATATTGGCGAGTTTCAAAATGCTCCACACATTAATGATAAGACGATAATAAGACAGTGTAGACAGTACCAGGATTACATAAAAACTTGAATTAAAAAAAATAAATTGGGCAAAATATGAAAATAAAGATATTAGAGTCACATCTCACATCATATCTACAATAAAATAAAAATGCATTTTTATCACTTTCATTTAAAGTGTGTTAAAAAGAGATCTTTTAAAGAAAGAAAAAGAAAGAAAATGGTTGTTTTGATGTCCATAGGATGACCTGACTATTGATTTAAGACAGTTTTGAAAAACTATTTCCCTCAACACTAATTTGACCTAACAGAACTGGAAACTGATTTTCTTTACAGAAACTGGTCGTTCCCAAAGGTCTGATGGTGTCCAACCCAGCCAAAAGAGGCTGGCTCATCAACCCCTTTGGAGAGCACAAGACTTTCCCTGTGTGGGTGATGTTTGCATGCTGCGTCCCAGCCCTGCTCGTCTTCATCCTCATCTTTCTGGAATCTCAGATCACAACGTGAGTCATAAAGTCTCATATCTGGAGCAATATCACTCACCGAACTATCAGCCTCAGAAAACATGACATTTCCTGGCTTTAATGAACTTTTGATTCATATTTCGTATCTCTGACCAGCCTGATTGTGAGTAAGCCCGAGAGGAAGATGGTCAAAGGCTCCGGGTTCCACTTTGACTTGCTGGTTTTAGTTGGCATGGGAGGGCTGAGCGCAATATTTGGAGTGCCGTGGCTCAGTGCTGCCACTGTGCGATCTGTCACTCATGCCAACGCCCTCACTGTCATGAGCAAAGGGCCGAAACCTGTGATCGAGAAAGTGCTGGAGCAGAGGATCAGCGGCGTTGTGGTGGCCTTGCTTGTTGGTAGGTGCTCTCTAATCACCCTTCCACATCTGTCCAGACTTCTGCAGATATATTATTTGCAAGCAGAGCAGATTGTGCAGAACATGCTGTCATTAATCTGGATCTCTGTTTGTATCAAGGTCTGTCAATTCTTATGGAGCCGATCCTAAAGATGATTCCCATGTCAGCCTTGTTTGGGATCTTCCTCTACATGGGAGTCACGTCACTGAATGGCATCCAGCTGTGGGATCGTATGCTGCTTCTTCTCATCCCGAAGAAATACCACCCAGATGAACCCTATGCCACCAGAGTAAGAGCCCCATTATCACAGTATATATGAAGTGCATGACGTTACTGACAGGGCTCGCAGTATCTGGTGCCTACTATGGCCATTTAGAGAGAAAAAGAAGGAGGCTTTTGTTTTGCAAGCATCAAATACATTTCAGATGATGAGATGTTTTATCAAAAACGGTAAATCATCTCCAATCAGAACACATCTCATTATGTTTGGAGACATTTTGTCATTTCATGCCATGACAAGGCACATAAATCTGACACTCATGGTATGAAATCATTCTATATGGAAATGTTATGGGGAACTCTGGAGGATGTTTTGCTAAATGGACATGACAGGATATAAATACCCTTCTCCCATTTCTTTTGCTTCAGGTTTTCACGTTACTTCTGATGCAAAATTTGTCCATGAATTCTTATGTGTCGGTTAGCTATAAAAGCCACCAAAATACATCAACAGGAAAACAACGTCTGAAGTGATTCTGGTGCTAATAGTTTTTACAACATTTTGCTAAAAACCACAAATGTGAACTTCATGGTGGCACTAGAAGAAGCAAAAGTTTGGCCACCGCTATGAGAAGGATTCATGCTCTGGGGACCATGAATTTCATGTGTGCAGTTTTGTCTGTTGAACTAATGTCTGTTCGTCTTGGATACAGGTGAGCACAGGGCGAATGCATCTGTTCACGGCCATCCAGATAGTGTGTCTTGCACTTTTGTGGATTGTGAAGTCCAGTCCGGTATCACTCGCACTTCCCTTCATTCTCATCCTCACCATCCCTCTGCGCATGTGTATGACCGGACGTCTCTTCACTGAACTGGAAATGAAATGTGTAAGAGTATCATTTCAATGAATGCTGGAAATTCAAACTTTGCCAGCGTCTGATAATGTGTCACTTGCACACATATATTCAATTTTTTGTTTTTTTCCGTGTCTCTTATATTGTAGTTGGATGCTGACGATGCCAAAGTGACCTTTGAGGAGGAGCCTGGGCAGGACGTATACTGTGAATCTCAGATGCCATTGTAGACGTTTTCCATGACAGCTGCCTTTTTTTATTTCGACAAAAAGATATTTATTTAATATGCAGCTCAAATGTTTAATTTGTCTACGAGCTTAAACGATCTGAAGTGTTTTTTGAGATACAGATGCCGATACAGATTCTATATCTCTCTAATGTCAACATTAATATCTTGTAAAATACTGTCTTTGTCAAACATTCCTGAAGAATTTTCCACTGTCACTCAGGTAAATTCTTTGCATTGCTGAAGCTGGAAATATTCTCATTTTTATATTTTTACGAGGAAGTCATAAAAAAATGCAAATGCTTTTTAAAGTATGTAAAATAGGTGCTCACATCTGAAATAAAAAAAAATCAATCATGCCAGTTCTCCAGAACTGGAAAGCTTGAATGGGGGGTGAAAAACAACAGCAATAAAAGCATTAACTGTATGTTTTTCCAAGCAACCGCACACTGAATGTAATGTTGTAATAAGTTATTGTTGCTTGATGGGAACAAAAGCTGGACTCTGAAGGAATATGATGTGATTTGTGAGGTATTGATGCAATCCAAAGTGGAAGTGATTTAGCAAGAATGATCAAAATGGTAACACTGGAGACCAAAACGACAACACCACTGTGTGGAAATGAAGGTAGAGACAAAATGTGATTTGTTGTTAAGAATCATGTTGTGTGTTGTGTGGCTGTCTTTTTGTCATCTCTCTCTATAAAACAAAAATTACCTTCAATAAGACTCATTACAGTAATTTCACTGGGTGTTATTAGCTTTTGGTGGGAATAAGGAAAATAAACTGTTGCAATTATAGATGAATGATTTCATTTTGATATCTGTACATAAATTAGACAGTTTGTCTCCAGAAAAAGATGGTGTCAAATGAAATCTTTGTTTCTATGACACATTTATGTGATGCAAAATTATGCACAAACAACATCTGACTTATACAATGTGCGATAACTGTAGATTTTATATCGGTACCACATGTTTCCTCTCTAATTCAGCAATAACTGAAGAAACTATTTCAGTTTTGAAAGCAAATTGTGGCCACACTAAATATTTGTTTAACTATTTTTGGTTTTATACTGTATATATACATGAAGTTCAAACTATTCATTGCACTTTATTTGATAGCATCTTCACTTTATATTCAGGGCCTAAAATACGTATTTCCACTGTGTTTCATAGAATTTATGTTTATTCCAATCATTTTTTTTCGTCTTCTGGCTCAGTAGGTGGCGCCCGTATTGCCCCATCAACAATAATAAAGACACGAAGAAACTTCAGAAGACGCTCGTTGGTTATTTTTATTTCATTTGGCCGACGTAAACCTTTTTCTCGTTTCTGATTGGTTGCATTATGGAAGCGCCCCGCCTACAATACATGTCGGCTCGATAAACCAAAAACAGAATAAGGGCGATTTTGATGTTTCTGGCAGCCACTGATCTGCTAAGGATTAAATAGTAGCTGCGATTTCATACTTCACCAAGAGAGGCAGCAATGTGCCGTGAGGCACCTAGTCTGCCGGAAATCAGAAGAAGAAGGAGAAGAAGAACCAAAAACAGGACATGTGCAACTCTGCTGTTTCATTCGGTGTGTTTGGTTTGTGACAGAGTAACAACGACAGCTAGCTAAATGTCGCTTGTGCTTCTTTTTTTATCTACAAGAGCTGCTATACATCTTTAGTGGAGTCGCGTATATTAAAACTAACTTCTGCCCAGCTGGCATCCAGCTGTGGCACCTGATGTTATCGGAAAACACATTTTGTCTGAAAAATGGAGAAGAAAAGTGAAGGTACAGTAGAGACTCAAGAAATTGGTGGGTACAGGACACAAACAAAGTGTTTCTTTGCTGTTTCACTTGGCGTATTTGTTTTGTAGCTGAGTAGCCTAGTGAATATGTGCTCATTTAAATATTGTTTGTGCTTCTTTAATCTAAAACAGCTGAGTTTGGTTGGTTAGCTGATTAATTAATGTTGCTTTACTGTAGTCACATGTATCAAAACAAGCTTCTGCCCTGTTAGCATCAAGCTGTGAGACACATTGGGTACAGTTAAATATAATGTGTACTATATTCTTTTGAGTCTCTCTTTCCACCTGAAAATCTCACAATGAAAGTAGCTGTGGTTTATTTACAAAGAGAGTATTTTCTGCTCTGTTAATGCCACTGTGATGAATTTATAAGCTGACTGCTGTTACTGTAGGATGGACCGAGGCAGACCTCCAGAAGCTTCTCGTGGGAATGAAAGACAGCATCCCAGAAAATAAGAAAATGAACAGTTACATCATTGGACTGAAAAGTTTAGACTGGAATAAAGTGGCTTTCCCTCCCTTTTCTCCTGAGGAATGCAAACAAAAGTGGACAAAGATGCAGGAGAAGGTGAGTCACATTTATAGTCTTAATTTTTAGTTCACAAAATCACACCACATCCACTGAAAAACTGTTTTGAAGATTTCACTCATATCACCCAAATGCTAGCATACTAAAGCTGTTCAAATCTTAACGTCATCTTGTATGTTTGATAAATTGTTCTCACAGTCCCAATCAAAAATCTTAAGAGCAGTTGAAAAATTGCAAGAAATTGCATTTTGCACTGTTGGATCTTAAGACGTTTCCAAGTAGAGCTTCAGCATGCACAAAGAAGAAATGGGAGCAAGAGAGAAAAAAAATCAGAGCAGGCAACTCTAAAAACAACAACTCCATATTGTCACACTCTTACCTCTGTACTTCACTGTTGGGACTATGCATTTACTGTTGTAGTCCTCTCAAACCTTCCACTAAACTAGCTGGACACCATCTCAGCTGAACAAATTTGTATCGATCTGTTCTGGCCCAGGATGTGACAGGGTATTTTCCTTCTTGTCTTTGCTCAGATGCGTAAGATTCGGACCCTGACAGAGCTTATTGTTGAAGCTGAGGATGTCATAGCCAATCCTGGCTGTAACAGAAAGGTAAGCACAAAAAAAAATATCACAACTTCCATAGTGCCATCATGTGAACACAGATTTAGTCTTCATTAGGCTGCATTTCAAATATCATCTGTAATCAAGTCTTTTGTGATTCCTGTCATTTGCATAGCAATAATCTCATGTTTTTTTGCTTAATTATACTTGCACTGTGTTGTGCACTCGGCTGCGCTATAGGTATCGAGAGAAATCTGAATTAACTGGACTTAAACGTACCTCAGAAGAATTGTTTTGTGAATGTACAGTGAGTCATTTTTCTATTTATTTGATTTGGTCGAATTAATGTGACAAAATGTTTTTGGATGTCTCTGGTTGAAACAGGGTAAAAATTGTACTAAAGATGCAGAAGATCCACCTCCAAAGCCTCCTCAGTAAGTCACACACACACACACTGCATACCATTCTGCTGTATATTCATATGAATGGCTTGTACCACTTACAATTCTTATCACATTATTTGTACATATTTGAATTTTTTTTCCAATTTGAAAATTAGCTGAATGTGAAGGTTCTTCTCAGTGAATTTAACAATTTTCATGCTGCCACAGTAGTGGGTGAGGATCATAGAGCAAACCCTGTTTAACTCTTCCCCAAACAAAGGGAGGAAACATCACTGAAAGGTGGGATTTGGTGCCCTTTAAAGGGGGCCTAATCCATCTAAAAGAGATGTGCACCACATACAGCCTGCCTGCCATTGCATATAAAGAAGAACTTTTGGTAGAAAGAGCTTACTTGGCACCCACAAAGACTTGTGTTGTTTTATTCACATTTTATGTTTATCTTTTGGCAAGTCAACCAAACCGTTTTAAACTAACAAGAATATGAGTAGTTCATTCATTGTCAGCTGAGCACTTGTTTGTCTGTATGTATTTAGGTCTGGCTATGTGCTGTTCACGAAAGAGCAACTGATGAGCATGACGGGTACCTCAGCAAAAAACAAACTGGAAGTTTGTGGTCAACGTTGGCAAGAGCTGAGTGACAAAGAGAAGGAAAAATATCGTACAAACTGCACAGAGGTATGAACATACCGGCTCATTACCATTCCCACTAAAACCACTGCTGTACCACAAGACTCTGAAATCGTGATTATGATGTTGGATTACATGCAGAGTCTCCTCAATTTTCTTACAGTTGAAGAGACAGTACAGGATAAAACTGAATGCATATTTAGAGGTAAGTATGGCTGTTGTTGAAATATTGATCCAATGCTGATAGACTTTGTGCAACTAAACGTGATTTATGTTCCTCAGAGGTTTGACATAGAGAAGCAGCAGCGGATTCTTAAAGAGAATGGCATCAAAACCCCAAATAAGCGCAAGGTGAGAAGTGACTTCATGGCAAAAGTGTACAAATCTTCGACTTTGCAGTCTTTTTTGTGATACTGTTAGTTTCTCAGATATTTAAACATATAAATGTGACCAAAAGTGTTGATGTCTTTGTTTTAAAGAAGATACACCACAGTTTCTCTAAAATATTTTGCAACAGACATGCGTAAGTGACGTGTTGTTCTGTGTTTGATATTTACCTCCGCCAAGGAGGTTATGTGACACTCGGCGTTTGTGTGTCTGTCAGTCTGTCTGTTAGCAAGCTAACTCAAAAACGCCTGGGCAGATTCAAATGAAATTTTGAGGGGATGTAGACTATGGTAAGAGGAAGAGCTGATTTAATTTTGGTGGCAATCCGGAAAGGATCCTGGATTCTGGATCACTTTGAATTTTTTAGTATGTTTTAGTATGTGGTCCAAAATATAACAAAAACATCATAGGTTAGTATGTCGTCCAACAAATTGGAGCAAGGTGTCCAGATTGCTCAACTTGTTAAGGTGTTTCGTAAACAGAACTGTGTCAGAGATGCAGGTTCGATTCCAGCTGATGATCCTTTACTGCTTGGGTTTCCTGTTTTCCTCTCTATCCTTGGCGGAGGTCTGAACTCTCTGAGTGCTTTTCTAGTTAATAGTTCAAACACTTTATCTTGATTGTTGATGCAACATATTTCAAATACCACAATAATGAAAAATGGATGAATGAAAATTTTGGAGATATCCAAGCTGTGACGGTCACATTGGCCTTTCCCAGTCATGAACTGCTATGTAGCGTTTGCTATGATTGGCTTTGCTTATTCTTTTTCACACAAATCGCTGTTTGAAATAATATTGATATGAATTGGTGGAGTTCATATGACAAAGTGGTCCAAAAGTAAACAATCATACATCTCTTCAGAGGAATATTTAAGTCCAGTTATTTCAGATTTCTGTCTATACCTATAGTGCAGATAAGTGCACAAGACAGTGCAAGTACAATCAAGCAAAAAACATGCAACTATTGCTGTGCAACTGACAAGAATCACAAAGGACTTGATGAGAGATGATATTTGAAATACAACCTAACAAGGAGTAATTCTGTTTTTGGACATCTCTGGTTGAAACAGCGTGAAGAGTGCACTGAAGATGCAGAAGGTCCACCTCCAAAGCCACCTCAGTAAGCCACACACTCTGCATACCACTCTGTTGTGTTTTCATCAATGAGTGGCTTGTACTGCTTTCAGTTCTGATCAGCTCAACTCCGCGTGTATTCATGTAGTGAGGTTTTATTTTTATTTTTTTCATTTTTGGGTTAACTGAACTTATATTGTGAAGCTTCAGCCCAGTAAATGATATAATTTTTCCATAACTGATGGATGAGGGTCATGGAGCAAACCCTGTTTACTTCTTCCCCCGACAAAGAGAGGAGACATCACTGAAAGGCTGGATTTGGTGGTCTTAAAAGGTGGCTTCATCCTCACTGAAAAGCGCTGCACACCACATATAGACTGCCTGCCGTTACATATAAAGAGGAGCTTTGGTGGACAAAGCTTACTTGGCACCAACAACGGCACAGAATCTAACACTGACTTCCATTTGTCATAGTTTTAATTATTTGTTATCTTTGGGTAAATCAACCAAACCATTCCAAACCAACAAGAATGTAAGCGTTTCATTCATTGTCAGCTGAACAGTTTGTCTGTTTGTGTGTATGTCTTTAGCACTGGCTATATGCTGTTTATGAAAGACCAAATGGCATGCATGACGGGTACCTCAACAATAAACAAACTGAATGTTTGTGGTCAACGTTGGCAAGAGTTGATCGACACAGAGAAGGAAAAATATCGTACAAACTGCACAGAGGTATGAACATACCAGCTCATTAGCATTCCCACTGAAATCACTGCTGTAACTCTGAAATCATGATTGTGATGTTGGATTACATGCAGAGTCTCCTCAATCTGAATTCACTACTTGGTCAATTTTCTTGCAGTTGAACAGACAGTACAGGATAAAGCTGAATGCATATTTAGAGGCAAGTATGGCTGTTGTTGAAATATTGATCCAATGCTGATAGACTTTGTGTAACTAAGTGTGATTTATGTTCCTCAGAGGTTTGACATAGAGAAGCAGCAGCGGATTCTTAGAGAGAATGGCATCAAAGCACCTAAAAGCTGCAAGGTGAGAAGTGACTTCATGGTAAAAGATTGCAATTCTTAGACTTTGAAGTCTTTATTTGTGATATTGTTAAAGATTCTCAGATATTTAAACATAAATGTGACCAAAATTGCTGATGTCTTTGTTTTAAAGAAGATACACCACAGTTTTTCTAAAATATGTTGCAACAGACATGTGTAAGTGACATGTGTTGTTCTGTGTTTGATATTTAATAGTTCAGACACTTCATTTTAATTGTGGAAGCAACACTTTTTAAATGACACAACAAGAAAAATGAATGAATGAAATTTTTAGAGATATCCAAGCTGTGGCGGTCACATTGGCCTTTCCCAGTCATGAACTATGCAGCGTTTGCTATGATTGGCTTTGCTTATTCTTTTTCACATGCAGCACTATTTGAAATACTGTTCATATGATTTGGTGGAGCTCATATTGCAAAATGTTTCTGGACATCTCTGGTTGAAACAGGGTGAAGAGTGCACTGAAGATGCAGAAGGTCCACCTCCAAAGCCACCTCAGTAAGCCACACACACTCTGCATACCACTCTGTTAGGTATTCATCAATGAATGACTTGTACCACTTTAAGTTTTTATCATATGTGCACTCATGTATTGAGGTGGTATATATGTATTTTTTTTCATTTAAGGGTTAACTGAATTTTTATTACGAAGCTTTGTCCCAGTAATTTATTTTTCTTAACTGTTACCATGCAAAGTGGATGAGGATCATGGGGCACGCTGTTTACTTCTTCCCCCTAGCAAAGAGAGGAAACATCACTCTTCTTTTTATTCATTCCACATAGCATTAAATGCAGTTCACCCAGTGTTGAATGCATTTCTGTGCAGCAGTGTTGTAGACTGCGATGTCTTCAGCTGTACAAACTTGCCCAGACAAAGGACACTGGAGTAAATCCTGCATTGTTTGGAGTTCAGATTCTGGTTACACTGGAAAAAATGCCCCTCTCATAACAAGAAAAAAAATTATTTCAATGAGCTATTACCTTGAAATAGGTGAAAAAAAAATCTGTCATTAGAACAAGTGAAAAATGGCTTGGTAAAATTTCTTGAAGTAAGATATGATATTTAGAATATTGAGATCTTAACATTACCTGGGAAAACTGAATTGAAGTTATATTTCACCAGGATTTTCAAGCTTAGGTATCTTAAAATAAGCCAGTGATGCTTAAAAAATAGCAGTTCTTCACTCAAAAAATAGATTTTTGCTTTCATGTAACCTCCTAATTTGAGACGTATTAAACTTATTTTCAGTTTTCTTGTGAAATACAACTCAAAACAAGATAATTTTTAGATTGTTTGACTTAACAAGGTATTTAAGATACATTGTCTTAAAACAAGTCTCTTCATCTTGCTGAAATGTCACTTGTTAAGTGAATTTATCTTAAATCAAGTGGGATGAGACATTTTGACTCAAAATAAGACAAATGGACTTGGTAAGATTTTGAGTTTTTGCAGTATCGTTTAAATGTCCCCATTTGTAGAGAGGCACCTTGCAACAGCTGATGCCAGTCCTCAGTAGGTTGAGACATTTCCACTCTCTACATCTGTGCTCTGCTGCAGTTGAAAGCTTTTCACAAGGGTAGAGTGTCATCAATGTAGCTGTTGAGAGATTTGAAACTCTTTCCTCCCACATACTGACTCTCATACTCTCAGAAGTGGATGCTGGAAGAGGTCCAACACTCTTCAGGTAGCTCTTGAGGGACACCAGGCAGTCAGCTGCTGGTCCTTAGTTGAAGAGAGGGTGTCACTTGTCTTTAACTTGATGCTTACATTTCTTCATACTGGCAACACGTTATCTGATATCAGTAAGGGTTATACCTGCCAGAACGCATGGGCTATCAGGAGGTGTTGGGTGCAGACATGATGTAATCTGGTGGTGCTAGGCATTAAGAGCAGTGTTGATCTTCACACGAGTGGATCTTTCCCATACAAGGCATGCATATTCAGTAGCAGAGTGCTATAGCAGCTGACTTCAGTGTTTGTTGGCTTTCTTGGCGGTACCGCTGAATTTGTTCAGAATGTTGTTTCTTGAACACATCTTGCTCATGGTCTTCTGAGCATATGTCTTAGATGAGAGGGTGCAGTCAAGGATGACTCTTAGATACAGTGGGTGCGGAAAGTATTCAGACCCCTTGAAATTTTTCACTCTCTGTGTCATTGCAGCCATTTGCCAAAATTTAAAAAAGTTCATTTTATTTCTCATTAATGTACACTCAGCACCCTACCTTGACAGAAAAAAAGAGAAATGTAGAAATTTTTGCAAATTTATTAAAAAAAGAAAAACTGAAATCTCACATGGTCAGAAGTATTCAGACCCTTTGCAGCGACATTCATATTTAACTCACAAGCTGTCCATTTCTTCTGATCGTCCTTGAGGATCACTGGGTGTTCAGTGCTCCAGATCTGTGCCTAGCCAGGTAACCTGTAGTTGCTGTTATGCTTCTTGATTGTGTGGACAGAGGGCACACAACTGTGTCTTAGATGTATTAGCACAGAGATAGTTTTCTTCATAGTATGGTGTTGTTCATCCAAAGCTTTGGACAGTGTATTTTCAATAGGCTTGAATCACCGTGCTCTGCGCTTACGCCTGGGTGTTCTGCAGAGATAAAACGACAGTTACCTTCAGTTTTTGACTGGTCATTGATATAAATGTTGAAGAGGAGTGGAGGAAGCACACTTCCCTATCGGAGGGCATTCTTCAGTTTTCACAATCTGCTCTTCTTATTGAGATGGGATCACATATAGCCTATCTGCCATTATGTATAAAGAGGAACTTTGGTGGACTTTTACCAACAAAGCCTAGGTTGTCATATACTGACTTTAATTAATTATGGTTCTAATCATTTTATATGCTATTTTTGGGTAAATCAGCTAAACCATTTCAAACTAACCAGAATACAAGCATTTAATTTAATGGCAGCTGAACACCTGTTTGTTTGTGTCTTTGTCTTTAGAATTGGCTACAATATGTTCTGCAAAGAGCAACTGGCGTGCATGACAAACACCTCAAAAACAAAAGAATTTCGTGTTTGTGCTCGACGCTGGCGAAAGTTGAGTAAAACGGAGAAGGAAGAATACCGTAGAAACTGCACAGAGGTATAAACATACAAACTCATTAACATTCCCACTAAAATCGCTGCTGTACCACAAGACTTTGAAGTCAAAATTATGATTTTGGTTTACATAAAGAATCTTCTCAATCTGAATTCACTACCTTGTAAATTTTCTTGCAGTTGAACAGACAGTACAGGATAAAGCTGAATGAATATTTAGCGGTAAGTAAGGCTGTTGTTGAAATATTGATCCAATGCTGATAGACTTTGTGCAACTAAACGTGATTTATGTTCCTCAGAGGTTTGACATAGAGAAGCAGCAGCGGATCCTTAGAGAGAATGGCATCAAAACACCAAAACAGTGCAAGGTGAGAAGTGACTTCATGGCAAAAGTTTGCAAAGTCTTTATTTGCGATACAGTTAAAAAATGTCAGATTTAAACATATCGATGAGGCCAAAAGTGTTGGTATCTTTGTACTTTAGAAGAAAAACTCTGAAAGACATTGAAAGTGACAAAAGTAACTGATAAGTGTTATTTTCTGTTTGATATTTAATAGTTCAGGCATTTTATCTTGATTATTGATGCCACACATGATAAATATCCCAATGATGAAAAACTGAATGAATAAAAATACTGCAAATTCTAACAATATTGCATAGCACACTGTTTTGAAGCCAACACTACAAAGAAGCACTTGTTGTAGCTCTCACTGAGAATTTACACTACCCAACGAGTAAGTCCACTCTTTTTGACCAAATTATTTCGCATCTCTCAGATTTAAATGAGGTCTTCCAACAACTGCAGGCTTTTTAGCTCTCCACAGATGTTCAGTCAGATTAAGCTCAGGACCATAGACTGTATATAAAGATGGACGTAGCATCTGGCTCCAGAATTGAAGCCAACCTGGAAGTGTCAAAAACTTGCAATATCACGCCGTCCGCTAGGGTTGGCTCCAAAAAGCTTTTTCTCCATAGACCCCAATTCATTTTTGGAAAAAATAAAATTTGATAGACTGATGTTCTACAGCTCAGGATTTTTTTCCCGTTAGTTTTCATGGTCAAAATGAGAGATCAGGTGGCTGATCTTAAAATAAATCAATACTGAATTTTAAATAAATCGTTAAAGTTGGCGGAGCAAGGGGGCGTGGCTATACTTGATAGACAGCAACAGAAGCCTCTGCGGTAAAATGTGGGCGGGAAGAGAGTCCTCAGCCAATCCTGCCCCTAGTTGCTCTCCGGTCCAGTCTGTTTGATGACGCTTTTTACGTTACTGGCTCCAAAAAATCCAAAACGGTGACCAGGAAGTAGCAAAAATCCGGGCTTCATTTTCTCGGCATTGAAATCAACGGGTGACGTCA
The DNA here is from genome assembly GCF_021347895.1 of Acanthochromis polyacanthus. Lineage (NCBI taxonomy): Eukaryota > Metazoa > Chordata > Actinopteri > Pomacentridae > Acanthochromis > Acanthochromis polyacanthus. The sequence continues at coordinate 12,518,331 of NC_067131.1, read as the reverse complement.
TGGCTAGTTTACGCCTGCTCAGGACTCATGGCAGACCACTTAAGAATAGTCCTTCTTAGTCAGTTGATCGTTTTGGATGTATCAAAGGTCGTTATACTGATGGTGGAGCCATGTGAGATCAATTCTCTGACAATAGGCATCATTTTGGGCATAGTTTGTTTGCACAATTTATACTTTCTTTGTACTCCCTCATCATGTGTTTACATTTCCTAGATATTATTTATACATTTTGTTATACTGTGTATTTTATGATTGGTTTTATTTGATTTTATCTTTTCATTCTATTCTAATCCAGGGAGTACCACTATAGTTTTATTGTATTATCGCCTGCAGCTCTATAATGACTATAAAGGTCTTGAATTAAATTGAATCGAATGCTTCACTTCAGAAACTGATGAAGGCTTTAAACTGGAAAAGAAACATCTGCTCAGACTTAGCGTTGACAGGTTAGAAATTACAGTTTTGCATGAAGATGTTGCATAAAAATATATACGATACGTTTTAAATGTATGTTTAATTTGTTAATTTCACTGCAGGTGAGACATGATCTTAGAAAATGGAAAACTATGTGTGGGTACATTAGTTTCTGCATCTGCAGTCAACGGAAAATATCAAAATCGAATATTGGCACAAATTCATTGTTGTGCATTCTGAGTTTCATTGTCCGGTTTACAGATATTTACAGTGGGATTCTTTTAGTCTTCTGTAAAAATAGGTGTGACTTACAAAAAAAAATCTGATTTAGTTTCATTTGTCCAGAGAACATTCATCCATAAGCGTCTTTCATTCAGAAATGTTGACGTTGGACGTTAGTGGTTTGTTTTTTGGCAATTAAACTCATAAAAGCATGCATGACTAGAGACTTTAATTTCAAAACTTGTCAGGAAGAAGAAAATGTGAATGTACTGACACTTAAGGCTCCATCCATATAATTTTGTTAGCAGCGGACAAAAGCTGTTTCTCTTTTTCACCTTTCACTCATGTACATAACAGCTTATACAGATTGTGTATGTGATCTTCACATGAATAAATCACATCAGATCCATCTCCTCTTTTAGATGATGCAGGACAAGCGTATGGAGCTACAACCTGGCGAGCCCAAAATGCCATCTCTGTGAGCATGACACACAAATATATACGTCCCCTCGCGACAAATTCAATTTTCTATCCAAAAACAAATGTGATTTATTTTGTTTTTTTTATTTGTTTCTCAGATCTGGCAATGTGATTTTCTGCCAAAATCAGATGAAACTTCTAAAGAATGAAATCCCAAACGCAACGCAGCGCTTTGTCCAGGCCAACAGGATGTGGCAGGACCTCTCCAAAAAGCAGAAGGAACATTACAAAAGAAAAGTTGATGAAAAGATGGAAACATACTCAATAGAGCTGCAGAAGTGGTTTAAAGTATGAAGAACCCCTTTATTTCCTAAACATATTCTTCATATTTCAGCTGAAAGTTAAAGCTTCCCAACTTTTTACATTTTCTAGACGCTGACGGCAGAAGAGCAGGAGGACTATCTGACAAGGAAACCCAAAGTAAATGCCTTAAAATTCAACTTGACATGTAGGGTTTTTCAATATTTGTTTTGACAAAGTTTGCTTTCTTAAATTCATAATACACAATTTATTTCTTGCAGAAGCGTCAATACCTTAAAACCAAGAAAAAAGAGGATTTTGTTAAGAAACCCCATTTGTGCCAGCCATCAGTAAGTTTTAACATTTCTAAAACCCACATGAAGCATTGCATTTACAGTGGGGCAAAAAAGTATTTAGTCAGCCACCAACTGTGTAAGTTGTCCCACTTAAAATGATGACAGAGGTCTGTAATTTTCATCATAGGGACACTTCAACTGTGAGACAGAATATGGGGGAAAAAATCCAGGAAATCACATTGTAGGATTTTTAAAGAATTTATTTGTAAATTATGGTGGAAAATAAGTATTTGGTCAATAAAAGTCCAACTCAGTACTTTGTAATATAACCTTTGTTGTCAATGACAGAGGACAAATGTTTACGGTAGTTCTTCACCAGGTTTGCACACACTGTAGCTGGTTTTTTGGCCCATTCCTCCATGCAGATCTCCTCTAGAGCAGCGATGTTTTGGGTCTGTCGCCGGGCAACACGGACTTTCAACTCCCTCCACAGATTTTCTATGGGGTTGAGGTCTGGAGACTGGCTAGATCACTCCAGGACTTTGAAATGCTTCTTACGGAGCCACTCCTTTGTTGCCTGGGTGGTGTGTTTGGGATCATTGTCATGCTGGAAGACTCAGCCACGTTTCATCTTCAATGCTGTCACTGATGGAAGGAGGTTCTGGCTCAAAATCTCCCGATACATGGTTGCTGTTCCCATGATCATTTTGACCCCACGGAATGAGATCTTGTGTGGAGCCCCACATCAAGGGAGATTATCAGTGGTCTAGTACGTCTTCCATTTTCTAATAATTGCTCCCACAGTTGATTTATTCACACCAAGCTGCTTGCCTATTGTAGGTTCACTCTTCCCAGCCTGGTGCAGGTCTACAATTTTGTTCCTGGTGTCCTTCCACAGCTATTTGGTCTTGGTCATGGTGGAATCTGACTGTTTGAGGCTGTGAACAGGTGTCTTTTATACAGATAACGAGTTCAAACAGGTGCCATCAATGCAGCTAACGAGTGGAGGACAGAAGAGCTTCTTAAAGAAGTTACAGGTCTGTGAGAGCCAGAGATCTTGCTTGGAGGTGACCAAATACTTATTTTCCACCATAATTTACAAATAAATTCTTTAAAAGTCCTACAATGTGATTTCCTGGATTTTTTTCCCCCCGCATTCTGTCACTCACTTGAAGTGTCCCTATGATGAAAATTACAGACCTCTGCCATCATTTTAAGAGGGAGAACTTGCACAGTTGGTGACTGACTAAATACTTTTTGCCCCACTGTATCTGAGCCACAGAATAGAAAATATATGATGTAATTAACGGAAGGAGGAAAAGATGTTGTCTATGCTTTAGCCTGAGATTGAGTCCATGTTTCTTGTCTGTCAGGACTCTGAAGATGACGACATCGAGTTCAGTGAAGAAGAGAGCTGTTGGTACTATGAAGAGGTTAGAAAACTGTTAACCTTTTTTTTTTTTTCTTTTAAACTAGGAAAAAACACCTAAATGCTGAAAAATATAACAGGAAACTGGTGGAAAACGTGAAGTACTCAGCATAAACTAAATGGGCCAAAACATATGAAATATGCATGTCTACAAACATCTGTGTGAAAATACTAATAGAATTTTTAAAAAAGGATTTCAGTACTTATGGTTTGTTTCAAAAAGTTTGCAGCAACATTTGGAATCTTAACATGACAACATTGAGATTTTACTCCCTCCAGGTGCCACATTGCTTTAACAAAGTTTTTTTGTTGTTGTTGTTTTTGTTACAATGAAAATTTGTCAAATATCCTGCTGTTCTCAGCAGACAGACACAGGCAATGAACTCGGCATTTCTGGTTCTTCCTCACACCTGCATTTTGTGTTGTGTGGGTGATAATGTTATAGAAATAGAAATATTAGTTTGATAATCTGAAAAATTTAAGTGAAAGAAATGTGCAAAAACAGAAATACGGATAATACAGCTTTGTTTTCATAATTATCAGTACTAACAAATGTTCCACTAAAGCAGTCTGATTTGGTGCCATAGGTTTAGACAGATTTCCTCTTGTTACTGTTGTTTAAAATATGATTGGTGTGTTTTGAAAGTAGCTGAAAAATTTCCTGGGGTTACTAGCATGAAGTGCCTTCATTCCTGGGACAGAAAATATCTCATTTTTGGGGCAAAAAACCCCCAAAACATTAAGCTCTAATCTAGATGTTTAATATCAACTGCTGGTTTTCAGGATGAGGAAGAGGAGGAGGAAGATGAAAAGGATGCCATGTTTGAGATGTAGACGGTGATGAGATGGACAGCAGAAGTGCCACATGCATATTCAGAGCTGGATTCTGGATATGACAAGATGGAAAACTGCTACTATGACTGATTTTGTGGTCATGCTGGGAGAAAGGTTTCCATCACAATGCAGCACATCCATGCTGCATTGAAAAGGACCATAAACCCTCAGCGCTCTACGGGGTTCGCTACTGTTTTGCTTTGGATTTTGTTCTATGGTTCATTCTAATGTTTTAGAACACACACCACTGATGGACAATGTCTGCTGATACAATGAGAGCCTTTAAGTGCCTGAAAATCTGAACAGAAGAGAGTGCCTCTTCAACATTATGTAGTCCTGAATGGATAACAGTAATTTGGAATAAAAATCTTTTTGTATTACATCAAAGTTTAATAGGAGAAACTTCAAAGTTACCAAAACATTTATCAGGTCTTTAAGGTGGGTCATGTGTTACTACCAATTCTTGTTGCCCTGTTGTAGGACAAAAAAAAAAGTGTTTTAACACATTTTACAGGCAGCAAGATGGGATTCCCAACTGGGGAAGGGATTAACAGCTCAGGGGCCACTGGTGTGGGACTGTTAACCAAGCTGGACTCTGCATTATTAGCCAGTAATGTGGTCCTGTCTTGTGGAGTAACACTGTGTTACAATCTGCACTGAAATTAAACAGCATGCAGGTGGTACGATTTTCTGATTTAGAAGTTAGAAATTCTGTTATCATTAAAATAAAGGGTTCAATTTATTCATATGCCCAAAGCTTTTAATCTCAACCCTGAGTTAATCCACACTGCAGCCGAGTGTGACCAATACAGACACTCATTTTACACGGGACTATAAAAGGCCACCTTAAATGCATTTTTGTTGAAATGGCACGATGCCACAAGAGAAGATGAGAGCAGGTTACTGGAAGATCATGGCTGAATTTCCACAACTCCACCATTTGTTGTCTCTGCCAAATGTTGCTTTGAATGGATGTGTTGGGAAGAAAACATCCCACAAGCAAGATTGACAACTTCATTAACTCACTCTTTCACAGATGTGTGACATTGATGTAAATTGTCAACATGCTGACTTCTGATTTCTGGTCTCCAACTCTTGATCTGCCCAGTAGCATTTCCATTAGTCTTGGTTGTTGCATGACATCCACTCTGATGTGGAGATGCAACAAATACTTCTTCCTGTATGGGAAAAGGAAAGAATTTATTAAAATCAAACCCACTTCTAATATATTGTTGTTTGCAAAGATTTTGATCATTCTCTCATGGATCACTCTCAAATCACATTGTTTTTCCACAGTCTAAGACATTGTTTCATCATGGGAGCCTAAGTGCATTTCTTCTAATTCATTTATTCAAATTAGCACACAGCAAACCTGTGTTTATCCTATAATGTACAATAAATATACTGTTTGTAGTGCTGGAATAGTGGAGGAAAAAATATGTTAACAGGTGCCTTCAAGCAGATTAATGTATCCCTTACCATTACATGATTTATCTGAGTCTGTAAATTATTACAAATAAATAAGACAAAGAATATTAGATTATTTATTTATATTGTAGTATACCTACACTGCTGTTCAAAAGTTTGAGGTCACTTGGAGATGTCCTCATTTTTGAAAGAAAAGCAGTTTTTTTCAGTGTAGATAGCATTAGATTAATTAGAAATACAATCAAGACGTTGTTAATGTGGTAAATGACTATTTTCCTGATCAATTATTGTTGTTTTTTTAATGTCTACACCTTTTACATGTTGTTTATCAATCCTAGAATAAAATGTGTTTCCAGTGAACTTGTTTGCCTGTGTAACTCATCTTGATTGCGGTTAAGCTCAAATCACCGGGCTCCAACTGGAGTAAAGGGTGAAAATACGTTGGTGCACACAAAGCCAAATAAAAGGCCGGTTTAACTCCAAGTCATACCGAGGCGACACGCAGTCACATGCTGTCCTGGGTCATAAACACTCTCCGGCTCCGGCGGTGCAGCAGAGGAAGCTGCGAACTCGTGTAGCAATCGATTACTACTGTCTGATCCCTCTGATGTAAAGATGGATGCCTGCCGAAATAGGTAAATAAACACAATTAGCGGCTTCTCGGCGCCGTGCTTTACGTTTTTCCTCGCATTTGGGCTTGGTGTTTGGGTACAGGCGTCATTTTTCCCCACTGGGGGGTTTACACGGGGCGGCTGAGAGGCAGACAGCCGCAGTGCAGCAGCAGCAGAGTCGGGTTCGGGGGGAAGCAGCCTCAATGTAGTCAGATGTGTTTCTTCAGTCACCAATAAACACTGTTTCTGGTTACTCAGCCCAGTGTGGGACATGCTAGCTAGCGGCTGTCCGTGCTGTCGACCTGGCGGGTTTGTGAGCAGGATACCGCCTCTCCTCTAACCTCTTGGCATTTTCAATTCCTCCAGCAGCCTATTCATAGCCACGCTCTTTGTTTTCTTCTCCCAGGTTTGGGCTAAGCTACTTTCATTACATGGTTAATGCTCGGAGCTGCACTGTGCTGCTCAGCTAACGTCATGTTTGGCTCTGTGTTCACCGGGATGGTGCGGTGCTACAGCGCTGACTTCTTCTGTTTTGTGTTATTCGCAGATTATAAACGTGGGAAGTCAACTCCCTGGCAGTGTTCAACGTGCAGTTGTGAGTACACGAATCCCATTCAAGACGTCAAATGTTGCCCACAGATGCGTTGTCGCTGTGACTGGCTTTAATGCCACCGTGTTTGCTGTTCCAGCCCTGTTTTTGGCCAATGTTTGCTGCCCTACAGCATGACCACAGCAGTGTCTGCTCATCTGGTAGTTCTGGCAAATGAAAATGGAGGAGGTTTCAATGTCCAGCCTGGACAACAGCAAGCTGGAGGTACAGTAGAAAAGAGATCACTGCACAACTGTTGGCTGCACACACACGCACGCACACACACACACACACACACACACACACACACACACACACACACACACACACACACACACACACACACACACACACACACACACAGACAGTGGTGACAGACACAAACAGAAATCTCTGTTTGCCTCTGTCCTCCCTGGCAGGCCCTAGCTCAGGACATCCTGTCTGACCTGGTGGAGGATGCATGCCTGGGTCTTTGCTTCGAGGTCCACCGGGCTGTTAAGCAGGGCTATTTTTTCCTGGATGACACGGACCAAGAAAGCATGAGGGACTTTGGTGAGCACAGTCATCCTGCCTCCCTGAAATAAACCTGAATCATTGATATGTACACATTAGATATGTTTGCCAAAATGGAATGCATTCAAGCAATGAAATCTGTCACTGCTCTAACATCTTGATTCCAATCTCCAGAAATTGTGGACCAGCCAGGACTGGACGTGTTCGGCCAGGTGTACAACCAGTGGAAAAACAAGGAGTGTGTGTGTCCCAACTGCAGCCGAAGCATCGCTGCCTCACGCTTCGCCCCACACCTGGAGAAATGTCTGGGGATGGGACGGAACAGCAGCCGTATAGCCAACCGCAGGTACGAGAGGAAAACAGCTCACCCAAAGAGATCTGAGAGTCAGGTTCAGTAAAAAACTGGTGTCATCTGATGAGGTTTCAATAATGCTGGACTCCTACTGCTGCAACTGACTATTGTTTCCACTGCCTCTTCATATCAGTTGATCAATTAGGCTGATCCTGGGTCTACAGAAGTCAGAAAATGGTGGAAAATGAGAGTTTTCAAAGCCTAAGATGACATTCTTAAATGTTATGTTTATGCACACAGCCTAAATATATTCAGTTTACTGTCATAGAGGTATCAGGACACCTATAGATAGTTTTCTCTTAAATGGTTTCTCAACTAATCAATGAATCTGTGTAGCCGTAATTCTCGGTGTATATGCTGTCAGTGTTATTCTTCCTAAAAACACAGAATGAAGTAAAACTTTAAAGCATCATGTAGCCGCAGAAACAAAGAGTAGTTTGTGTCTGCCGCTGCATGGTCTGTTTTATAATCAAACTGTGATTTGCAGTGAGTAATGCTGACTCACGGTGTGTGTCGTGTCTTACTGTCTCCTCCTCTACAGAATAGTGACTGGTAACAACACCAACAACAAGTCAGAGAGCGACCAAGAAGATAACGACGACGTCAACGATAATGACTGGTCTTACGGGGCGGAAAAGAAAGGTGATGTTCTGGTACTACTTGAACTCCAACGTATATGAAATGACTGAAATGTTGTCTGTAAATCTAAACTTTATTGCCTTTCGTTTGCAGCCAAGAAAAGGAAATCTGATAAGGTACTTTCACTTTCATCCAGCTGTATCAATTAATATGTTGGGGATGATGGCATGTACTGTTTTCTTATCAGCAACAATCCTTCATTCTTTAAAAAACATTGAAAAACGCTGTGCTTTCTCTTTCCACCTCAGAATCCAAACTCACCAAGAAGATCCAAATCATTCAAGCATAAGAGCAGTAAGTGGAAACAAACCTTTGATCACAGGTTGTCTTTTCCTGCTTTGTGTCTTTATGTAAATCAAATGCTTGAAATAAGTGGAACTCATTAAAAAAAAGAGCACAAAAGTGTGAAAATACTTACACACTCTGCATCAAATAATAGTCCTGATTGCTCATTTCATGCTCGTATTATTTTTACCTATGAAGCACAGATTGGACAGTAAAGCCACAGTATTGAGAAGACAGAGAAGTATGCCGGAGGTTATTTAGTCACAGTCCATCTGTTATGAATAACCACTGGAATTTTTTTAAACAGTGATTGACACTAAACAGGTTACATGATCTATTTTAAGGTAGCGTTTGGTCCTTTTGCATGTTGGTGATCCCAAACTGCAAAGAAAAACACAGTTCCAGTTTTGGAACCTTTTATCACCCATGTATGAACTTGTGGTCACTTTCTATCAGTATATTTGTTTCTCATAACATCCCATAAAGAAGAATGGGACAGTTTGAAGGAGAGTATTTTCACTTATAGTGCAGATCTTGCTTAGTGCAGCTTTATGGTCCACAATTGAAATGAATAACTAAAGCCTAATCTATTAAATCTATTGAATTCTCATTGAGGTCAAGATGTTTTTGAATGCTGTCAGTGTATAATCATCATAGAATAAGACTTTTAGCAGGTAATATGCAGAAAAAAATAAATATGCACACGTTTTTAACCAGCTTTGTTTGTTCAGATTACATATTCTCAAGCATAATACACATTTTTGTTCATCAAATTGTCAGAAATGCCAAAAAATGTGCAAATTTTTGCCAGATAAGGTCACAGACTTGCTGCCTTTACTGTTTGCAGACCAGCCATGTTTACTGTCATTCCCATTGTGAGCCTTTAAAAACCCTGGAATTATTAGTGCACTTTTATATTTTACACTGACATGAAACGATATAATACTTTTTTACGATCAAACTGCAGCTTTAGAAAGCAAGTAAACACCACAAAGACATTTTTTTTCAACGATTAAATACTTGTTTTTCGGATATTTTCAGCTGCAGCTCTTGTTATTCACAGCTGCATTGTCACTGCATAAACAGCTTATTCACAAAAACAGCTGAATTTAGTAGCGTACGTATCTACTCTGTTGTTCCTTTTCCCGTGTGAATGCTATAAAATACTCTGCTTGGAATCAATAGTACTATGAAATCGTGACGCTGAATGATGATGAAATGGACTGTAATATAAATGTGTGTGTGTGTGTGTAAGAGGACGTGCTCTTTATTCCCCCCCAGACATGATGGGTCCTAGACGTCGCATGGACAACCAGGAGAGCCCACGCATGCTGATGAAAGACGAGGCGTTCTCTCAATAGCGCACTTGGCCACAAACACACATTCTCTTAGCATCGTGTGTGAACGCGCACACACGGGAAGACCAATAACACTTCACCTTTGGTTTTTTATGTTGTGAAATCAATGGACATCGATGTAATAGGGGACATTTGTGGTGTCAGAAGCAGTCCAGAACTCTTACTGTATACTTGACAAATTTCTTTTTATTCACAAAATCATCGTACCAACACTCAATTTTTTTTGTTGTTTTTTGGGGGGGTCGAGGGCTAGTTTATTTTTCAGTTTAAAATAATGAGTATCACGATTTCGCTGCACAGAAGTAGAGTCTGTTGTGATTCACTCGGCAGTGGAGCAGAGGCAGCCGTGTGCACATACAGTAAATATAATTAGGAACTAGGTGCACTTCTTTAAAAATCTCATTCTCTAAAAAAAATAATGTCAAAGACAATCATTGCTAATGGTTTGTCTGTTACTTTCACGTTCTGTCTCAGTTCTCCAGCTGAATTCCAACATAAGCGGCCCTGTTTGTCCTTCATCTGTGGAAACTTGTTTGAAAAAAATCAGTAATTGAAGCCTCTAATTGTACAAGCAGGTTTCTTTTTGTTTCATTTTTTTTTTCGGTGGATAGATCGGCTTGTTTTCTAGCATCCTGTATCATGTGTTTACATTGTAAAGGGTTACATTTGTCCTTGGTGTGATGTGATAGTGTAAATATTCTAATAGTTGAATTGCTGCTATCATGGCTCAGTTTGTTTCATCTGTTTAGCATAATAAATGATTTGTTACCTGTCGCATGGTTCTGTGTTAATTTGGACACTTCGCCAGCACTGAGTAGAATCTTGATGGACATAAAGCAGAGGACTTGCTAATAAAGACCGACTGGCCAACAGGGGAGGCTGTTGATCAGATGATGAAGCCTGTTTCAGGGTTGATCATTTTAATACACAGATAGGATGAGACGCGAAATGTTGCCTTGTCCCATGTCCAATTTTAGGTCTTAGTTGGTACAGTTTAAGCTTTTTGTTTTCTTTTTTTTTATGCAACGTAAGTTCTGGCAAGAGGGAGCCACCTATGCTGCCTTTGTGGGTCCTTCCTAAACTTTGAAATCTGAGTTTTGACATGTTTGTGTGTTCAGGTGATAAAGCTGAGAGAAAAAGTTTACAATGAACCTTTTAAGTTGTAAGTCCTTCTTATATAGACTGAAAATGTGTTTTAGACATGATTATTAGTTACTGACAAGTTACTTTTGTGCTAATGATTTTATACTAAAGTAAAACAAAAACAGAATTAACTTGTGAATAAAATGCAATGATGGGGATAAAAACTATAGGGCTCCCAAGTTTTTGTTTAAAAAGAAAGGAGGAGGTCCTGTCAGGGCCATATCACATTTGAGATATCTGAGTTATAATCAGTTCTACCAGAAAAGCATTTAGCTTGTAAACTTCTCAGATAGTTTGAGGCAACCGACAGTCAATTTTTCCAAGATTTCACCAGTGGCGAAGAGTAACTATGTACATTTAATCAAGTACTGTGCTTAAGTCCAGTTTTGTGTTACTTACACACTGAGCGTTTCCATTTTAAACTGTTTTTCATTTCCATTTTAAGAGGGAAACATGATGTATTTTCTATTTCTACATTTATTTGGCAGCTTTATTTACTTGTAAGATAAAGATTGTACAGAAAGGATAACATAAAAAGCTTTAAAAAACAACAACATACATGTTAAAAGTTTGAACCAGTGTGTTCCAGCCTTTTAGTCTTCTGATGTCTTACATAAAGCAGTGTGTAGATTACACACTGCTTTTCAGATGATCACATTTCAGATGCCTCAGGCTTTGTTTGCAGCTCCACTAAACAGAGAATTTTCCTTCTAAACTTCTCACACAGTTTTGTTTCAATGGATGAATTAAATGAGCCAATAGCTTTGAAAAACTGGAACTAGACTTCTTCAGAAATTTGCTGTTCCTTCTTTTCTCTCCTGTTAATCATTTCATGTCTCCTCAGATTTATCTTCTGTCCCTGTAAAAAAAAAGCAGTGTGTAAAGTAGTTAGAACTTGCTGCAACAGAAACATGACACTGACACACTGGTGCTTCAGGATTAGTATTATAGTGACATCCTACATAATAATTTATTATTCAGAGGAATTGAACCAGTACTTTTACTTTAAAACTTTAATTACATTTTGCTGCTAATACTTATGTACTTTTACTTAAGACTTTATCATTGTGGAACTTTTACTTGTAATGGTATTTTTACTTTGCTGGATTGCTGCTTTTACTTTTAAGTGTCAAAATACATCTTCCATCACAACAGAGCAAACATTAGTGAATACTTTCCATGTTTGAATCAATTCATTCAGGCATTGGGGACTCTTATCTAAAAAATGGATCTGAATTTCACCACAGTGTTTAACCGCAAAACCTGCTGTATCTCAACCTTATCCCAGACCCCAACCCACCATCTCTGTAACACTTAACCCACTTTAATTTACACCTTAATGTCAGCCAGAGAGGTCAGCATTGTAGGAAACCCACAGGTTCTACTCATCTGTTTGTACACAAGTTTTATTTTAGGTACGTATGTCGGAAACAGAAATTAACCCGAAGGGTCTATGAGGCCTTAGGCCACCCCTGCTGCAAAATCCCTCTAAACCTGCTGTGGAGCAAGACCGGCTTAACAACAGGGCTTTATGGGTAGCTGTTCTAAGGCTCCAGATCCAGAGAATCCCCATTTCACCACTTTCCAGTTTGTGCCGCAAATTACCATGTAGTGAACCTGACAACACTAATTAAGGCAGTTCCTGCATTATTTTCTAATTTAGTTTTTCAGAAAGACCCCTATAGTTCCAAAACCATTGGCATTTTTAGTTTAAATTGTACCCACGTAAATAATGTTTACCACAGACTCCTTGACAGAACAGAAACCTGGAGCCAGAGAGTATTATCTGAGGATAACAGCTGGTCTCTGGGTGTGAGGGGCAAATAATGAAACGGCAATACATTGTATAGTCTGCTGTGGGCTCTGTTCCCATAGAAAAAAAAAATAAAAAATTTTTGGTTCCCGGAAGATCATTTAAGCAAGACATTCATCATAAATTCTTCCCTATAAAGTATCCTTAAAGAATCATTAAAAAAATCATTTAGGCCTAAATAAGTTCCTTAACTAACCATTTTTAAGATAGTTCTGCGTAGACTGACCTGGATCTATTTTGATAATAAGACTTGATAATTGTTTGTGTAATTTAAAAGCAGATAAAGCATTTCTGGGTCCTCCATTGAAGCATATTCATTATTTTGTCTTCTGGACTGTTGATCAGACAGAACAACATATTACAAGGTGCCAACATAGGATTGCAGGATAACAAGGAAAGCAGTTTTCAGATGTTTTAAGGACCAAGTGCTTAACCCAGTAACTGAGAAAATAGTCTGCAGATTCACTAAAAATAAAAAAACAGATAGTCGCAGCTCTAATATTACGATATTACCTGCCACAAAACTAAACAACTCCAGTAAAAATGACATTTTTTAGTTCTTTAAAGAACCACATGCAGTATAAGAACTATCCCCTAAATAATGAGGCACTTCAAATGATGATGCGATCCTCCTGAAAAACCATTCTGAAAAGAACCATTATTATAGCCTGTGTACACCGTGCATGGAGGACAGCAGGGAGGTGGTGTATTGTAAAATTTGCTTTGTAATCTTTTTAAAAAATTGGAGTTATTTTATAGATGTTTCCAGTTTTACTGATGCATACATTTTTAGTAAAGTCACGACATAAAATATTAATTTACATTTGAAATGAAAAAACAAATAAACAAACAAAACGGGGCAAAACTGTAAATAATATCCACGTCAGAAATCTTTATTTTTACAAAAGGAAATTTATTCTTTTACAACATTTGACCAAAAAAGACACAAATTTTATTCTATTTAAAAGGCCAAAAATAAACGACAAAAATTAAAACATCATTTTACAGATATTTGCCATTGTTTGAAAGAAAAAATATGTATATTAAAGACTGAAAAATGGTAAACATTTTGCACAGTTTTTACAGTTTTTAAAAAATATACTTTAGATATACATAGCAACATTTATTATGCAGTTTATTACTGTATATGTAATGATGTGTTTATTATATATAGCAACGTTGTATAAATAAACATTAAAATTCCACCATTCGTTTGCTTTGTTTTGGGGTTTTTTTTCATATTTTTCTGCCACCTTTGTTGACAGATTGCCAGTTTTTTTTTTGTTTGTTTGTTGTTTTTGCAGAATGTTTTCTACAGTGTGGGGTGCCATCTGGGGCCCAGTAGTCATATATTGTTCTGGCATCAGCAAGCAGTTTAATCCAGTTGTCTACATTGCCACATTCTGAAATAACGGTGTTGAAAATGACCGTAAGCATCTGATGGTAGCAGTTTCAATTTAGAAAGTAAATTACACAATGACAAATTGCAAAATCACGAGTGCAGAAAGCGGCAGTGCCCCTGAATGCCACATCATGGAACATAAAAATATCATCTTTAGTGAAATACACGTGAAAATAATTGTGATTTCGGGCCCAAATATGTTTAAATGTATTCTCATCAAGAGGTTAAACGTTAGACTTATGGGGGCTAATCTTAACTGTGCGCTGAAATGTGGAACTGCGGGATTTCCTACCGCCATGAACGCAGCATCCACCCCGTGTGTGGGCAGTTATAAGAGAACTTGGTGTTGCTTCAGACTCTCAGTTTGTCGTTAGTAACTTCTCATGTTTTCCGTTTGCCTCATGGTCAAATAACCTTTAGTTAGCGATGTTCCGTCGGAAAAACCGAGGTAGGACCTGAAGAGCGACAGCCAGCAGTTCGTGTCCACAAAACTAGCAGTTACTGGGTACAAGCGAATCCCGGAACTTGAGACGGGAGGAACCGAGCTAACGTTAGCTAGCTTTTTGTTGACAGTGTGCTTGCTGTCAAACCAGAAGCTCAGCTAAACTCACCGCAGGTAGACAGATAACCGCTCCCAGACCTCACCGCTAGCAGCAGGGCTGACTTTTATTAGGTCCGAAATTCGTTTTAAGTTTCGTTCACTTTTTTAACCACTTGTGGATCTTGAAGATGACATCAAGAGGAAGCTTCACGGGTCCTCCGATGAATCCCAACGTGAGCCCCATGAACGTCGGGCACGCTGCGGGCATGAGGATGCCAGGAATGCCGCAACCTCCGGCTGGTTACCCCCGGAGCATGAACACCACACCCCAATACCCCTCGGTAGGTTTTGAAGAAGATTTCTCTTTATTAAGTAGAAAAAACTGAGGTTAACTGAATTTTCTCTTTAACTTTACACAGTCTCATCTGCTTTTTAAAGTAAATTCAGCCCTGAATTTGGGATAAAACACACTTATCCACTTTAAAGGACTCACTTGAAGGCATCACAGTAACTTTAAGGCTTATTTTAAAAAAATATTTCATCGTGTGATCACGGTTTCCGCTTTCGAGAAAGCATCTACAGCCATAAACTAATTGAGTGCAGCTCTTTTAAAAATGGCCTTAATGGCGATACATCATTAAATGCTTTATAAATAGTTGGAGTTTCAGTCAGCAACACCAGAGAAGAAAAGGTTTTCTTTTTTGCAAGTGTGAAAGTGAAAATCACGTGGTTGCCTCCAGCCTCCTGTCAGTTAGTGTGAAAACAAAAGTAAGTTTATCATCACCACCATCTGCCCAGAGGTAAGCCTGCATACGTTCTCCCAGTTCTGCCACCATCTGCAGCTTCATGTGCCCCTCAGTTCACATGCAACACTTCACTTGTCTCCTCTTTGTCGGTTACAGGCATATGGGCTCAGACACAAAGTAGGCAGCTGGGTTTTAAGAGTGGAAAAATTCACAAACAGTGCCGATCAATTCTTTCAATTTTGTAGACCAAGATTGAAACACAAAACATGCCATTATACCTTCATATATGCAACACACATTACAATTAACACCCTCAATCATCCAATCTGCACTTTCACTGTCTGACATGCTGGTATATGAGCTGAACCGACTGAATTAAGGTATAATAATACCGTATGTTGGTGCCCATTCTTTTTACACACCCTGAACACTGCAAGCTTGGTATCAGTTGGTCACATAAAGTAAAAATGTAGACACAAGGAGGTTAGCTCAAGCACAGCATTGTTTTTTTTTAACAGTTGCTTTATTGTATACTTTATCTCTGACTGTTGTAAAGCAGTACAGTAGAAAGAAAGTGTGACCAAATCATCCGTATGCTTGCAGTGACTTGATTAAGAAGAAGTTGCTCAGTCTATAAAGTGAAATAAATGTTGATCAGTGTTTCCTAAAGCCCACGATGGTGTCCTCAAATGCCCACAGCCCAAAGATTTTTCATTTATTGTCATAGCGGAGAAAAGAAACCTGAAAGTACTTACATTCAAGAAACTGGAATCAGAGAAATTTGATTTTTATTCTTGAAAAAATTACTCAAACCTCTCGAAATAGTTGGCAATTAATTTAATAGCTAACAGCTGATTAATTATTACAGCTTTATTACATACAGTTGTTAATGGAAAGTAGTGAGGTCGAGAAAAATGAACACACACAGACCTGGGGAAAAGAATTTACCACAAAAAAATGTGTTTTCAAAATTGTCATGATCCAGAAATCATAGCTTCGGCTTCCCTCCTTTTTCTCCAGCGCCCAGGGATGCCACCCAATAGAGTGGGGGGCCCCATGGGGTCGATGGGGGGTCAGCTGCCAGGCCCCTCTTATGGTGGCGGTAACATTCCCATGAGGCCAGGCATGGGACACCCAGGCATGGACGCCTCGAGGAAGCGCTTTCTTCATCAGCAGCATCAACAACAGCAAGAGGCGCTGGGAGGCCTCAGACGAGGGTAAACTGTGGAGAAGTGAGAGCGCTTGTGTGAGAGCGAGAGAGCGATAATGCCACAGCCTGGGGCCAAAATGTAGAGAATGGCACTGTCAGATACTTTTTTTTTAGTACCATTTAATTCACAGATCAATTCCGCATTATTCAGCTGGTCATCAAAGTCTGAAAATGATGAAGAAATTCCTTGAAATCAACACGACATTTTCAAATAGTTGTTTTTTTCACATTTGTATAATCAATTTTTTATAGTTAAATGACTTAATCACTGTTCTCGGTTAATTTTCTGTTCATCAACTCAGCAGTAATTTTCCTCTTCACACCTTACTTCAGTGTCTCATTCCATGCAACACTTGCTTCTTTTCCATAACCTAAAGACACAAAACTTCATTTTCGGATGTTTAGTAAAGCAAATGATTGGTATAAAGCTGTCACCAAGTCAAACAATTCAATTTATTTTTAGAATTGCTTCTTCTGACGTAACGATTCCAGGAAACCTCTCATGAGGATAATGACATTTTTAGAAAAGTTGTTGTCAAAACAAGAAAGAGTGTCTGGGTGTTATCTGTCCTCATCAACAACATGGGTTTATAGCAAATAGGATTGCCCTAAAGGACCTTACTAGTTATGTTTTCCTCCAGCAGGACGCAGTAATAGTAGTATTAAACCTATAAATACACAGTTATTCCATTAACATTATTACACTTTTCAGTCAGCTTTCCTCTCTGCGATCAGTTTAAGTTGCTGAACTGTTTATGCACAGTTCAGATCGCACAGACTCGAGGAACGCGGCATCTCATGACTGGACTCGAGTGGTTATTTTTGACTTCAAACTGCTAAGTGATGCCACGCTCACAAATGAGGCGAGCCATGACGTGGAGCAGCATTTACAGTTTCATCCACAATGAGTCCGTTGTGCTTTAAGGTTTATCTCGTAACAAAATTCTTAGCATGGGAGGAGAAATGAGCCACAATGCCAGAAGCGCATCCTAAATTCTCATTAGAGCACTTGGGAATTAGGTTCAGTCATAATGACGGGGAACTGTATAATTTAATTAAAGAAACAAACTGGCTTTTATGAACTCGGTGGCGATGATAAGTGGAAACTCGAGGCAGTCTTTCAAAGGCATCCAATAAAGAGATAACACTGGCCAAGATAGGTTATCGCTTTGTGAAGTTTTCTGCAAGTAACTGATAATCAAATGAAGTGAACGAGGTCTTTCAGTTATCTTGTATCATGTGTCAGCGTGCAGCCAATTCCCTGCAAATTGGTTAACCAAGCTCATACTTTAAAGGGCAAATGCTAAGTGATGAGACAAACTGAAACAGAACATAGCATGGTTCTGTTTGAGATTGTGTTATTTTTAGAATTCGGATCTTCTGTGGTTTAGGAGACTGATGTTTATGTGGGCTTATCTCTCCAAAGTGAACATACAGTACTTTGGAAATCATCTTCTGTTTTATCCTTTCCATGATTTAGACCAAAAAGACGCAAGATGGCTGACAAGGTTCTGCCACAGAGGGTAGGAAAACTTAAAATCATGAAAAAATTTATGTCCAGTCGGCCCAATTCCCTCAAAATTTAACATACATTTGCTCTTTTTAAGATCCGAGACCTGGTCCCAGAGTCCCAGGCCTACATGGACCTGCTGGCCTTTGAGAGGAAGCTGGATCAAACCATCGCCAGAAAGCGTATGGAGATTCAGGAGGCCATCAAGAAGCCTATTATGGTATCTATTCTTGATTCTTTGCCACATTATTAGGATAATTGAAAGACGTTTCAAGATAACCTTTAAGCTTTGCGAAGTGGGGTCTTGAATACAAACAGGAGGGAGACATTGTAAAAGATCAGCAATTAGTAGATCTGTTTATGGTCAATCCAAAGAAATTCACACTTTTTAAATGAAAAAGTCCAACAAACACAATCGCAACTGCGATCAGGTTTCCTACTGTGCAGGAGAAATTTAGAAGTGATTTGCAGTTTGAAACAAAGGCTGAAAATAGCAGTTGTCTTATTTTATTGATGCATTTTCAACAAACAATTGCAGCCAAAACTAACCTCAGGGACATATACATTTTCTGTGCTGTTTTCACCAAAAAAAGCCATTACACATCCACTGGAGCAGCAGGAAATCTTTGACTAGATTAGCAGTAATTTAATGCAGCTATGATATGGCTAAAGGACAGTGAAACAGTGGGAGGGATGTGAAATTAAACAGTAACAGTGGATTACAGGAATGCTTTGTCTCCTGTGTATCCCTTGGTAGTTAAAAATGTGTATCCAGTGCTTGAATAACAAAATCAGACCGTAACAGTTCTAACTAATATATTAAAAAAATGTCAACTATCAAATGCAAATGCTGTAAAAGAAAAAAGAAAAAAATCCACAAAAATCTTCTGGGGTGAAATTTCAGAGTTGTCTCCATCAATCACAAAATGAAAAAGTGATTTTTTTCTGATCTGATTCTAAATTTTGATGGTTCATTTATGCTTGAGAATCTTCTCTTAATGGAATTCCCAATACATCTGCTTGTTCCTCTGTATGACTCAGCAAAAGCGCAAGCTCAGGATCTACATTTCCAACACTTACACTCCCAGCAAGCCTGAGGGTGAGGAGGCGGAGAAGGTGTCCTCCTGGGAACTGAGAGTGGAGGGCAAACTCCTGGAGGAAGTAAGTGAATAAACGCGGCCGTTGCTCGTGTTTCTCGCCATTTCTCCATTGTCCCAGTGTGGTCTGACTCAGAGTATTTCAGTCTGTTATTGTGTTTGCTGAAAAACTTCTCTTGGCCTGTGTCCTTGGCTCAGACCACGCAGCCAGATGTGTGTTTACAGCTCTCCCCATTCCGCCCTGCAACTGCACTCGCACACAAGCTCATGTTCTCGTGAAATACGGAATTGAAACCACTGGCCGTTGCATACCATGAGCTGACATGCCTCCCTCCTCCCTCCCTCCATCAATTCCAGCTCTTCTCATTGTGTCATCTGGGGCCAAACGAAGGAGTCTTCTTTTCTCTCTCTCTCTCCGGTTAATTTTTCTCCTCTGGTCCAGGCATGTGTAGGAGTGTTGCATGGAGTACAAGAAAAAGAAAAAATGGGACGTGAGGGAAGGAGTGAGAGGGGTCATGTTGTGCAAACAGACTTTGACAGGGCTGTGGAGAGGGCGGGGGTGCAACGGCTTTTTCTAGTCTACAGTTTTGTGCTTCACCACCCCCAATGTGGTCAGAGCTAAACAATGCGGTTGCAGCCTGACACAGCACAATGAGAAAACACCAATAGTAATCTTGTTGCTCGGTGTTTTTCATACTCTTTTATGCGCTCTGTATTCCCAGCCGGGCAAGCAGAAGAGGAAGTTCTCATCTTTCTTCAAAAGCCTGGTGATTGAGCTCGATAAGGAGCTCTACGGACCCGACAATCACTTAGTAGAGGTATGACCTAAACCTTCAGACATTGTAGGCAAATACACGCCAATATCCCCTGAGATTACTATTGACTCACCAGCCAGTTCAGCTGGAATCACTAAAGCTTGAAACCAAACCTTTTGTGAGCTTGTTTGTCAAAGCAACAGGGATTCATTTGTGTGAATTATAACCACCAATAAATCAGGCTTTTATTAACATCACTTTTAATGGCAGCTTTCATATTTTTAATTAACATAATTATGGAAAATGTGGTGGTGAAGACGCCAGCTCATGCAAATAGGCCCCCAAAACCAACAATGGCAAAGCAAATATGTCCACTAATAGAGACCCAGTGATTGCCCCATGTAATGAAACTGGGATTGAGCCAGTATTGTCTTGAAGTGTTTACTTGTACCCCAGAAGAGAGGAGTAAATAAGGGGCTGTGGTGGCGGCGGTTCAGACGAAATCTGTTTTGATCTTTTCACACATGTTTCAGTGGCACAGAATGCCCACCACTCAGGAGACAGATGGTTTCCAGGTCAAAAGGCCCGGTGACGTGAATGTGAAATGCACCCTTCTGCTCATGCTCGACCACCAGGTATTTTCTCAGTTCTCATCTTGCATGTAGGTGTATTCCTGGATGGAATGACTTGATTTGATTTTTAACCCACACTTCCCTTGTCCTCATGATTTATCTATTTATTTATTTCAAGCCCCCTCAGTACAAACTGGACCCGCGATTGGCCCGCCTTCTGGGTGTGCACACGCAGACACGAGCCAGCATCATGCAAGCTCTCTGGCTCTACATCAAGAACAACAAGCTGCAGGACAGTCACGAGAAGGAGTACATCAACTGCAACCGCTATTTCAGACAGGTACTAGGATAGTTAGCAGACTCTTAGCTTACCAGCTCCCGGTGTTGCTTTAACATTCCGGCGTGAATATCATCTTGTATGGTATCTTTTTATGTTATTTGTTACTTCAAACCAGGAATGGTGAGAGAGGTTATTATTGAAGATTTGTTTTAGGAATATATTTGTGCATTTGTCACTTGTTTATTTGCCTTAAATTTGTAGTTTGTAGCATCAAATTAGATACAGTCTTTTACAGAGCCTCCACTGTACAGCTGACTTTAACTCTTGGTGTCTATCATGCTCTGTGTTTCAATTGTTCAGATCTTCGGCTGTCCACGCATGAGGTTCTCTGAGATTCCCATGAAGCTGGCAGGCCTCCTGCAGCACCCTGACCCCATTATTATCAATCACATTATTAGGTAAGACAGTGTGGATCATTTCCCTGTTGGTGCCTGTGTAGGTGTATCTGTCTTGGCAGCATCTCAGGAAACTTTTTTGGTCTACTATGGTATTTTCAAAGTATTCAGAGCTCAAGGCATTTCTAAGTTTGTTTCTTTAGCTTTATGATTTGCCCGTTCAGTATTTATTCTTGGTCTGCTCTTACAAGTGTGCAGTCGGCATCACCTTATTACAGTCTAACGTGAATTCTGTTTTGCTGTCTCTGCCTCTTCTGAGCAGTGTGGATCCCACAGATCAGAAAAAGACAGCATGTTATGACATCGATGTGGAGGTGGACGACCCACTGAAAGGCCAGATGAACAGCTTTCTGTCCTCTACAACCAACCAGCAGGAAATTGCTGCGCTTGAGATGAAGGTGAGACTTTGGGAGAGTGGGAATGAAAGAAAAAGAAAAAAGAAGAAGCTAAATTTCATCACATGTTGATTGCTCCTGTTTGTATTCTTTGCAGATTCATGAAACCATCGAGTACATTAACCAGCTGAAGACTGAGAGAGACTTCATGCTGAGCTTCAGCAATAATCCACAAGAGTTCATCCAGGACTGGCTGAAGTCTCAGAGCAGAGATCTGAAGGTAAATGTCATATACACTGCAGTCCAAAAGTTTGGGATCACTTAGAAATGTCCTTACTTTTTAAAGAAAGGCAGTACTTGTCAATGAAGCTATCATTAAATGAATCAGAAATACAGTCTAGACATTGTTAATGTGGTAAATGACTGTTCTAGCTGGAAACGGCTGATTTTTAATGGAATATCTCCATAGGGGTACAGAGGAGCATTTCCAGCAACCATCACTCCTGTGTTCTAATGCTACATTGTGTTAGCTAACGGTGTTGAAAGGCTAACTGATGATTAGAAAACCCTTGTGCAATGACATTGTCTTGGTGAGCACAAACTTTTTAACAGTAGCGTACCCTGTTCCATAGGAGTCTTTAAAGGGTGACGTATAAACATATTATTGTTCAGTAAAATCAAGTCTACCAGCTTGAGAATGTACAATAACATTAGCATTTAATACTACACTGTTGGCATCACCTGTGACAGCTGATTTTCTCCCTGCTTGTCATGAATTAATATCATCTGTGGCAGCACAACAGTTTACAGGAGCCTTTACAAGCTCCTGCAGGTGAAACTGGGCTAATAAAACACTTTAAATGCTCATTAACTCTGAAAGACTGACAGTAAACGGGCCTGAAACACTTACTAACCTAACAAAATCAAGGCTGTAAATAAGACTTGTAAGCTCTCTACTCTGAATATGTCTAGTCCTGTAATATAAGATGAACTGATAACATAGTTTTTCTGCTCACTCCTAAAGCCCTTAGCCTTATGTGTTTTGCGGGAAATTGTTTAGGTGCTACATCCTAGTAGTATAATTGAAGACAAAGCTTTGGTGACTTATCAGTTCCAACAAAAGTTTAAATTGCTGCTTTATCTTCATGAAAACCCGAACAAATATATAAGTGATCGTCGACACACTTTTGTATTCCAGTCAGCCAGTTTAGCCCAAGATTTTGCCATTTTTGCCGGTTAAAAAAAAAAAATCAATGTCTGGCATAGCTTTCCCCATATTTAATTAAACCGTGCTCTACAATGCAGCTGTTTTGTGTGCACTGGTTGCATGCTGTTGCTTCATGTTAGGTAATTACCAGCTGGCCTGGACCATAATTCCTTGCAGTTATAGTGCACCTGGTCTCCTTTGGCTCAGAGGGTGGATGCCAATACAAACACAATTTAATGTGAGATTTAATATGATTGGACGGATTAGAGCTTCAGTAGCCAGATGGAAGCAAAAACATCAGTTAACTAATTTTGATGTGCTCTCGTCACATGAAAAGACTCAGTGCTGCCACATCAGTTGACACTACAAGTCAGTCTTTCAAGTATAGCTTTGGCATTTGGGAATAATTCCTTCATTTTGTTTTCATGAAATTGTGACTCCTTGTGATACATTTTTGCTTCATCAGTTGATGACAGATGTGACTGGTAACCCAGAAGAAGAGAGGAGGACTGAGTTCTACCAGGCACCGTGGGTCCCAGAGGCAGTGGGACGATACATTTATTCAAAAGTGGGTAAATCCAGAAGCTAATGCACTGTTAAACAATATACATGTTCATTTACAGATCCCTATATTTCTAGTATTGGCTTTAATATGCATTTACACTATCCCCTCTTTGTTTTAGGTGCAGCAGAGAAGGCAAGAGTTGGAGCAAGTGTTGGGTATCCGACTCACCTAAAAACATATTCCGGAGCCAACTTAATACTCAGCAGATGTTAATGTCTGCTCAAGTGAAACTGGAAGGAAAACAAGCTAACATTGCAGTCTAAATGTGCATAAAGCCATCCTTATGTAATGAGTATACAGGACCAAACTGATGATTTATAGTACGCTTGCCTTGCATTGTCTGTCATTTTGAGCCTGTTTAAATAACCTTTGCCTCTTTTTGCAATATTTTTCGCTTATGGTACAAAATGCTTAAAACTGTTTAAGCACCGGTGCTGTTCAGATGTTTTTTACTATCACCTTGTGTGCTATTTTTGAAAAGGGGCCTGTTTACCTTCACTTTTATAAGCCATAACCTTGAGATATGTGATGTCTGTGAACAAGAAATGGGAGGCATTGTAGGATAAAATATATATATATATATATATATTCATACTTAAGAATATTTTACAGCAGAAATATCGATTATATTCTTTAAAAGACATGGGAATGAAAAGTCTAAATGTCTTCTGGATTGATAGAAGCCAGAATTGGCTTTTTATGCCAACAATTATTTTACAAGTTGAGGTGCTGTATTTTTTTTGTTTTGTTTGCTTTGTGTAATTTGAAATGAAACACCTGCTATGTAAAAGAGCAGGAATTTCAAGAGAGCTCTACTCTGGGAAAGATTCTACTCTGGGAAAAATTGAGTTCCTTATCTGTCTGTACAAAGACTAGTCCACTCAGTCCAGCTGTAATTCCTCAGCTCTTTTTTTTGTACTTTTTGAATGTTTACATGCTGTTTTCGTGTGTTATTTTGCTCTTTTATTATTTTAATGCCAGGGAGATGAACTGTGGCAGACTTTCTAAACAGCAGGGAATTGTACTTCCCCCAAAAGGTTAACTGATATTAATAAAAACTTAAAAAAGAAAAAGAAAAAAGGAAATGCAAATGTAGTTAGTCGACTCAACAAAGCGCCAAATTGTTGTGTAGTTTTCATTTGTTCTTTTTTCACTGAATTGGTCATTTTGTTAAGAGTCTTGAGAATTTCTTGAAACATTCCATGTTAAGATTGTGCCAAAATGTTTTTTTTTTTGTATGTGTGAGGAAGGCACATAAATTTGAGAAATATTGTGTACAAATAGTTTTAATTTTTTGTACAGCCTCTTTGTAAAATGTTTGCATGTTGTGTATCAATCAAAAGCCTTTATCTTTTATACATTTGGAGTATTTTTTACAATAAATGTGCTTACAAATGTTTTTTAAACTGTCTTTTTAGTGTAGAACTTCTTATTAAAGAATTAATATATTATATACACTGCTGTTTAAAAGCTTGGGGTCACTTAGAAATGTCCTCATTTTTGAAAGAAAAGCAATGTTTTATATCTTTTACTGTACAGCCTCTGCTGTATGAGCAGAGAGCTGGAGTTATGCCATGAAGGTGCATGTTTGGGCTGGTTGCAGAGCTTCTGCAAACAGCCGTTTCAACAGGTCTGTCTGGTCGTCCTCAAGCTGTTTAGGGCCGTGTCTCAGCTTGTAAGATGACCAAAGTTAAATACTGAATGACATTTTTATTATACAGTATGTGTGTTTGTAGGAATAAATTAAGCTTTTTAAATCAAGTAGGTTGCATGATGTTCGTATTACAAGTCATTCTGGGTAAAAGCAAGTTAAAACTTTGACACTGAAGTTAGCGTCCAGTTCACAGCTTTTAAGCTTTAAAGCTTTAAATTTATAAGCTAACGGAAAACTTAAAGGTCCTATATCATACCCCTTTTTAACAAGTTAATGTAAGTCACACATGTCTCCAGAATGTGTATTTCAAGTTTCAGTGTCTCAGCTCAAATCATTACTTCTCCCACGGGAATAATACCCGCTTTAACCCACTTTCAAATGTGCTGTTTCAGTGTCTACAACTTCTAATCCAACTCAGCTGCTGCTGTCCACACCTCTTTAGAAAGAAGCGCTGCAGGCTCACCCCTGTCTGTGTCTGCTGCTTTCAAGGAGTGACAAAGAGGAGCTGATAGGAAGAGGAGAAAGAGACAACATTGCTTGTGTTGCATCTATGATGTATGTAGCTTTAGATAAAAGTGTGTGCTAAATGAAAGTGCAGAATTGTAGACAAACAGGAAGTGGTGTTTATTCTCATTTGACAGCGCAAATGGCTCGTTCAAAGACACATTTTATGATCTATAGAGAAGAAATGGGAATGTTTTTCTCACATTTTGTGGGTCTTTAGGAACACTGTGGACACAATTATATTCAAAAACAATAATTAACTGGTTTTCCATAATGTGGCCCCCAAAATAATGGAAGCTTAACTCACAATGCTGAGCAACTGATCTTATTTTTAGCTCACATCTTAATGATGTTAAATCATGTTAGACATTTTAGGTTAAACCCAGAATGGTGTCTGAAACATACTTTCAAATTTGTGAAACTTTTACTCTATTTGTGAAAATGCAACAATGGGGGAGATATCTATGTTTTTCATAGCTGGACTGCATTAAACCTCTCTGCTTAGACAGGGAAAATTTGAAACAGGATAGATAGATAGATAGATAGATACTTTATTAATCCTGAGGTAATTTCAATGGAGCTTAAACCCTAACTGGTTTGTTTCACTGGCAAGACTGCTGAAAAAAATGCATGTAAAAGAAAAACTGCTGAGCTGATGCACTGATTGAAGGGGTGAAGTCTCGGTATAATCCATCTCTGCAGCGTAAATCTGAGCAAGATTTATATGTTTTTTTGAATGATGAAACCAACCAGTTTTACACTTTTGTATAAACCACATTACCAGATAGCATCTTGTCACCTGAGTGAATATTTCTTTGGTGAAAACAAAAGCATTACTCACCCACATTTACACAGCGTGCATATCAAACGCAGCACTTGGGGGAAATGCAGAATGTGTTAGTCATAATTCTGCTTATCTCCCATGTGTGACAGATCACATTTTAGTATATAAACCGGCCCATTACCACCTCTGTAAGTTATATGCAACATCAGAATGTGCTGAACCTGGAGCCGGCCAGCTGCTCGTATTAATCAAACAGCCCACTTTATGACACCAAGCAAATAGTCACAAATGCTCTTATCGGCATTTCTAATAGTGTGGATGTTACAATCAGATTCATGGTGGCGTAAACTATTACATGTCATCTTTATCACATCCAGCAATCACTTCTTTTTCACAGGCCTCGTTTATAACAGCCGGACAGCTTGTTGCATAATGAAGTTCAAAGCACTCTATCGACCAGGGAGATCTCGCACTCCATATACTTATATTTACATATATTTTGTTTTCCCACTACAGGCAAACAGGCATGATGAATGTATGGCCCTGCTGGGACACAGAGCTGGTCTGCGATCAGGCAACTTCCAGGCTCTACTGTAAAGTCTGGAGAGGGAACATTTTATTCCGTTTTATCTCAACGTGACAAATAAAGGCAGATTTTCTTTAAAGTGTAATCAGCAGATGGCAAGAATGAGTTGATTTCTTTGCAAAAGAAGGTGTTAAAACATGCAAAGTCGCATGTTTTGTTACAGCCACAGCTTAGGCTGTGAGCTCTTCATATCTATGGTTATTAAAAAATAAGGGCCGCAGGGGACGGTGTGCGCATATGCACATAATAAAAATACCGCGAAGAAGAAGTCAACAGGAACTACGTGTGGTCTCAAGCGGATGCAGAAACTTAAAGATGGAGGTGGACGGGATTGATCATGTAGGTGTCTATTTCCATCGTTTTGTTCAGTGTATTGAAACATTATCGAGGAAACGTTGCTTTTTTCTGCGAATTGAATCGTTTCTTTAAACCGGCCGTGAGCTTGAACTGCTGTGCAGCGGTGGTGGGGGTATTTTAAATGTTACTTCATTGAAAACAATGAATGTGTTGTATGCTGCCGGTTTGCTGTCTCATTGTAGCTAACTGAGCTAACAGCTAACTTAGGCTCACTGTCAGTTGAACGTAGCTCGTAGCTAACAGAAGCTAGCTGCTAAGAATGACTGACAGCGGTGTGTCGGTAACTGTTTTCTCTTTTTTTAATTTTAAAGCAGAACTTCAAATGAGGCTAATCATACCTTAAAATTGGGTCGTGAATAGTTTGTGAATCGGAGTGTTTCCATAGCATCGCCTGTGCTGTCTGTGGGTTAGCTAACGTTAGGTAGCGTTAACTTATGTTAGTCTGCAAATAAAATAGGTTATTGTGGAGACAACGGTGACGTTTAGGCCACATTAATACTTTATGTTATACAAATCCATTTTGATAACTGTGTTTTGCTTACTTAAAATACATTAATTTAGCACTACTAACCAGCCTTAATGGGTTATCAGTGTTACCGGTACTGTCATCTGTGTTATTAATGCGATTTGGAAATATTTGAAAAAACCTTAACTAACTTGGTTTACGCTTTTCAAAATTGAAGATTTACAACCAAAAACGTAATGTTTTATTGTAGTTTTTTTTTTTACAATTGTTGGATAAAATATATGTTATGAAGACATACTTGGTGTTCTGGGAACTTTCTGTGGATATTTTTCACAATTTGCTGACATTTGCAGATGAACACTTGAATTGAAAATAGGGCTAAACCAGTATTTGCTTTCAATCACAATTTGAAACAATGCAGTTACCAGATGCAAAGGCTGTACTTAAGGATATATGCTATTCAGCACGTCTGACCAAGCCTTTAAATTGTTGTCAATAAATGTCCCTGTCTTTGTAAAAGTCATACTTTTAATGGTACCTCTTGTGGTATTGCTCCACCATGTTTCAGATCGATTACACTGTAAGATTTCGTTGTAACTAAATCAAAAAATACATCACAAATTAAAATGTTGTCTGTATCTGTCAGAAAAACTTCAATTACATGTTGGTGTCTTGAAACAACATCTATCAGGTTAGTTTAAAAACAATTTAATAATAAAAAACAACATTCAACATTGATTTGTAGTGAGAGTGGTATTTAGTTGATGCTTTAGTTCATGTTAATGGTGGAGATCATACTTTTTGCTAAATTTGATGTTTTTTTTTTTTTTAATCCTTTAACAGATGGAGATGGGGGAGAGTAAAGGTGGATCGGGTCTCCGGCAATACTACTTGTCTAAGATAGAAGAGTTGCAGGTGAGAAACTAATATCTATGCGTTACTTTTAGCTTGTCATGTGAGGCAGTATTGCACAAGTACTTTGAAAGATGTAACTGTGTGAACTGCTGTTTCCTCCACAGTTGACAGTGAACGATAAGAGCCAGAATCTCAGACGTCTGCAGGCCCAGAGGAATGAGCTCAATGCCAAAGGTACACTGTTTTTATTTCTGCTGCATCATCGTATTGCAACATATGTCATTCTGTGCTATGAAGTTCTACAGAACTGTTCCCCACAGTTAAAACTTTTAATTTCTTTGTGTCTCTCAGTGCGTCTCCTTCGTGAGGAGTTGCAGTTGCTGCAGGAGCAGGGATCCTACGTAGGAGAAGTGGTCAGGGTCATGGACAAAAAGAAAGTGCTGGTCAAGGTACGTTGTGTACATGCACAAAGCAGCGCGCTGAATTTTGATTAGTAGGTGACAATTCTGATTAGTCTCCTCATCATTTTTAGGTTCATCCAGAAGGAAAGTTTGTTGTGGATGTGGACAAGAACATTGACATCAACGATGTAAGTGTTATAATTGTTAATCTAAAAAATGATTGTACTATAGTTATGCTATTGTTGTCTTTACGGTAATGTACAGAACAAAACACTTATTAAACAAACATTGCATCTTTCGTTTGTAGCCACAAGTGTTAGGAAACCTGTACCCCTCAGTGTTCTATCATCCCTTTGTCACTTTTGCAACAGGTGACTCCAAATTGCCGTGTGGCTCTGAGAAACGACAGCTACACCCTGCACAAGATCCTGCCCAACAAGGTGGACCCTCTGGTGTCCCTCATGATGGTGGAGAAGGTGCCAGACTCCACCTACGAAATGATTGGTGGCCTGGATAAACAGATCAAGGAGATCAAAGAAGTGATTGAGTTGCCTGTCAAGCACCCGGAGCTGTTTGAGGCTTTAGGTATTGCACAGCCAAAGGTGGGTGATTGGCAAGAACCCTGATAGAGCTGAAGAACTGTGCAGTTTTTTGTGTTGTTTTATCAGATTTTGATGTTAATTTGTAGGAAACAAGTTTCTAATCTAACAACATTATCTCATAAAGCTTGACAGAGTTCTTCAGATAATATCCAAACTATTTTGTCACCAATATAAATAATTTGTAGGAAAGTTTAAATGTAGAAAAGTATGTTTAGTTTCTTGGCGGTACACGTCTTACCAAACAGAAGTGATTTGTGAAGGTGTAGCTAGTGATTATTTTTAGAATGCATTATTCTACTGATTGACCTTTGAAACATCAAAAACGGAGCAGAATGCCCAACACAGTTTCCTCTCCTGTTGTGGCCACCCAACAGACCAAACCACAAAGAAATTCAATTAACTGTAAAAGTTTGAAATTCTGAAGTATTTAAAACTGTATGTTACAGATTTGACAAATCAGATTCTCAGAGTTCTTCTATGTGAACTCAGAAACTGTGTAGCCATTTGGCAGTGAGAGTACCAATGGCTTTTATATTTGTTTTATGCTTGCAGGGCGTTCTGCTGTACGGTCCCCCTGGTACAGGAAAGACGCTGCTGGCCAGAGCGGTGGCCCACCACACCGACTGTACCTTCATCCGGGTGTCCGGCTCTGAACTGGTCCAGAAGTTCATTGGAGAGGGTGAGCTCATCTATCTCTCAATACTTGAATCAAAATTCCTGTCCACCCTGGATAAGACTTTTCAGAACTCTGGTTATAAAGCCTCATTTTTTTCTTTACCCGTCTTGCCCCAGGTGCTCGTATGGTGCGTGAGCTGTTCGTCATGGCGAGAGAGCACGCTCCCTCCATCATCTTTATGGACGAGATTGATTCCATTGGTTCTTCTCGCCTGGAGGGCGGCTCAGGTGGAGACAGCGAAGTGCAGAGGACAATGTTGGAGCTGCTCAATCAGCTGGACGGCTTCGAGGCAACCAAGAACATCAAGGTATCACGGACACACCTAGTGAAATCCCCCTCCTCCCCTTTTTTGGTTACAGTAACACAAAGTTCCTATTCAGGCAACTGTGCCATTGTATTTGATTCATTATTTTGATTTAATAGAGACAGAGACTTAAATGTGGGTTATAGTGCTCTTTTTCTATTCATCCGTTTATATATACCAGCATCAAGTTTCGGTTGCGTAACAGTAAGAGGTGAAGTTGTTAAATGCAAATACTTTAAGATCTTCTATCTGTAACTACTGAAGTGTGTCAAAACATTCATTAAAGGCTTATATGCAGCTTATAAATGCCAAATGAAGGTCTCAAAACAAAGTTATGGTTGCATTAACAGTGTTTATTTATACACCTTAAATATCCATGTTTTCTATCGATGCATTCGCGCACTCTGTAGGTCATCATGGCCACCAACCGTATTGACATCTTGGACTCGGCTCTGCTCAGGCCAGGCAGGATCGACAGGAAGATAGAGTTCCCTCCTCCCAATGAAGAGGTACTCAATTATAACATGCATTCTAGTTGCAAAGTTAGTTATTACACAACTTACTCCACATACTGTGAGTGTGTTTGCATTTGAACCCATCTTATTTCTGCACCAACAGGCCCGACTTGACATCCTGAAGATCCACTCCAGAAAGATGAACCTGACACGTGGCATTAACCTGAGGAAGATTGCAGAGCTGATGCCCGGAGCCTCTGGTGCTGAGGTTAAGGTAAGATTCAGTCACTACATTGTAGCAGTTAGGTGTGACACAAGGCGGTATGTAATTAAATGTCCATTTTGTGTGTGTTTTAGGGAGTCTGCACAGAGGCAGGGATGTATGCCTTGAGAGAAAGGAGAGTTCACGTCACCCAGGAGGACTTTGAGATGGCAGTGGCAAAGGTTAGTGTAACGACCCGTCCTGTCCCAAAAATAATGGAGCTAATCCTGTAATTTTGTATTTGGGCTGGCAGATAGCAACTCAACTAACTTTCCTAGCTCGTGAATAGATAACTGTTAATGTAAAAACTTCTATTCAATTCACTGGACGTTACAAAATCTCAAGCTGTACTCCAAATACTTTTTTCAGTCATGAAGTTTTGAAGCCTCACCTATTGCTTATTTTCTAATGAATTGGGTTTAAATTTGTACTGAGCATCCACGAAACCTTTCAGGATAATCTGAAGTTTGTTGCTTAATGTTTTACAGCAAGCAAATGAATACTTTTCTACCTTAATGAAGAATCTTCAAGATTCATGAATTAATATCGTCACCAGTTTTCACTGCCTTGAAAAATAGCATTTCTGTGTAGTATTAATATAATTCTGTCATATCTCGACGTGATTAAGCAGTGCATTAAAACTGATTGGCACCGATTTTCTTAGACATGACTATACAGCTGAGAATCCCACTTTTTAAAGGTATTTGATTAAATATTTTCCCCAAGAGCAATTATTTTAAATACCTGATGACATTTTTCCATTTAAGTGTGAATATTCAGAGAAAATAGGTGATGTGGCTCCATAATTTATCTAATCTTCATGCTTTTCACTGGCTGCAAAATGACATTTACCGTTTTTACTTCATGGGTATGTAATTCTCTGTGCTATACTGCCACTCACTGGCCACTGTAATAGGTACATGGTTGAAATCTGAAGCAGTCCAATTCAACAGTTTAGCCATAAATTCTACCCTTTCTGAAACATTCTCAGTTTTTGACAAAAATGGAAAAATGATTTACGAAACATCTTTTCGTGAATCTGACTGTTAGCCACCCACAATGACTTTAACAATAAACCTAAAGTGGGACTGTCACCTTTTTTGGCATTAACAAAACTGAAAATGGATTTTATGTCAGCAGTTGGATTGATTTTACTGCTGTACCTAATAGTGGTGAGTGAGTGTGGGTATCACAGAGGGGGGAAAAACCTTAACCTTAACATGCCAGAGAGACATACTTATGAAATTGCACCACTGAATGTCAGTTTGTGGCCAAGGAAAAGTCCAGAACATTCGATATTTTCATTCCAGTTTTTATACATTGGTAATGAACATTAACCCTTTCCAGTTAAGGTTTAAGGAATTTAAAATAATCCATGGGAAAGTATAGTTAACATTTCTGAAAATGTGGGATTTTCAGCCCTAAAGGTAAATTTAGCAAAATCTGTGGCAATTTTTTATGCTCTGCCGAATAACTGATAGCTATGCTGGCTTAATATTACACAAACTTTAAAAAGTTATATGAACTGGGAGAGTTAGCCGAATTGACATAGAATAAGCCATACTTGTATACTGAGTTTTTTTTTACCTGTAGCTTCCAGTTAAGACTCTTCACCGTTCTCTTCCTCAGGTGATGCAGAAAGACAGCGAAAAGAACATGTCCATCAAGAAGCTGTGGAAGTAAAAGGCCTTGTGTTTTCTTGCACGCAATGCAGCCACATATGTATATTTTCCTTCTTTTGTTTATGGTTTGTAATTGTTACATACGTCATGGTCCACAAATAAAAGGTTTCCTCAATAAATACCAGAGGGCTCGTGAGTTTTATTTCTCCAACAAATGCAGACGGATATTCAGCCCATTTCTCTTAACCCAGACTTTTGTCAGGTAACAGTAATCATACAGTCTCCAGCATCAGCAGGTGGTCTGCAGATTTATTCTTTCCTATTACAATGATGTAAATTCAACACGTTCATTATGGCACTTCACATAATAGCTGCTATTATAGTAGGTGTCTTACACAACTGATCGTACTGAGTGCAGATCTTTGACTATGACTTACTTTAGGAACTTGGTCCTGCATGCTTGTACTAGATGCTGCTCAGCTGTTAAACTGCCACTGTACTACAAAGATATACAGTATGTACACCAGCACTGTGCCTACAGGGCAGGGCCGGAGTGGGACTCATTTTCAGCCCTGGACTTTCATGCCTCAGATCGAGTCACTTTAGATCACGACCTATTACTATTAAAATCATGTAATTCTAGCCTTGCATGTTAAGTCTACATTAGTGCACTGTTCTGCAAAGTCTTGTAATTCAGTGTGCTTTTCTAAAATATTTCCAAGTAGGAGTTGCTTCACAATGTGGATATATTCTGTTCAAGGATATCCAAACCTTAAAAATGGAGTAAAAGAAGAAATAATAACTTTAAAAAATAAAATAAAATGTGTTGCATTTTCTAACAACACGATCATCTCTTTTTTCCTCTGCAAGGAAACAGTTCCATCACAACTTAAATTTCACAAATATGAGAACATCAGTTAAAAGAATGATCTCATCACTATTTTTTACAACATCACAATGTCCTTTTTTGCAATATCAAATATCAAGTAAATTAGTGTTCACAGATATCTAATCCTCATGAATAAAGAATAATTATTACACTGTTGTCTGCAAGTTTATTCACAGCATAACATAACTTTCTAATGATGCCATTATGATCTATTGAAAAACAAAAAACGAGTGGTTATTTAATTGTTGTTTTAAAATACTTAAATTAAAATTGAAATACAAGGCGTTTTTCCTTTTCATGATCAAAAAGGGATATACGAAATTTTTAAAGATGCTTTGATTTTCATTTTATATTTACAATAAGATAATTTTCTGAGACCGGAAGTGGTCATCAGTGTACCGTGCATAGACTGTATACGGTTTTTTTCGTTAGTTTTCATGGTCATAATGAGAGATCAGGTGGCCGATCTTAAAATAAATCAATATTGAATTTTGTATCGAGGGCTAAAGTTTTGCGAAGCCAGGAGGCGGGGCTACTTGATTGAAAGTCCGGTCTGGAATGATTGACAGGTCCTATGGAGGAGACAGCCCAGACTCTGCTCTCCTCCTTTGGATTAATTCTGATATAATAACTGTTGGTTTATTTATCGGTGCAGCAGCAGAACCTTTTCCACAAACAGTTTTTTGTTTTAACCAGTTTTCTACCTTTGGCTGATTCTACCAGCAGACACTGAAAGGACTCTGATAGTTCAGTAAGTGTTTATTTTCTTATCGGTACAGTTATTACATTTAAATTGCACCACAGATAAGCTGGATAATAAAATCCTCTCCTCTAAAGCTAAAGTGACTACAGGCCTTTCTGTCTTTCAGTGCTTGGAAAATATATATGACAGAGGAAAGCTTTCCAGTGATACTTTAAAATGAACCTCTGATGCTGATGCTGTGATGTCTGTCTTCATGTCAGGCGTCTCATGTTCACTGTGAGGATCTTCTGAGTGAAGCCAACAGAAGGAAAACCTCATCTGGTTGTGAAGGAGGAAAGTGAATGGACGACATCCTCAGTGAACCACTTCCTGTTTAGCTTTCACTTACAGAAGGAAAGACCAGGGACCTGTTCTCCAGCAGGGCCAGGAAGACCACGACCAAGCAGCCTTGAGATCTGAGGCAGCGTCTCCGTCAGGTGGGTGTCAACGGTGTTCACGGTCAGGTCTGTGGTAATCCTGTCAAAAACAAAACAGAAAAAAAATCTGGATTATAAATCTAGATTTATAATCTAGGGGTGGGGGGGGGGGGGTACAACAGATTTTTTGGAGGGGCCACTGAAAAGTTGTAAGAAAGAAATGAAAGCTGCTACCGACCTCTCGCTTTTACAGAGTATTTTTCATGTTTTGTTTTTTTTGGGGGCTCTTTAACCCAGTAGGAAAGCTGTATATGACCTTTTCATTTTGGACTGTTAACATTCAAATTATGATGGACTTGTCTCCTTGTTTATGTGAATTACAGCATCATCAGCTGCAGCATCTGCCTGTTATGTAAAACTGGTAAGCTCAACAACAGTATCCTGAGGGCAGTTAATAAGTGACAAATATTGTGCAAGAACAGCACTAAATACAACCTGTCAATTTCCACTTCTTAGAATGTTTACTGACAATTATCACACCTAAAATAAGAAATAATATTCTGTACTTTCAGCAACTAGTTCTCAGCTGTAAAGCATAAACATCATAGGGTTCTGTATGCTAATCAGTCTAAATCAAAATTAGTACTACCCAATACACAGTGAACAACAATAATCTGTACCCTTGATCTGTGGTGAAATAATCTGAAATGTTCTGTGCAGGAATGTAAATTTTAAAATACAGTAAGTAGCACTCTGTACATTTCTTTGTATATGGTATTTATTTGAAAGAGTAAGTTTACAAAACTTACTCTTTCAAATAAATAGCCTCCTAACCCCCTGGAAACCAGTGTTTGTCCTGTTTTTGTGTTGGCGACCCTAGACAGTTGTAATGTTTTTTGAGCAACACACCATACTATGACGATTTTACAGTGAAGGTTCTACTAAGGAACCAGTTTGACATGTTCAGGCATTCTTTGTGTGAAAACTCAGAGATTTCAGGTATCAGAAGGTGGTTTTCAACTTTCTTTGTTAACTTTCTGCTTCAACTTTAAACTAAATTTACTCCACCAAGCCAGCCCTCTGGACTTCCAGTAAGCTGTGTTCCTATTGGCTATCCAGGTGGCTGCTTGGTGTTATCAGGAACACCTGAGCAGCTCAGTGTCTTCCTGCTTTATGTCTGCAGTCAAACATTTCCTCTGCTTCTCTTCACTGAACTGGGTTTGGCTCTGTTGCTTTAGTTTGTTCTTTAGGCATTGGCTTGCAGCTTCCAGCAGTAAAGTCATCTTTAATGTGTTTCTTGGTGAGTTTTAGGGCTTTGTACTGGATAGTTGTCTTGGTAAATGTGGTTCTTTAGCCACAGTTAGCACATGGTGCTAGTGTGTGCAGTGATTAGTGGATTTGGTGCAGCTGAGTTGTCTTTATCTTGGCTGAAGTGAGTCTTCAGAGGTTTTTGGTCAGACACATTCTGTATTATTGTTTATGAACCAATGTTGGTTGTCAAGAAGGTAAGAGTTCCTGTCCTGATTCTCTGTTTAAAGAGGTTCTCTGGTAGGCTGCAGGAGACTTTAGTGTTTGGGTTGTGCTAGTTTGGTTTTTGTACGGTTTCATTTGGACAACTATCTTGAGGCCCCTCCATGTGGTTTAGTGAGGTTTTCTGGAACAGTTCTACAAAGCAACCTGCAGCAGAAGAGACTTCGAGAGTTTTTAGGGAGTTCTGGAGACCAGAATTTAGAGCAGCAGAAACATTTGTCAGCAGTTTGAGCAGGAGAAGGTGAGCTTCAGAGTAGAAATGAGAAGGAAACCTTCTTGACCCGTGTGGTGAGGTCCTGTATGAAGAGTTTGAACAGGTTGTGAAGAGTCTGTAGTTATTTGGTCTGAAAGCACCAGAAGTGTTGACTCATTAAAGGAGAAAACAGGAGATATTGTTGGTTCTTCTGTCGCTCCACAGTTTCCTTATATCTGAATATCAAGTTTCTATTTTAAATGATTTACTGTATGAGCACAACAAGACTTGAACAAACTCCCTCCATCCCCTGGACACAACACATTTTAATACCATGTAAAATGTTTAAAATTTTTGAGTTTTAATCATAGTCTTGGCATCATTCTATGCTTTGCTTGTTTAGTTTTGTCGTGTGTGTGAAAGGTGCTAAACAAAGTTGGATTGATAAACTGAATAATTGACTAACTCATTATGACAACAGAAGTATTTTTATTGTGATTTAACTGTTTTTCATTTTTAAGATTGAGGTTAAAATCTTGACAGAAAAAATATAAAAGAAATAAACTACATTAAAAAAGCAATTAAATCAAAGGAAAAAACATTTAATACAATAAAACTTTTAAAAAGAAAATTAAACATTAAATACAATTAAAGTATATTAAACAGACAAAAATATTTAATTAGATAATTAAATAGAAGATACAAAACATGTAGTTATGAAATTAAACAAACATTTTTAAACAATTATTAAACAGTAAAGATGAAGTATTTTAGATAATTAAATATTTTTTAAAAATTGAACAAAAAGAAAATTAAACATTTAAAAAAATTACAAAACATTTAATTAGATTATTAAACCTTTAAAAAGAAAACATTTAATTAAAATATTAAATGTTTAATTAGAAAATTTATCTTAAAGACAATAAAACTTTAAATAGGAATTAAACAGAAAATACAAGAAAGCATTTAAAAAGAAAATTAAAAGGTGGTAAAACATTTAAAAAGAAAAACCTAAAAGATTTAATTTAAAAATTAAACAATGGGAAAGAAAAGGAAATTTTTCAAACAAGCCGATAAAACATCTGAAAAAACAACAAACATTAAAAAGACAAAACATTTCAAAATCAAATCAGACATTAGAAAAAAATAAAAGGTGAGAAAAGAGCAAAACTGAACATCTAAGAAGAATCAAACGAAAGACAAAACATTTGAAAAGACACCAGTTAGACTTTAGAAGATAAAATTAAACAGAAGAGACAATAAAACAATCAAAAAGAACAAAAACAAATAAAGGTCTTAAAGCATTTTCTCGCCTGAAATGAAAACATCAAGTTGTTTCTTCAAACATTTCCTCTTTCTGTGTTCTTGGTTTGATTGTGGACAGATTTACTAAGAGCTCATTTCTGAAAACTGCTTTCTAGATAAAGTCTACTAGTAGTTGAAGGCATCGATCAAACTAATGTTACCTTCTGATCTCCACAAACTTTACTGTTCAGTGAAGTGAATCAAAGTTTGTTCAGGATTTCTAAAGAACCCACAGGTGAAGGTCCGAGAAGAACTCAGATGGATGGTCTAAATGTGAAATCAAGACTCATGGTCACAAGTTTTAAGGCTTCTGTTAACCACAAAGTTCAAACTAACAGAGAAACTTTTTAAATTTCAGCTCTCAGACTGTCTAAAAGCTCAAACTAACAGAGACCTACTCAGGAACTTACAAAATTTCAGTCCTCGGACTGTCAAAAGGTTCAAACTTACAGTGAACTACTCAAGAACTGTCAAAATCTCAGCCCTTAGACTGTCAAAAGGTTCAATCTAATAGAGATCAACTGTGGGACTTAGAAAATTTCAGCCCTCAGACTGTGTCAAAGTTCAGGTCCTGAGGACTCGGGAGGTCTGGAGGCTTTGGAAAGTCTTGGAACTGAGGGTTCAACTCTCCAGCACAAAGGCTGAAGTCCCACCTCCTGAGAAAAACGGTCGAGTCGAGACTTGAGTTTAAAAAAAACCCCTCAAAAACCACAAAAAATTGATGATAAATGCGCAAAAAAAAGAAACCTTAGTATCTGAGCAAGTAGCTTGGGGGATAAGAAGAGAGACTACCAAGTGGAAGGTAGTAGGATCAAGTCCCACCACTGGTATTTTCTTCTTTGCTTTTGTCCAAGTTTTTCAAAAAATTTAAGAAGGTCCAGGTCTTGAATCAGCAACCTGCAACTCCATAGGCCAACTCTTAACTCACTGAGCTACAGATCAGATAAAAAAACATAAATTCGTCATTCCTTTGACATCGTAGTTTCCAAGTGACTACATGTGTGGAGTCTGGGTGGAGCCAAGGCAGAGTCAGGGTGGAGTCAGGGCGGAGAGTAGGCGGGGAGGTGGGTGGTGGCCTCCCCCCTCTACCCCCCACCGCCCCCCTCTACTCCCCCGCCCGACGAGTTCTTCGAAAATCTGAGTCTCGACAGGTTTTCCCCAAGTTTCTTGAGTTTCCACCAGGTCAGAGGCAGAACAAGTTGTCATGAAGAGGTGTCGAAGTCACCGAGGATGAAGTGACTTTTTACAGCGACTAGAAGGAAGACGACTGGAAGAGCAGGTCTTTAACCAGCATCCCTAAAATCCATGGAGTCAACTTTTATCAGCTCCATCCAGATGTTCAACTTGATATCTTTACTTTGAGATTTTTAGCACCACAAACCTTTAGTATCACACTTTATGATCATTTATTAGGACTTTAATGGAATCTACCAGCAGATTTAGTTTTTGTTGACAAACTTTGTTCTTGTCGTCGTAGGACTGCAGTATTTAAAACTGTTCCTTCTATTTGACCTCATATTTATTAGTTTTAGTGGAGAAAGTTATTTTTAGTTTTCCATTAGTCTCTTAAAAACCAAATAACAAATTGGATTAGTCAAGAGGTTTACTTTTCTTTGTCATATTTTAAATATGACAAAAAATATAAAAATAAAGCGTCTGGAGACAATTTGACCTGTAATTGGCGTTCTATAAATAAAATTGAATTTAAATTGTATGTATCTTGTAATGTTGGATGAATTCAGCCATATATGTTGGAAAACACATTTTCTTTGTCCAGTAATCTGTTGATTGTTTTCTCCAGTAATTAATTTCTTCTTTTGGTTTATAAAATGTCAAACCCAAATATATTCAGTTCGCTATCATTAAAACCAAAAAGATTTATATTCATGATTCAGGAATCAGACAGTTTTTACTTTTTATCTTAGTTTACTCAGAAAGATACACACGTGGACAAAATTGTTGGTACCCCTCAGTTAAAGAAGGAAAAACCCACAATTCTCACTGAAATCACTTGAAACTCACAAAAGTAACAATAAATAAAAATTTATTGAAAATTAAATAATCAAAAACAGCCATTACTTTTGAATTGTTGATTAACATAATTATTTAAAAAAACAAACTAATGAAACAGGCCTGGACAAAAATGATGGTACCTCTATAAAAGATTGAAAACTATTTGACCAGAGTGACATGATTAACTCAGGTGTGTCATTTAATTGACATCACAGGTGTTTCCAAACTCATAATCAGTCAGTCTGCCTATTTAAAGGGAGACAAGTAGTCACCCTGCTGTTTGGTGAAAAGGTGTGTACCACACTGAACATGGACAACAGAAAGCGAAGGAGAGAATTGTCCCAGGACATCCGAAAAAAAATTATAGGCAAACATCTTAAAGGTAAAGGCTATAAGACCATCTCTAAACAGCTTGAAGTTCCTGTGACAACAGTGGCTCATATTATTCAGAAGTTCAAGACCCACGGGACAGTAGCCAACCTCCCTGGACGTGGCCGCAAGAGGAAAATTGATGACAAATTGAAGAGACGGATCGTTGGAATTGTATCCAAAGAGCCCAGAGCAACCTCCAAAGAAATTAAAGGTGAACTCCAAGGCCAAGGTACATCAGTGTCAGATCGCACCATTCGTCGTTGTTTGAGCCAAAGTGGACTTCATGGGAGACGACCAAGGAGGACACCACTGCTGAAAAAAACTCATAAAAAAGCCAGACTGGAATTTGCAAAAATGCATGTTGACAAGCCACAAAGCTTCTGGGAGAATGTCCTTTGGACAGATGAGACCAAACTGGAGCTTTTTGGTAAGGCACATCAACTCTATGTTCATAGACTCAAAAACCAAGCATACGAAGAAAAGAACACTGTCCCTACGGTGAAACATGGAGGAGGCTCAGTAATGTTTTGGGGCTGCTTTGCTGCATCTGGCACAGGGTGTCTTGAAAGTGTGCAAGGTACGATGAAATCTGAAGACTATCAAGGCATTCTGGAGAGAAATGTGCTGCCTAGTGTCAGAAAGCTTGGTCTCAGTCGCAAGTCATGGGTCTTCCAACAGGACAACGATCCAAAACACACAGCCAAAAACACCCAAGAATGGCTGAGAGAAAAGCGTTGGACTATTCTAAAGTGGCCTTCTATGAGCCCAGATCTGAATCCCATTGAACATATGTGGAAGGAGCTGAAACATGCCATTTGGAGAAGACACCCATCAAACCTGAGACAACTGGAGCTGTTTGCTCATGAGGAGTGGGCCAAAATACCTGTTGACAGCTGCAGAACGCTCATTGACAAATACAGAAATCGTTTAATTGCAGTGATTGCCTCAAAAGGTTGTGCAACAAAATATTAAGTTATGGGTACCATCATTTTTGTCCAGCCCTATTTCATTAGTTTGTTTTTTTAAATAATTATGTTAATCAACAATTCAAAAGTGATGGCTGATTTTGATTATTTAATTTTCAATAAATTTTTATTTATTGTTACTTTTGTGAGTTTCAAGTGATTTCAGTGAGAATTGTGGGTTTTTCCTTCTTTAACTGAGGGGTACCAACAATTTTGTCCACGTGTGTAATTGATAATGTGTGAAGTGTTGCAGCTTGTGAGCCATAAAAGGCTTTAATCTTTGTGGCCGAGTGTCAGAAAACATTTAGAAACCAACAACAAAACACTCAACAAAGATTTTAACATCGTTAAAGGGAAATCCAACTTTTGCATGACAATGTCTAATAAAAGGACATTTATTTTCAACGTAAATGTGTGATATTCATCCTCCGGAGCTTCTCTTCACATCGTCTTCCACCTGGACTGGTTTGGTCGGGAGCATGTGCAACAAACATGTGAAAAACTGCACTTTAACATCAATGAATGATACTGAAATTTAACCTCTACATAAATGAGACTGAGTCTGGATGTGCTGCTCTGTCATTAACTCCTAAGTTTAGGGAAAGTTAAAACCAAAGAGGACAGTTCAGATAAGACTTGAGAATGAAATTATTTTGAACAAACACCTCAGACTTTGAGCTTCAGCACCTCTAGCAAGATATTTGAACAACAAGCAACTCAAGAGATCCAGAAGTTGGAGAGAGTTAGCTTTAGCTGAGCCAAAGAACGTGGGACGCTAACCTAGCAAACATGTCAGACTATTCTCTGTGAATTCTGAGAAATAAATTCCTATTTAATGACTGTTGCATGAGCTCCAACAAAACCTGTCCAGGTAGAAGGCCACTTTGACAAACAGGAAGTGGAAGATTCCAAGCAGATTTATAGAAGGGGAACCGGACTGTGCTAAGTGTGGTCCAGTATAGAGGGGTGTTTTGTGGGCTTTTAAGGCTGATAATGATTATTAGAGAGACATTTGGAGGAGATATTCATTTGCAATAAATGACAGTATTTAAAATTTTTGAATTAAACTTAGAAGAACACAAACTCTAACAGAAAACTTTGTTGATAGGTTTTTGTTTTGTTGACAGATGCTAAGTTAAAGGAGTTTTATTCGCGACATATAACCAACAAATCAGTCCAGAAGACAGAGCGACCACAGCTCGGTAGAGGTTCAGAGCCAAAGTAGCGCCATTTTAAAATGGATTTATTACCGTAAATCAGTAAAAAATAAAATACTGATAATCAGTAAATCAGTCACCCCACAATTACTACAATTCTACAATGCATGTCTCTTTCCTTTGACTTGTTATTTGTACAATATACAATGGCGTTTTTTGAACCAAAGGCTATGCCATGATGTT
Organism: Acanthochromis polyacanthus; assembly: GCF_021347895.1. NCBI lineage: Eukaryota > Metazoa > Chordata > Actinopteri > Pomacentridae > Acanthochromis > Acanthochromis polyacanthus. Next base: position 12,475,696 of record NC_067131.1, on the reverse strand, counting down.
TTCTCAGAGACTACTATGCTACTCTGTTTGTTCTGTCCCTGCACTCCTCCTCTGTTGTTTTCTGGATTGTTCTCAGCTGCATGCCTCCGTTGACTCCCATCTCTGGAGCTGAAGCTGGATTGAACAGACCAAAGTACCGTCCAATCACGATGCCAGCTGCCTCTCAAAAGGCTCCTTCATCTTGAGGCACTTCTTCTGAGGGGAAGCTGAGCTTCAGCAGAACTTTGGAGATGTGTTCCAGTGGTTGGTGGATGTTTGGGGAGATAGAGAGGGACCTTTGAATTGTTCAGAAAGGAAAACAGGGAACCCATTGGTAATTTTAGTTTAGGGTGCTAGTGCGGTGTGTTTTTGGGTTTTAAGAGGTGAACAGGAAGAGTTTTTTTTCGTATTGATGTTGGGCTGGACCTGAATATCCCGAGACCAGAAACCACTGGCCAGCCCTGTCAATTTTTATTTTACCAACACCCATTTGCTTTTAACCCCCTCACATATTGTGATGTTGCAAACTTACTCTTTCAAATAAATACTCGTCTAACCCTCTCGAAACCAGCGTTTGGACTCATTTTGTGTTGCTCCTCACCTACTTCAGACAGCCGGGACGTAAGGTTTCGTGGACCAAAGGCTATACTATGAAGAGTGTAGAGCGACATGCTATACTATAGGCTTTTTTTAAACTGACATATTACTACGGTTTTTTTGGCTGTTTTTTTTTAGCAACATATAAGAATTTGAACAGTTTTAAAAATCACTATACTTTTACTTGTGGAATGAACTATTATTCTACTGCATTTTTTAGACCACATATCATACATGACAATTTTAATCAACATCTTATCATTTTGCGCTTTTTGAACAACATAATAATCTATGGGGTTTTTTTTGCCCACGTGCTATACTATGAACTACAGACCATACTATGTTATTCTTGAAAAGTATACTATACTTTGACATTTTCTGAACTACATCCTATACTATGGCGTTATACACAGAGTACTTTGGTTACATGTTGATTTATAATCTACACTTTTTTCTGTTTTCTTTTTTGACAGGATTACCACAGACCTGACCGTGAACACCGTTGACACCCACCTGAGACGCTGCCTCAGATCTCAAGGCCGCTTGGTCGTGGTCTTCCTGGCCCTGCTGGAGAACAGGTCCTGGTCTTTCCTTCTGTAAGTGAAAGCTAAACAGGAAGTGGTTCACTGAGAATGTCGTCCATTTACTCTCCTTCTTCACAACCAGATGAGGTTTTCCTTCTGTTGGCTTCACTCAGAAGATCCTCACAGTGAACATGAGACGCCTGAGATGAAGACAGACATCACAGCATCAGCATCAGAGATTCATTTTAAAGTATCACTGGAAAGATTTCTTCTGTCATATATATTTTCCAAGCACTGGAAGACAGAAAGGCCTGTAGTCACTTTAGCTTTAGAGGAGAGGATTTTATTATCCAGCTTATCTGTGGTGTAATTTAAATGTAATAATAACTGTACCGATAAGAAAATAAACACTTACCGAACTATCAGAGTCCTTTCAGTGTCTGCTGGTAGAATCAGCCAAAGGTAGAAAACTGGTTAAAACAAAAAACTGTTTGTGGAAAAGGTTCTGCTGCTGCACCGATAAATAAACCAACAGTTATTATATCAGAATTAATCCAAAGGAGGAGAGCAGAGTCTGGGCTGTCTCCTCCATAGGACCTGTCAATCATTCCAGACCGGACTTTCAATCAAGTAGCCCCGCCTCCTGGCTTCGCAAAACTTTAGCCCTCTATACAAAATTCAATATTGATTTATTTTAAGATCGGCCACCTGATCTCTCATTATGACCATGAAAACTAACGAAAAAAACCTATACAGTCTATGCACGGTACACTGATGACCACTTCCGGTCTCAGAAAATTTAAAAAACGGACCCTTTTTCGTTTCTGTCTCTTACTGATTTTATTTTCTTGTTATTGTAAATATAAAATGAAAATCAAAGCATTTTTAAAATTTCGTATATCCCTTTTTGATCATGAAAAGGAAAAACACCTCGTATTTCAATTTAAATTTTTGTATTTTAAAACGAAAATCAAATAACCGTTCGTTTTTTGTTTTTCAATAGACCATAATGGCATCATTAGAAAGTTATGTTATGCTGTGAATAACAAACTGTGAACACTAATTTACTTGATATTTGATATTGCAAAAAAGGACATTGTGATGTTGTAAAGAATAGTGATGGAGATTAGTCCTTTAACTGATGTTCTCATATTTGTGAAATTTAAGTTGTGATGGAACTGTTTCCTTGCAGAGGAGAAAGAGATGATCGTGTTGTTAGAAAGTGCAACACATTTTATTTTATTTTTTAAAGTTAATATTTTTATTTCTTCTTTTATTTCATTTTTAAGGTTTGGATATCCTTGAACACTAATTTGAACAGAATATAGATTCTGATATTGTTGTAAAGAATAATGTTGGAGATGTGCACTCATGTTGAAATATATTGTGTGTGTATAAATTGGAAATATTATAGAAAAACACACTGAATTTCAAGACAAGGCTAGAATTACATGATTTAATAGTAGTAGGTCGTGATCAAAAGTGGGCCAGTCTGAGGCATGAAAGTCCAGGGCTGAAAATGAGTCCCACTCCAGCCCTGCACAGCAGTCCCCTTTTCCAGTAGGAGGCAGTCAAGCTCAGGCGGCTAGCGCCTTACCCAGCACACAGGCACCCACTGCGGCTCCATCTGCACCCTCTCCAGCACGACCTGGAGCTCTGCTAAGGCACTGACCGGGTCCTCTTTCACCAAGACATAGTCCACCCAATGACCGTAGCTCTCGTCCATCTGCTCTGCCGACTGCTTCATTTCCTGGAGGTCGTCCTCCTGGTGAGATCAAGGAGTGATTCAGTGTTAGCATGCTGATGGGGAAATAAAGCATCAGCTGACACATATGAAGATCCGGAAATATTTTTATTTCTATTTATTTATTTGATCAGGGACCATGCAATTAGCATAGAAGATATCTGATGTCTTGCTTGTAGAGTTTATAGCGTTAAGCTAATTTTTTATTCCCGACCCTGGTTAGGCTTTTCAGTAGAAGTAGACAGAGGACCAACAATGCTGATAAAAACAGCACAGACATTACAATCATTACACACACACACACAATCCACAATCAGTCGGACCATACAGATGTCATAGGTGGGTACTATCGTTTTTCTTTCAGCCAATACTTAGCTTTTTCTGTAAAAGTTTTTAAATCTGCTAACATACACATTTTTTTTTGGTTTGGTAATGCATTTTATCTGCTTTAATCTCTAATAGTAGCTTTTATTTTGTAGATGGGAGCATTGATTTCCAACAGCAACAACCAAATAAAATTTACACATTTTTACTCGCTGTGGGCTTGTTTGTCATAGCAAAATAAAGTCTATGACGTCTATGGAAACAGCACCCCCATGGATAAAAGTAGACAGAGCTCAAAAATGTCACTTGAGCAGTACGACAGTTACAATGCCATAAATTGCCATAAAATTTGAATTTCCTTAATCACCTATTGATAAACCCTTGAATCAACATTTACAACATTTTTCCAAGTGCACACAGGTTTTGAAAACACCGAAAAAATCATGACACTATATACAATAGATAGTTTGCTACTTTTAGTTTTTTTTTACTGATTTTGGTTACAGCTAATGATATGTTCTCGGCAATTTTTTGAATAAGTCATGTAGAATAAGGTTTATTATGGGGATATTGTGATTTTCAGATTAGATTTGATTCATTTGTAGAATCAGAAAGTTGAAAATCCGACAGTTCTTTTTGTTTCTACAGATTCTGGCTCTGATAAATGATGTTATTCGGATTTTTTCTAAAAAGATAACTTGTCTTTCAAATCTGTCAGTGGGTTGTAGGGTTCAGAGAGTTACAAAGCTATGCTATATGTATTTGTTGGTGTGTTCAGGTAACTCACCGTGATTCCTACGCTGAGTGACGAAGAGGAGCCAAAGTGCTTTTTTTGACCGTCAAAGATGCGAGGCCTTACAAAGATGACGTATGGTTTGAACTCAGCCGTTCGTAAAGTCCTCAGTGCCTGGATGTGGTAGAAACACTCATTCATCACATCAGACATTTTCAACATAAAAACCACTGACGAGTGACGTGAACAGCACTGGTCTTCTAGTTATAATGCAACATTCTGCTGGGAAACCATTAGTCCTGGAAAAAAAAAAAAATCTGATGTTACTTTGTCACCTACACACTGTTGCAGACCAAACACCCTGCTAACTGTTACGAGTAGTGATGCCAAAACTTCAAATAACCAGCTTCCATTCTGCACTCATTAAATTCCTTTCGGATTTCAGATTAACTGTCAGGGACTGTATTTTAAATTTGCAGTCTTTTTGTTCATTTCGCAAAATAGGCTGAAAACTTCCATTATCTTTTTTTGTTTACTTCACAGTATTATTAATTGTTTCTCTGTTTCAATTATAGTTTTTCACATTTGGGATATTGCTTTACAAATAGATTTTTGAACAAAAATAGAAAATGGTGCAATATTTTAATTTTCTATTTCTGTGTTTTGCACCATGAACTGTCTACAGAAGTTCCACAACCACAACGTGTGATAAATATTGCATGAATTACTGGCTACACTATGTGTTAAGCATTAAAAAATACTACAGCCAATATAATATCTATAACATAACACTAATATAACAATGGTACACACAATGTATTGTCATTAAAATTATTCTCGTGTTGTAAAAACTTTAATTCAGTTTAATCAATTATTGTGCCACTTGCACACTAAAAAAGGTCTCTGAAGGCTGCTACTTTATGTGTAATCTGACCATTAATAACAATACATTGGCCAGTGGCTCTAGTCTATCAGTAATGCTCATATCCAACTCTACACCCTCCAAAAGCAGAGCAGCTGATAAATTATTGTATTGCCAAATGCGCTATATAACAAATAAGGTGATTGTGCATCCTGTCTGTAGACTCCCCTGTAAAGTAATGGTACAGTCCAAACGCAAGCACAAAACACAGAAATGTAAAGTTAAAATATGAAGTCATTTTATTTTTGCTCCAAAATTTATTTCTGAAACAAAAACCCAAAGGTGAACAATTAAAAATTAAACTGAGAGTGATGTGATAATAATAAAAAAGAATATTGAAAGCTTCAAAACCATTTTCTATTTGAGTAAATTTGATGTAACAACCAAAAATAAAAATAAAATGTAACATTTTACATCTGCTCCTGTGTCAGCTCTCTTGTCTGAACTGCACACAGACCTTTACTGGATGAAAAACACTTGTAACTGCCAGGTAATGCAACTAAAATCAGAAGTGCATTTATTTGGAAGTGCTATATGTAAATGTTGACACGAACCTCCGGCTGCACATCCACCAGGCAGACCTTGTTTTGATCCAAAGTTCTATGAATAGACTCCAAACTGGTCCCGTACAGATTCTCCTTATACTCCCCATATTCAATAAACCTACAGAAACATAGCAGCATCATGAATTATTCAGACAACGAAGTTAATGTGCACCAGCTTAGGGTAAGTAATAAACATTTCTGGAAAGCTTCAATTAATCCTTCTACATTTGTCCCAAGCACAAAATAGATAACTGTTGATCAGAAAGATATTGTATCCAGCACTCACTTGCCACTCTGGATGTCGGCCTCGAATGCTGCCTTACTGATGAAGTGGTACTCTACTCCTTCTCTCTCATGACACTTCCTGGCTCGAGTGGTGTCTTCAGGCCGCATGTTTCCAGGAGACGACAGGAGACGAGGTGGAAAAGAAGACACTGGCTGAATACGTGGATACGTGTATTTGAATGTGTGAATAAGAGCATTTACACTGCATGTAATTCCATGCATGGAAAAACTGTGTGTTTATGACTGAAATGTTTTGCGAAGAAGTAACAAAGTTTTACATTTAAGATAACGTCATAGTTTAGTATGTTGTCTAAAATATCACAAAAACGTCATAATTTAGCACGTGGTCCAAAATATGAAAAAACAGACATAGTTAAGTATGTCGTCCAAACTGTGACAGAAACGTCATAGTTTAGTATGTCGTCCAAAATATGGAAAAAACGTCATGGTTTATGCCGAGGTACAAAATATTATTTAAACGAAATGGTTTAGTGTGTTCTCAAAAACATGAAAAAAAAGTCATAGTGTAGTATGTCGTCCAAAATGGGGTAAAAATGTCATAGTTTAGGATGCCGTCCAAAATGGGGTAAAAATGTCATAGTTTAGTATGTCGTCCAAAATGTGACAAAAACTTCATAATCAGGGTGCCTGTCTAGCTCAATGGGTTAAGCAAGTAAAACATGTATAGAGACAGGTCTCTGACGCCCGGGGTTCGAGTCCCGCTTGCGGCCCTTTGCTGCATATCTAGCACCAACTGTTCTACTCATTTACTGTCTCTCTCCATCTGTCCAATCCAATAAAACACAGAAAAGGCCAAAATAGTTTTGACTGTCGTCCAAAAAGTTTACAAAAACGTCATAGTTTAGTATGTCGTCCAAATGTGACAAAAACGTCATAGTTTAGTATGCTGTCCAAAATGTGACAAAAACATCATAGTTCAGTGTGTCGTCCAAAATGTGACAAAGACATCACAGTTTAGTATGTCGTCCAAAACGTGAAAAAAAGTCATAGTTTAGCATGTCGTCCAAAATGTGAAAAAAAGTCATAGTTTAGCATGTCGTCCAAAATGTGACAAAAACGTCATAGTTTAGTATGCCGTGAAAAAAAGTCATAGTTTAGTGTGTCGTCCAAAATGTGACAAAGACATCATAGTTTAGTATGTCGTCCAAAATGTGACAAAAACGTCATAAGTCAGTATGCCGTCCAAAATGTTACAAAAACTACATAGTTTAGCATGCCGTCCAAAATGTGACAAAAACTACATAGTTTAGTATGTCGTCCAAAATGTGACAAAAACGTCATAGTTCAGTATGCCGTCCAAAATGTGACAAAAACGTCATAGTTTAGTATGTCGTCCAAAATGTGACAAAAACATCATAGTTTAGTATGTCGTCCAAAATGTGACAAAAACGTCATAGTTTAGTATGCCGTCCAAAATGTGACAAAAACGTCATAGTTTAGTATGCCGTCCAAAATGTGACAAAAACGTCATAGTTTAGTATGCCGTCCAAAATGTGACAAAAACGTCATAGTTTAGTATGTCGTCCAAAATGTGACAAAAACGTCATAGTTTAGTATGTCGTCCAAAATGTGACAAAAACGTCATAGTTTAGTATGCCGTCCAAAATGTGACAAAAACGTCATAGTTTAGTATGTCGTCCAAAATGTGACAAAAACATCATAGTTTAGTATGCCGTCCAAAATGTGCCAAAAACGTCATAATCGGGGCGTCTGTCTAGCTCAATGGGTTAAGCAAGTGAAACATATATAGGTACAGGTCTCTGACGCCCGGGGTTCGAGTCCCGCTTGCGGCCCTTTGCTGCATATCTAGCACCTACTCATTTACTGTCTCTCTCCATCTGTCCAATCCAATAAAACACAGAAAAGGCCAAAATAGTTTTGACTGTCGTCCAAAAAGTTCACAAAAACGTCATAGTTTAGTATGTCGTCCAAATGTGACAAAAACGTCATAGTTTAGTATGCTGTCCAAAATGTGACAAAAGCATCATAGTTCAGTGTGTCGTCCAAAATGTGACAAAGACATCACAGTTTAGTATGTCGTCCAAAACGTGAAAAAAAGTCATAGTTTAGCATGTCGTCCAAAATGTGACAAAAACGTCATAGTTTAGTATGCCGTGAAAAAAAGTCATAGTTTAGTATGTCGTCCAAAATGTGACAAAAACGTCATAGTTTAGTATGTCGTCCAAATGTGACAAAAACGTCATAGTTTAGTATGCTGTCCAAAATGTGACAAAAACATCATAGTTCACGGTGTCGTCCAAAATGTGACAAAGACATCACAGTTTAGTATGTCGTCCAAAACGTGAAAAAAAGTCATAGTTTAGCATGTCGTCCAAAATGTGAAAAAAAGTCATAGTTTAGCATGTCGTCCAAAATGTGACAAAAACGTCATAGCTTAGTATGCCGTGAAAAAAAGTCATAGTTTAGTGTGTCGTCCAAAATGTGACAAAAACGTCATAGTTTAGTATGTCGTCCAAAATGTGACAAAAACGTCATAGTTCAGTATGCCGTCCAAAATGTTACAAAAACTACATAGTTTAGTATGTCGTCCAAAATGTGACAAAAACATCATAGTTTAGTATGTCGTCCAAAACGTGAAAAAAAGTCATAGTTTAGCATGTCGTCCAAAATGTGAAAAAAAGTCATAGTTTAGCATGTCGTCCAAATGTGACAAAAACGTCATAGTTTAGTATGCCGTGAAAAAAAGTCATAGTTTAGTGTGTCGTCCAAAATGTGACAAAGACATCATAGTTTAGTATGTCGTCCAAAATGTGACAAAAACGTCATAAGTCAGTATGCCGTCCAAAATGTTACAAAAACTACATAGTTTAGCATGCCGTCCAAAATGTGACAAAAACTACATAGTTTAGTATGTTGTTCAAATTTGACAAAAAAGTCATAGTTTAGCATGTCGTCCAAAATGTGACAAAAACGTCATAGTTTAGTATGCCGTGAAAAAAGTCATAGTTTAGTATGTCGTCCAAAATGTGACAAAAACGTCATAGTTTAGTATGTCGTCCAAATGTGACAAAAACGTCATAGTTTAGTATGCTGTCCAAAATGTGACAAAAACATCATAGTTCAGTGTGTCGTCCAAAATGTGACAAAGACATCACAGTTTAGTATGTCGTCCAAAACGTGAAAAAAAGTCATAGTTTAGCATGTCGTCCAAAATGTGACAAAAAGTCATAGTTTAGCATGTCGTCCAAAATGTGACAAAAACGTCATAGTTTAGTATGCTGTGAAAAAAAGTCATAGTTTAGTGTGTCGTCCAAAATGTGACAAAAACGTCATAGTTTAGTATGTCGTCCAAAATGTGACAAAAACGTCATAGTTCAGTATGCCGTCCAAAATGTTACAAAAACTACATAGTTTAGTATGTCGTCCAAAATGTGACAAAAACGTCATAGTTTAGTACGCCGTGCAAAATGTGACAAAGACGTCATAGTTTAGTATGCCGTCCAAAATGTGACAAAAACGTCATAGTTTAGTATGTCGTCCAAAATGTGACAAAAACGTCATAGTTTAGTATGCCGTCCAAAATGTGACAAAAACGTCATAGTTTAGTATGTCGTCCAAAATGTGACAAAAACGTCATAGTTTAGTATGTCGTCCAAAATGTGACAAAAACGTCATAGTTTAGTATGCCGTCCAAAATGTGACAAAAACGTCATAGTTTAGTATGCCGTCCAAAATGTGACAAAAACATCATAGTTTAGTATGTCGTCCAAAATGTGACAAAAACGTCATAGTTTAGTATGCCGTCCAAAACGTGCCAAAAACGTCATAATCGGGGCGTCTGTCTAGCTCAATGGGTTAAGCAAGTGAAACATATATAGGAACAGGTCTCTGACGCCCGGGGATCGAGTCCCGCTTGCGGCCCTTTGCTGCATATCAAGCACCAACTCTTCTACTCACTTACTGTCTCTCTCCATCTGTCCAATCCAATAAAACACAGAAAAGGCCAAAATAGTCTTGACTGTCGTCCAAAAAGTTTACAAAAACGTCATAGTTTAGTACGTCGTCCAAATGTGACAAAAACGTCATAGTTTAGTATGCTGTCCAAAATGTGACAAAAACATAATAGTTCAGTGTGTCGTCCAAAAAGTGACAAAGACATCACAGTTTAGTATGTCGTCCAAAACGTGAAAAAAAGTCATAGTTTAGCATGTCGTCCAAAATGTGAAAAAAACGCCATAGTTTAGTATGCTGTCCAAAATGTGACAAAAACATCATAGTTCAGTGTGTCGTCCAAAATGTGACAAAGACATCACAGTTTAGTATGTCGTCCAAAACGTGAAAAAAAGTCATAGTTTAGCATGTCGTCCAAAATGTGAAAAAAAGTCATAGTTTAGCATGTCGTCCAAAATGTGACAAAAACGTCATAGTTTAGTATGCCGTGAAAAAAAGTCATAGTTTAGTGTGTCGTCCAAAATGTGACAAAGACATCATAGTTTAGTATGTCGTCCAAAATGTGACAAAAACGTCATAAGTCAGTATGCCGTCCAAAATGTTACAAAAACTACATAGTTTAGTATGCCGTCCAAAATGTGACAAAAACTACATAGTTTAGTATGTTGTTCAAATTTGACAAAAACGTCATAGTTTAGTATGTCGTCCAAAATGTGACAAAAACGTCATAGTTTAGTATGCCGTCCAAAATGTGACAAAAACATCATAGTTTAGTATGCCGTCCAAAATGTGCCAAAAACGTCATAATCGGGGCGTCTGTCTAGCTCAATGGGTTAAGCAAGTGAAACATATATAGGAACAGGTCTCTGACGCCCGGGGTTCAACGCCCGGGGTTCGAGTCCCGCTTGCGGCCCTTTGCTGCATATCTAGCACCAACTCTTCTACTCATTTACTGTCTCTCTCCATCTGTCCAATCCAATAAAACACAGAAAAGGCCAAAATAGTTTTGACTGTCGTCCAAAAAGTTTACAAAAACGTCATAGTTTAGTATGTCGTCCAAATGTGACAAAAACGTCATAGTTTAGTATGCTGTCCAAAATGTGACAAAAACATCATAGTTCAGTGTGTCGTCCAAAATGTGACAAAGACATCACAGTTTAGCATGTCGTCCAAAATGTGAAAAAAAGTCATAGTTTAGCATGTCGTCCAAATGTGACAAAAACGCCATAGTTTAGTATGCTGTCCAAAATGTGACAAAAACATCATAGTTCAGTGTGTCGTCCAAAATGTGACAAAGACATCACAGTTTAGTATGTCGTCCAAAACGTGAAAAAAAGTCATAGTTTAGCATGTCGTCCAAAATGTGAAAAAAAGTCATAGTTTAGCATGTCGTCCAAAATGTGACAAAAACGTCATAAGTCAGTATGCCGTCCAAAATGTGACAAAAACTACATAGTTTAGTATGTTGTTCAAATGTGACAAAAAAGTCATAGTTTAGCATGTCGTCCAAAATGTGACAAAAACGTCATAGTTTAGTATGCCGTGAAAAAAAGTCATAGTTTAGTATGTCGTCCAAAATGTGACAAAAACGTCATAGTTTAGTATGTCGTCCAAATGTGACAAAAACGTCATAGTTTAGTATGCTGTCCAAAATGTGACAAAAACATCATAGTTCAGTGTGTCGTCCAAAATGTGACAAAGACATCACAGTTTAGTATGTCGTCCAAAACGTGAAAAAAGTCATAGTTTAGCATGTCGTCCAAAATGTGAAAAAAAGTCATAGTTTAGCATGTCGTCCAAAATGTGACAAAAATGTCATAAGTCAGTATGCCGTCCAAAATGTGACAAAAACTACATAGTTTAGTATGTTGTTCAAATTTGACAAAAAAAGTCATAGTTTAGCATGTCGTCCAAAATGTGACAAAAACGTCATAGTTTAGTATGCCATGAAAAAAAGTCATAGTTTAGTATGTCGTCCAAAATGTGACAAAAACGTCATAGTTTAGTATGTCGTCCAAATGTGACAAAAACGTCATAGTTTAGTATGCTGTCCAAAATGTGACAAAAACATCATAGTTCAGTGTGTCGTCCAAAATGTGACAAAGACATCACAGTTTAGTATGTCGTCCAAAACGTGAAAAAAGTCATAGTTTAGCATGTCGTCCAAAATGTGAAAAAAAGTCATAGTTTAGCATGTCGTCCAAAATGTGACAAAAACGTCATAGTTTAGTATGCCGTGAAAAAAAGTCATAGTTTAGTGTGTCGTCCAAAATGTGACAAAAACGTCATAGTTTAGGATGTCGTCCAAAATGTGACAAAAACGTCATAGTTCAGTATGCCGTCCAAAATGTTACAAAAACTACATAGTTTAGTATGTCGTCCAAAATGTGACAAAAACGTCATAGTTTAGTATGCCGTGCAAAATGTGACAAAGACGTCATCGTTTAGTATGTCGTCCAAAATGTGACAAAAACATCATAGTTCAGTGTGTCGTCCAAAATGTGACAAAAACGTCATAGTTTAGTATGCCGTCCAAAATGTGACAAAAACGTCATAGTTTAGTATGCCGTCCAAATTGTGACAAAAACGTCATAGTTTAGTATGCCGTCCAAAATGTGACAAAAACGTCATAGTTTAGTATGCCGTCCAAAATGTGACAAAAACGTCATAGTTTAGTATGCCGTCCAAATTGTGACAAAAACGTCATAGTTTAGTATGTCGTCCAAAATGTGACAAAAACGTCATAGTTTAGTATGCCGTGCAAAACGTGCCAAAAACGTCATAATCGGGGCGTCTGTCTAGCTCAATGGGTTAAGCAAGTGAAACATATATAGGAACAGGTCTCTGACGCCCGGGGATCGAGTCCCGCTTGCGGCCCTTTGCTGCATGTCAAGCACCAACTCTTCCACTCATTTACTGTCTCTCTCCATCTCTCCAGTCGAATAAAACACAGAAAAGGCCAAGGGAGTTTAGAACGTCGCCCAAAAAGTTTACAAATACGTCACAGTTTCGTATGTCGTCCAAATGTGACAAAAACATCATAGTTTAGTATGTCGTCCAAAATGTGACAAAAACGTCATAGTTCAGTATGCCGTCCACAATGTTACAAAAACTACATAGTTTAGTATGCCGTCCAAAATGTGACAAAAACGTCATAGTTCAGTATGCCGTCCAAAATGTTACAAAAACTGCATAGTTTAGGATGTCGTTCAAAATGTGACAAAAACGTCATAGTTTAGTATGCCGTCCAAAATGTGTCAAAAACATCATAATCAGGGTGCTTGTCTAGCTCAATGGGTTAAGCAAGTGAAAAATCTATAGGGACAGGTCTCTGACGCCCGGGGTTCAAGTCCCGCTTGCGGCCCTTTGCTGCATATCTAGCACCAACTCTTCTACTCATTTACTGTCTCTCTCCATCTCTCCAATCCAATAAAACACAGAAAAGGCCAAAATAGTTTTGACTGTCGTCCAAAATGTGACAAAAACATCATAGTTCAGTGTGTCGTCCAAAATGTGACAAAAACATCACAGTTTAGTATGCCGTCCAAAATGTGACAAAAACGTCATAGTTTAGTATGTCGTCCAAAATGTGACAAAAATGTCATAGTTTAGTATGTCGTCCAAAATGTGACAAAAACGTCATAGTTTAGTATGTCGTCCAAAATGTGACAAAAACATCATAGTTCAGTATGTCGTCCAAAATGTGACAAAAACGTCATAGTTTAGTATGCCGTGCAAGATATGACAAAAACGTCATAGTTTAGTATGTCGTGCAAGATATGACAAAAACATCATAGTTCAGTATGCCGTCCAAAATGTGACAAAAACGTCACAGGTTAGTATGCCATGCAAGATATGACAAATATGTCATAGTTCAGTATGCCACCAAAATGTGACAAAAAAATCATCGTTCAGTATGTCGTCCAAAATGTGACAAAGACATCACAGTTTAGTATGTCGTCGAAAATGTGACAAAAACGTCATAGTTTAGTATGCTGTCCAAAATGTGACAAAAACGTCACAGTTTAGTATGCCGTCCAAAATGTGACAAAAACGTCATAGTTTAGTATGCTGTCCAAAATGTGACAAAAACGTCATAGTTTAGTATGCCGTCCAAAATGTTACAAAAACTACATAGTTTAGTATGCCGTCCAAAATGTGACAAAAACTACATAGTTTAGTGTGTCGTCCAAAATGTGACAAAAACGTCATAGTTTAGTATGCCGTCCAAAATGTGACAAAAAAGTCATAGTTCAGTATGCCGTCCAAAATTTTACAAAAACTACATAGTTTAGGATGTCGTCCAAAATGTGACAAAAACGTCATAGTTTAGTATGCCGTCCAAAATGTGTCAAAAACATCACAATCGGGGTGCCTGTCTAGCTCAATGGGTTAAGCAAGTGAAACATGTATAGGGACAGGTCTCTGACGTCCGGGGCTCGAGTCCCGCTTGCGGCCCTTTGCTGCATGTCTAGCACCAACTCTTCTACTCATTTACTGTCTCTCTCCATCTCTCCAATCCAATAAAACACAGAAAAGGCCAAAATAGTTTTGACTGTCGTCCAAATGTGACAAAAACGTCATTGTTTAGTATGCTGTCCAAAATGTGACAAAAACATCATAGTTTAGTATGTCGTCCAAAATGTGACAAAAACGTCATAGTTTAGTATGTCGTCCAAAATGTGACAAAAACGTCATAGTTTAGTATGCTGTCCAAAATGTGACAAAAACTACATAGTTTAGTATGTCGTCCAAAATGTGACAAAAACTACATAGTTTAGTATGTCGTCCAAAATGTGACAAAAACATCATAGTTTAGTATGCTGTCCAAAATGTGACAAAAACGTCATAGTTTAGTATGTCGTCCAAAATGTGACAAAAACGTCATAGTTTAGTATGTCGTCCAAAATGTGACAAAAACTACATAGTTTAGTATGTCGTCCAAAATGTGACAAAAACGTCATAGTTTAGTATGCCGTCCAAAATGTGACAAAAACGTCATAGTTTAGTATGTCGTCCAAAATGTGACAAAAACTACATAGTTTAGTATGTCGTCCAAAATGTGACAAAAACGTCATAGTTTAGTATGTCGTCCAAAATGTGACAAAAACGTCATAGTTTAGTATGTGGTCCAAAATGTGACAAAAACGTCATAGTTTAGTATGCGGTCCAAAATGTGACAAAAACGTCATAGTTTAGTATGCCGTCCAAAATGTGACAAAAACTACATAGTTTAGTATGTCGTCCAAAATGTGACAAAAACGTCATAGTTTAGTATGTCGTCCAAAATGTGACAAAAACTACATAGTTTAGTATGTCGTCCAAAATGTGACAAAAACTACATAGTTTAGTATGCCGTCCAAAATGTGACAAAAACTACATAGTTTAGTATGTCGTCCAAAATGTGACAAAAACGTCATAGTTTAGTATGTCGTCCAAAATGTGACAAAAACTACATAGTTTAGTATGCCGTCCAAAATGTGACAAAAACGTCATAGTTTAGTATGTCGTCCAAAATGTGACAAAAACTACATAGTTTAGTATGTCGTCCAAAATGTGACAAAAACGTCACAGTTTAGTATGTCGTCCAAAATGTGACAAAAACTACATAGTTTAGTATGTCGTCCAAAATGTGACAAAAACTACATAGTTTAGTATGTCGTCCAAAATGTGACAAAAACGTCACAGTTTAGTATGTCGTCCAAAATGTGACAAAAACGTCATAGTTTAGTATGCTGTCCAAAATGTGACAAAAACTACATAGGTTAGTATGTCGTCCAAAATGTGACAAAAACTACATAGTTTAGTATGTCGTCCAAAATGTGACAAAAACATCATAGTTTAGTATGTCGTCCAAAATGTGACAAAAACATCATAGTTCAGTGTGTCATCCAAAATGTGACAAAAACGTCATAGTTTAGTATGCTGTCCAAAATGTGACAAAAACGACATAGTATAGTATGTCGTGCAAGATATGACAAAAACGTCATAGTTTAGTATGCCGTCCAAAATGTGACAAAAACGACATAGTATAGTATGTCGTGCAAGATATGACAAAAACGTCATAGTTTAGTGTGCCGTCCAAAATGTGACAAAAACATCATAGTTCAGTATGCCGTCCAAAATGTGACAAAAACGTCACAGGTTAGTATGTGGTCCAAATTGTGACAAAAACGTCATAGTTTAGTATGCTGTCCAAAATGTGACAAAAACATCATAGTTTAGTATGTTGTCCAAATTGTGACAAAAACGTCATAGTTTAGTATGCTGTCCAAAATGTGACAAAAACGTCATAGTTTAGTATGCTGTCCAAAATGTGACAAAAACGTCATAGTTTAGTATGTCGTCCAAACTGTGACAAAAACATCATAGTTTAGTATGTCGTCCAAAATATGACAAAAACGTCATAGTTTAGTATGTCGTCCAATATGTGACAAAAACATCGTCGTTTAATCGGTCGTCCAAAATGTGACAAAAACATCATAGTTTAGCATGTCGTCCACAATGTGACAAAAACATCATAGATTGGGCACCTGTATAGCTCGATGGGTTCAGCAGACAAACCATGTACCGGGACTGGTGTCCAACGCAGCAGCCCGGGTTAGATTCCCGCTTGCGGCCCTTTGCTGCATGTCTTGACCCAACTGTACTACCCATTTCCTGTCTCTCTCTATATATTCTGTCCGATACAACCCAGAAAAGGCCAAAATAGTTTAGCATGTCGTCCAAAATATGACAAAAACGACATAGTTTGGTATGCTGTCCAAAATGTGACAAAAACATCACAGTTCAGTGTGTCGTCCAAAATGTGACAAAAACATCATAGTTTAGTATGTGGTCCAAAACGTGAGAAAAACGTCATAGTTTAGTATGTCGTCCAAATTGTGACAAAAACGTCATAGTTTAGTATGTCGTCCAAAATGTGACAAAAACGTCATAGTTTAGTATGCCGTCCAAAATCTGTCAAAAACATCATAATCGGGGTGCCTGTCTAGCTCAATGGGTTAAGCAAGTGAAACATGTATAGGGACAGGTCTCTGACGCCCGGGGTTCGAGTCCTGCTTGCGGCCCTTTGCTGCATATCTAGCACCAACTCTTCTACTCATTTACTGTCTCTCTCCATCTCTCCAATCCAATAAAACACAGAAAAGGCCAAAATAGTTTTGACTGTCGTCCAAATGTGACAAAAACGTCATTGTTTAGTATGCTGTCCAAAATGTGACAAAAACATCACAGTTTAGTATGCCGTCCAAAATGTGACAAAAACATCATAGTTTAGTATGTCGTCCAAAATGTGACAAAAACATCATAGTTCAGTGTGTCGTCCAAAATGTGACAAAAATGTCATAGTTTAGTATGCCGTCCAAAATGTGACAAAAACATCATAGTTCAGTATGCCGTCCAAAATGTGACAAAAACGTCATAGTTTAGCATGCCGTGCAAGATATGACAAAAACGTCATAGTTTAGCATGCCGTGCAAGATATGACAAAAACGTCATAGTTTAGTATGTTGTGCAAGATATGACAAAAACATCATAGTTCAGTATGCCGTCCAAAATGTGACAAAAATGTCACAGGTTAGTATGCCATGCAAGATATGACAAATATGTCATAGTTCAGTATGCCACCAAAATGTGACAAAAACATCATAGTTCAGTGTGTCGTTCAAAATGTGACAAAGACATCACAGTTTAGTATGTCGTCCAAAATGTGAAAAAAAGTCATAGTGTGTTGTACAAAATGTGACAAA
This sequence comes from Acanthochromis polyacanthus, assembly GCF_021347895.1. Classification (NCBI taxonomy): domain Eukaryota; kingdom Metazoa; phylum Chordata; class Actinopteri; family Pomacentridae; genus Acanthochromis; species Acanthochromis polyacanthus. Next base: position 12,458,359 of record NC_067131.1, on the reverse strand, counting down.
GACATCATAGTTTAGTATGTGGTCCAAAATGTGACAAAAACGTCATAGTTTAGTGTGCGGTCCAAAATGTGACAAAAACGTCATAGTTTAGTATGCCGTCCAAAATGTGACAAAAACTACATAGTTTAGTATGTCGTCCAAAATGTGACAAAAACGTCATAGTTTAGTATGTCGTCCAAAATGTGACAAAAACTACATAGTTTAGTATGTCGTCCAAAATGTGACAAAAACTACATAGTTTAGTATGTCGTCCAAAATGTGACAAAAACTACATAGTTTAGTATGCCGTCCAAAATGTGAAAAACTACATAGTTTAGTATGCCGTCCAAAATGTGACAAAAACGTCATAGTTTAGTATGCCGTCCAAAATGTGACAAAAACGTCATAGTTTAGTATGTCGTCCAAAATGTGACAAAAACTACATAGTTCAGTGTGTCATCCAAAATGTGACAAAAACGTCATAGTTTAGTATGCTGTCCAAAATGTGACAAAAACGACATAGTATAGTATGTCGTGCAAGATATGACAAAAACGTCATAGTTTAGTATGCCGTCCAAAATGTGACAAAAACGACATAGTATAGTATGTCGTGCAAGATATGACAAAAACGTCATAGTTTAGTGTGCCGTCCAAAATGTGACAAAAACATCATAGTTCAGTATGCCGTCCAAAATGTGACAAAAACGTCACAGGTTAGTATGTGGTCCAAATTGTGACAAAAACGTCATAGTTTAGTATGCTGTCCAAAATGTGACAAAAACATCATAGTTTAGTATGTTGTCCAAATTGTGACAAAAACGTCATAGTTTAGTATGCTGTCCAAAATGTGACAAAAACGTCATAGTTTAGTATGCTGTCCAAAATGTGACAAAAACGTCATAGTTTAGTATGCTGTCCAAAATGTGACAAAAACGTCATAGTTTAGTATGTCGTCCAAACTGTGACAAAAACATCATAGTTTAGTATGTCGTCCAAAATATGACAAAAACGTCATAGTTTAGTATGTCGTCCAATATGTGACAAAAACATCGTCGTTTAATCGGTCGTCCAAAATGTGACAAAAACATCATAGTTTAGCATGTCGTCCACAATGTGACAAAAACATCATAGATTGGGCACCTGCATAGCTCGATGGGTTCAGCAGACAAACCATGTACCGGGACTGGTGTCCAACGCAGCAGCCCGGGTTAGATTCCCGCTTGCGGCCCTTTGCTGCATGTCTTGACCCAACTGTACTACCCATTTCCTGTCTCTCTCTATATATTCTGTCCGATACAACCCAGAAAAGGCCAAAATAGTTTAGCATGTCGTCCAAAATATGACAAAAACGACATAGTTTAGTATGTCGTCCAAAATGTGACAAAAACGTCATAGTTCAGTGTGTCGTCCAAAATGTGACAAAAACATCATAGTTTAGTATGTCGTCCAAAATGTGACAAAAACATCATAGTTTAGTATGTCGTCCAAAATGTGACAAAAACGTCATAGTTTAGTATGTCGTCCAAAATGTGACAAAAACGTCATAGTTTAATCGGTCGTCCAAAATGTGACAAAAACATCATAGTTTAGTATGTGGTCCAAAACGTGAGAAAAACGTCATAGTTTAGTATGTCGTCCAAATTGTGACAAAAACGTCATAGTTTAGTATGTCGTCCAAATTGTGACAAAAACGTCATAGTTTAGTATGCCATCCAAAATGCCACTAAAATGTCATAGTTTAGTATGCCATCCAAAATGTGACAAAAATGTCATAGTTTAGTATGTCGTCCAAATTGTGACAAAAATGTCATAGTTTAGTATGTCGTCCAAATTGTGACAAAAACGTCATAGTTTAGTATGCCATCCAAAATGCCACTAAAATGTCATAGTTTAGTATGCCATCCAAATTGTGACAAAAACGTCATAGTTTAGTATGTCGTCCAAAATGCCACTAAAATGTCATAGTTTAGTATGTCGTCCAAATTGTGACAAAAACGTCATAATTTAGTATGCTGTCCAAAATGTGACAAAAACGTCATAGTTTTATACGTCGTCCAAATGGGGTAAAAACATCATAGTTTAGTATGTGGTCAAAAATGTGAAAAAAAACATTGTAGTTTAGTATGTCGTTCAAAATATCAAAAAAAACGTCATACTTTACTGTAGTATGCTGTCCAAAGTGGGGTAAACACGTCAGTTTTTTGACATAATAGTCAATAACAGTCAACTAATGATATTTTCTTGAGCATTTGTTGCTGCATGCCACAACAATACAAAACATGCTCAATTCACTTTAATATGAAATATTTGGTCAGAAGAATGAAAAAAACGTTGCAGGATCAGGCTATAAACCAATATTTTTTTTCACTTAATTGTTGTACCTGCTTAATCGGTTATGAAATTTAATGTAATTGACCTTTTTTAATGTTTCTGACCAAGTATTTTCATATTAAAAAGTATTTTCTATGTTCTATGTTCAAACATTGTCCTATATTTCAATATGCAAAAATGTGCAAAAAGTGGGTTAACTGGTAATTCAAAAAAATTTCAAAAAGTATTTTATATGTCAAGCTAAAATTTACCATGTGTATTTCTAAATATCCATGTTTTATTCTATATCAATTTGAGGCAAATCAAAAACAGGTCAAGCAGAAATTCTTGAAAAACTATTTATGATTTGAGATGCAATGATCCATAAGCTTTCTGCACTAAATACATACAACTTTAAGTAAAAATAACAAGAGACTTACGAGGCACAGCCAAGCCATACCGTCGAGGATTCTCAGCGATCACCTTCTGCTTGAGCTCAGTGATCCGAGCTCCAAGTGAACCTGTGACCCGACAAATAACAGAAAAAGTACCTGAACAGAAAGGAAAAATATCTGCATCCAAATATCCTGATATAACTTTCAAGTGTTTTTCTGAAAATTTAAGTGTCGTTTCTTGACCTACCTATCAGTACTATAAGGCGGGGCCTCTCATTAGGGCGGGCCAGATAATGTGTGACTTCCTCATAAATCAGGAACTCGGAGTGGTTGCCGTCTGGAGTGTGCGGTTCTCCTGGTGAACCCTGACGATCCTTCCTGAGGCGGAAACTTCGTCGAAGGCTGGCTATGGTCAAAGACATGCAGGTAGCATAGCTGAGAGTATAAATGCTACAATACATGGTGTTAATTCATCCTACATAATCCTTATAAAAATAAATATCCCACTGTCACTTTTAAACCTTGAAATTAGGTTTAATATAGTATCAGACAAATTAGTATTCCTCGCTCTGCCCGATTAAAATTCAAATCCTGTGTCATACATCACACAAGACAGACACACTGAACAACACCATTAGAAATCAGTAAGAGTACCTGAGTAAAAATCCCATGAGAAAGCATGGCCACAGAAGGCAGGGGCTGCCTTACTCTTGGGAGAAACTACAGCTCATATTAGACCATTTGTTCAACCACCTTAAATCTTTAACAGAATAGAAGCTTGGAAGCCATGCATGCTGCATCTACCTCTCAGTCAAACACAATAAAAAGCATCGTTAGCATGTAGCGTGAGGAGAGGCCGTTTGTCAAGCACAATGAGATGCCATGAGGTGCCACAAAGACACTGAGGGAAGCTTGGTGGCTGCAGCACACAGGACAAAAGGCCTGCCGGTCTAACATCAGACACACACTGAAATAAAGTGATGCGCTTTTTTAAAAAAAATTTACAACAAACTAAGGGCAAGAAATACACTGAAATTCATCAACCCTGATGTTACAATACAGAAAAATCTGTGACTGTTTGTCAACTAATCAGTTAAAATCAAACTGATCAGTTCCACAAACATGACATACTGAGTCGATGATACAGGAAAAAGTAAACTGCTTAAGTCACTACAATTCATCCATGAAAGTGTGCACTGGCTATGTAATCTTGTTGTAATTGTAATCATGCAACAGCTGCAGAGAAATTTCAGCCTCGCTAAAAGCCATGATTTAAAAAAAAATACTCGACCAGCTGATATGTAATTTCCACTTTTTAATAACTTTTCAAAACAAAAAACATTCATATGTTTAAGTCCATGCCAAAAGATGGATTAAGACAACAACAAATTAAAACATTTTCAAGGAATCCAATGAAAAACCAAAACTAAACTAGCACAACATCAGTATTGTCTGAAAAAAAAGCTTTCAAATCAAATATCGGCATTGACTTAAAATGCACAATAACAGGTAGACAAGTTGATGCTACCTGTTGCTCAAAGCTATGTAGGAAAAAACATGTTTAAAAATGTTTGAAAAAAAATATGTGCAAGTTGAAGTAGCTTTCTTATTTTGCTCAGTAAACGTGTACTTCTGAAAGGCACTGTATCTTATGTCTGTATCATGGTAAGAGTAAGCATTATAACACATTAAATCCACAACAGGAGAGACCTGATACTCTTGGGAAAAAGTTGGAAAAGGGTTTGGGGATTATTGGATTGTTGTGACTCTAGAGTGTTGCTATGTGCCAAAATTTATGGTCCTAATCAAACTTCAGGATTGAAAATGAGGTGAAAATGCCATCAGAACATGTGGCAAACAGACAAATGAAGTGGCTTTTTTCTGTTTGAGTTTTTACTTTCTTCAAAAGGTCAAGAGTGCTGAAGTGAGGCCCAATATCAGCTGTCCAACTCAAAGAATACGCCAAATATTATCCTTCTTAACCCTCAAATCCACCATCAAAACCAACAAAGCAGCACGATCCACTCTAACACCTCAGCAACAGTTTGCCGTATTGAAAAGAAAAGCATGAATCAGCACACAGACTGAGCAAGAAATGCGATGCTGCAGCGACTGGTACAAACTGACTGATTGTGCTTCCTCACCTATGTCCTTTCCATTGAGAGCACCTTTACTGTCACAGTCTTCTGCGGGGCGGCAAAGCAGGGAGAGAAAACAGGGTGAGGAGGAGCCGATGGAAGGGGTGAACACAGCAGGTCAAACACTTCACTACGAGGTTTGTGGTATAAAGGCAAAAACAAAAGTAAATAAAGGAAAATATAAGGGATGAACTAGAATCTGTGTTTTTGTGAGGTTCAGGTGATGAGAATTTCATACAGAAATTCATTCATGAAAACACGATCCAGGGATAGAAGATGATTTCTAATACGAGGGTTCGTCTACGTACCTCTCTCAGTCCGATCATCTGAGGTTGCAAGAAATAAAACACAGCATCACTGTAGAGACAGAATACTACAACCTGTGTTCTCTACCTCCTAAGGTAAGGAAGTACGCTTTCTCAAAGTCATGAACAAACACCCGTTTTTGAATGTCATATGCAAATTATGTCTGTGCTGAAAAATTCAGAAGCTTATCTGATTTTCCTTATCAAATGTGCTCACATCCACCTAATAGATTTATTAAAGAGTCTGTGGAAGATAAGGGTTGAGTTCTTTGTGAAAGTATTCAAAGAGAACACACCACTATGCTCCAGGATTTCGACTAAACCCTTTATTCAACTTGGTGAGAGTTCAAGAGTTGAGCTTTTATGCAACAGAGCAGATACAAGAAAAGAACTGACTTTTTTCATTCTACTTTTAAATTGGATTAGGAAATAAAACGATAGATTCCGTTTTTTGTGGGGTTTTTTGCCCCAGAGATTAACCTTATATCCACTCTTCTCATTCTGTAATCTCTGTTTCTGTATTTCATGCGTAGATTAGATTTCACCCACAACACACATTGCCTATGTAGATCTAAGCTTCTTGTACATTTGTGGTTGTAGGTCATAGAAGATAATTTGTGCTTTCAGAGGTAAATGAGGCTTACATGTCGATGCTTTGAGCGACGAAGGGGTAGGGAGGGAACCCACTTTCATCCTGTACCTCAGGCGCCTGAGGAGAAAAGAGAACACATGTATTTCTGATTTTAAATTCAAATTTGAATTCCATGCACAGCAGAAAAGACGTAAACTACCTCTCCTGGAACTGTATGGAGGGGATGAGGGCGGCGCGCAGGTTACAGTCGCCCACTCTCTTGGCCTGCCACCAGGTAGCATCCTCTTGACTCACAACCTGAAGAATATCCCCTCTCTTAAAAGGAAGTCCAGCCTCTTGACATGGCGTGGCCTTGTCCTCAAATGGTGTGTAGTCAAACAAAGCCCGAATGTAAACCTTTAACAAGAAGGAACAGTCTGTCAGCAACCAAAGTTGTCTTTTGGAACTTTGTGTATTTTATACAGCCAAGCTAGATTGACATTTTGGGAAATATGTATACGCTTGTTTGCTTTCTTGCCAAGTGTTAGGCTGTAAGGTAGAACAATACAGATACTTTCACACCTGTATTGTAAATAGGATGCTACTAACCTGCTAATTTAGCTTAGCATTAAGACTAGAAATAGGAAGATACAGTTAGCTTGGCCACAGCTTTCAAGCAAGAAATATCATTGCACAGAAAACTACAACTTATTGTACTAATTTAGCTTTTATACTGATAAATTTACAAAGATGCGACACAATTAGGTGATTTTTTTTAGCCTCCAAACAGAACCAGACTAGCTCTTTCAAGGCTTCAAGCTAAGTTAAGCTAATTTTGTTTAACCATAAACTGAATACAAGAAGACAAACATAGCCTTCAGGTCTAAAAGTGAAGACAATGTGGAAGTGACTTAAACATGTATTCTTTTTAAGCCCAGCGGGGGGCGACTCCATGAGTTCCTGCTGTAGAAGAGGCTCCATATTCATGACCACTTTCCTGCTACTTGTGACAGCGCCACCTACCAAAATGAAAGACTAAAAGAGTAGCATGTATTGAAGGAAACACCACATTTCTGACCAAGACAGACAACAATCACAGTTCGAGTGTTGAATGTGAATGAAGTCTCACTTGTTTAACGTTAAAAGCAGTTCTGGTGTCTTCATTTGTGCAGCAAATGCATTAGCTTGTCAAACTGTTAGCTGGAATATACCATTTATATGGAATGAACCTTTAAAACCATGAGTCGTGCGCTTCAGCCATCATCCAATTCTATCATGCAAAATAGAACAAAATTAAGAGCACTACATCTAATCAATGCAAGACACACCCAGCAAGTACCAACTGAAAAACACTAAAATAAGTTCAATGAATAATAAATGTTGCAGTTAGATCTGTATGAACATTGATTATTGCACTAGAAATAGACATGCTTGTTGCACAAGTTTGAATGAAAAATATTGCACAAGAATAAAAGATTGCACGCAAGGAGTCATTTTTTTCTTGTTGGATAGCAGTGCACAGCATACACTACTGCACAAGAAATAGTCACAATTAAGTATTGTAGAAAAATAATTTCTTTGCTGCTGTGAAAACAGGCCACTATGAGTAAAAATGTGAAAACTCCTCGAGCTTCAGTAGATTAAAAGGCAGCGAAGAAAGGGGTAAACTCTTCTGCAACTCTTACTATAAATTACACGGAATTCTCACTTTTCGGGGGTGGAGAAACTCAATGTCGAGTCTTTCAGGAGAAGAGGCAGAAAAAGAGAGTCCTCACCCTGCTTTCTTTCAGTTTGTCTTCTTCTGCAACAGCTGGGATGATTTTCAGCGTGATGGAGCCTTGTGACTGAGACTGACCAAAAACAACACAGTATCATTCATCATCTCTGGCAGTCACTGAATCATCACAGACAACCAAAAATGAGATGATCCTACATGGAAAACCCGTTTTTCCTCACCAGAATCTGACTAATTTCATCTGGCCTTTTGTGGGTTATCAGGTTTCCATTAACCTCCCGAAGCTCATCCCCTACATGCACCAGACCTGGAAACACATGCACACACACAAAAACATGTCAACAAGCAAAGGGAAATTGATTGAGCAAAACTAATTCCCAGTATGTGTAGTAGCATTTTTAGAGCATGAGGCTCAGATGTGACCAAAAAAAGACAATTTTCTCTTGGCATGTTGTCAATAACGTCTCCATGGCAACAGCTGGGACCAACCCTTGTTTGCAATCTCAATATATGCAATCTCGTGGTGCTAATCTCAAGGATTTGAGCTTTGTTGACAGTTCAAGGGGTTACACAACGTAATCTCCTCACTTCTCCGTCAGTGTATCAGTAGTGACAAGAAAGTTAACATCTGAGAGGAACACAGATTACTTCACTTTGCACCCATAATCAGATTATTTTCTCGTGTGCCTTTGCTGCAGATGTGCCCTTATATATTGACATCTTAAAGATAATAAAAAATAACACAACTGAAATATAAATAATCATATACGACGCATGAACATTATCTCACCACTGCGGTCAGCGGCCCCTCCCCTCATGATTCTGGCTACAATCACAGCTCCTGTGGCCTCGTCTCTTCGAATAGTCGCTCCCTGTTGGTGAAAAGAAGATGCGACAATAAATCAGAACAGATATCTAATCTTCAGCCCACTGAGCTCAGACAATCCTCTGACCAGCAGACTGGTGAAAGCTGCTCTCTGTGTGCAGCTCAGTGGTTCTTTGGTGGAAAAGGTCGATAAGTTAACTGCAACGCCGCCTGACTGCAGATTCTGATATCTGAAAATGAAGATCACCGCTAAATTTCTGCTTTTGCTCAGTATTTCTGAAGCATCCACATTCATGCTGCTCTTTATATACTAATAATCTTCTGACTGTAGAAGAAACTGGAGAAAGATTTTGCAACCCACTTTAGTTTTTGCCAATTTTCTTACACAAGGTTACAAATCTGTCAGTTTCAGTTTACACATTTTTCAGTGTACAACGCTTAAATAAACCATAATCAAATCAATTTGTCTCCCACTAAGAGTTAGATGGGAAGAAGAAAACTATTCCTACGTCTTGTACACTCAATATGAAGCTACAACCAGGAGACAGTTAGCTTAGCATAGCATAAAGACTAGAAACAGGGAAATGGTTAACTTGCCTGTGAATTGAACACATTTTGTGAGTTGGGCTGTGACAGAAAGAGAAACTTAATAATAAATTGCTTGCATTAAAATTTTGAAGCTCAGCTAACCTCATTTAATCTGCATATAAATCACTTTTTTACCATCTGAACCCTGAGCAATCTCTGGGCATTTTTCGCTCCTTTCACATTTTTACTCACTCTGAGCAAAAAAATGGCAACTCGACACATTTTACTTTCTTTTTTCACATGTGTCTGATATCTGCTCAGCAATAGTTCAGCCCACTTCAGCTGAATACATTTTGTTCACAACTGATTCACCATTGAGCAAACGGTTTCTTTTTTTGAGAATCTTAACATGTGAAATGTAGATTAAAGTGATTTTGATGAACTGTCAGCTCTGACAAATGACGTTGTTTTGGTGATTTTGTTAAAGATGATATGGCTTTCAAATCTGCTGACAAATGTAGGGGTTCATAGTTAATGCATGCTTGTTGCTGTGAAACTACTTTTTCTCTTAGATTTTTTTAGACCTGCAATCACATCTCGCAGTGCTCCAAAACCCCAAAGCTCCATTAAAATAAATGGACTTTTAAAGCCTCACTTGAGGGCATGAGAATAGTCGAGGGAAAGAAGCGTTCTTATTCTGTCATACGCCCTCGCGTCTGGATGGACTCTCACCAGCGGCTCCTTGTTCTTCACCAGGCGGACGATCTTCACCGACTCCTCCTCCAGGTCGTCGTCCAGATCATCTGGCAGAGGTGGCAACACCGGGTCAAATTTCTTTTGGGCAACTGTGTCGTGAGCTGACAACACTGCCTGTATGCATGTACAAACAGATATAGACAAATACACAGATGAGTCAGAATTAAAGGCCTCAACAATAACAACAGACATAAAGAAAGCAAGAAAACGCAAAAAAAAACACACAAAAGAAAAGCCATGGAAAGTGGAGTGTAGAAGACAGAGATCTAGAGGAAAGACAATTGAGGGAGAACAGAAATAAAGACAAAAGGAGGCATGACATCTCCTTCAGTGGCTGCTTCTGCAAATGAGCGTTCCGCTTTCACAGCCGTCATCTCTTCCCTGAGAGCTCCCCAGAAAGCCAATAACCTGAACATAATCACTTGATCGGGGTAATTAGGCAGTCTTGTCTGTGTCTAGGGGATGGAGAAGGGGCACAGACAGCTGCGACGCCGGTGTTATGTAATAGATGATCAACTCGCACGAAAAATCAGAGCAGCTCAGAGTGAAAACACTGAGAGGCAGCGTCGCTAACGAGATCAAATCTCAGAAGGAATGAGAGAGTGTCTGGGTCCGACAGGAAACAGACACCGTCCTGCATTTATCAGCTAGTTTCTGTGTGATGAAGGTCACTCAGTGTGTTTATACCTTGAGGTGAGGAGTGCTCAGCAGCAGAAGCAGCTCTCGCTCGTCGTCCTCCAGAGGTCCATTCTGAAGCTCTTCTGCCAGCTGATGAGTGAAATCAGAAAATTATCCCCCTCAGGTAATATATTTACTTTGCAAAATGGCTTTCTTTGGATTAAAACGAATGTTTACTCTTTACATGAAATTAAAATTTGATTGCACCTACGTCCTCTGCCAGACAGGAGGCGCTGTGCAGGACTGGAGTGGGGCTCTGTTTCTCATACTGCTTCAGTTTCTCATGGATCTGGGAGGTAAAACAAAGTTAGTTATGTTTGCATGCACAGAAAAGCGTGACATCTTGACATGAAACACTAATAAACAGATATTTACAACCAGCATTGCTCCCAGTACACTGAAAAACTGTCACACTTCTTTTAATTATGTTGAATTTGTACATTTAAAAACCCTGTACACACTGATTTTTTGTATTTGCTATGTTGTTATTTTTCTACTTACAGACAAATCTGTACAATATAGATGAAAATATGTGCAATATCAATCCGTCTCTCAGTATTTCTGTTCATGAAAGAATGTCTCTGATATGTGAAATACTGGTATTTGTTTTTTAAAAAAGTAGATTTTGGTTCATCTTTTACTTTTGTACTGATATTCCTTAAATGTGTGCACTATCCCTTTTGTGGCAACAATACAAATTTTCCCACTGTGTGATTAGGAAAAGCTCATCATATCTTATCAGATGTCTAGTGATACCAAGCAAGTTAAGTAAATTTGGCGACATCAAAAAAGGTGGAATTTCTCCCCCGATATACCTTTTATGTTTATATTAAAGTGTCTCTGTAGTCATTGCTTAAACCCCTAAAATGTAGCTCTCTGTATCAAAGTTACATAATGAGAAGTTTTTCTGTGAAAACAATGCCAGTCTACACAGGCTCACTTACAACTCAGTTAAAAACAGCAAAAGAACTCGATGCTACACAGTGACAAGTCGCAATGTTGGAGTAATTTAGCCATACAAGCTGTAAACTGAAGAACAATGATATGGAAATTTCCTCCCTGCCAGAAGAAAAGATTAATTCCTTAGGCTTCTTACATATGAATTGCTGAAAGTCTGGATCTATACTTTTGAAACTGTCATTGTTGCACTCCAGTTTTAAGATGGAAATGCTTCGATTATGTTTTGTCTTCCAGCATATAAAAGAAAAACGCTACACGGACATGTCAACAACGTAAAAAAACAACAACTTGCTTTTCCACCAGAGTAGTCTTCATCTTATTACAAATGCCCTTTTGCCAGAACTTGATTCCTTAAGAATAACTATTTTCAAAAACCCAACATATATTATGTTTTGAAGAGTTATTTAGTGAGTCCGGAGCTATTTTAACTTTAATTTATTTGACTTGTTTTAAGATATTATTTATTATATTATTCATTATAGCCATTCTAAACTTATATACAATGAGTGTTTGTCCAACAGTGCACCACAGACGTGTACTACGAAGCAAGTTTGATGCAGTCAGTCTTTCTTTGTGGAAGCTGGCACAACAAAACTCGAAAGATAACAGATATTACAACTGGGTTTATCAATTTTCTTTGCCAACCAGGTTTTCAGGTCATTCAGCTCTGTGTGTGCTCTAATGAAAGGGGGCGTTTGAAGCGTCATTTGACTTTTGTTCTGCAGAAAAATGACAGATGGCATGCTGCCTACTTCAGTGAAGAGGAACAGGTGATCATAATGGAGAGAATGTCGTAACGGAAAACCATGAAGACGCTTTTTGTTTTTTTTAAATTACAGTTAAAGGTGCAGCTGATGCAAATGATACAAGAGGGGAATGCTGGTAGAAAACTGTTAATCATGTAAGTGAATATATTTATGTGCTCTCTCAAGGCAGCTGCTAATTCCAACGTGATGTTAGAGCTCTTCTTACATCTAAATAAGATACACTACAAGCGCATCTATCAAGGATTCATGGAAATAACTTTAGCTTTTGGCCACATTAAAGTGAAAATAATGCTATTGATTGAAATTTCTTTGTGATAAATACTAACAGACTGAACAATTTTACAATCTGTGTTCAATTAGCTGCAGTACCAGCAGTATGAAGTGGCATGACAGCAAATTAGGACCAATAAGAATGTAATTATGCTTTTTCTGCACCAACTAAATGATTTTCCATGGCAACCGACATATACAGTTTGCTTAGTGAAACAGCACAGCCTTGTTCATTACTACCTAAACAATTATAGCAAAAACGATTACACGGTTTTTAATTGCACTAACCGGGTTGATGGATTTTATTTAGCTTTGTTGTTTATTATTTTGTTCTGAATGGATTAAGGTACAGAATGTGACTAAATGGACAGATCTGTAGGCAACAGAAGACACAGAAATCAGAATTATAGCAGCCACGTCTATTCAGACATGCAATATTTTCTGTACCTTCATGAGGTAACTGATGCTTTTCTCACTGAAGACATCTTTGAGGAAGACCAGGTCCTCTTTGTGGTTGGCATCGGGGTGAAGCTGAGAGGTGAGCAGGGCCAGAGTCTCATGCAGACCTGTGGGTCATAAACAAAAAAACAGGAGCTATGAATTAATCCCCCATTCAGATGCCCATTTCTATCATGGAAAAAGAAAAAAGAAAAATCAGACATGAATCATCATCAATATGTAACAAGCCGCTTCCACCCCCAGATTTCAGAGAAACTAACCATTCATCTATCATTTCTTATGAGCCAGGTTGACGTTTGGGTACATTTATTCAGAGTAGCAACTTCAAACGAGGCTGCTCAGGAGCTCAGGATGCACAGAAAAGTCAAAGACGGTAATACAGATGTGTTAACGCCAGAGAAAGATGCTCTCGGCATCTATTTAATTGATAGTGATGGTGTTGACAACGAGATGTCTGTGCTCCGGCAATCAGTTAATAATACAATGCCATATTATAGTGCATGCAATATTAATAGGGCTCATATGAGGCATCAAACAACATGAAAAAGGAGCTTGAGCATATGTTTGGTCGTACCTGTGCTTGCAGACACGATGGGCATGGCTTCAATCATTCAGAGGAGGCAGAGGGGAAACAGCAGGGAGGGAGAGGAAGCAAAGTCGAGCAACTCTCCTAAGATTCTCTCCTCCGTTTTCTTCTGTTCCTCACGTTCGGCCGAGACGGAAAACCAGCGACGCAACTGAGAATGAAAACAAATTAAACAATGTGACACCACATTAGGGAAGAGGCTTAGAACAGCATTAAAAAGGGATTAATGCAATATGCAGCACAACTTAATGGATTCTGTTTTATCTAGCAGCTGAAGTTTAATGGATGTGCACGCGGCTGCTCTATTAGGATTAATCTAATATTCCTCAGAAAATTTTAGTTTGTTATCATAATGTGTCTTTTTGTATTCACAGTGGAGGATTAAACTGTGGACAAATAAACAGAGAGATAAACTAGAAAGAAGATAAACAAGCTTCCTGTCGGTGGATGCAAGAAACAGGATTTGAGGAAACTCATATTTGACCTCAGTTGTCACCAACAGTGACACACGGTGAGCTCAAATCATTTCTCATTAAGAAACAACGTCCCAATGTAAATACATTTCTGAAGGGCCGCTCCATCAGCCGTGCTCTGACAGTGATGAATGGAGCCATTACTTTGCTGAAGTTTCATTATAATTAATCGCCACTCTCATTACTGAGGCATAAAGCTTTAATTTCATTTCAAATTGTGCGACTGCCAAACTCTAGGAAAGTGAAGTCAGATAATACCGGCCACTTTAGTCCAATAAGATCTTCTGCCCCATCTCCATGGTAACACAATAGTATCAATGACTGTGATGCTTAGTTTAATTAAATGGAGCTGTGGCACATTATTCATTCCAGGAGCTTGTTAATGTAAGTTATGAAGCATGCAGTATAAGGTTTTTATTCCCATCGTGTTTCAATCTGGTCTTTTGTTCATGTCTGTAATAATCAGTCTTGTGCCGCCGTTGGTTGCTGCTCATGCTGGGCTCATTGTTTCCCCATTTCATATACAAACAACTGATTTTTTTAACCACTCTGCTCATTAATTACAAGTAAAGTTATGTGGGTTAAAGCTTAACTCAAAAAATAAAAAAAAAAACACAAAAAAATAAACAACTGCAAATTCAATTGGGCTGTTTCCTGATAATCCAGATTAGGGTTAAATAGACTGTATAGTAGCATAATTATTCGTATACGGAAATACTCCTTCAGTCATTGTAAGCCAAATATTTTTCGGGCTCAACTGTCTGTCGAAGATGCTGGTGAGAATTTTTCACATATTTTTTGATTCATTTAAAGCAAGTTAACAGCTGACATTAACCCTCGGAACTCCAAAACCTGCCTGTTGTGAAACCTGTAAACACTAAAGAAAGAATCGTACTACTCCACTCTTCTGTGACAGCCTGCTTCGTCCGGAAAAATGAAACAAATCTAGACTGAATATTCTATTTTTTTTTAATTTTTCCCCTAAGAATTCTGCCCTCCTCACTGCAACCATGAAATCATTTAGCAGTGACCAACAGGAACATAACTAAAAATCAGGACTTTTCACCCAAACTGCAGGCAAGTATTGAAACAAATGAAAAACGTAAGTAGTAGCTTATCATAACTATATAAAGCGATCTTTTCTCCAAGTGACTACTAATTTGGTGGCTGTTATAACATTTACAACATAAGGTAATAGTACACAACTATGTCCAGACTGTGGCATTTGGACAGTTGTATTATTATGTGCATCAGCGCACTCATTTTAAAATAAGAGTTTATATTTCAGTAGGTCTGCATCAATACACACAGAACTGTGTAGGTGTCACAGGCCTTTTAACACATAGTGTCCAAAGGGGTTCACAGATAATTGGACAAATACACTCCAGGTCTGTGGGAAATCCTTTTACAGACATTAGCAGATGCTTTGTGTTTTCCCCAGTGATGCTCTCCCAAGATTTTACTGCAGCAGCCCTCAGCTCACACCTCTTGTACATCATTCCGTTTTTCATCGGGTCTTCAGCGAGTGGAATAAAGCTTATATAGTATCAAGATTTCCCCCATTGCAGTTTGATTGTAGATTTATCAGTCCACAGAACCTTTTCTTTCCATAACTTTTTGTGGTCTCTCTGTTTTTGAGGCTTCCATCTTGTGCATCTTTAGTCTTTTGAGGTTGTGATCATGGGTCTCCCTCATTGTTGACAAGAGCTGAACATGTCATAGACGTCACAAACTGATAGTGATAAAAGGGTGTTCTCTTCACCTCACCTCTTCCTGGTCTATTAGGTTGTTTGCCATTTTCTAGTTTCCTGACGATACCTCCAACTGTTGATTTCTCAATTCAATTATCTGTGACAGTTTTTCTTCTTTGGATGTTATTAGTAGCTTTATCACTTGCAGCCTTAACTCCTTAAACACACAGAGAACTTTACCTCTATCTAAACAGCAACCCTTACTCAACTCTGACACACAGCAGGAAACATGTAGTAGTTAAATGTTCAATGACTTTTGTATCCTTGTAGCCGGGGCAGTATGTGTTTCAAGTGTTTCACTCACACAGCGTAGACATAAACCTACTTTAGAGACTTGACACTAGACTTGAATCTGATAGATACTGAATTTTTGGAGCCAATATAGATTTTTAGAAAACTTTCATATTGGCACCTATTTGACAGTATGTACCAATATGTCTGTGACAGGCTAATATCAGCCTGTAATATAAGCCAAAAAATATATAATGGTAAGGCTATACTTGGCAGTGTTGTATCCATTATTTTATTTCAAAATGATCATGGTGAATCCAGCCTTAAAAACCAAAAAACATCAAACTATCCTAATCCTGAACTACATGCACATTCCTCCACAGCTGTAAGCAGCTGTGGGAAAATGTTCAAGTTTTTAATTAACCGTCCCTGCAGCAGTGCTACATTCCTGCAGCCCACCTGCTACATACTTGCTCTAACCTTATAATTGCTGGCGAAACTGCTGCCTGTGTACGTAGGAGGCCGAAACACTATTTTGAAGCTCTAACACACATCTGTGGGAGGGTCGCTTGAGACGCCAGGTGAGCACACAGTCTGTATGATCAGTCGTCTTCCTACACACATCTCATCCACAGAACTAAGAGGCCATGCAGCGGCAGCAGTGTCACACTGTCAGCTTGTTCCCGTCACATCTACCTGCCAACCTACAAGCAAAACAGCATCTCTATTTCGATACACAGGACCGAACCTGAACGTTGTTGTTAAAACAAAACAGCAGTAACAACAATTTACTAGCTGTGGTTTGCATTTTGGGGACCATTTTCTGCTTTAGCGTTGCTTTCCCCCCCGTTTTGTAGAAAGAAAATATCCACCAATGTTCCAAAAGCAATTATTTTTAATCATAACGAGTACTTTTTGCACAAGAATCCATTGTAGCCACTTGATAGTGAGTTTAATGCCAGTTATCTGAACAGCCAGGCACGACACAAACCTCTCTCCCGGAAAAGACGAAACGCACACAAAAAAATCTAATAAGAAGAAGTTGGAGACAGAAAACGTACACTTGACTGGACATCACATCAGAAACACCATCAGAAAGCAGATATGTTGGCATTAAAGCAGACATTAAAGCTGCGTTTGTGCTTTGGAAGCAACATTTGGAGGTTACGAAGCAATCCTGCAGTGTTTTTTCTGGCGATTTCCAAGGCTGGCAAATCAATCTGGCTCTTTGTTAGACATCCACAAACACACTCCTGACGTCCACAAACAAAAGCCAGAAGCACCAGATCAGCGTGTTGGCTGTGCAGCAAGCTGTCAAGCTCTCGTCAAATTTGATTACTGTTAAGACAGAAGAATGCAGATCCATCAGGCCCGTGGATCTGGCTTGTTATCACTGATTTTATTTACAGAAATCACTTACAGCCCTGAGGGTTTGTTTTTGAGCGCAACACAGAAGAATTTTAACTCTTTTTAACAATCATCAATTTTTGGTTTTCTGTCATTTCATTTCATGTAATCTGACAAATTTACAATAGTCTCGCACTAATAATTTGCCATGTTCTGTCAGTTCACTGTCACAATTCCCTCTGGTGGGTTGGTGAAAACATGCCAGCTGCCAAAGAAACTTCTTTATTGGAAAAATATTGATTGAAGTCACGACGGCCCTGTGCCAAAGTGCCAATTAGCATAAACAGCCACAGCACAAACAAACCTTCACTTAGCTGGTGACAAGTGTTTATAAAGTCCAGGTTGGTCCAGGTCCAGGTTTATAATGTTTAAGGCATGATGCATTTAATTGGGCCTTGGACCACTGGATGATAATGAAAAAGAGGCTTTTTAAGCTGCTCTGAAAACAGCTGATGCACATTATAATTGATTGTTTTCCATTTTGCAGCTGCCCATCAGCAGCGCAGGGACACTGGTGGCATCATTATAACAGAATCAATCATGTAGCATGTCTTCATTTCTTGTTTATGCATTCCACATCATAGCATTTTATCACTTTGATGAGAATTGATACTCCCATCTCAGTTTTAGTTTCCAGTTTGCTTAGGTTACCCAGACATTACCAGATATAAGACGTGGATGTAGCTAGTGTGATGTCACTCTTTGGTTTGTGAACTACTGCTTTAAAGCCTCGAGTTTGTAATTTGACCATCATTGTCTTGTTAGATCTGACTGAAAACCTGAGGATACTTAGCATGTCTACATGGTAGCAACCACACCCTGAAGTGGTACCTGTTTTATTTTCCATTTTACTCTAAATGGGACCATAATTCACTAAATAAACATCATGCTGTATTGACAGAAACTGAAAACTAGTGACTGAGACCATAAACTATATGAAAAATATATTTTCTGAGGTAGCAAATCAAGTGAAAAGTAAGGCGATTTTCTCATTGATTTCTATGCAGTTTTATTTCTTTTTGTAACTGGAGGAGTGGACCCCTACTGACCATTAGACAGACTGCAGGTTTCAGGCACTTTTGCATTGGTTTCTTTTTTCAAACCTAAATGTTTTATCCATCTTTTATATACAGTTTACAAGGGTACCATAAAGACTGGAGATGGGTATACAGCTAGCCTGGCTTTACTTGAAATAAAATCCATTCACTTGCACCTTATTATTATTATTTATTCAACACAAAACTTCACTTCAGATTTTGTGTAAACTCTGAAAACAAATATAATGTGTTAATTAGTGAAATTTAGCAGCCATTTAGCAGCTCCTTTGCTATCTTTGGATTGAGGCTTGCTCTTTCCCCTTGTTTTCAGTCTTTATGCTCCGCTAACTCCTGCTGGAGAGCGATATTGATCTTCACTAATCCTCAGCAAGAAATCAAATGAATCCCAACAACAGAACTATTTTTATTTAAAGTGCCCCTCTGTGAAAATCCAGGCACACTGACAGACTAGTGCCACCAGTGTGATTACACATCGTCTCTGTGGAATCACTGTCAGAGCGTGACATGACCTCTGACCTCTCACCAGGCACCAGTAATCATACTCCCAGATTGAGTCAGTCTAACGCTGCACCACCATCAGCACATCTGCCCCTTCATTCACTCACACAGTGAAGCACTGAGAAAAAGCACTTGTAAAAACCGCACATTTTTAGGTGACAAACACACACATTTTGCCACATTTTGCTGATTCACAGACTTTCAGTCAACTAAACGCGTCATACTCATGCATGTTTGTTCATTTATTTATTAGTCTATTAGAGGGATAGTCTGTTGAACAAACAGATTTGTTTCTGTACAGAATACGCAATAACCACCACTGCGGATGAAAATTAGCATTGATGCTGCTGTCTAAATAGACGTTCATTAATGTGCATTGTCCCTATCAAATAAATAAATAAAAGCATTACTAGCATTAAAGGAAATTAATTTATTCAATTTTAAACAACACAATACTTCAAAAGGATGAGCCCATTATATATATTCTTCTTCATTAGGATAATTTAATTACAACTTAAGACTGACAATTATCTATAACTTAGTAACCGCGAGCTGGCGTACAAGATGAAGCTATCAATAATAGCCGCACTGTTAACTTTAGCTAAAGGTAAGCACACATTAAAGATAGATTTATTTATCTTGAGCTGCTATCTTTATACAAAAAGGCAAATTTGAACGTTAACTAAGATTTTTTAAACTGAAAAAAAATGGATAAGCTTGAATTTTTATGCTGACTTTTAACTCCAGTGGAGTTAATGTGATCTGATGTGGTTCAGTGATCTTTAAGTCACATATTTAAATGTATTATGAAAACATGTATAATATAAAGTATACAAAAAATGAACTACAACATTTAAACCACCAGCAGTGAAGTGAATAGACTAGTATTGATTATCTTGTTACAGTTTCACCTGTCAAAAGGAAAAGATTTTTTTTTAGGCAGCAAATGAGCAGTCAGTTCCTAAAGTTAATTAATTGATAAAAAGGAAAAATGGGCCACTGACGGAAGCTGACATTGGCCAAATTGTGACAGCTACACAACTGGGCCAGAGCATCTCCAAAACAGCAGGACTTATGGATTGTTCTTGGTGTTTATGGGGGGTGATGGCTGGCTCGAGTGATCTGATCCCACACAAGAGCTACTACAGGAAAAAGTGCTGAAAATCTTAAACTAGTTATGGTGGAAAGTGATCAGAGTACACATGCTGACTCCTGTCACCCACCAAAGGTGTCTACAATGGGCACAGGGGCGTCATGACTGGACTATGGAGCAATAGAGTCCTTCTCAGTCTTTAAATAAAGACTAAAGACCCAGCTCCTCACTGAACACCTTTGCACTTGACAGACTGCAAAAAGGAAAAAAAAAACAAAAAACTATTCTATTACCTCCCGCCCTACCTGTAGGCACCAAGGTCTTTTCACACTTTAACTTGTTTTATTTTCTGACCAGATCCTTGCTTGTGTTGTATCTACTCTCAGATGTACATTACTTTGGATAAAAGCATCTGCTAAATGAAATTGTACAATTGTAGAATAGAAGAAGGTGGCCAGGTCTGATGAATCATGTTTTCTTTTACAAATGTGGATAGCTGCATTGTTTACCTGTGGAAGATATGGCAGCAGGATGCACTATGGGAAGAAGGCAAGCTGGTGGGAGCAGTAGGATGCTCTAGACTATGATCAGCTGGGAAATACTTGGGTCCTGATATTCATGAGGATCTGACGTTTATTCATGTGGGTCTTACACATACGTAAACGCTGTTGTAGACCACATACACCCCTTCATGACAAAGGTATTCCCTGCTGGCAGTTGCATCTTTCAGCAACATAATAACATGACAAAGAGTTCAAAATTTCCAAGTTCTCAATTCCATCAAGCATCTGTCCAACTGAGGTTTCACATTGTAAATTACAGGACTTAAAGGATCTGTTGCTAACGTCTTAGTGTCTGATACCAAAGCAGACCTTCAGTGGTCTTCTGGAGACCAATTACTCAGATGCTTTTTATTTTGTCAATGATAAACATAATGTATACTTTTGGGAGGTAACACAACCTTCATAAGGAGGAATAAAATGAAGGCAACAGAACTTATCTGTTACACAGTTTGACAGCCAACCCGAAAGATTTAAACTCTTTTTCCTGAACTTCATTACTTGTGTAATTACGGCTTTTTGCCTTTGTAGGCAGAACGGTCTTCTAGCTTCTATTATTCCTAAAATTGAAGGTAATTTATCATTCACTGTCTGGAATGAAAACCCATAAAACAGCATTTTCTTGTCTTAAAGTGAAAGTCTGCTTTGTGTTTGCTGCCAGTTGGCCGTCACACGCCTGAACTCTGCTGAGAAAACTCGGTTCAAACAACAAAGCCAACAGTTCTGGGATAAAACTCTGCTCTGGGTTTCCTTGCTTTCATTCGGTCCTCCTCTCTGCACACTTGGCCAACGTTCCTGATCTTCTTTCTCTCCACTTCTTCTTCCCTCCATCCAGCTCTCTAATTACAAGAGGCTGACAAGAGCTTTAAGCCGGCATCTTTCTGTTTTTTTTCCTCTCTCTCTCACTCACTGAGTCTATCGTCTAAATACTTAAGGTTCCCACTGGCCATATGGTGGTATTATCAAGCCTCCTTGATCTAAGATGGCAGTGCCCGCGGCTCTGTGCATCACGGAGGATTTCAACGAATACAATGAAGCAGATTAGAAAGGACTGGTAGATTAGAAGGAAAACTCAATAGCAGAGAGGATGGAGCAGAAGCAAGCCTGAAAAGCACAGTTACTTTTAAAAAGATGGATTGATGGGAAGTGCATTATAGCAGGGACAAGTCTACAAATAAATACTTGACTAATTGATGGCTGACTGTGTTTTGACAGTCTTTTTCCAGCTTATCCAGTCTTAGAATCCCTTTTTCTCTATTATAAACTGATTACTTGAGAGGCTTTTAAATGTTTGGACAAAATAGTCAAATGGAAGACATGCCATTGGTATGTGGAAAGCCAATTTATTCAAATTTTTGGAAACAGTCCGCCAGTTTCACACTCTTACACCCTCTTTCTACCTTTAGAATGAGTAAATTGTCAGTCCTACTACAGGTAATGTCTTTCAATCAAATTGTAGTTGAAGAAACTGCCCTAAATGCTTCAAATCTTTTGAGCACTTAATCAAGCTTACAATTTATTTATAGAATTTTAAATGTGTCAACAGATATCGTGAGTACTGAGCTTAATATTTTGACATTTTGGGAGCTAAGTTATTGTACAGTATGTATGCAGCTACAGTCAGCAGGCAGGGAACTTATTTTATCATAAAATATTGGAGACGGAGACCAACATTAACTAACCAGACTCCCAAAGGTAAGAAAAACCACCCACCAGCACTTTTGTTATGTTTTGATTGTTTAATTTGTACAGCAGTGTAAAAAGGTTAATTTACTCTTTACTGGAGGTTGATTATTTCTCAGCTGAGGACAGTTGCCAAGCAACCACAGAAGACTTGAGGACATTACTGCTTCCAGCTGAGAAATAGTCCAAAAACCGCAAATTGTTGGGTTTTTTCTTGTTTTTTTTGGATGGGTTGAACAAAATGTAACGTGTACATCAGTTATTGGTGGGCAGATTGTGTTACTTCTTGACTGATGCAGGCTACAAGGTTCCAAAACACTGTCACTTTTAAAATTCAACATGTTTCCAAACTTCTCTGACCATATTTGACATCCAAATAGCTGCATGTTCATTATGTCAAAAGATAGTTGTAAAATCCAACTGTTAACATGCATGGCACACTCAGACTATGCATTAGTGCTGCACATAATATCATTGAGCATTAGCATCGCAAAGTCCAAACGCACATCACAGGACATGAGACGTAAAGTAAAGAAAGTTAACTGAAAGAAAACTAGAACAATTCTCATTTTCCATGACTTATCTAAAGGAGAAGCCTAATAGAACAGAACCTAGTATTGAGAATATAATTAGAATAGAATTTACTCTAAATTAAAGGCTCCTTTAAATTACATTTACAAGAAACAGAGTTTGTAGGCTCCACAGTGCTCAGTAAAATTAGTAAAGCACAGGAGAGTTCAGTTGGAAAAACAAACACAAGGCAGTGATATGCAAATATTTCGACTACAGAAAGGATGATGTTGATCACAAACAGGTGCTCTATTAGCAGTGGTTTGCAATTGTTGCCACTACATGAAGCAACAGAAGCATTTTGTTTGACCATTCAAATCAGCACCACAGAGCTCTGTATAATAAGTGCAAAGCCAGATCTGAATGTCATCCAAAGCAAAAAAGAAAAAAAAGAACTATTTTGGAAGCCTTTGCCAGTGTCAGACCATAAAAGAAAGGCTTCGAAGGGATTTTTTTCAGCATTTTAAAAAATATTCTTTTATTTTCAACGCAGATGGACTCTCCTAGAAAAACTACCCAGTTCATCCCAGATGGATTAAATCTTTCTAAATACATGTATTCAAGCCACCTAGTGAAAGCCATCTGCATCTGAGAAAGACAAAACATCAAAATATTCTACTATGTATGTTATTATGTAGCCGAATAATTGCCAGAAGGTTGCTGCTCCAGGCACTGTAGCTAACAGAAATGAATTAACACCAGACCTAGACAAGTTCAGTGGACAGTATTTTATTAGAAACGCCCAAAGAGCACCACTGCTGCCTATGAATAACAAATATTAGCATATCTTGATATTTCTAGTCAAATCGGAACTTAAAAAAAGTTGACAAAAGTTTTAAAATCTTGGCATATGTGCAGCCTTTTTTATTCGCTCTGCTAACATTGAATGAGGGTAGGACTTGCTTGCACAGAAAAACAACAACTGTATTCTGTAATGCATTACTGCATATCTCATAAATGTTTAGACAAGCTTCATATTTGATTATTACTTCTTATATTATATGTATCATGGCTGAACGATTCAGGAAAAAACACTTAATTATTTAAAAACTGTGCAATTTGCGACAAAAAAGGCGATTATTCACTGTGTAACGCATTTAACACATATGGTGAAGCAATGCCACATGAGAGTCCATCTAAACCATGACTGCCACATAAATTTGTAAAAAAAACAAAACAAAAAACCAAAACTCTGACATGACAGTTGGAATCCTGGGTCAAGCACACTAGTACTAGTGCACATCCCAAACTGCATCCTTTGCAATTTACTAATTGCATTTTTCAATTGCGGTTAATTGTTCAGCCCTCAAATGTACACACGCAATTCAGAGATCGTACTGCAATCTCTTTCAAACTAATTTGGTGGCAGATGTCTGGATTTGGCGAAAGTATGAGGCACTTGGGGCAGGGCTGATTTGCAGGCACAACTGTGCTTTCAGATGGAATAGAACAGAATTCCTTTTTATGTCATTAGAAATTTTGCAAGAAAAATAATCAATAATCTCCTAATGCATTATATATAAATACAAAGTGCATAAGATAAGAGTAGGGTAGAGAGGAATGGGCTCAAAAGTCAGGAAGCTCTAATCTCTTCTTTTTTCAAAACTTATCCAGAGCTGATGACTACTAAAATCAAATTCCACACTTTTCCAGAGTGCATAGAAACCCCGAAACTAACAGACTGCTCCTTTTCCACAGTGTTACTGCTCAGCTAACCAGCCAAAAAGCAAACAAGTTTTTTTTCCCAAAACATGAGTGTAGCATGCTAATAGCTTTGTCCAGCCACATCGGTCTGGTCCTTGCTGTTGGGTGAAATGGAGTCAGTCAGTCGTCTTACTTCAACCTGTGCGATTCATGCTTCCAGCAAATTAGACGCTGACAGACTCCAGTCGGTGCAGAGCAGAATTCTATTATGCCGACACTGTGTTCGGGGAGCTTAACCTCGTGTCTCTGTCCTCTCTGCTCTCGCACACAAACATGCGTCGACGCCACCTGCTTGCCAGACTCGCTTGCTGTTGGACGGAGCCCCGAGAGGCAGCGAGAGGGGCCGAGGTCGCCAACACACTGCTGCTGCCATCTGCCCACCGCTCACGGTGTGTGTGTGTGTGTGTGTGTGTGTGTGTGTGTGTGTGTGTGTGTGTGTGTGTGTGTGTGTGTGTGTGTGTGTGTGTGTGTGTGTGTGTGTCCACGACCTGGGATGCCACCCACATGGCTGCTCTGACATGTTAGGATGTCATTCCTATATCTGTTTGGAGGGGGGGAAATGCCTGCTGTACATTTTTTACAAAAGTAAAAATAGTCTCACAGAAAAAATAGAAAAGACAATGGGATTGTCGTTTCAAAGATTGAATCATTTCTGCTCTCTTTATAAACTGGGAAAGTGCATGTCCCAGATAGGATCATTTAGTCTAGGAAATGTCAAAGTATGAATAAATATCAAGCACGACTGCACAGCCTCCAAGGTGGCATCGTCAAATGTCTCATCAGGTTCAATTAGACCTAAAATGAGCATCATGAAAAGCAGCAAATTGTTTCATTTCAAAAGCAGGAACTCAAGAATATTTAGCATTTTTTTTTCACTATTCTTAAATTGTTGCTGCTCTAATCCCAAAGTAAAATAAATAGTGTGTAGGGTCTCTACAGAAGTCGGGATTTTATTGCTGTTAAATAATTTTTCGGTTGTCTTTTCAAAAATTTAATGATTTCAATTCTCTTTTTAAAGTGGGAAAGTACAAGTATTTTACATCCCAGTAATGTCCATTTAGTCAATGAAATGGCAAAGAATGAATAAATGTATAGCAAGAGTCTACAACCTCCACAGAGATTCTGTAAATGTAACCTGAGGGTAATAAATACAAGCAGCAAATTCTGTCATTTCAGAAGCTGGAACCCAAGAATATTCCACATTTTTTCACAATTTTCCTTAACCCTCCTGTTGTCCTTATTTACGAGCTCCAAAAAAATATTGTTTCCTTGTCTGAAAAAAAAATCCAACATTTCAGCAAAAAAAATTCCCCAAATTTCTAACAATTTGCAAAACCATCAGGAAGAAGATAATTCAATAATTCCTTAAAAGCTTCCCTTTCAAAGTTTGATTTTAAAAAAATCCCCCAAATTTGGCAGGAAAATTCTTGTAAATGCTTTCAGAAAATGAGTAAAAATCTTCCAAAAAAATCCTAAAAATATCTAAAGTGATTACATATATATCAGTAAAACTTCTAATATTTTCTTAAGAACATTCACATAAAAATCAAAATCCAGATCCAAATTCGCTGGATTTTGGTTGATTTTTTTGTGAATGTTCCTAAGAAACATTTTTAACATTTCTTTTTTTTCCAACCAAAAAATGTTCAAAAATTTCCCCAAATTGTTGAAAATGTGGACATCAGAAGTTTCACTGTGAAAATGTATTTTTTTCCCCCACATTTTCATACTTTAAAACAGGTCAGATTTGACCTGCAGAACAACACCAGGTTAAATAGGAGTGCCTTTTCTGTCAATCAATAAATCTTTGCTGCTCTAATCCCACAGTAAATGAAACAGTGTGAAGGGTCTCAACAGAATGTGGGACTTTATTATTGTTAAATAACTCTCCAGTTGTCATTTCAAAAATTAAATGATTTCTATTCTTTTTTTTTTTTTAAGTATTTTACATCCCAGTAAGGTCCATTTAGTCAATGAAATGGCAAAGAATAAATATATTTACAGCATGAGTCTACAGCCTCCACGGTGATGTCTTCAAATGCCTCATTTGTCTCAACAAAAACATAGCCTGAGGTTAATGAAAAGAAGCAAATTCTGTCATTTCAGAAGCTGAATATTGCGCATTTTTCACCACCTTCGTTAACAGAAGTTCCTTTTCTGTCAATCGTTAAATCTTTGCTGCTCTAATCCCACTGTAAATGAAACAGCGCGAAAAGTCTCAACAGAAGCCGGGATGTCATTGTTGTAAATAATTCTTCAACAGAGGAGTTTGTCACCCAAACATTACCAGTTAATCTTCACGACCATGCAGCTGCAGCGAGATTTACTTTCGATTTTAATTGTGCTCGAATAAAAATGCTGGAAATAAAATGAAACGCGGCGCAGTGGAGGTCAAGAGCCAGACGGCACTTAAGAGGCTTATAAGAAGAACATCACTTCAAAAACACCTTCGGAACGCCCACTCGGAGACACAGCAGGAGACAGGATGAGCCCGTCCACTGTTTGGGAGACTGAATTTGCTCTGTGTCTTATTCTTGAGGCTCTTTTCGGCAGTTCGACGGCCAAAGGGTTTTAGGGGCAGAGCAGGACCTCGACATGACGGTTGACAAAGTGCCAAACTGTCTGGTCGGGAGCCAAACTTGAACCAGTGGCTGCTGCTGAGCTCCCACTGAGCGAGTAAAAGCCCTGAGAAGCAGAGTGTGAAAGGGGACACACGAGGCAGGATTATGGGACAACGGGCCTCCAGGCACAAACACAGAGCAGCAGCAGTTTTGCACCTCTTTGTGGTCATTGTGCACATCTTTGTGGTCATGTTGCATCTTTTCGTGACACATTCTGTGTCTCTGTTGTCTTTTATAGGTTTTTGCATTTCTTTGTGATTTTGTGCCTCTTTTGGCGTTTCTGCACCTATTTGTCATTATTTTAAGTCTTTTTGTGGTCAGCTTGCGAATACTGCGGTCGCTTTGAGTCTGTCTGTGGCTCTTTTGCACCTGGTTGTAAACATTTTGCATGCATTTGTGGCCATTTTGACTCTGTGGTCATTTTGCTTTTCTTTTCCTTGCTCTTCTAGTCATAACTGTTTTGCAGCTATTAATCATTTTTTCATCTCTTTGCTGTTCTTTTGCACCTATTTGTGATTATTTTCAGTCTATTTCAGATTGTTTTCAGCTTTTGTGGTCATTTTGTGTGTATTTGTCATTGTGCATCCCTTCATCATTATTTTGTGGTGGTTTGGATAGTGTCTATCATTGTTTTGCAGCACTTTGTGGCCATTTTGCATTTCTTTTTGCTTGCTTTGGGCCTATGTCGGACTGTTTTGCACCTGTTTGCTATTATCATTTTGCATTTCTTTGCCATTCTTTTCTATACATGGTTATTTTCAGTCTATTTGTGAGTGTTTTGTGTGTCTTTCAGATTGTTTTGGGTCTTTGTGGTCATCTTGTGTTTATTTGTTTGTCATCATGCATCCCTGTGTCATTATTTTGTGGTCGTTTTGATAACGTCTGTAGTCATTTTGCATTTATTTGTGGCCATTTTGCTTCTATTTGTGACTGTTCTGCGCCTCCTCATTGTCATTATGCATCTCTTCCTCATTGTTTTTGCACCCGTTTATGGTTGTATCGAATCTATTTGTGACTGTTTTGCGTCTCTTTCATGCTGCTTTGAGTCACTCTGGCCATTTTGTGTGTCTTTGTGGTAATTTTGTGTTCATTTTTTGTCTTTCTACATCTCTTTGTGATCTTTTAGCCACACTTTGGGGTCATTTTGCATCTCTGGGGTTATTTCATATCTCTTTATGATTGTTTTGCATCTCATTGTAATTATTGTGCATCTCTCTCTATGGCCTTTCTACATTTCTTTGTGGTTGTATTGTGTTTTTGTTTCAAGCTGAATCGTACATCCAGATGTCCTGGGGATCATGGATCATCAACTGCACAATATGAAAGCAAAACAAGAAAACTATCTGCTTTACTTCCATTAAAAACACTTCATTTCCATCTAACTCATGACAGTAAAATCATCATAATGAGTTTCTAGACCTGAGACACCCTTTATTCTCGGAACAGCTGGTGAATATTTTTGATGCTTGCTGACCAAAACAACTGTGCACGACTCTGACCTTCACCGAGTCTTCCACCGAAAGCCAATAAAACCATGAAACAGTGGTGCCCTGCAGCAAAGCGTGACCAAGTCGTAACTTAAGGGGCCTGTCATGTCAACCACCTCTCACTGAGGTCACCAAACACACCGTGCACAACTTACACTGACATTTAATTCATCCGAGCCAGCGTTTGTAGTCATTTAATTAGCTTATGCACTGCACTCCTCCCAGGCAGTTTAATCTAATACTGGAGCTGGCAATCAATCACAGGTGATCCCTCATTTAGAAGCAGCACTCTCAGGCAGCCACATGGTCAATTAAATAAAACAAATATGAGTTTCATGGAGGTTTGCACAGAGCACATGATGTGTGGAGTTGAGTAAATGAAGACAGTCAGTGGAGCTCCAGATGTCAGTGTGAAGTGAGTGCAGAGCAGAAAGCATCCCTACCTTGTTGAGGCTCCTCTCAGCCTCTTTGTGCGGGTTCCCCTTCTCTCCCTTCTCCCTCTTTTGTCTCCTCTTTCTCTCGCCTCGGCACCGCTTCTGTGTTTTAACACCAGTTTTCTTCCCTCTCCGCCTCTGAGCGCCTCCCGTCAGGTTTTATTCCTCAGCTCCATGCAGTCTGTCGCTCACTGAGCCTCCCCTTCCCCCCTCTGTCAGTCACATCTCCTCCCTCTCTCACCCTCTCTCTCTCTCCTTCTATCTCTCCTCCGTCTCTCCCCGTGCTGCCTTCAGGGGCGCCTCAGAAACTACAAATTCTACCAGGGCTGCTGTATGTAGATTTATTTGTTCTTTTAACAAATGCAGCCGATAGGTGATTTTGACTCTGATGTAATAGCCTGGGCTGTGATCATTGCTTGAATGTTCGTTGGAGGTTTTGATCAAAATAAACACATAAAGCAAAAACTTCAAAATGCCAAACATACATTTCTACAAGAGGGAATAATACATAAGATGACATAAGATGGTGGGAATGACAGATAAAGTCAAAACCTATAAATAGTGAAACAAAGCACTTTTTTTTTTTTACATAGAAAGTCAAAATATTTACTTATCCCACAATTAGGATTTTAACATGACATCAGATTTTATGGAAAGTTTGAAATTCTACTCATAATTTTGAATCATTTGACTTACCATGAAATTCTTCTTTAGCCATTTTTTTTTTTTTTTTTTTTACAAAAATCTATGTTGTCGCTTGAGGAAAGAGTAATCAAATTTTTAACCATTTTAAAAATAATTTTTGGACCAAGAACATTTTTCTCCTTGTGGTTTGTTTTAGTGGTCAAACCTACAAACTATATCAAGATTTTGCAATGATTAACCAATTTGCTGTCAAAAAGCATTTTGCCAACTATTTTGGCAGTCACTTCTTGTTCGAATGTTTACTACGTTTTGATATTTTATTGACCAAACAACCAATCTACTAATCAAAAATAATAATAATCATCAGATCCACTGACAATTAAAACAATCATTAGTTCCAGCCCTGACTATAACCTAATATAAAATCAATCATTTAAACATCCATTTAGATAATTAAGGCTAATACCGCCTGTCATAAATAGGTTAAAAGAGTTCATCTGTTTTGTTTTTCCTTGAGGAAATGGAGTTTCCTACAAATTATGGCACGACCGGCAATAACTAATCAATTTTCTGTCACCTAATAAATTAATTACCAGTTGTTTTTTTAATCCATGTCATTTATTTTAAAAAGCATTCATTTTCACTTCAGGACACATTGAGCAACACTTTCACCATTTTTGGCATTTTCTAGACAAAACAACAAATTAATTATTCAAAAAATAACTAAAAAAATTACAAGATTAATTATTAATGGAAATAGTGATGAGCTGCAGCCTTGACTATGACCTAATATTAAAGTAATTATTCAATCATCCATTTAGATGTTGAAACAATGGGCAATAACTACTCTACCACATTTAATTGAATCACTTTACTAAAGGAGCAAAAATTGCAAGAGAAAAATGATTACATAGGAGCAACTAATTATCTCTCGAATGCAGACTGTCATTAAATTTTCCCACTGAAAGTTTCAATATTACACTACAACCGGTTATTGGCCAAGAAGGAGTCATTGATGGTTAGATAACTGAAGACAGAGTGTATCATTTCCGACAGCCCCTGAAGGCAGCACTGTGTGTGCACACATGCTGTAAGCTGCATGCCTCTTTGGTTCTCCTCTCTCAAATCCATCCATTCCTATTCATCCCCTCCCTCCGTCTCTCAGCAGTACAGTGCACACTTTGGCTGACGCTCACAGAGGCCTTGTGGGGAACCAACAGTTTGAAAACAAGGCCTGTGAATCATCACCACGCACCACACAGAAACAGACACACAGCTCCCTATCCATCCCTCTCTCCCCTTAGTGTCTCCTTTTTCTTTCCATCCATTTGTTCCTCTCTCTTATCTTTCTTTTCCACTTTTTCTTTTGTGCCTTTGCTCGTGTGGTTGGCCTAGTTGTTGTTGTTGTGAGCTCAGAGAAAGACCTTGATGCGTTCAGACACTTACGACGGTGGGAGAGAAGAGGAGAAGAGTCGTCGCTGTTGCTCTGTGATCGCTCTCAAATTGTCGGTGTGATTAAACGAATATGACAAAGCATTTCGTCTTAGTTCAGTGGGTCAGACGCAGTAGCTGTGGATCAGAGTCCTATCTGCGATGAGCGAGAGGATAAGAGAGGGAGCCTCCGTCTAGTAATTACAGATCCTCCTGTGATATGAGCTTTAAGAAAGAGTGTCAAGAATAAGCGAAGGTTGAGCGTAAGAAACGGTGAGACCTGCCGTGATGGAAAAACACAAGCTGACGGTACCAACAGTTTTACTGTATAACATTCTCACAATCAAAATTTACAAAAACATACAAACTATCAATCAAAAACACATTTTTTCATTGATTCAACAAATCACTTCTCATTTATATGAATCACAGTTACAGGATTGTTTCTTTACACAAACAGATAACTGAAATTAGACACAAAATACATTCTTTTACAAGCTGTTTTGGTTGATTCGTTCCCAGTTTGTGAATGTTTCAGTTGTCGAACAGTTTTTCAGCAATTATACATCCTCCAGTGATAAGAGGTTTCGCTCCTGAAACGAGGTCCAGACTAATTCCTGATGCAGCAGTCACGTCAAATGTGGGAATCAGGAGGCGCATGTTTGGGTTCCTACGGGAAGATCAGAACGATTAATGAAAAAGCAGCTGGCTTATCAAAATGTCACACATAATGTTAAATGAAAAAAAAAACCCATAGCCTGCCACTCAAATTTTTAAAATGAAAGTACAAATATACGCAGATTTGAAGCCTTTGTAGCCACCATGTGAAGAACTTTCACAGCTCTGCATGTCAAAATGAGATCTCCACAGAAGTCATCTGGTTTATTTTATCTCTGATACATTCCCTCTTTGCTTTCTGTCATTCAAGACTCACCGTATATGTAGAATTTTCTATGGACATAAAATCATCATCTCCAATGGGCTCAGACTGTTGGAAAAGAAGATTAAAAAAATATAACTGCAACACGTGCAAATATTTCACTACCTTCACATCCACTCTGACAAAACTATCCACTTTAATATTTAGTTTTCTTTACTTTACATTCAAAGCATGTAATTATGCACGTTTCCAGCTTTTGAGCAGTAACTCATGTGTTAGATTTTGACGTGTCGCCATGGCTACCTGTATGCTGGAAGCAGCTGGTCGTGCAGGAGCGATGTCAACGTCTTCTGAGCCGTATGTTGGGTTCACAAAAGCCTGAAAGCAGACACAAGGGAGGAACATTCACAGCAGTGTAAAGGAGGATTAAACCAGGTGAAGATCATCACATAATAAAAATAAGAAGACTCAAAAGGGCCTGGTCAGGAAAGCTGCATTTGAGGGGGTTAGAAGCAGAGTGGTCTAACACACAAAAAATCCAAACTGAGTTTTATATAATAATAATAATAATATCTTTATGTATATAGTACCCTTAAGACCAGCAAAAACAGACAATCAAACCAGGTATAGGAGACAAGTCAGCGCAGTCATTTAAAAATAAATAGTATAAATACAAACAATAAATGCAATGAATAATTAGCTGGATTAGCATGCTACTGAAACAAGGGAACTAGGCAGTTTGAAAATTAAAGGACAAAACTGAGGGTTAAAATGAAAAGTCAAAAAAATAGAGAATGAAAGAACTAGAGATGACGTCACACCAAAGAACCAGGCAGCTAAAAGTAAAATAAAACAAGAAAGAACATCTAAAATAAACAGGAGATAACACAGAATATAATTTCTGTAATATTTTATGGTCTAGATTTTAGTTGTAAAGTGGTCTAACCCAAAACCCAAATGTATCGTTACTGTGACACTTCAAATGTTAGACCATTGTTGAAAACACAAAACTTTGAATCCATTTTTCTCAAAAACTACAGAAAGTACATTTGACCACTCTGCTTCCAAACTCTTAATTTGATATCTGTTGTTTAGAAAATTTCCTTCATGACTTTTGTAAGTGAAAAACCGACCTCATCGGAAACGTCAGGCTTCGATGGACTTCTTGCAGGCGTTTCCGGAGCACCACCCTCCTCCATGTACAGGGGGTTATTAATGTTCTCCTGAGGAAGGAAAAATATGGTCATAAGACACAATTCACCAACATATTTTTGTCAGGATTTACATGTTTTTGCACTTCCTGCATTTAAAATATAGGATAAAGTGAAACAAAAACAGCAGGTACAAGAATTCCACTATGTTATATTCGAATATATCATAATTGACTTGTATGGTGAGAAAATCAATAAAGGAAATGTAGCATGTCACATGCAGACACTAAGGAAAAGGAGGTGTGCAGCAGAATGGATGCAGTGTGCAGGTGAGCAGCGATTTTTGTTTATTGACCTTGTTTGTTCCAGCAGGAGCAGAGGTGGTTGTCAGCAAGCTGTTGGGTTCAAGCTGTTCTCCCGCTTCATACGCTGGGTTCTCAAAATTCTTCCCCGCTGTGTCCTCCATGGACACAGACGTACAGGGGACCTGACATCAGGCAGCACATTAGACAAAAGACAGCAAAATATACACTGCTTATCTAATCAGGACTAGCAGAAGAGACGCATAAGCCATGTAAATGACATTTGTTGGGCAGCTGATGAATGTATTTGCTTGTTTGTTTTTATTAATGGCTGCAGAAGTGTTTTTTTATAGCATAGCATTGAACAGCAAGATTTTCAGAGTATGTGCTAACCTTTAATGGTAATAACCTGCCTCTTTGTTATTTTATGTTGTTGTATGTAAGTTGCTGAACATTTGAATTTCCCTCAGGATTAATAAAGGATCTGTCTTGTTTTGTTACTGACCGGTTCTGCGTCCGGCCTTGTTTCACTGACGTCAGCTGTCATTTCATTCTGGGCCACACCGTTCCTGAAAGTAGGCAACACACCAAACAGAAAGTCATTCTACCAACATACGAATAGAAAACAAGACACTAAATGTAATACTTGCATGTATATCGGAAGCGTACAACTAATCTAAATTTCAGCATCCATCCTTTAAGGTACAATAAAATAACTTTTCAGTAGTATAAAAAAGAATATGGGTGTGTCATTCAGACATAAATATTTATATATGCGTTTCTTTTCTCTTCTGGCTCAGTCTCACCTGAAACTTGGAATATTGGGCATTGATGGCATACTGGGCAAGTTGCTCCGCAGCCTCTTCAACACGTCAGGTTTCTTTCTGATAACGCAAACCAGAGCGACCAGCAGAGCCACGACCAACACCGTCACCCCGATGGCTATTCCAACTGCCGTGGAGCAAAGGGCAAAAACAGTTGAGAGGAGATGCACAAAGAGGCCCACTAATACTCCACAAAATTATCTTTATTGTGTTAACTTTCTGTAAATAAAACCAAATATACCTGAAGTTGCGACCACATGACTGGAGCTGGTCAGGCAGAATTCTCCCTCCCAGTTTGGAGGACATCTGCGAAACAAAAAGCAAACATTACAGTTCAAGATCCCTCTTGAATGGCACAGGATTAATAGCAGAATTTATTTACAGAACCGCATATGTGCCGTTTCATTCTGACAGCTGAAGCAAATGTCTTACTTGCAGAGAGGCTTGTTGTCATCGAAATAGCAGGTGCCTCCGTTTCGACACTGGCATGGCGGCGGCATGGTGGGTGGTGGTTCAGAACCTGAACAATCACAACAACGAGAGTAATCATTATAGGGGCATCAATACAGTCTCATCTATTAAATCTCTCATCAGCGTTACTGATGTTACATTACTGCACACAAAGACGACGCAGGGATGTGAAGTTGTGTCAGTACTGCTCATGGATTAGTTATTGAAACTTTATGACATGATGCCCACTGTTTCTATAATGCATTCTTAGGAAAAATAACCAACTTTTTTTCTTACCTGCATCACATTGAGTGCTACTGCCTGAAACAAAACTGGTGCCTTCAGGGCAAGCGCAGCTGTATCCCCCCGGTCGGAGCAAACACAGGTGGCTGCAGGTTCCCTTACATGGATTCTTCACTGCACAACAAAAGAAAGGTGTGTTTTATTTCGGCAAGTTGAAATACATGACTTACATATGCTAGTTTGTTGAGTTTGGAACCATAGCTGCCAACAGGACTTCCACAGCTGGCTTAAGGCACTTAATTTTTTTTTCTTTTCTGCACATTAAATGCCAGAAACATAAAAAAGAATTACATGTTTTTTGTGCCCTTGATATTTAGAATGTTGAATGAAAATGCTGGTGAAATATCACAGTCATAAAATACACATAATACAGACACTTATTCATTCACTCCCTGTTAAGATTACATGTACTGCAAACAGCAAACCCTCCTCCTCACACACATGATACTATGTGATGAAAACAAGACAGCACTTGTTAATGCATTTGAATCTGTGAGTGCAGCTTACTAGCTATGGAGTTGTATCTCTGCTGCTGGTACACAGAGACCTGGGTCAGCCAGGGCCCAGCGGTCAGCAGCTTGACCTTGTCTCCGCGGCCAAACTTGTCCTGTCGAAACACTTCGCCTTTCTCCTGAGTGCTCCAGTAAACATGGTCCTCGAATACGCTCACGCTGAAGGGGTTTCTCACGTCTGAGCAGGATGCAACAATATGTGATTGATTAAACTGAGTCCTAGTAAAGGAAGTAGATACTAAAACTATGATCGCATTTGAACATATATTCCTTCAGACAAAATTACAGTCTCATATTAATCATCACATCTCCTTTCCATACCAAACCGTAACTACCTAATCCTCATTCTCTCGCACATCTCTTGTACGGTCTATTTGCACTATTTCTCACTGTATCACTTTTGCAATTCTCTGTTCTGTTCTTTTGTAATGTGCTGCCACTTGCACATATCTTTTTTATATAAGATTTCCATTTACTTTTTTTTTTTTACTATTATTCTTATATGATTAAAAGTATGTTTAAAAGTAACTTGCTTGTTTAAAAAGGAAAAGTCATCCAGAATTTCATTGTAAACTGTGTATAAAGGCAATAAAGCATTCTTATCTTATCTGTAGCTCACCTATAAAGACAGCTGTTTTACGTTGCTCTCCTGATGGCAGAACGGACTCGATGTGGCTTTCCTTGGAGTCGGACCAGTAGATCCTGTCATCATTGGTGAAGTCGATGGAGAGACCAGTGGGCCAGCCGAGTCCATCAGCCACTAAAACTTTTCTCTCCTGACCATCCAGCCAAGAACACTCGATCTTGGCTGCCTCCCCACGGTCTGCCCAGTACAGCATCCTGCAAATAAACAGCAGATATTAGAGCACTAGACTTTGAAATGGGGAGTTGACAGAAAAACACAACACAATCACACAGCCGGTTGAAGCTATAACATTTCTGCTCTACTTTGACCGAGCATTTCTCTAACAGAGATTCAACATAAGAAGACAAAACTAATCTTATCATGCATTACTATTTTTAATTAATGCTAGACATATATTCAGAAATATTTCAATTGAAACACAATTTTGTAAGCAGATGCTAAACTAAGCAACACAATGCCACAAAAATATAAACTAAAAGTATCAATGTCAATCACATATCTAAACTAGAAAAGCACTCGGAGAGCGCAGACCTCTGCCAGGCCATCTGTTTGTCTGTCTGTCTGTTTGTCTGTTAACAGCATAACTCAAAAAGTCATGGACAGATTTTCACCAAATTTTTACAGAATGTCCGGAAGAGCAAAAGTAACCTGGCGGCCATCTCTCAATTGTACAGAGTCCTTCAAAAAAATCCTGGATCCAGACGGTGATCCGGATCACCTCCAAAATCTAATCGATTGTTACTTTTGCTCTTCCGGACATTCTGTAAAAATTTGGTGTAAATCCGTCCATGACTTTTTGAGTTATGCTGTTAACAGACAAACAGACAGACAAACTCCGATGATTACATAACCTCCTGGTGGAGGTAATTACTGCAATCTGTACTATAGTTTTGTCAGATGAGGTAGCTCTGTTCCCATCCTATCATTGTCTGGCTCCCACTTATCTTCTGCTACATGACAAAAATTAACACTCTGGCTTGTTAGTTTTTCTTCAAAATCACAATCATCTTGGGTGACGTTAAGTGCAGGATACAGTGACGGTGCACCTGCTAGATGAAGTTGAGAGGGCCTTGTTTTTGTAGAACATTTGCATGACGGGATATGAGAACTGTCAATGAAAGAAATCATTTCTTGCAAAAGAAGCGGTACGACACTTATGTTGACAATGTGATATCATGGTTTTACTAACAAAAACAGCGTACAGGTTGCTGTTCAGAAGTTGCTGCTGTTTCCCTCCTTTTTGGGAGGAAAGTGCTGCATGAAATACATGGCTGATGTCGGGCTTATATCTCTAGTTGACATCCGATGAATCAGGCTCGTCTTACCCCAGCCGCGGGTTGACGGCCACAGCAGATGGGTGACCCAGCTCAGTCTTCACCAGATGCTTTCTGTATCGTCCATCCAACATGGCCACCTCTAACCTCTTTAGCCTGGAGTCTGCCCAGTACAGGTTTCTAAAATAAGATAAAAATACACAACTATTCACAAAATATGCTTTGACACAGGCAGACTCTCTCTAAAGAAGCTGTTTATTTAAAAGATTTGGTTGACCCCTTTATTCACAAAGGAGCTCATTTATGCATTTAATTCAAGGCTTCAATCACATCCATGCGAATCGATAAAGTAGATTTGAATGATAAAGTACAATTGGGTTCAACGCATGAGACTACTGAGGGAATGTAACTGGGTTGAGCTGAGAAATGTCAGTGCAGACTCACCTGCCGACCCAGTCCACAGCGATGCCGTCTGGTGTGGTGATGTATTTGATGTCGAGGTCAACAGCAACACCCATGTTATTACTGCCATCATCCACTGAAGGGATGTACGCTCTCTTAATGGCACCTGGTGCAGAGTCTTTACCAGCAACAGTGAAGTACACCATGCCTGACAAAGCACAAGGACACGGTCAAACCAGATTTAAGATTTGGTACTGCAGTATTTTGTGTCTTCCATCTTTTTTTGTAGCATCCAGTGTTAAAGTCTTACTGTATCCTTTGTTGTCGTGGTCCCAGTCGTAGTCCATGGCCATGATGTGCTCCTCTTCTTGGATGAAGTCATGGTAGCCCTCTGTCTGCAGGTTGAACTTCCTGATACGAATGTTCTCTGATAGAAGTAGGAGGGGAGTCGGACCTGTTGGAGAAGCAGATGTTTACACTTTAAGTGTTTTTGAAATTTAGCAAGGCAAATATAAAGACTCACAGACATTCACTGAAGGACTCAGGCTCTTCTGTGAGATCTTATTAAAAGTTACACTTTCTCTATCAATAAGATCATCACAGTGATCTGCATCTTGTTATGTGTCTTTTCATGCAATACCATCTATATCTTCTATATTATAGCTCTATATTGTGAAGTTAATAAACAGTATATAGTGATGAGATTACATATTTTTAACAGCAGTAAAAACAAATTATTCATCTTGGAAAGATATTCTTATCAGTTCAAATCTATAGCTGAAGAACTAAAGGCACAATTATTACTAACTGGAGTAACCATCAAATCATTGGTTACTCACTCAGAGAGGTGAGTTACTTTATTACATCTATTCCAAAATCTACTTCAGTAAGCCTTCACGTAAACTTGGTTTGTATTTTCAGTCAAGCTGTCTGCAAGAAGACTGTCCTTACCATCAGCCTCGCACATGTTGCCGTCGCCCACTTTCCTGTATCCAGGGGCACAGTCACATTCGTAGCCACCTTTAGTGTTTTTACAGAACTGGGGACAGGTACCGTACACCTCACACTCATTGATGTCTGAAAGAGTAAAGAGAGACAAGAAATAATATTCAAACAGGTGTAGCAGTAGACGTCTGGTCATGTTTGCTCTTCTCTGCAGATCTGATGGATGTGGTGCTTCCCACCAAATATTTAACCAGACGTTTAATTAATGTGTTTGTGTATGTGTGTGTGAGTACCCAGGCAGGTGTAGGTGCTGTCTGGGTTCACTGTGTATCCGGGCCGGCAGGAGCAGATGAAGCCGGTGCCGTTCAGGTTGGTGCAGTCGTGCTGGCAAAGCTTCTCCTCACAGTTGCGATCGTGGCCAAAATCTGGAGCCAGACAGCAAAGAGCACATTCGCTGACACATTCAAAACAGCTGCGGCCAAAGTAAGTGCTTTGTTTACGTGGGCAAATTAAGTTAGATATTGATCATAATCCAGTTAACTGGTCACAATGACTGACTGCATTGAACTTCACGTGACCATGAATATATCAGCCAACAGCACATTTCTGCTTCCCAGGTAGATTTAATAATAGGCATTAAACTCAGATTAAGCGAGGACACTGCCAGCTAGCTGAATGGCTGTTTTGTTTTGGTACTCACTGCAGCCCATTTCGTCAGTGCGGTCTCCACAGTTGTCATTGTGGTCGCACACATACGGCAGGGCCACACAGTGCCCGTTGGTGCATTTAAACTCTTCCAGCGTGCAGGGGGCCAGCGTGGGCTCACGGCCTGTGAAGGACACAGTCAGAGTGAATCATCGGCACAAGTATGCAGAGAAGGTTGAGTGGGTACGCAGTGAAAACATCACTTCCACTATTGGTCTGGGATTGAATTCAGAGTGTTGCTCTTCAACTGTTAAAAAAAGAAGACACTGAGTGCACTGCCCACTAGTTTAAACACCTACAAGCCTTAACATAGAAGCACGTATATGTAGATTTACTTGAACCCACAAGAATTCCCTCACAGTCATGTCCTTGTGTATTATAAATTGACATCATTCTCTCTGGCTTTACTCTCCAGTGCCTGAAAACAAATGGATTTACATGAGCTAGCCAATGTCCACCTCCACTCTGACTCTAACTATTTAATCCCCTCTCAAAATAATTTGCTCTGATTGACGTGTAAGCCGATTGTGTAACAATTCCATAAAACAGACCATTTCTTTATCTCTTGTATGTTTCATGCTTTGTCCTGTGCAGACGTTGATGTCATTATGGGATTTCCCATTTCACCGGCCTCAGAGAAGAGGGTTGAGGAGCCTTACTGTTGTTTGGACGAATGCTTAACAATCCCAGAAATTGATGACAAACGGTGCATTTGCTGAACCTTATTACAAATCTGGTTATGGACACAGTTAAAAAGAAAAAATAGGCAATATCTTTACACAGTAGAAGCATCTCCAGGGCATACATTATCTATGTAGTTCTGCTTGTCTCTGTGTTTACGCATCCAAACCTCGCTCAGATTTCTTCCCCAGTAACTGTTTTGATTTGTGCATTTTGTTGTAGTTTATCAGATTGTGGCATGCATGTGTGGGAGTCGTACAGAGTTCTTCCTTCTCATCGCTGCCGTCTCCACAGTCATCCTCCTTATTGCACAGCAGGCCGGCGAAGACACAGTAGCCGTTGTCACAGCGGAACTTGGACGGCATCTCACAGGTGATGTCCCCTATTCAAACGCACACAAATGTAAGCAGAGGCCAACCTCTAAGTATATACAGTATGGCTAAAAACACACTGCTGTTGTAAATTTCTTCCTACTAACTGTCATAGTTGACCAACCATCTTGTCCTTCACATCTCGGATACTTAATTATTAAGCGGATTAATGAGGGAAACAGTTTTTTTTGTCGGGTTTCTACATCACTTTACAGCATTTAACGAAGACAAAAGTCAGTATTTACCAATTTAAGTAGGACACACATTACCAACATGAAAATCCTCTAAATATTATCTCAATCTTCAGCCAAATTAAGGCTTAGGATGGAGATTGCAATGCGGTTAAAGAGGTTAATGACTATTCTAATTGCACAGACATGAATGAATGCAAACAGAACACAAACTTTTCCGATATGACAAACAACATGTTTTCTCACAGCACAAATTGAGCTGTTCGTCAGAGCTGTCCCCGCAGTCGTCGATGCCGTCGCACACCCAGTCCTTATTCACGCACAGACGGTTGGCACACTGGAACTGACTGTCAGGGCACCAACGGCCTCCTGGGTAGCGAGTGGCTGGAAAGGTTGGGAGAATTATGTTTTTTTAAAAAACAGTCTACTCAGTCGTATCGGTGTTGTCCTCGTTTACAGGCACCAAAAAATATTGTTTCCTTGTCTGAAAAAAAATCAAAAATTCAGCAAAAAAATTCCCCAAATTTCTGAAAATTTGCAAAACCTTCAGGAAGAAAATTCCAATAATTCCTTAAGTTTCCCTTAAAAGTTTTATTTTTTAGAAAAAAAATCCCCCAAATTTGGCAAGAAAATTCTTGTAAATACTTTCAAAAAATCAGTAAAAATCTTCCAAAAAAAATCTTAAAAATGTCTAAAGTGAGTACATGTATATCAGCAAAACTTCTAATATTTTCTTTAAGAACATTCACATAAAAATCAACCAAAATCCAGCGAATTTCGCTGGATTTTGGTTGATATTTTGTGTGAATGTTCTTAAGAAACATTCTTAACATCTCTTTTTTTCCACCAAAAAATGTTCAAAGATTTCCCAAAAATGTTGAAAATGCGGACATCAGAAGTTTCATTGTGAAATTTTTTTTTTCTCCACATTTTCAAACTTTAAAATGGGTCAATTTTGACCTGCAGGACGACACAACGGTTAAGCTCCACTGTGGCACTAATAGGAATGTTTTGGTCAGATTCAGTGACCACTGGTCTTGCATAAGGTGATGTTTTATTGGCATGTCCAGATATCGGGAGTGTTGAACTCTCAGGGTGCACACAGCAATACAAGAAGGGAGTAGACCAGTTCCAAAACTCGTTTAGGTGATGTTTTGTGCCTTGATAAATTAATCCTCAGCAAAGAGATGATGAACTGGGAATGATGTGCAACAAAGTGTCTTGAATGGAGAATGCTGCAGCTTCTTAACCTCTAAACCATCAATACCTCACATGTCCAAAGTTTTGCCATACCTCAATGGATGTGAAATTAAAGGAAATGACTAAGATTTTCCCCCTCAACTGCCTTTTCAAATGTCCACACCGTCAGCTCATCTTGTATAACTATTCTGTAATATAATTACTGCTGGTGTGTATGTCTGCACAACCGTTGTGGTTGAAGTTTACCTTTAATTTAATCTCTAAAACTTTTTAAATCACCTCTGTGTTTCTGACTACTCTGATGTTTGCACAACTAGAGTGTATCTACATCCGTTTGATGGCATTAAATTGGAATAATCACCTTATACACATCCAAAATACAAGTGTGCTAACAGACTGCAGGAGCCAGGCAGTTTGCCATTAGTTTTAGTGTTGTTTACTTACGACAGCTGGTCTCATCTGACACGTCCTGACAATCAGGCCGGCCGTCACACTGCAGAGCAGCGGGGATACAGTGACCTGAGTCGCACTGGAATGAACCTGGACGACACGTATGAAACTCTGGAAGAGAGCCAAGACGTTAGCATAGTGTTGTTTATAACTGAGGATGTTTTTTTTTGAGGAGGTGAGTTTGTGCACAGCTCACCGCAGTCTCGCTCGTCTGAGTTGTCCCCGCAGTCGTTTTTATGGTCACACACCCAGTTTCCAGGGATGCACTGCTCGTTGTCACATTGGTACTCACTTTCAGAGCAAGCCCTTGGCTCTACAGAGTGAGATCACAGAGATAAACGATATACAAGGTGTCTTCACAATTTTAAGAATTTATTACAAAGGCAATTGATAAGACATCTTAACCAGATTAGTTTTATTGTAATCGGTGTTTATTAAAGTTTGTAATCACATTGAAATTGTTTGTTTCAGGTATCCTGTTGGTGAAAGAGATACTGTTAAAACCATAAAAAATGGCTGCTCCTCAAGAGAAGGCACAATGTGTAGCTTGGTTTATTGAGACAAAATCGGATGTGCGGACTCAGTGAAACTACAGAACTAAGTATGAAAGAGATCCAGCATCACATCCTTCAATTTGGGATTTCTGATGCCATTGCCACCATTGATGAGGCTTTGCTACAGTGAACATGGCAAGAAATTGAGTACTGCCTTGATGTGCTTTGTGCAACTAATGGTGCCCATATAGAGGTGCATTAAAAGAGGTAGAAAAAACTTCGACAACCACCGATTACAATAAAACCAATCTGGTTAAGATATCATATGAACTGCCTTTGTAATAAATTCTTAAAATTGTAAAGAGACTTTATAGACACCCTGCAGATCTTCAGCATTAGATCAGAATGATGTGTTAGTGTTTACATATACAGCACAGGATCAGACTATACAAAGGGACAAAGATTTAAAATAATTTAAACCTAAAGTGTGAGGCTTGATTAAAACAGCATAAAGATTTAGGATAGGTTAGCATGAACAAATGAAACACTTCCTAAATTCTTCATCCAAATGAAAAGGCAAATTTGAATAAACAGAAACATTTCATAACAAGATTTTAAAGTGTGGTGGTTTCCAAAAATGTCAGCTGGAATGAGCTTCCGCCATCCGGGACCCTCTGCAGTACAAAGTGGGCATAGCTAATGGTTTCTAATAGCTTTTTAAATGAATTAAGTTGAACAGCTACTGAGTGTGACACTCACGGCAGTCTCTCTCATCTGAGCTGTCGCCACAGTCGTCGGCGCCATCACACTGCCAGCGGATTGGGATGCAGAGGTGGTTGTCACAGCGGAAATCTCCCACAGGGTCACATGTCACCGCCTCTGTGGGAAAGATAAAGTCAAAAAGCAGCAGAGATTGTGTTTCTACATGTGGTCAGAAAAAAACAATGTACTATGCCTGCATTCTGCTGTTTAAGGTGTAAAACACACTGAAATTGGGCATTAAACTGAATTATCCATTCGCTTAATCACCTTTTTTTTGTACTCTTAAATTCTTAGCAAAGACATTCAGTCCTGCTTATTCTCATTAATAAAATCTGAAATGCAAGCTAAAAGTTGTGGTTGCTCAACGTCATATGTTTTGTGTCTCTTGTGTGATGGTATTTGCCTACAAAGGACAACAGAACTTGGAACTTTTTTCTTCATTTAGGCATTTTGACAAGGCAGTTTAAGAATAAACTGAAAACAAAGTGCTAAAAGTCAGTTGCTGACCAAAAAAATCAATTATCCATTGGATTACTAGGTCATGTAAACGGTGTAAAAATGAATTCAGATAAAGAAAATTTACAGATTATAGTTAAATCTTTCAATTGTATATGAGTATAAGTTAGGAAATGGCAGAAAATAAGACTTTTCTTGAGAAACTAAAGATTTTTCAAAGACTAATGTTGTCTTGCACTGATTTTTCTTGAATTTTACATGACCTGGACTAAATTTGATGTGGACTCGCCTAGTACAGTTTTTTTTATTGCAGCCCTTTCTTCGCACAGCAACACATCTGCAGACACATAAGCACTGACCACAGCCTTGCTCATCACTGTTGTCGATGCAGTCATTCGTGCCGTCACAGCGTTCCCACAGAGGAATACAGCGGTAGTTTGACTTGCAGGAGAACTCTGTGTCCTCATCGCATTTGTACTCTGGACCCACTGGAGAGGGAAAGCAAGAGGGCGACCCAAGACGGGAGAATGGTGGTTAGACAGGAACACAGAACTTTTCATAGGAGATGACAAATAAACCAATGAGCAAAAGAAGAAGAAGGAGGATGAGAGCAATAAGAACAAACAGTGTCAAATAGTCTGTGTCACTTATAGTGAGAAAAATCCACAAAACAGGCAATAAAGCATCATTGATTTACCCAGATTACTCCCGGGATGCGGCTGAGTCTACATTGATTGTACATCACTGAAAATCAGATAAATCTATGCTTGATTAAACTGTCAGGTTGTTCTGCCACAGTGCTCCGCTATCATGAATTACAGCAGTGGCTTAGAGGAAAATCAGGGGAGTCACTACCTCTACTGCACTGTATAATGTTCTTGTTTCTCTATAGCTTTATTCCTGTTGAACTGCCTTTTCCTGATGTCTGACTTACTGCAGATTTCATACGGCTCATCAGATCCATCTCCACAGTCGTCCTGG
This sequence comes from Acanthochromis polyacanthus, assembly GCF_021347895.1. NCBI lineage: Eukaryota > Metazoa > Chordata > Actinopteri > Pomacentridae > Acanthochromis > Acanthochromis polyacanthus. Next base: position 12,413,470 of record NC_067131.1, on the reverse strand, counting down.
GCGTCACACACATAGCTGAATGGCAGACAGCGGCCATTGGCGCACTGGAACTGTCCTGGAGAGCAGGTCTTCTGGGAACAAGTCTCGGCGTCCTCGTCGCTGCCGTCTGAACAGTCATTTACTCCGTCGCAGTGTGAGGCCACGGGGATGCACTGCTTGTTTTTACACTGGAACTGGTTGTCCTGGCATCTGTGATCACCTACGAGAACAGAAAACGAGTTGAAGTTACCTGAATTTCTGATTTTTCACAAGGAAACAAGCGAGCAAAATCAAATTTATAAAACCACCTGACCCAGCCTAATAAGATCAGTTTAATGTGGCAAGTGGAGAACAACTCATTCTTTAGCTTTTCAATAAATTTCAAGGTTTGATTTTGATTTCCTATTAGATTTCCCATGCTGAAGCATTTCAGTATTGTAACTGTGTTTATTGTCATACTGCAGAGAGCTGCGTCCTCGTCTGATTTGTCAGGGCAGTGTGGTTCGTTGTCGCAGATGAAGCCGGGGAATATACAGTTGCCATCCTGGCACTGGAACTGGCCGATGGGGCACAGACGGGGTGGGCAGGTCTGAGGTTCATCTGAGCCATCGCCACAGTCTGACTGGCCGTCACACTTCCACCATATAGGAACACACCTAAGGACAGGAGGAAAGTTGGATTATACGTTATTCTTAGCGTTGTTGGAGAATGCAGACCAAAGCAGGCGGTAAACTTTATCTGAGGCTAAATGCTGGCACAAGACTGATAGACTGCCCACAAATACCTAAAGAGAAAGTTGAAAAGAACTTTGAAGAGAGAGTTGAAGAGGATGTGAATTTCTGTAAGGGGGTCACTGTGCTTTTTGAAGTGTCTTGAGATAAAATATGTTATGAATTGGCAACTTATAAATCAAAATGTTTATTGCATACGGCATACACATATAAAGCACATTTTGCTTAGATGATCTGTGCATCTCAAACTAGTTTCTCATCTTCAATGTTAATACGTTTGGGGTTTTTTTGTGTCTTTGATATCTTTTACTTTCTATTTGTCTGCTTTTATGATACAATTCAGTTTTCTAGGTACCGCCTATTAGTTTATATGTGATACAGCACATTTAGTGACAGACACATAGTGCTTTTCTTGGTCTTGATCAAAATTTGGAAACTGATAAGAAATTAAAATGAAGTAAGGAAATAATACAAATGTTTGGGAATTAATCTTTTTACCCCTGATGATGGGTAATATGCTGCACTTTTACAAATACATTAACATTTTGTGATACAGAACAGAAATTTCTCCACAAGCATATATAAAAATCCATCTAAAAATGCAGTAAAATTATAAATAACTCAACACAAGTAACTATTTTCTCTTTTCTTGCAACATCCTGAAATTCCAGGAGACCCATTCCTCATATTTAGTATTATCGTATACAATTAGCGATAGATACAGATACAGATGACTATGCAAACGCAATACAGATTAAGTGTAATTATCAGACTAACTTCTCATTGTCCCCACAGCGGAACTGAGTGCTGGAGCAGTCGGCGACACATTGGACCTGAAAGCCCACCATCAGTCCGATGAAGTGATCCGGACACTCGCAGGTCGCTTTCTGCCCACCAGGTGCGATCAGACACAAATGAGTGCAGGTCAGGCCATGAGATGAGCAGGGGTTATCACCTGGGAAGTAAGTTAATTGAAAAATAAGATATTTTTACAGTCCCCTGAGACATTAGGAATGTAGACGGTTGTCATTTACGTACTTCGAGGCTGCCTGTAGGGATGGACGACATGAATGTCGTGGGGCCGATGTGTGTTGTTGCCCATGACTGCTCGATGCTCTCCAGTGTACTTATGAGCTTTCTCCACAGAGTGTGTGTTCCAGTCCGTCCAGTAGACCCAGTCTTCAAACAGGGAAACAGCAAATACATGGGGAAGTGCACCAGCAATGGCCCGGTGTCGGTTCTGCCCGTCCATGTCTGCAAAGCTAAGATATTCAGGCAGGTTAATGCATAATGTAGGTATTTGACTGGTATTGCCATGTAAAGAAACAGAGACTTCAGAGTGAGGTGAAAGGGTTGTGACTCAGTCTCTAAACTCACTCCAAGAAGCTAAGATGGGCATCAGCGAAGAAGATCTTGTTGGTGGTGTAGTCGATGGTCAGAGCGTTGGGCCACCCCAGCTTGGTGGTGATAATAGCAGTGGCGTTTGTTCCGTCCATGCCAGCTCTGCCGATATACGCTGTGTCACCCAAGTCGGTCCAGTACAGCCATCTGGGGAGGAAATAAAAGCCGGAAGGGAGGGAACAGGTGGGATGAGGAAAAAACAAAGGATTAGGAGCAGATTATATTTATCTTCAGCAAAGAGCACACCACTAGGAATTAATAGTATTGTATTTTTATTAAACTTCCTACCTACATCTGTATAGAAAACACAGGCTCATATGAAGTATTTGAACACTTAGAGCTTATATTGTAATGTAATATTTTTTAGGTATGATGTGCTAAAAGTAAGAGATGATATAATTATGGCAAATGCTATTAGACTGAAGACTAGAAGTAAAACTTATGTACTCAAAACATAATGGTGTAAACTTAAGGTATTATAACTTTTAACATGTCAGAATAATATGCATGAAATCTGTCATGAATTAATGAGGGTAAGATGTGGAGCAAAAGTTTGAACACGTCTGGGCATGCTCTCTGTAAAAGATGACCTAATGATAACTTACTGTCTTCTGTTAAATGATCGAGGGGCGAATTATGACAATCTGACATCATGTTCTGACCAATAGATTTAGTAAGGTATAATGGTGTCAGAACTGTCACTCCTATCATATTTCCTATAGGTGTGGAAAAATGACCAACTCTCACAGCATAAAAGACTAGTATCTTCAGTTCTTCTTGGGGTGTTATCACTGCCAAGAATTACTCCTGGATTTTTGTCGATAAATAAATCCTGCTGCCCTCCAAATGCTGACTTCTCTTGGTGATTTTTGAAGATCTAAACACTGTCAAGTCAGACTCTGGCCTTGATTTGTAATTTAGTTTACACTTCATCACTGTACTGCCTGACAACAACAGCTGTATACATCTGGTTTCAGTGTCAGCTACTTATTTAAAGGCTTGTGTGCGTATGTGAATACCCATATTTAGGATTGACAGCCACAGCACGAGGTTGACTGATGGTATAAGTGTCATTTCCATTTTTGATCACCCCTGTCATCAGCTTCTTCTGGTAGCGCCCATCCAGCTCCATCACATGAACTGAGCTGTAGTAACTGTCCACCCAGTACAGCTTCCTGCAAGAGACAGAAAAAAATTCTCACATATCTTTATTTCGGGCAAAGCGACACAAAAAGTTACAATTCTTAAATGCCAAAACTACTCCTGCAGAATTAGAAGCATGATTTATCTGTGAATTTAATGAAGTTTCTCCCATTTCACACACCTTCCCACCCAGTCCACTGCAATGCCTTCAGCGCCTCCTATGTTTTCATCCACCAACGTCTCCCTGTCAGTCCCGTCGAAACGCATTCTCTCAATCTTTCCTACTTCTACATCCAGCCAGTACAGCCTCTTCTCGTAGTGATCGAAATCTAACGCCACTACGTTGGACAGTCCCTGCTGGACTATGCTCAGATGTGACCCGTCTGTGGTCAAATTGCGGATGTAGTAGCGGTTGCTGTACAACAGGTACGGGGCAATGCCGCTGTTCTGACGACAGGTGCGTCCGTCCGGTTCACGGAGGTACCCAGGAGCACATTTGCAGTGGTACGAGCCAAAGGCGTTCTCGCAGATCTGGCTGCAGACGGCAGGTGTGCTGAGGCACTCGTCGATGTCCTCGCAGGCTTTGCCATCTGGCATGAGTTTGTAGCCCGGGTGGCAGGAGCAGTAATAACCGGTGAGGGTGTCGGTGCAGATTTGGGCACACTGGTGAATCGGCGGACTGAGACACTCATTGACTCCTGCACAGAATGAGGAAAGAAGGGGAAGTCGAAAAAGACAGGATTTGGCATGAGATTTACAGGATGTCAATACAGTCTCTTTACAGTGTTAAGAATTTATTACAAAAGCAGTTGATAAGATATCTTAACCAGATCTGTTGTATTGTAATCAGAGTTTATTAAAGTTTGTAATCACATTGAAATTGTGTGTTTCAGGTATCCTGTTGGTGAAAGAGGTGCTGTTAAATGAAACCCTAAAAAATGGCTACTCCTCAGACCCGTGAATTGGAAGGGATAGGCCAGATCCTTTGGCCAATTCCTTGCCACCACGTTCACCCGATATCACTCCCTTGGACTTCTTTCTATGGGGTTATGTTAAAGATATCGTGTATCGAATAAAGATACGGGACATTACTGACTTAAAGCAAAAGATTTCTGATGCCATTGCCACTATTGATGAGGCTATGCTACAGTGAACATGGCAAGAAATCGAGCACCGTCTTGATGTGCTTCGTGCAACTAATGGTGCCCATATCGAGGCGCATTAAATAAGGTAGAAAAAAACTTTGACAACCACTGATTACAATAAAACCAATCTAGTTAAGATATCTTATTAACTGCCTTTGTAATAAATTCTTAAAATTGCAAAGAGACTTTATGGACACCATGTATTAGCTGCAGCAGAAATGTAATATTTTATGTTCTTATATGTTATTATATTTGTAAAGACATATACATAATAACACCAAGAAATGAGTGGAAGGACACAATTTCAAGCACTGACTAATAGCTCACAAAAATTTCACCACCTGAACATAAATGAAAAAATGAAATTATAAAACTGCATGTTTGTGAAGGCTTTTGAGACCAAACAACTTCCCTGATAGTGTGCAATGGGGAGACGCTTTTCATAAATCAGTAATCAGATCAACACAATTTCACATTTCTGTGCGCTCCTCACCGCAGCCTTTCTCATCGCTGTTGTCCTGGCAGTCCTTCAGTGAGTTGCACACCTTGCTGTCTTCGATGCACTCGCCTGACTTGCACAAGTACTGACCGGGAGCACACGTGGGCTGAGGTGTGACGCACAAGCTGTCCGCCTCATCCGAACCATCCATGCAGTCGTTCACCCCATCGCAGATGTAGTAGTTGGAGATGCAGGCACCGTTACCGCAGGTGAACTGGCTGCTGCTGCATGTGTCATAAGTACAGTGCAACTCATCGCTGCCGTCTCCGCAGTCGTTCACACGGTCGCAGCTGGAGAGGAGAAGCAATTCGGTATTTAGAATTAGTTTCCCAACTGGTAAACAAATGTCTGCTTTTGCTCTCTCACATATTTCCTCCTTACTGGTAGGGGAGGAAGATGCAGAGCCCGTTGGCGCAGGCGAACTCGTTCATGTGGCAGGTTCGGTTGGGACAGTTCTGAAACTCATCAGCTGCATCGGCACAGTCTTTCTCCCCATCACACACTAAGGAAAAGGGCACACATTTTGGATGTCCGGGGTACCAGGTTGGACACGTGAACTGGTCGGAGCTGCAAGTACGCTCACCTACAGGAGACAAAAAAAGGGGGAGAAGGGTCAGAATGGTTGGATGTTATAGAGATATGCAAGATCACACATTTAGGTCAACATTGAAATGAGACAAGGGATAGAGCTGAAAAAATTAAAGCTTAAATGTAGTGCATTTTTCCAGCCTTTAACACACACACAGTTTGCAGTAACTAAACGTCTAACTGCTTTCTCACCACACTGCAGTTCTGGAGCTTCGTCACTGTAGTCCCCGCAGTCATTGTTGCCATCACAGACCACTGATTGAGGGACGCAGTTTCCACTGGTACATGTAAACTGGCCTGGACTGCATGTTCGGATGATATCTTCTGCTCGAGAACACCAAAAGGGTAATTGGTAAAATAAAATAAAAAACACGCTTTGAGTTCCACGTCTTTGAAATGCAATAGCTTGAGTCACAAAACAAGCTAAAAATGATGTTTACAAAAAAAAATGCTGGTAACTTTCAGTCAAAAGTTTATGATCCTTACAACAGCAAACAAGTTTTGTCATTGAATTTAAGTTGTGCCTGGCTGTTGTACTAAAATGCGAACTCACCACAAGTGGGAGGTTCATCCGTGCCATCTTTGCAGTCTTGGAAGTAATCACACACCATATGCTGAGGAATACACTTTCCTCCATCACAGAGGAACTGATCTGGAGCGCAAGTTCGACCCACTGCAGTACAGCAACACAGAAAGATGATTGCACAGATTTAGATCTACTGTGTGTTCATGTGCCACTGCAAACTTTACAGGTGAAAGATTCTACAAAGCATGAGCACGTCTTTCTTTTTCTAACATTGTCTCGCTCAATGTTCCACTTACCACAGAAAAGAGGATTTTCATCACTGTTGTCCCCACAGTTGTTGTTGCCGTCACACAGGTTCGCAGAGAAGATGCAGATGTTGGTGTTGTCACACTTGATCTGGCCATCAGGACATACGCGGTCAGCTAGAGAGAGTTCACACAAGGTCAGTAGCCATCTTTGATGCCACATACAGGATATGCGTCTTTCTTATCAACACAGAATCACTTCAGGTGTCTAGTAAAACCAACAAGAAATGCCACGCTTCAAATGAAGATGGTTACTCATGCAGAGGAAACAGTCTGAAGAGTTGAAAAAGTGAGATAGAATCATTTTTTTAAACTTTCTTTCATATTTTGCTACTCATTATCCATTATAATCAGTCCATTAATTAATTAATCAAACATTTGGTTAGGCTTATCATCACTTACGGCAGTTGATTTCGTCGGACGTGGAGTCGTCTCGGCAGTCGTTGTGACCGTCACAGACGAAGGCTGCACTGATGCAGCGTCCACTAACACAAGTGAACTCGGTGTCGGGGTTACATGTGGGGAAAGGGCAGCCTCGCTCATCACTGTTGTCCCCACAATCGTTTGCGTAGTCACAGGCGTAGTTCAGAGGGATGCAGCGTCCATTGTCACAGGTGAACTCCGTGGGTAAGCAGGTGTGGAAGGCTGAGTAGGGCAAGAGGAAGCAAAGGCTGAAGTCTAATGTATGACTAGTAAAATGGAGTGGCTTAAAATGCATGCATTAAAAGTCACGAATTCTCACCACACACTCTCTCGAGCTCATCCGTGTTGTCTTGGCAGTCTTTGGAGCCATCACACTTCCACTGTGCTGAGATACAGTTACCATTGAGGCAGGTGAACTGCTCCGGTTGACAGCGTTTTCCTGTGTCTTTGATACAGTCTTTGCCATTGTTGGCTAGGTACCACTTCCCCTCAGGACACTGGCACTCTGGGCCCACTGGACCTATAGGAAGGATTATCGGAGGTGAGAGACTTTAACTATGTGCTGGAAACCAGAGGGAATATAGAGATAATGCCTCTTCTTAATGAGTAGCATGTATGTCTCTTTATGTTGTTTAGGATGTTCTTAATGATTTCCAACCTCAAGTTAACCACTCACTTGAAGCCAAACACTTACCTTATTGTGCCTACTATAGTAAAAGAACATGCTTTTATAGAAGATTTAATTGATTTAAGATACATTAAGCCTTAAATCAAAGTTGCAACAAAAAATTATGACAGCATTATATCTGTAATCATCTTTTTCTGTTGGCATCAGGAGTGTCTTATTTAGTAGCAATGCATAGACATGGTCTTACCTGAAACACAGATATGACTGCATCCTCCATTGAATTGCTGACAGAAGCTGGAACAGCTCTCCTGCTTCGATCCGGCATAAACATGGATGTCATTTGGTCGGTACTGCATATCCTGGACTATTGCTGTTATGTCAGAACCATCGTCCTTCCCAGCCCTATAGACGCATCTCTCAGTCCAGTCAGTCCAGAAGATGTCCTGCTGGAAGACAGTCATTGCGAACGGGTACGTGACCCCATGCACGATCACTTGTCGGTTCTCACCAGTCAGAGTAGACCGCTCAATCTTGTCTCTGCAGAAAGCAAGAGGGAAACAATGAAAATTTGCTGCAAAAATTGTAACTTTTTGAATATATAATATAGGAAAAACTGGACACACAGTGAGGAATCAGCCCAGTAGAGCATCCTCTCCTCATAGTCCAGAGTCAAGCCGTTTGGTGATACTAGATTGCCACTGATGATGGTGGTCTGGAAGTTTCCACTCAGTGTGGCCCTTTCAATCTTAGCTGGACTGCCCCAGTCAGTCCAGTACAGGTACCTGGGATGAGACAAAGCAGAAGAGGTATACTCAATGTTCACCCACAACACCTGAAAACCATCTCCAGTCTATGGATTTATAAAATAACAGTCTGTTGCTTTTACCCATAGCATGGATCAACAATGATGCCTCTGGGGCTGTTTGCAGTGACAATGATTGAGCGGTTCTTCCCATCCACGCCCATCGACTGAACATTACCGGCGTAGTAGTCAGTGAAGTAGACACGGTTGTGGATCCAATCGTATGCCAGTCCCTCTGGGTCATCCAAGTCTGAGCGGTATCCAGAAGAGATGAAATTAAACAAAGTGACAAAAACAATGAAACGATTATGAAGGAAATGAGAAAATGAAATGGGGTGAACGTGAACAGTGACAGTGATAAACGCACTCGAAGCAAGTATGACAGGAGGGCTGGTGATGGATGTTGTGGAGATGTAGCCAATCCTGCTGCGACCTAAACCTACATTCTGGGTGAAGAAAATTCGCTTCTCCTTGAAGGCAAAATCCAGTGCCATCAAGTTGTAGCCAATGTTCACTGTTGGATAAGGAATGCTGTGATCGGCTGGGTCTAACCTCAAGCTGTTCAGCGTGTAGTCTGTAGTGAAAACTAGAAACTCCTCGAGACCGTAGCCACATGATACTCCATTGCTAAGGAGTGACCCATGGGCACAGCCACATTTAGGTTTCTCCTGGTCTGGGAAGGCAAAGCAGAACTGCTGGCAGCGTCCATTGTTTTCATGGCAGGGGTTAAACCCTACTTGGTGGGCAGATGTAGGCTGTACATGAGAGTCGAAAATGGTGACATCCTTCAGTCCATCGAGACCGTCTCGGATTACCTGGTGCAACAGAAAAATTACAATTTTGTGATGTTAGTGTCATGAGCAGAGCACATTCAAAGAAGGCATATGAAAAATGCACATGAAAAGAAGTAATTCTGGACAAAACTGTTCCAATATTACTGAAACATTATGCTTGCTCCTACTTATTGGTGGTTTATGTAACTCAACCAAATGCAAAACCAACCAGATTCCATTCACCCTCGTTACTCTTTACCCACTTACAAGCTGATATTTCCCAGTGTTGACTGTCTGTTCAGCTACAATATTGGTACTGCTGCCAATTGCTAATGGTTGCTCAGTTACAATGAGAGCTTTTCAGTTTTGTCTAGCCCAAAAAATACCCTATTATTTTCTCATTTAGACAGGACAAAGTGTAGCCATTTTACAAAGGTGAGAATAGATTAGGCCTAAAACAATTAGTCAAATAATAATTATTTTAATACTTGGTTTATCCTTTAAGACATTTTTTTCTAGCAAAAATGTCACACATTCATTTGATTCGATTCTACAATGTGAGCATTTTCTACTTTCTCTGCTTTATATAACTGCAAGTGAACTAATTTCTTGCATTATCTTAGAAGACAAACTGCAAATGTATCACTATTGAGAATATTTGCACCCCCACTCTAGATGACATAAGACTTCTTCTGACCAACTTAACAAGAGATAAATGAACTAGACTTTCCACAACATTTCTGCACAAATGTCATGTTTTAGACACATTACACATCCAGTATTCACTTTTGCATGGAAAACCACAAAACAGCACCATCCTAAAATATAAAACTGTGAGTTAAATCAGAATAATTTAACTTTCACCTCTGGCTGGTCGGTATTGGCTGGGTCCTTACTGGCCTGGAAGAGCTTTCCCAGCTTTGCATCCACCCACAACATGTAGTTTCCCAATATAGCCATTCCTGTTGGAGATGGGTATCGGCTCCCATATCGGATAAGCTGCCTCTGTGTGCCATCTGCGGCCATGCGGGAGATCATATCGAGGACATCATCTGTCCAGTAGAGGAAGTCATTAGTGTAATCAACTGTTAGCCCACGAGGTGACGCCAGGCTCTCTGATGCCAACACTGTACGGTTTGTTCCATCCAGGAAGGCCCTCTCAATCTTGGGTGTTTGGCCACCGTCGGCCCAAAAGAGGTAGCGAAGCTTGGGGCTCACTGCTAGGTCACGGGGCTTGTCCTCTGAGGACTTGAGGAGAATCATTCGATGGGTAGTGTTGATGGATAACACCTCCAAGAAGGTCTCGCTCTCAAAGGCATTGGTGAAATACAAGTTACCTATAAAGGAGATTTTTGGATCAGTAATGTAGAATCCTCATAATTTTTTTTAAATGCTCCATAGATGAGACAATGGGTTAATGATGGAATGGTTGAATGGTGGAGCGACTTCATACCTGCAATCCAGTCTACAGCAAGGCCCTGGATGCCTCCTGTTCCAATGCCTGTAGTGATGACATTGCTATAATGCCCTCCATCTGTTTTGGCCTTGTAGATGCCCCTGTATGTGGTGGAGGTGCTGCTGTCAGTCCAGTATATAAACCCAGAATCAATATGGAGGTCCAACCTGTCCTTAACGGAGTAGGATGCTGTAACAAAATTAATCTTTGCTTGAACTGATGTTTATTGTCAATAAAAAAAAAAAATATGCAAAACAAGTTAAGCATCATAATGCAAAGCAATATATAGCAAACATACATCCACCAACAGGAACCATAGCTTCAGAGTGGTCAGAGCTGTTTATATGGAAGCCACGGATATTCTTGAGATTGGAGATGATGGCATAAGAGTCATACTGTTCACACTGGGAACCATCCTGAGAGAGGAAAAATCCTGTGGTGCACGCACAGGTCTTCTGGTTGTTTGGTTTGGGTAGACAGAGGTGTGGACAGCCTCCATTGTTGGAGCTGCAGGCATTGGTGGTCCCCGCTGAGTCTGATGTGTAAGAAACAGAATGGTGAAGCTGAGCACTACAAAATCATATGAGCCTAATACGCCCATATTATTGTAATGTAACCATAGACAGTATATATATTAGACGGACGTAGTCCCAGAATCTGACAAGTGAAGCCAATGCAGAAGTGCCTGAAACCTGCATTCTTTCTAACAGTCAGCCGGGGGCGATTGTTGTGTTTGCAAAAACAAGCCTAATAGTAGAGAAATCAATAAGACAATGACTCTACTTCTTGCGTGATTTACTAGCTTAATAAAAAAAATTGCTTATGAATTTATGGACTCAATTGCTAGTTTCAAGAATTTTTGAATTCAGCATGATGTTCAGTTCATAAATTATGGTTCCATTTAGAATAAAATAGACAATAAATGAGGGTATGTTTAAGGCAGAGCTACCTGGAGATTGGCAGGTCACTAATGCATCACTGAGCATAGTATGCTAAGCTCCTTAGTTAGTTCTATAGTTCACTCATTGCGGCTAACCCAACATGGCAGAGTTTGGCCAAATTCCAAACTCACTGTGGTAAAATTTTACTCTATGAGCAAAAGCTTGTCATTAGTTGCTATGTCTCAACCAAAATGAACAATATTAAAACAGCTACACTTAACACAGAGCAAAAAAAATTTAAATTTTTCTTACAAGATATTTTTGCTGTGCAGAAAATTTACAGAAATATATGTAAAAGAGAAATTCAAACTTGCTTTGTCTAGCAAATCAAATATTTTCGTTGATTGAAATTTTATGCCAAACAAATAATTTTAGGGGTCCTTTCAAAAACTAGACTTGAGCACAAAGTTCAGAGCTCCAAGATTCTTAATTATTAGTAAAGCTATATACAAGAAGTTTATTGTTATTATCATGAATATTTTTTGTGTATCTCTTAACTAGTTAAGTATTGAGTACACACACAGAAGTGAAAAAATGTTCTCTTAGTATGAAAAACTGATAATAATTTGCTTCCTATTATAAAACCAAGAATATGAGTAACATGAAAACAAGTAGCCCTTCATCCTGCTGTTTGCTGTCCTTGAGGAGGACACTGAACTGCCTCTTACTCACTGGCAGTAATTAGCTGTTGCATAATGTAACAGTCTGGACAAAAAAAAACTGGAGTAACACTAACAACAAACATTAAATTAACATTAAATTAATAACCAGTGGATCCACGTACAGTCTCTGGCGTGCACTTTGAGAGCACGAAGGCCGGACATGCCGCTCCTCATCACCACCATATTGGCACCGGTGTCCTTGTCCACCCGCTCAATGACCTCGTAGTCCACGTCAGTGTAGTAGAGGTAGTTCAGGTGAATCGTCAGACCCCACGGGTTGGAAAGGCCGTTGACCACCGTCAAACGTGTTACTCCATCCATGGTGCCACTCTGGATCTGGGAGAAGAAGGAAGAAGAACAAAACAGGACAGTTTACTGGTAACAGAAAAAAAGGACCACAAAGACTAAAAAAACTTCAGTTTGGACTACATCAGACTGCTGAAGGTGAAAGAAAATGAGCATATTTTGTTTGTTAGAGTGCCATTATGGTATTTACATGAAAGCTCGGTCAACTATGGACGGAAAAAAAGTGTTTTCCACATGATAAATATTGGTAAACTCATTAGAGAAGCTGTTAAGATACTTAAAAAGTAAAGAAACTGCCTACATTTTTGGCAATGGTCTACATGTGGAGCAGATTTTCTGTACATACATGCCCTGAGCCTGACACCCCCCAATACAGCTTCCTGGATGGGATGTCAGCAGCGATGAACCCAATGTTAGCCAGGTTGCCTGTGTAGAGGCTCTTGAGGTTGCTTCCATCCATGTCAGCGCTGCCAACCTTTGGGGGAACTCCGCTATCTGACCCCCTGTCTGTCCAAAATAATTTCCTATCGGGAGAAAAGTGTAAATATTGTCTTTGCAGAAACAAAGTAACAAAGTTCTTTACAGTAAAATATTTAGGACAATAACTACTGTGTAAAGTGTCTTCCAATATTAAAAAATATGACTGGCTTTATAGAGGAAACTTTAAAAATGTAAGTGTTTGGGATAAAACCCTAAAGTGTTATTTATTGTGTGATTTTACCTGAGTACTTCACATTTTAGGGATCAAAACACTACAAAAAAATATATTACCTCTTTACCTATTTGATACTTTTGGCCATGTTGTCCATTGCTGTTTTGGTTGGGTTATGTTTATAGCAGGAAACAAGACTAGTATATTTTGCTGTTGAAGAAATATGACCTTTTCAGGTCCAACTGCATGATGGCCTTTCAGACAATAAACTCACTCTGTCCTTGTCAGTCAGCTACTGCCTGCTGAATAATTGGTAATGAGGTCTTGGTCAATTTTGAGAGTACATCAATAACACAGAATTTAGGATGATTGTGCAAATATGTTTAGTCATTTCACCCTGGTTTGTTCCATTGAGGCAAAATAAAACAGTAAATTCTCATTTTACTCATAGAACAGATGCTTTACCCATGGACTGGATCCACAGCAATTCCAACAGGCTCTCCTGCTCCCTCGGGTTTTCCATTTGACGTGATCAGCGTCTTCCTATAATTCTCTATTCCATCTACACGAATAACCTACACAAAACATTGTGCACATTTAGTTGTTCACGCAAAACAACAATTATGTGACAAGCACATTGCAAAGAAACTAAATCTGTCTGTTAAGATAAAAACACTGATGGTAAAATAGAGTTCCGTGCAGAGGCTTAGTTTCGAGATAAACAGAAAGAAACTCATCATATTGTATAACCAAGTGCTTACTTCTATAGATTTAGCAGTGGGATTGGTGTAAAACATTATTCGACTTATCCAGTCAAAAGCCAGACCAGACGGTGAGCCCATCAAAGCAGCTGGAGCAAACTCAGATCTGTTGGTTCCATTGGTTTTCACTCGCCAAATGGAGCCCTGATAATAAAGCAAAATAAGAGGCTGTGCATCAAAACACAACCTTTAGAAACTGTGGTCTCAAGTACTGCATAAGAAATTACATAAAAAGTGAGAAAGTATTTAATGTGGAAAAAATCAACTCAACCAAAACACTTCGCAAAGCCGGATGGATGGATAGATAGATGGATAGATGGATGGATGGATGGATAGATAGATGGATAGATGGATAGATGGATGGATAGATAGATGGATAGATGATAGATGGATGGATGGATAGATGGATGGATGGATGGATGGATGGATAGATGGATGGATAGATGGATGGATGGATGGATGGATGGATGGATGGATGGATGGATGGATGGATGGATGGATGGATGGATAGATGGATAGATGGATAGATGGATAGATGGATGGATAGATAGATGGATAGATGGATGGATGATGGATAGATAGATGGATAGATGGATAGATGGATAGATGGATGGATAGATAGATGGATAGATAGATGGATGGATGGATAGATAGATGGATAGATGGATAGATGGATGGATAGATAGATGGATAGATAGATGGATAGATGGATGGATGATGGATAGATAGATGGATAGATGGATAGATGGATGGATAGATGGATAGATGGATGGATAGATAGATGGATAGATGGATAGATGGATGGATGATGGATAGATGGATGGATAGATAGATGGATAGATGGATGGATGGATGGATAGATAGATGGATAGATGAATAGATGGATGGATAGATAGATGGATAGATCGATAGATGGATGGATGGATAGATGGATAGATGGATAGATGGATAGATGGATAGATGGATGGATAGATGGATGGATGGATGGATGGATGGATGGATAGATGGATATTTTATTAATCCCGAGGGAAATTCAAGGGAGGCTATTCAAAGTTAAGTTGGAGTATTATTTATGTTTAACATGATTAATCACCTGCAATAGCACGTTTAATTTATAGCTTTCCTTGTGTAACAGCAAATTTATTGCATGTCATAAAACATCTCTCCAGTTCTTTCATTTAAGATCTCCACTCACAGTGTCCTGCACCCAGTAGACAAAATCCTCTTGTTCATCAAAGGCGATGTCTCGTCCCTGGCTGACGCCGGACACTGGGGCCATCGCATTATTGGAAGAGTCAGCAGGGTCCAGAGGAATGCCGAAAATCACCGAATCTCTGACCACCATCAAGAAGGGAGTTTCATCTACAACAATACAGAAATACACATGAAGGAAAGAATGCAAGACATACAAAGTAGTGACACACTGTAGGTTGGAATGTCATTTTTAGCAAAAACATCACAAAATTTAAATCAACCAGAACTTTGGCTGCACTTGATGATTATTTTCATTTGTCAGTTAATATGTTGACTGGTTTCCTGACTAATAGATTTGTTGTTTAGTCTATAAAATTACACAATTGGGAAAAATGTTGATAAGCGTTTGCTTCAAATGTTTAGTTTTGAAATATTCAGTTTATTGTCATAAAGGAGTGAAGAAAGCAGAAAATATTCCATTTTAAAAAGCTGGAATCAGATAAATTTAGACCTTTTCTTTCTTGGAAATATTTAAATATAATAGTCTGTGATGTTTTGTTTATGGAGAAAAAGGACTTCTCAGTGTCCACTTGTGAGATGCAGAGTTAAACTCTATGAACAGTGGTGCAGAGAATGCTGTTAAAAATATTAGCTGATCTTTAAAAAAACCCTACCTTTAATACAGGTGCGTTTGTCAGTATCCAGCTTCCATCCAGACTGACAGTGGCAGGTGTAGTACCTCGGCCTCAGGTTTGACAACAGGCACAGCTGAGTGCACAGATGTTCGCTGCATGGATTAATGGCTAAACACAGAACAACAGTGTCACCTTCGGGCTCAAAATGGCATTTCACTATATCAAGAAACTCCTCAGTAACTTTGTCATGCTAAAACTGGAATGTGATTTTTATATTCATGACATTTCCTGAGAGTTTTTTTCCCTAATATTGTGATCCTTAAAAACATGGTCTGGGTAAAGTTAGGAGCATGATTTTAAGACTAAAAAGTAATTTTGCTATTTGCTGTTTAGTTGGAGGCTACCTGCGGGCTGTTTGATGGGATGGGACATAACTATGCCCATGGGCTGATGGACGTCGGTCATCAGAGTGGTGCCGTTGCCACCATGGAACTTGTTGGCTGTCATCACTTTGCTGGTGTATTGGTCTGACCAGTAGACAGTGTCCTCGAAGATGGTCATACCATGCGGGTGCTGGAGAACCTGGTGGGAAAGGCCACATATGGTTTTCAAGCTGTGATATATAATTCATTCTCAATGCCTTTGCTCCCTTTTAGCAAACCCTGTCTGACTGTGTGTCAATGACATGTGTGCTGTGGCCTTGCCCAGGCATTCAGCTAACATCATGCTGCATGAAGAAAGGACTGGTAGACACTGGTCATCAATATGTTGATGCAATGATGTTAACACTTCCTGTTTTTGAACAAGTCGCATTTTTTTTCTCATCAGACGTGAACAGATAAATGACTACTTATGCACCAAAAGAGAGAATCGGGAAACTAAGGAGTTCAAAAATAAATAAATAAAAGGAGCAAGTGAAAGATAAATTTTGGAATAATATAATAAACATCTCTGTCACTTAAATCAAATGAGTAGAAGTAATGAACAAAAGTACAAATATTTTCTCTTTTTACCAACAGGTGAGGAGGTTAAAAGAAAAGGAAAATGTTACACATTTACACTCAAATGTACATTTTCATTATTTAACTCTGTAGTACTCCCTGATTTATGACGTGATTTGACTCAGTTACTGTAATGATTTGTTAGGATTGATCACAAATGTATTTTTTTCAGATTATCATGCTACACCTACCAGGTCGCTTGCCATGACCTGTTGGCGGTTGTTGCCGTCGTAATCACAGTAGTCGATATATCTGAGGTAGGCATCTGCGAAGTAAATCCTGCGCGTTGTATAGTCTAGAGCCAGGCCGTTGGGCCAGTAGAGTTTGGTGCTGACAATAACCCGCCTCATGTTTCCGTCCATGTCGGCCCGCTCAATCCTAGGATTCTGACCCCAGTCCGACCAGAACATCAGATTGGTACTGGGAGCAAAGACAAAATCATAGAGGTGGTTGAGTGTGGATGCTGAAGGGTAGATTGTTAGATGTTTAAACCATTTTACATGGAATTAAATAAAAATGACAACAATCTTACTGGTTTCGAGGGTCTAAAACCAGTCCACGGGGGCTGGTAACGTTTTTGGTTAAGAGAACCTTTCGGAAGCGACCGTCCAGAGTGGACACCTCGATGTTCTCCATGACAGAGTCGGTCCAGTACAGGTTCCGACCCACCCAGTCCACAGCAATGCTCTCAGGAGTCAGCAGACCAGTGGAGAACATCTAGAACAAAAGGGACACAATGAACACCGAGAATATTGCAGTTTAATTTCATTTATGCTGCTTTTGGAATTACTATGCTGCAGGAAAGTTCAAATTCTATCAGAGAAATACTATGGCTCTTGCTTTAATGTGTATGCGCTATTGTTTGTCTTACTTCCTGTCTGTCGGTGCCGTTCTGGTAGGCACTCCATATTTTCTTCTGTGAGGCATCAGCCCAGTACATTCTGGACGTCGTGCTGTCAATGTCTACGGTCACAATGTCTGAACCGCTGATCACTGGAACCATCTGGGGTGGTCTCACCTTGATCCGGTTGGCAACGATCTCACTACGCTTGGCGACCAAAAGTACAGCAGCGTTGGAGTCTGAGGACAGAAAAGTATCTTGTTTGTTACTGATATTTCCTATAAATTGTCTTTGTGTGTAAAAGTCCAAGAATGCCACATATAAATACTTGGCACAACCTACACAAATCAATAGTCTTCAGCTCTGTTTCTACTTTTTGAGTCAAGCAATTTGTTAGTTTACTTTGGGTTTTTTTTATCACAAAGCAACAAACAGACAATAATCGAATCATTTACACCCAGAATATAACATGTGGATGTTTTTTGCATTGCATTACTTGTTGCTTACCTATGGCTTTGCAGGTGCGCCCATCAGGCTCCAGGAGGTAACCATGTGAACAGTGGCACCGGAAGGTTCCTCTCTCATTGTAGCACTGTTGGCTGCAGAAACCAGGGATCAGACACTCGTTGATGTCGTCGCAGGTCTTGGAGTTATTGAGGAGCTGAAACCCTGACGGACAAGTGCACTCAGCCCCAAATGGTCCTTGGATACATCCGTCGCTGCAGCCCCCGTTGTTCAGTGCGCAGTCATCTAGGTCTTCATGAGGACATATGACAGTTTGTTTAGTCTATTTACTCTTTACTGAGGCTAAAATCTAACATCAAAATGCATGAAATCTCACTGCAGATCGGTGACTCATCTCCTCCATCGGGACAGTCCTTCTCGCCGTTGCACACCTTGTCCAGGTCGATGCACACCTCGTCAGAGGGACACTGCCACTGTCCCGAGGGGCAGCTATATGGAGGGGTGGGGCAGTTGTTCTCATCACTCATGTCCCGGCAGTCATTGTCGCCGTCACACAACCAGCTCATCGGGATGCAAAGCTTGTTGGCACACTGGAAATCGTTGGTTCCGCAGGTGACAGGGGGGCAGGAGTTGTGTTCATCGGATCCATCTTCACAGTCTGGATGGCCGTCGCACTCCCAGTCGTCCGGTATGCAGAAACCATCCACCTGGCACTGGAACTCGTCGTCGTGGCAGAGGCCTGGACCTCGAGTGGCTGGAGGTGCCAGAGAGATTTAAGGATTTTTTTTTTAAGAAGGAAAACACTTCTGTGAGGATGTGAAACACTCAACATCACATTTTTTTTTTTTTACATTTTTAGCACAAGAATGTGAAGTTAACATACGACAGCCTTGTTCATCAGTATGGTCCCTGCAGTCATAGACTCCATCGCACTTATAAATCGCATTGACACACTGGTCCCCACTGGCACAGGCAAACTCATCGTAGTTACAGGAGAACACTAAAAGTGGGAAGGAGAAAAAAACAATATAAGGAAAAGATGAGCGAAAAAATCTTTCTATCCTGCAGCAAACATGCCTTTCAATATTTAGATTCCTACCACAGCCTTTCTCATCAGAGCCATCCAAGCAGTCCTGGTCTCCATCACACACATAGGAGTTTTGGATACAGCGGTGGTCCGGACACAAGAAGTAGCCAGGAAGGCATGCAGGGATGGTTGAATCTGACAATCACAGTTCATTTTCCAGTGGATTTAAAAGACAAAAGCTATATGTGTTGCATTTCATGAAACACAAGAATGGAGTGAAACTGGAGTGGATTCTCTACTTACTGCAGTTGTGTTCATCAGAGCCGTCGCCGCAGTCATTGTCACCGTCACACAACCAGCTTTTAGAGATGCATCTGTTGTTGTCACAGGTAAAGGTATCAGCCGCACAGGTGGTAGGGAGATCAGTGGGACAGTTGACCTCATCAGAACCATCTCCACAGTCATCCATGCCATCGCAGCGCCAATTGAAATAGATGCAGCGCTTGTTGTTGCAGGTGAAAGCATACGGAGAACAGGTTGCTCCTGGTAAAGATAATGTAAGAAAAGAGAGCATGATCCACTGTTTCCATGCACTACATTGCAAAAACTCAAAACCTTACCAAGTGTGTTTGTCTTATTTTTAGTCCAAATGTCTCATCCCACTTGATTTAAGACAAATTCACTTAACAAGTGACATTTCAGGAAGACGGAGGGACTTGTTTAAAGACAATGCATCTTAAACATCTGTTAAGTAATACAATCTTGAAATGATCTTGTCTTGAGCTGAATTTTACAAGAAAATGCGAATTAAATTTAACCCTCGCGTCGTCCTGTGGGTCAACGTAACCCATTATAAAGTTTGAAAATGTGGAAAAATATATATTTTCACAGTGAAACTTCTGTTCTCCACATTTTCAACATTTTTGAGAAGTTTTTGAACATTTTAGTGGAAAAAAGAAATTTCACAAAATTCAACCAAAGTCCAGCTGGATTTTGGATTACTTATGTGAATGTTCTTAAGAGAAAATTAGAAGTTTTACTGATAAATATGTAATCATTTTTGGCATTTTTAGATTTTTTTTGAAGATTTTTACTCATTTTTTGAAGACATTTACAAGAATATTCTTGCCAAATTTGGGGGAATTATTGGAATTTTCTTCTTGAAGTTTTTGCCAATTCTCAGAAATTTGGGGAATTTCTTTGCTGATTTTTCGGATTTTTTTCAGACAAGGAAACAATATTTTTTGGTGCCCGTAAATGAGGACAACACGAGGGTTAATACATCTCAAATTAGGAAGTTACATGAAAGCAATAACCTATTTTTGAGCGAAAAAGTACTATTTTTTAACATGTCTGGCTTATTTTAAGTCACTTAAGCTTGACAATCCTGGTAAAACAAAGCTTAAAATAAGTTTTCCCAGCTAATTTTAAAATCTCAATATTCTAAATATCCTATTTCAAGAAATCTTACCAAGCCATTTTCCCTTGTTCTATTTGGCAGAGTTTTTTTCACTTATTTCAATATAAAAGTTCCTTGAAATAAGTTTTTTTTTGTTTTGTTTAGAGAGGGGCATTTTTTCCAGTGTACTTCACAAACACACAGATTTTCTTATACATTCACCTGTATCAGTGCAGTTGGCCTCGTCAGTCTTATCTATGCAATCAACAATCCCATCACAGCGGTTGGAGTTGGGCCTACAGTGTCCTTCATCACACTCAAACGATAAGGCGTCGCAGTTGTCAAGCGGAGGCACAGAATCGTCTTTGACGCAGTCCCTCTGGTTGCTCTGAAGTTTCATACCGTACGGACAGCCGCACACGCGAGTGAAGGAGGGAGTTGGGAAGCAGAAGTGGCTGCAGTGTCCGTTGAGCACCGTATTACAACGGCTGGTGAAGGCTGACAGAAGGACGACAAAGAAACAGTCAACAGGTGTTTAGACTAACGTGGCTGGCTCGATGAGCAACAACTGTCTTGATGAAGCAGGTGTGACTATTTTGGTTTGATCCGCTGAATCCCACGCAGTTTCAGGTATTTTTGAATTGCTTCTGTCACATTTTTAGTCATTGCAGGTTCATTTTTCCTTGCAATATAAAGTCCTGCTCCTTTATGGAAACAGTACAACCATGACTAGAGGTCGAGAGAACTCAAATATTTCTATAGTTCTTGAGTCGTAAAGAAAATAAAAGTTGAATTTCTTTGAGTATTTATTTTTCAAAAAATGTATATAACCTAGAATCAAAATGTACAACATTTTTCAAGTATCAACACTTGTTACCAGTACTGGAATAAAATGGTAACTCTACATACTACAAACATTTTACTACATAGATTGCTTATTTTGCTTCCATACATGCATGCAATCTGCTCTGTGTAAGCACAGCCTACAGTGCAGTTTTAAAATCCCTGAATTTTTGTTTCACAATCGTTAGCACTAGTGACTTCACAATGAATGTTTTGTTTTTTAGAGAATCTGGTTATCTGGCTTTTTTAAAAAAAATAATCCCAAAAATAATTAAATGAAGAATGAAGGGATTTTGATGAAATATCATAGCTTAAGCCTAAATTTGTTAACATTTTCCAACAGATCAACATGTCACAGATGAGAAGTTCATCTAATTTGAAAATCTAATGATCATTTGTCTTGCTACACTTTCTGATTATGACATACAGTGTCATCTTCAGGATTTTTAAAAAAAGATAACTTGCCTTTAAAACACACCAGTTCAGAAGAATGTTCTATGGAGATTACTCCCTCCCCACTAGCAGTGAAATCCCTTTAGTCCTGTTCATACACACATTTTTCTGAACTGGTTAGCTGTTAAACCCTTTGCAGACTCCAGTGTCTTACTGTGTGTACACTTACTACTGTGGAGTTCAGGTGTGTAGGCCTTGACATTCAGGATGTCAATGATTCCTCGTCTGATCATAATAATTCCTCCTCCATCCCTCTTCCTCATCTCGAATATTCCTCTGGTCCTCGTATCAGACACATACAGGAAGTCTGTAAGACAGAAGTAGGTGGTTTGGCATTTTGAAAAACACTGGTTTAGGTCCTAAAAACAAATCCACATTCATGGAATATTATTCAGGAACAGCTGTATGGATAATTTGGATATTTTTTCTTAGTGTGCTACAGTAACTGGTAGCATGACAATTTTATGTTTACTGAAGTAGCTTCTGGACTTCGAGTCAGTGGAGAAATAAGGATTCTTGCTTCTTGTATTGAGCATTAATATTAAGGATTTGGGGATATCTGAGGCTTGATAATCATAACAGAGTTTGATGTTTTTCAGGCAGCAGAAAACATGGCTGAAACTACACATACTTTAACCCTCCTGTCATCCTCATTTACAGCCACCAAAAAATATTGTTTCCTTGTCTGAAAAAAAAAAAAAATTCAGAAAAAGGTTCCCCAAATTTCTGAAAATTTGCAAAACCTTCAGGAAGAAAATTCCAATAATTCTTTGAAAGTTCTATTTTTTTTTTTTAATCCCCAAAATTTGGCAAGAAAATTCTTGTAAATATTTTCAAAAATGAGTAAAAATCTTCCAAAAACATCCTAAAAACATCCAAAGTGATTACAATATATATCAGTAAAACTTCTAATATTTTCCTTAAGAACACTCACATAAAAATCAACCAAAATCCAGCGAAATTCACTGGATTTGGTTGATTTTTTTGTGAATGTTCTTAAGAAACATTTTTAACATTTCTTTTTTCCACCAAAAAATGTTCAAAGATTTCCCAAAAATGTTGAAAATGTGGACATCAGAGGTTTCACTGTGAAAATATTTTTTTTCTTCCCACATTTTCAAACTTCAAAACGGGTCAATTTTGACCTGCAGGACGACACAAAGGTTAAATATCATGAATGTGTGTATCTCAGGTGAGACCATGAAATTCACCTGAATAAACTGTCAAAGAGTAGGGCCGAGTGATCTGGCCGATGTTGGTGAAAGTCTTTCTGTCAGTTCCTTCCATGTCAGTGTGACCGATCTGGCCCAGGAGGGCATCCACCCAGTACAGCCTTTCATTCCTGTCAAAGAGCAATACAAAGGAAGACTGGAGTCACACTATACGTTCTTTTAAAGTCGCGCAGCTCATCACTGTACTCACACATAGTCCAGAGCGAGTCCATACGGCCATCCCAGCGATGTGTTGACCAGAGGAATAGCATTGCTGCCATCAGTGAAGCCTCTCATTATGACCGCTGGACGATACCAGTCAGACCAGAACAAGAAGCTGTGGATCAACATTTGATTGGACAAACAGTATCAGTATGAAGCTGAATAACCTTGATGTCATTTTCTGTATTATAGTTCAACATCGTGGGATATTTATTCCTAATATGGGGTGGAAAGTGTTCAGCATTCTTTTGTAAACATTTCTGATAAATCTCACCCAGCACTTGGATGCACTGCAATTCCTTTTGGGTTCCTCAGTCCAGTCACAATGTCTCGTCTGGACTTGTCTATGATTCTGAAGGCCACCACCGACTTGTAGGTGGTTGTGATCCAAAACAAAACTTTGGAGGTCCAGTCGTAAGCCATGGCATCAACTATTCCCACTCTGGAACCTGTCAAAACCTGCTGGACTGAGGGAATCAAGAAAACACAAGGAGGAGTGACCCACAGGAGTAAGGACAGAGTTTCAAGAGAGCTGTTTTTTACAGGTGGTCTCACCTTTGAATGGTGCTTTATTAGACAAATGTAACATGAGCTTACCGGTGCCATTGATGTTGGACTTATAGATGAGGCTGGCGGCCCTGTCGTTGTAAAAAATTGATTCCTCGTTGCCATCGAACTCCATTGCAGAGCCAGCGAAAGCAGGCCTGAGGCCTGAGAGCGGCAGGGTGACGTCCTCCTGGAGGGACAGTTTCAGTGGGATTCCCCTCACTGCCAGAGAGGTGCCCACCAACAAATAGTCCTTCACCTCTGTTTGAAGAGCGAGTGGCGGCGGTTACAAACAGCTAATCATGCTGTTCAGACAACTCAATTATAAACCTCTGCCTGTTTAATGTTATTTTTAAAAAGCAAGATTACACTGTAAAACTTGTTTCGTCATTTCACAAATTTTCTATGATTTCTTGTGACATAGCAGATTTTCCTGTCTTGCTGAATTAAAAATAATAACTACATAAATCACTCAAAAAAGAATTCATTTACATATTAACCATAAGAAGATGCATCTTTAAAGGTAAATTTACTACCATTTCTGTACTAAAAGGCGTTTGTCATGTTAAATTATTGTTCTTTTATTTTTTATTAGAAATTCTAATATATTTACAGCATTTTCTGTTATTCTTCAGGTGATAATCTGTTAACTTTCATTATTCCTATGATTTAAAGGTGGTTACTATTGCACAAGTGATATTTTTATGTTTTCTTTTACCTTATTTTTCCTGAAATGATTAAAAGCAAGTTAGAAATTAATAAAACACTTTATATATACTGTATACATACAGTAGGCTAACTGTTTTTTAACGTACCATTTTTTGTAGATTTTTTTCTGGTATCATGGGGACTCTGATTGTTACAATTTTCATTTTTTTATTTTTATGATAAAGCATATTATTTGTGTTCAACTGTGCCATAATATGCTTTTACACAACATAGTTTTTAATAATTTTCTAAGGATAAATGCATTTATAGACCGAAGTATCAAAAAACGCTACATCATAACATTAGTTTGATTATCAACCTGTCTAAAATTCCTACTTTTAATGACAAATCATAATTTCAATATTGAAACTGTGCGTACAACGTGTTGTAAATTGCACAAATGTTTTCATGGCTAATTAAAAAGACAAACATGCAAAAGCAGAACACACAGAAAATGTTGAGAACCAAATAACTTCAGGTCATTTGGCCCTTATTCTGAGTAAACTCACTGAAGCAGGTCCGAAGGTCAGAGTGGAGGTCGTAACCATAGCGACATTTGCAGCGGAAGCCCAAACCATTGTTGTCTGTGCGATGACTTAATATACAAATGTGCTGACAGTTGTGTAGGTCACACGGGTTCATCACTACAAGACAAGACAGATGTGGTCAGTTCATGACAGCACGTTGATATTTAATGCAACCAATAAGACCAAGACTGAGAGTGTTTTTGGTGCTAAACAAAGGAATGCGTCTATTTCTGGGTCAAACATTAGATTTAAAAAAATAATAAAAATACAAACTTTGATTTAAAGTAGAGCGAACAATCTGAACTCAGTCTGAGTTGTTACAGGTTGAAAGCGTGTCTCTTTACCAAAAGGTTGCAGGACGGAGTGTGAGACCACAACATGGCCTGGTTGCTTCGTTGTACGATAGAGGAGCGTTGGGTTGCTGCCGTTGAACCGGTTGGCTCTGATCACACCCATCTTCGTCCAGTCAGTGAAGAAAATGTGGTTTTCAAACACAGCCATTCCAAACGGATGTGGAGCCTGAGCTGCATTATTGAGGACTATTTTCCTGAGAACCAGTAATGATTTAGAATTACCGATATGGCTGCATCATTTTTCCCTTCTAAGTTCAACTTTTAGGAGAGCTCTTGCCCGACAATATCTTTAGTGTGACCCTTACCTGTCCAAACCGTTGTATGTGACGGTCTCCACTGTGTCATAGTGGCTGTCAGACCAGTAGACCCTTTGCGTGACAATATCCAGGGTAATTCCTGTTGGTATGCCGAGCCTGGTTTTAACCAGCTCCAGACGATTGCTGCCATCCATGAAGGCACGCTCCAGCTTTGTCTTCTCATTGGAAACACCCATGTCTGTGAAGAACATGTAGCTGCAAACACACAAGAAGAAAGACTTGAGGTGGTTGCTATACGATCTAGAGAAAAACTCTTGGAATGATGGAGTTCTTGAACAGAATTCGTGTGCATTCTTGCAAAGTTGACAATGGATCAGTCCTGTCATTTACCCACAAAGACTCCAAAAATTAATCTTTGCACTTCTATGAATTTAATTCCGCTATTGACATGCACTACATACAATACATCACACTGTCTCATAAAAAGGTACTGTCTCATTAACTCTCCTGTTGTCTTCATTTACGGGCACCAAAAAAAATATTGTTTCCTTGTCTGAAAAAAAATCCAAAAATTCAGCAAAAATTAAAAAGGAAAATTTGCAAAACCTTCAGGAAGAAAATTCCAATAATTCCTTAAAAGTTTCGCTTAAAAGTTCTATTTTAAAAAATCCCACAAGCTTGGCAAGAAAATTCTTGTAAATATTTTCAAAAGATGAGCAAAAATCTTCCAAAAAAAATCCTAAAAATATCTAAAGTGATTACATATATATCAACAAAACTTCTAATATTTTCTTTAAGAACATTCACAAAAAAAATCAACCAAAATCCAGCGAATTTCGCTGGATTTTGGTTGATTTTTTTGTGAATGTTCTTAAAGAAACATTTTCGACATTTCTTTTTTTTCCCATCAAAAAATGTTCAGAAATTTCCCAAAAATGTTGAAAAATTTTACATCAGAACTTTCACTGTGAAAATATAGATTTTTTTCCACATTTTTAAACCTTAAAACGGGTCATTTTTGACCCACAGGACGACACGAGTGTTAAAAGCAGTTGCTATGAACCAGCTCACCCCACTGTTGAGTCCACGGCGAGGCCATGAGGGGTGTGCAGGTTCTCAGCCACCAGCGTCACCCGATTCCCTCCATCAAAGTCGCACGCATCGATGCGCTCCACCCTAGTCTCCAAGACGTAGAGTTTGAAGTTGACCCAGTCCACAGCGATGTTCTGGACACGGTGAGCCGAGTAGGTCAGAACCTCCTTAATGTCACCTCCGTTAAAGTTGGAAGAATAAACCTGGCAAAAGAATGAAAGGGTGACTGGTGCTGAAGTACGGAGGTGCACAGGTCTATTGTTTTCATTTAGAATGTGATCAGACGATGAACCACATTTACCTTTTGGGTGTTTGTATCGCTCCAGAAGACTTTATTCTTCTGAATGTGGTAGGCCACTCCTACAGCGCTTCCTTTGCCCTGGGATGGCACCAGAGTTCTGACAATACGTCCGTGTATGTCGGCCATCATCACGTCACCCCCATTGGTGAAAATAAGCTGTGGCAGCCCACCTGAGAAACACAAATGCATTTTAATAAATGACTGTTAAAAAAATACAGCCAGATTCTAACAGAAGTGCAGCGGTAGGTTTTATAAAATCAGGTGTTTTTTTGGACCCAAAAACAAGAATGACAACTACTAGAAGGCCCCTGTAAAAATAAATGCAAATTATTGAACAAAATGTTTTTGTTCAAATGTAGTAATGTAAATCAGTGCCGCTAAATATAAAAAAAATCTAACTTTTAGTAAATTCTGTTGAAAAAATATATCTGTAAAGAGAGTTTTCTACAAAAAACATGATTTTTTTAAAACAGAAAACTCTTGAATTATGAGATCCCAGATTGCATAAAAAGTAATATTTCTACTGCAGCAGATCACTATAATGTAAATGTGTGTCGCTCCGTACCGGTCACATTGGCTTTGCAGACATGACCGTGCTCCAGAATGTAGCCATCAGCACAGCTACAGTGGTGTGTCCCAGGACGATCCTCACACAGCTGGTCACAGATCCCCCAGATCTCACAGTCATTATAGTCTGAAGAGCAGAACAAACAGCCACGTTTCATGTCATAGGTGGTAGCCCCAGGATCTATACGTTTAATTTACAACCAGATTGGAATTTTGCTCTGTTTGTCATCACTTCCAATCAGGACACAAACTTCAGAAGCTTCCCCAAACTGTTCACCTGACAATCCTGTGTTATTTACAGTGTTGTAATGAATATAAATGACCTTCATAGACCGATATCTGGCACTTACCTACACAGGAGCGGCTGTCATTGGCCACAATAAAGCCATCAGGGCAGTAGCATGTACCGCCCTGAGGAGATGGGTGGCAGACGTACTCACAGCTCAAGGTGGAGCACCGGTGCAAGCCTGTGAGCCAAAATCACACAAATCAGCATGACTGAGCAAACCTAGGTTACAGTCAAAGGCTTTAAATTCATCTTCATCTCATGAGCCTGAGCGTCAGAATATCACGGAAAAAGTTAATCTTAAACCAGGTGTGTGTGACAGTTCTGATAAGGAAGGAAGAAGCAAAGATTATTTCAGTAGCTGTCTTCTGTGGAACTTTTATGAGTATGTGTAAAACTCCCACACCTAAATTTACAATCTTATTAAAGTGCAACATTCGACCAGAAAACTCTTACTCAGGCAAGTTTAAGTTTATTTGAGTTCAGTTTGCTTCTTTTCTTCTGTCACTTTATGAGGTATAAAGGCAGTAATGAAGAGGCGTAAATTCATCAGGGTGGGAATAATGTGTGTGGTTTTCTCAACACCATGTGAAAAGTTGACAT
The DNA here is from genome assembly GCF_021347895.1 of Acanthochromis polyacanthus. NCBI lineage: Eukaryota > Metazoa > Chordata > Actinopteri > Pomacentridae > Acanthochromis > Acanthochromis polyacanthus. Next base: position 12,385,218 of record NC_067131.1, on the reverse strand, counting down.
GTGAGACCTACCGCAGGTTTGCCCCGCTGTGGAGTTGGTTTCGTCTGTACCTCCAGGACAGTCAGGAGTGCCATCACACACTTTGCCGACAGGAATGCATACCGTCGAGCCTGGGCATCCCCACTCCCCAGGGTAACAGTCTCGAGAGTTACTATCTAAAAACAATAGAAAAACTTCATGAATTTACACAGGAAGATTTCTTTTTTTCCCCAAATCTACTTTGAGAGGAATTAAACCTATCAAAAGAGGATTCCAAAACTGTAAAATATTCACAATGACAAAAACAGGCTCCTTGAAATCTATCAGTTACTAGTTATTTCAACATTTCAATCCCTAAAGTATAGACATTTTTTAGCCTAATCTTTACATTTAACAGTCTCAGTCATTTATTTTTCAGAATGGTTTATCATTTTTGACCAAAACATCACATTTAAAGTACCTCTAAATGTTTAAACTCAATAGAAAATGTCCCATATGTTTGTTCTTTAAAGTTTGTAAGATTTCCTCACCACATCCTTGCTCATCGCTGTAGTCTCCGCAGTCATTGAAAGCGTCACACACCCATTTCTGAGAGATACAACGGCCGCTGGAACATGTGAACTCAGTGCCACTGCAGCTCCGGTAGACTGCACAATAAGAAAGCCATACAGCAGTGTGTGCTGATTACAAATTACAAAACAGAAGAGCCTTATTGTTGCTGGAGTGTATTCGGGGGACAGTTCAGACAGTTAATTCTTACCACAGTCCTTCTCATCACTGCCATCCTCACAGTCCTCCAAGTGGTCACACACAGAGACAAGTGGAATACAGTAGCCATTTGTGCACTGAAACTGGTGGTTTGGACAGTGCTGAGTTGCTAAAAATGAAGCACAGTGATTGAATTTGCAAGACGTTCCAACAATCTGTTAATTATTAAAACAACCTCAGACTAAACTAAAGCAACATTTGAACAGGTTTCAATCACGAGGTGGCAGAACTTATAAAGAACCAGAAGGGCAAAGGCTGAGGCTGTTAGTGCCTTTTTCTACAATATGCCTGCTAGCACATATTGATGCTCAGTCGGGCTTTACTATATCGCGTTGTCAGCAAAAAAAATTTAAAAAAATTAACAGAACAAGACTTCAAGTTAAATTTTATCCAAGAAAAAGGTAAAAAAAGGCATTCAAGTTGTTGCATACATCATAAAACAGATGTGTCACGTAAATGTCAAATGATTCAAAATGGAATCACCTCTCGACAACTGCATTAGAATTTACAAACAATAATGTGAGAACTACAGACTATATTGATACAGGCTCCATTGTGATAACTAATGTACAAGTTGGACCATCTGTGATTACTTTAACAAAGTTAAACAAGTATATCTGCGATTTCCAGTTAGTCTAACTGCATAAACATGGTTATAAAAGTGACCTGTGTCCCCCAAATTTTATCCGTTTTGGACACGTGAGCTGACTATCTGAATGTCAACATCATGGCTCGACATGTAAAACAATTTCCAGAGGAGTTTTTATATCATTTTATGAGGTCTCATCATGATGGGAAGGCGTACAGGACAATCAGTGATCATCTAAAAATCAGTCAAAACACGATTGCAGCAGTAACCAGGGAGTATAGAATGAGCTCTGTTACTATTATTCGCTCATCCACCTAAAATGACATGCGTAGGAGAAGTGTTTTGGGGCTTCTCACAGTTGTTGTCAACGGAAATTAGAGTTAGTGATAGCTTAGAAAGAACAAAGGACACTGCATATCATCAGCCTCTATGGAAGGCGTCCAATAGGAGCAAACAAACAATTTTCAAAAAAACCAAATGCCTTCCTGTTATATTTAGAAGTACTACAGTCACTGTGGAGTGATACAGTTTTAGACAGTGTACTCACACTAGTCATTGTGCACATGGTAACATGCTAAAAATGCTATCTAGCTATGCGTCTTTTTTTTGTTGTTGCCGTCACTATAAATTTACAATACAAATTTTTGATAACCCACCATTTTCACCCTCAATATTTATGGACATTTTGGGTTCTTTTAACATTATTTTTTCCAGTTGCATAACAATTGCCTTTCAAAGAGATACTTTTTTCAACGTCGTAGCCTAGCGTTAGCAAAAGCAAAACAAAGATGGTGTCCAGAAGTGACATTCTATTCTAGTAGAAGATAATCATAAAACAAGAGCAGAAAACATTTTTATACGTTTCTTTTAAAAATTAAAAAAGTTTCAGTGCAGGAAGGCATAAATATATGCACAGTTTCTGTAGCATACAGTAAAACACTGAATTTTGAATAAACCCGAATGCAAACTTTGTCTACCACCTTGTTTGGTAGAGGAAGTGGTTTAAAATATTTTTCTGTATCACAACCTTGAGTTATGAGTTTGTGGAGCTTATAATTTAGTGCAAAATCCTAATTTCACCCAAATCATTTCTCTTCAGTGCATAAGACAGTCCAAAATGCTAAGGGTTGCTGTTGTCTACTCACTGCAGTCGAATTCATCAGAACCATCCCTGCAGTTCTGGAGGCCGTTGCAGTGCTGAGAGTGGTTGTAACAGGCTCCGTTAGCACAGGTCTTCTCAGTGCAGTGTGGATAGTCTGCAAGAAAAGCAACACAATGATTCCTATTTAACAAAACCTAAGGAGATTATGAGACAAAAGTGATGAGAATGAATCCTCAGTTCCGCCAGGACATTAAAGCCTTACTGCAGTTGCTCTCATCAGAGCCGTCCAAGCAGTCCACCACTCGGTCACATTTGTATTTGCCGGGGATGCATTGGCCCTCCCAGCAGGTGAACTGTCCTGGGCTGCAGGTCTGGTCACCTGAACCAAGAGCACAGAGGTGTTTTTTCCCCCCCCAAGATATGTGGTTGCAAGAGAACTGGACTTGTAATTGGGGGTGTAAAATGATTTGTCAACTCTTGTTAATGTTTCATTGCGAGTTCATTATTACTATGATAGGTCAATCCAGAATTCTTTGTCACATGGAAAAAACATAAAAAATAAGAGCAGAAAAAACATCTTTTCTAGTGAAATACTAGTAAGGAAATATCTCGCAACGTTTCTGACAGTTATTTTCATGTCTCCAGTATGTTTTTGTGAGCAAAAGAGGCTTTTGTGTTGTGGTGTAAAGTTTATTTAAACACATTTAACCTCCTGAACATCCTGAATACTGGAAGATCTGAACTTTACACTTAGATAATGTAGCCACCATAAGGTTTTATTAATCCTCATTTCTGCACATGAGCATGATCTCTCTGTCCTTTTGTGATGTTTTGGAAGCATATGACTGATATAGCTTTTCTTGGCATACAAAAAAATAGTGACATTGTTGTAATCTCTCTTTCCTAGCAGCACATAAACATTCACTCGGTATACCACAGGCTCTTTGTTCATCTGAGCCGTCGATACAGTCCTCCTCCCCATCGCAGACGAATCCCTGTGAGATGCATTCACCGCTTGTCACACATTTAAACTCCTGCGCGGTGCACGATGGGAGTGCTGCCACAAGGGAACAAAACAACTGAACAGTTAACACATACCTAATTTTACTTTCCCAGCTGAGAGGTTATTACATGTCCATATGTCTGTGTGGCGAATATAATATTAAAAACAATGGAAATACTGAATTCTTATGTTTTCCTTGGTTGTTGTACTTACGACAGTTGAGCTCATCTGAGTCATCCGTGCATTCTTTTGTTCCATCACACCTCCAGTCTTTGTCAATACATTGTCCATTAGTGCACTGAAACTCATTGCTGTCACAGCTGCCTGCAAAGAACACACACAAAAACAGAAAAACTGGTTTAAAAATTGCTCATTTTCACAGGCATGATGGGCTTGACCTGCAGACATTTGGTTTTGAGATGCCATTTACACAATTTATATGATTTAACCCTTTAGGCGACACAATACAAAGTAAGCTAAGTCCACAGAAGGCGCAATCACTCTGCTAATTCAGACATCAGTAATCAATTTTGACACGACAGTCTCATATAATCCAAGGTCGGGAAGTTGTTGGTTCATTCCCGGTGAAGAATTAACTTTGCTTTAAAGGCCAAATCACATGCTTTCAGGTGCAAATGCTGCACACTGAGGAAATAAGAGCATTTATACCAGTCATAAACATAGTAACTCATTTGTGAAGGAAACCATAAAATGCAAATTCTTTTCATTTAAGCGACATGGGCATCAGTTAATGCATTTAAACAACATTAACCCTTAGATTACTTTGAATTGTTTGCACTCATAGCTTTCATTCTTTTCACTATTTAGTTGAAAACTTGAAGCAAGGGCCGAAATACAGTCATCTCCACATTTTCAAAAATTCTTTTTAATGGAAACTTACAACTACATAAGATTTGAAAATTAAGGAAGAAACATAGAACAACAAAATTATGAACTCAGGATTGGCTTCAAAATGCTGCTATATCTTGTAGACAAATAGCTCACATCACACATCAATTTGACATGTTTTTAAAAGCCAAACAGCTAAAAATGACAATATTGTACATGTTTTATTTATTTAAAAGCTTGCTTAAAGGTAGCGTCAAAGCGCATTGATGACATCTGAGTATTTTTGCTCAAACTGAAGCCTCGAATTTTTAGTGCAAGTAGCAAAAATCCTCATATCCAGTTGTACTTAACTGTTATTCCTTTTAAACGAGTTGCATTTGCTTTAACGAGCTAGTTAGTAGAAAATGTTTCATTGTGAAATCAAGAGTAAAACACTTACCTTGGACAAGTTGAAATCCATGGGACAGCAGAAGAAGAGGCAGAAGGTGAAGACCTGTAAGGCCCATAATTTAAAGCTCGGTTTTCCTCTCCAGTGCTGTTGTGTTTTTCACTGCTCAGGCGTCGGTTCGACTAAGTGTGCACGCTCATGCTAAAGCTGTGCCTTAGGAAGGTCGTGCTTCTGAGACTGAGATGTGAAACCCAGAGCAACCAGCAGACCAGTAATGTGACATGGAGTGATACGGCTTTTTATGGCTGGCTCCTCTACATAAACTTCATCTAAGATTAACTTTTACCTGTTGCCGTGTCGTCTACATCAGCAAGAAAAAGTAATTACGCATATTTGTGGAACACTGACAGGACATTAACACCGTCTGAAGGCAGAGTGAATAGAAACTCTGAAGCATCTGAAAATGTCTGCATTCAAAATGAGTTAAATTTGCACAAATTTGGTTCTGTTTTCTAATTGATTCTCAACAAAATAAGTGTTAGTCCGAGGAAAAACAAAAAACTAGAAAGGCTATATGGAATATTCCTGTGAACGGTATATTTCCAAATTTTTTTCTTCTATCTGTTCTTGAACATCTAAGTCTGTAAGATGTATTTGATGGAAACGTGCCTTTCTAAATAAAAAGATAATTTCAAAAAAATAAAATAAATTTGCACCAATTTACTTCACAAACTAACAAAAACTGCAGCTGAGTTTTATTGAAATATAATTCATTTTTATCAGTTTGTCTTATATTTGATATAAAATGTGATATCTACTTTAATAGATTATGTTTCGGAAATGTGTTTGCATGACACCTGGTAAATCTGAGATAATATTCTTGAAATAACCATTCCTGATGGTATTTTTTAGAGTACATTTTAACATGTACAACAGCCATACATGCGTATTTACTGATATTTTTCTAATCTGGTCTATGCACGCATTTTAAGTGAGCAATAAAAAGTAAAGATGCAGCGTGTAGCACTTTATGTCAAATTATTGCCACATTATCGTCTTTATTGGATTTTATAATGCATAACCTTGTTACAGAAGTTCAGGTCACATGGTTTATGGTCCAAAGCAAGATTGCTTTGTGACAGGAACAAGAGACGATCGGTGTTCTTCCAGCACATATAAAGCTAAAGCTCTATGAACGTCTAGTGACTGCATGAGTGACAGGCTCAAGTCTTTATTGTCACATTTATCCTCAATGGAGTGAAGGAAAATTGTAGTGATGCCACAGTTACAGCTAAGTAATATTTACACAGAGGGTATACCAGCAATCCAGATGTTAATTTTCCACAATTCACATTATCTGTTCCTTAAAGTCAAATCTCTCAGGCTTGAAATTGTGCTATTCTAATTGATGCATCTGCTGTATGTGTGGTCACTGTTCATCTGACATCACATGCTGCAAATAAATATTAGCTCCTTTTTGACAAATGGACCTGATTTCAACTGTGTGACGTAGAAGTGTAATTATCCTTGAGATTAACGATAATCCACAAACAAAAAAGACTCAAAAAAGATTATAAAAAGACTTTGAGGAAACTTCTGTGACTTAAAAACCTCACTATTTTGTAAATCATAACATTTTTGTCTGAGGGTGCACAATGATGTTGAAATTGTCATCAGTATCATCCACAAAGGCTTTATTTTTTTGATTGAAAGACATGTTTTGTTTTTTGTTTTTTTTTAAATTACAATTTATGAGAGTCAACAAGGAGGCGGAGCTATGTGACACTTATGTGAATGTTGGTTTGTCTGTCTGTTAGCACCATTACTCAAAAACGGACTACCAAATTTGAATGAAATTTTCAGGTGAGATCAGAAATGACACAAGGACCAACTGATTAGATTTTGATAAGGATGCAGCTTATGGTCTGGATCCACGGATTTGTTAAAGATTCCTGTACCATTGCAAAATACAGATACGGCGTCTTTATAACCATGACTACAAGTGAACACTACATCAGCTGCCTGCTGACGATCACATGATTGTGATCCTACTACAAATTGACCACTGTGGACTTACCAGGACTTATCCGTCGGAAATGATACAAGAAACAATTGATTAAATGGTGGGGGTGTTACCGAGTTATACATATTTAGGTCAAGCGATTCGGTATCTGTAACGTGCACATGTATGACACAAGCCTGTGCTCAGCGTAAAGTCATTTTGTTTGTGGGTATATCTATATAAAATGGCCACATTCTATGTTGCCATGACTACCGATATGAATTTTTGCAAGATTTAAGCTGTCAAATGATAGTGACTGAGACTTGGCGAAGTACTGTGCTCTGAGTGCTTTTCTTGCTACTGATGTGCTGATCTGTCAGGAAAAATAAACAAATATAAGCTAAAAGTTGTGATACTTTCTCAAAATTACTTTATTCGTAATAAACCATTTGCATTAACTGGATTCTGTAAAAAAAATTCTGCACTCAATGCAACTATAGTGGCTCAGCTGTAACTAACACTCACATATGAAAATTTCAATGACTTTTCAGCATTTTTAACTTCTCTCTACCTCTAGCCAGGTTTTTATTTACAGAGAAGAGAAAGCCAACCGGGGGGGAAACTAAACAAAATCTAATACTAAAATAAGCTACACTACTAAACCTACAGCTAAATTACAAAAACCAAATAGGGATAAACTGAACCAAGCAACAAAACAGATGTACTTACAAAAACCAGGGAAGCTAAGCTAAAGGGACAGGGAAGCAGGCATGATGAAGCTGAGTCCACGAGTGGGTATTGTGGTCTGGAGGGATTATACAAGAACTGATGGAAATCCAGAAGGGGGGAAAACTGAGTAGCAGTCAGAGGTAAGCAGGGCTTGATGGGGGAAACCAGAATCCATGAGGGAACAAAGTCCATGGTCTGGCAAAGAGTGATTGAAAGAACTGAGCTTAAATAGCTGGAGGTTAGGTAGTGGGCAGGTGTCCTGAGCGAGCTGACACTCATTGCAGCAATCAGCAGAGTGCAGGCAGGTGAACCAGGAAGACAAATGAGACAGGCAGAAAGACACAGAGACCGACAGATGCAGACAGAGGAAGCCAGAGAGATGAGACGAGTGAGGGAGAGATATAGGAGGAAGAGGGAGAGACAGAAACAGGAAAAAGGAGGGAGAAGAACAGGGCCTAGAGCAGGGATCATAACAGATTCTGTCTGTCAATGTTTGTTTTAGGCTGATACGAATATTTTTTTGCATTATCTGCCTGTTCACTGTTTTATTTGAAATGTTTCATAAAAAATAAATATGGGTTGCTTTATATGGAAGCTGACTTAGTTTTCTGAATATGACCAGTGTATGTGCACATTTGAAAAGCGTTGCACTGTATTATATATCTGCATCTGCCAGAGAGTTGTCATGATAAGAGAAATATGACAACCTCACTTTTGGACAGGAGAGACTCTTTGTTTTCTGCAATTAGTCGGAAATAATATGTGCATATGTCAGCATCTGCAATGGGCCAAAAATAAGTGTGGAAACATTCGCATATCGGATATCAACAAAAAAAATTGAACATTCCTAATTTGAAGTCTTCATTCAAAAGGGCACATTGGTCTATTTCTATATTCTATGAGAACATACACCTTCCAGACATAACATTATGACCACTGACAGGTGAAGTGAAAAACACTGATTATCTCTTCATCACTCGTTAATGGGTTGGATGTATTAGGCAGCAAGTGAACATTTTGGCCTCAAATGTGATGTGTTGATGGCTAGATGACTGGGACAGAGTATCTCCAGAACTGCAGCTCTTGTGTAGCCTAGCCGCGCTAGACAACCCACGGCAACGAATTTAATTCTCTGCCAGGGTGGGTCTAGTTACCCTCCATAAGGCTCGAGGCTGGATTCTCCTAAAACTGGCTGGACCAATCACCATGAAGTGGAGAGTCAGAAGGCGGGCATAACGAAGTGACGACAGAGGCGCGACGATTCTGACAGAAACAACCGGCGCACAATAAACAGTTATCTTTCAACTCGGCTTTGGCCACAGCCCTGACTGGAGGATCCAAGATGGCGGAGTGAACACTACGCTTTTGCAGGCAGCGGCGCACAAACTTTTATTCTGTCCTTTGAACTGACTTTTTGTGCATTTCATAACCATTAGCAAGATCATCGTCCTTGTTATTGACCACATTTTGCATTTTATACAAAAGAATACTCTGACTGTCGTGTTACAGAGGTGAATTGGAAGCTAACTAGCAGTTAGCTATGGAAGACCACACTTACGACTCTTCCTCTGGCGCGGTAGCTGGGGATGATGTCTTTTTGGAGGAGATTGAAGTTGAAGAACAGAAAGAAAAGACAATCAACCTGAATCACACGCCTATCAAAGCACCAAACCCTAAAAAAATGAAGAAAAAGTCCCCGGATGAGACAATGGATTCCATTTTAAAAGCGGTTTTTGAGCTCACTGGAAAAATGGACAGACAAATCGACAAGCTAGATGCTCAAACTGAACTCCTGAGAAAGTTTGAAACAAAGATTGAAGCTAACACCGAAGCCATCAAGGTAAACGAGCGAGGTATCGGCGAGTTACAAAAGAAAATGGAGTCACTTCAAGCTGAAAATAAATCCCTGACAGAAGCTGTCCTTGAACAAGCCAGATACAAACGACGTTGGAACTTGAGGTTGAATGGTTTGGCCGAGAAAGACGGCGAAGATACCAGAGAGCTTGTTATTGGGATTCTGACCAGAGTGGTGCCCATGTCGGCGGAGAAACTTCGAGATTCTGTGGACACGGTACACCGTCTGGGCAAGAAGAGCACACCTGCAACCTTCAATGGACGTCCACGATCTATTATCATCCAGTTTGGGCTCAGAACGGTTAAAGAAGAAGTTTGGAGCAAGTCCCGTGAAGCTCGTGTCTGCCAGGACCTGCACATTTACTTCAAGAAGGATTACATCAAGGAAGATAGAGAAGCTCGCGCCAAACTGTACCCGCTGGTTCAAGAGGCCAAGAAGAGGAATCTAAAAGCTTATCTACTGGAAGGATATGCAATGATTGACGGTAGACGTGTGGACCCGCCGCCAGAGTGAGTTGACGATATTCATCTCTAATTGACATTTAAATCCCGGAAAGTGAAATGCACCTAAATATGGACAGAAGGGACACTGACTGTTTCATTCCTGCGCATCTGATGGTTCTTGCGCTTTATCTTTGTTATCAGGTATGTTATCTTTTCTTTCATTAAACGCTAGGGGGCTTAAAAATATTGTCAAACGCAAGGCTATCTTTTTATTTAGTAAGGAGCAAAAAGCAAACTGTATATTTCTGCAGGAGACCCACTCCAATGAGGAAGATGTGAATTTTTGGAAGTTACAATGGGGTGACTCTATTTATGTTAGTCATGGTACTTCACATTCTGCTGGTGTAATGATACTGTTCAATAGATTCCCTGGAAAAGTTATCAAACATGTTAGTGATATAAATGGTCATTGGGTGACGGTAATAGTTGAAATTGACAATAACATATACGTCTTGATGTGTGTTTATGGGTACAACGAAAGAACCAGAAACAAAGAGTTAATCACAGATTTATGCAAACAAATCAACGATCTCAGAAAATCTTACTCTACTGATAGAATTATTGTTGGGGGCGACTTTAATCTAGCACCTGATTTGTGGTTGGACAGGAACCCACCTAGAGCTCAGTGCCACAAATTTGACGATTTATTTTCTACTCTAATGAATGAGGGAAATTTGGTTGACTACTGGAGGGTAAAAAATCCTGGAACTTCACAATTTTCTTGGTTTAATGCATCTGGAAATGGTCAAGGCTCAAGGATTGACTTCTGGCTAACATCAATGCCTCTAATCAATCTCATTAATGAATGCACTATTTCAGCATCGCCGTTGACCGACCATTGTACTATTTCACTATCATTGCTTTTCTCTAACCATAAATATGGATTAACTCGAGTTTGGAAATTTAACAATACCCTTTTAAATAACTCCTATTTTTGTATAAAAGTCAAACAATTGATAGGGGAAATCCATGCTTTAGATATGTTGACAGTAAGTAAATGGGAATGGTTAAAATTCAAGGTAAAAGAACTTGCCATTCAAACTGGCAAATACTTAACAAAACTTAAAAAACAAAGGCAGCTTGACATTATAAACAAAATAAACAATACTTTAGGGAATCCTCAGCTTTCGAATGATGAGAGAAATGAACTGAACAAATTGCAATCTGAACTAGACACTTTATACATAGAAAAAGCTAAAGGTGCATTTGTTCGATCACGTGCTCACTGGTTAGAGGAGGGGGAAAAAAATACATCTTATTTCTTTAATTTGGAAAAACATAGACAATTAAAAAAGAAAATTAGCAAACTTAATATTAATGGACTTGTTACTGAAGATCTTGATCTAATAAATAATGAAATTTATAGTTTTTACTCTAATTTATATAAATCTAATTATTCGGATCCTGAAAGCCAAACATATATAGATGGTTTACAAAATTATATTCAGAAAATTGATACAACTTTCAAACAATCCTTAGATGAGCCTTTGAGTATTGAGGAGATGGACAAAGCCATTTCAAAAATGTCTTTGGGTAAATCACCGGGCATTGATGGCCTTACTACAGAATTTTATAGGTTTTTCTGGCAAGATCTAAAAATATTGTTACACAAAGTCTTTATAGAATGTATTTCTAACGGTAGCCTCTCCAACAGTATGAAACAAGGAATAATTACACTAATTCCAAAACCAAACAAGGAGATTCAACATTTAGATAATTGGCGTCCTATAACTCTATTATGCAATGACTATAAAATCTTAGCTCTTGTATTTGCTGAGCGTTTAAACAAAGGTCTTGATAAAATTATGAACGAATGTCAGTCTGCATTCATTAAAGGGAGAAGCATCCACAATCACATTAGACTTATTTTCGACTTATTAGATTATAGTGAATTTGTGGACCATGACACTTTAATACTATTTTTAGATTTCTACAAGGCGTTTGATACGCTGGAGCATCCCTTTTTGAATAAAGTTTTGCAAATTATGGGATTCGGTGATCATTTCTGCGGCATTATTAAAATGTTCTACAATGACATATATAGCGCAGTTTCTCTTAACCCCGGAGGACTCACCAATAGGTTTAAAGTGCAACGTGGTATCCGCCAAGGCTGCCCAATATCCCCTAAACTCTTCATTTTAGCAACACATTTTCTATCTATCTCAATTATGAACAACCCAACAATAAAAGGAATTCATGTTTTTGATAGGGAATATAAAATAAGTCAATTCGCTGACGATACAGTATTATTTCTTAAAGACAGCGTTATGATTGGAAATGCTCTCCACTTGATTTCTTCATTCTCTAAAGCTTCAGGCTTAATGCTTAATATAAAAAAATGTGAAATTCTTCCTATACATACTTGTCAACATAACAATATTTCATCAATAAAGGTCGTTGATGAAGTCAAATATTTGGGTATTGTGATTTCCAAAAATGCTATAAGAAGAGAAGATATTAATGTTACTGATCGGTTAGCGGACATGAGGAAAGGGCTTAGTCATTGGTTAACAAGAGATTTGACTATATTCGGCAGAAACCTATTAACTAAAGCCGAAGGTGTTTCGAAGGTTATTTATCCTTGTCACTCAATGTTTATTTCACCACAAAGTATTAAGAAAGCTAACTCTATAATCTTTCAGTTTCTGTGGAAAAACAAAACACATTATTTGAAAAAGTCACAACTCGTAAAGAGCTTTGATGAAGGAGGAATTAAAGCGTTAGACTTCGAAGCCATGGTTGGCACTATAAAAATGAAATGGTTAAAATCCTTCATGATGCATAAAGACTCTATGTGGTTCCACATCCCAAATTCATTGTTCAAAAAAATAGGTGGAATTGAATTTTTCTTGAAATGCGACTTTGAAATAACCAAAATTCCAATCAGTCTATCAAAGTTCCATAAACAAATAATTCAATTTTGGAAACTGATCTTTAACCACAATTTTTCTCCTCATAATTCAACTTTATGGAATAACCGAACCATTGTAACATGTAGAAAATCTTTATTTTTGCAAGATTGGTATAACAAAAACATTATTTTTGTGAATGATTTACTAGATGTCAATGGTGATTTATTAAATTTCCCAGCCTTTCTGACAAAATACAACTTCAGTTGTGACCACAGAGTTTTTCAGAAGGTGTGTAAAGCAATCCCACAGCCCTTAATTCAACTTATTAAAAATACCATATTGTATTCCCAAGTTACTATTTCACTACCCAATTTAAAAATAAATAACTGTAATTTAATTGATTACAAATCCAATAATAGGCACTTCAACGAAGCTTTAAGACATTTGATTTACCACGACTATGATAGACCTTCTTTTAAGTCGTTGGATATTTCCGATAATCAATCTATCCAAATTAAGGCTCATTCTTCATTTCTGAAGTGGCCAGTATCTCCAAAAGTGAAAGAGACTCACTTCAAAATTATTAACAATATATATCCTGTGGGCCATTTGCTTAAAAGAAGGTTTAAATTTGAGGTAGACCCATGTACTTTCTGTAAACAAGAGGAAGAAACTGTTTGTCACTTGTTTTATGAATGTCGTTATTCTCAAGACTTTTGGAAAGATGTCAGAAACTGGATTAACCTTAAATTGAGTATTCCCCCTTTGGAAGTATCACATATACTTTTGTACATGGACAATTTGGCATCTTCATCTTCTATGGTCCTAAATATTGTATTATTGTTAGCTAAATATCATATTCACTGTTGTAAGTGGAGGGGTAATACTCCCTCATTTCCCTGTTTTTTGAATGAATTTAAAATGTATTATTGCTCTTTAATAACTTTAAAAAATTGGAAAACTGCTAGAATCACCAGCCAAAGTATTTCTAAGCTGTTGCTTTTCTAATGTTGTGACTTTAAAACATGCTCCACTTTATGTTGTTGTCATTTGCCTGGACATAATGACTTTGACGCCCCCTAGCGTGTTTGCACTGTCCTCTACGAGAGTTTGTATGTTCATATATGACATTTACAATAAAAAAAAAAAAAAAAAAAGGCCACAGCCCTTAAAGATTTGAAGCTAATCTTTAAGGGCTGTGGCCAATTCAACTTGAAAGATAAACAAAGAACAGCACTGAAGTGTTTCATTTAGAAGAAAGACGTATTGGGACTTATGCCGACGGGATATAGCAAATCCTTAATATACCAGTTGGCTCCGCAGCTCCGCTGTTTGGGAAGCTAACGGGACTTAGTCACAATCCGCCGGTGCTCTCGGAACTACGTCAGCCTATTCGTTGCGCTGATTGGTTGTACACCTACCCAATTGCTGCAGAGGGATTTGATAGACAACCTTTTAGCCCGCCTCCCTCCCTGTCGAGCTTCCCTAGACCCTCGTGCCGTCAAAAGCATGGGTGTAGCGTGGCTAGGCTAGCTCTTGTGGGGTTTTCCTGGTCTGCAGTGGTCAGTATCGATCAAAACTGCTGAAGACATTAATGCTGGTTCTGATAGAAAGGTGTCAGAATACACAGTGCATCACAGTTTGTTGTATATGGGGCTGCATAGACCAAACAGGGTACCCATGCTGACCTTTGTGCACCATTGAAAGCAATGGACGAAGGTGGTGAATTTTGATGAATCACATTTTCTTTTACATCACATGGATGCACTGTGTGTGTCGCTTAGCTGGGGAACACATGACACCAGGATGCATTATGGGAAGAAGGCAAGCCGGCAGAGGCAGTGTGATGCTTTGGGCAATGCTCTTCTGGGAAACCTTGGGTCCTGCAATGCATGTGGATGTTATTTTGACATGTACCACCTACCTCAGCATTGCTGCAGACCATGCACACCCTTTCATGGAAACGGTATTCCCTGATGGCTGTGGATTTTTTTCAGCAGGATAATGCGCCGTGCCACAAATCAAAAATGGTTCAGGAATAGTTTGAGGAGCACGACAACGAGTTTGAGGTGTTGACTTGGCCTCCAAAATCCTCACATCTCAATTCAATCCAGCATCTGTGGGATATGCTGGCCCCACCTCACAACTTCCAGGACTTAAAGGATTTGCTGCAAACTTATTGGTGCAGCAGATACCACAGCACACCTTCAGGGGTCTAGTAGATTCCATGCCTTGATGGGTCCGGCCTATTTTGGCAGCAAAAGGGGGACCAACACAATATTAAGCAGGTTATAATGTTTTAGCTGATCGGTGCAGATCTGGAAAGGGAAAGCTTTGTCACATAAATATTGTAGATTCTGACACACAAAACATTTGTCTTCTATGTCTTGATCACTTGCACAACTGCTTTTGTGATCAGCAAAGGTTTAGTGCCCTCTAGTGGTAGCCTCAAAAACAACATCTGCACAGATTGTATAGGAGAAAGACTGAAAAGAAGCGGTTCACAAAGACAACAGCACATATCATTTTAGCAATATGTTAACATAGATGAGTTGTTTATCAATAGAATCATTGTGTTTGCTTTTATGCATCCCGTGCAAAAAGGAAAATGCAACAAAATATAAACTTGATCATCACTGTAACATACCAATCAGTGAAACCTTCAAAACATTTAAAGCACAAGGATCTGCCACTGGAAATGCCCTCTCAATTATTAATTTCCTTGTGTGGAAGAAAATCATCCCTTAAATCACAGAGAGTCTTTTATTTCATAGATTTATTTACAGTTTTGTATAACATTAAAATGACTTTAATACCATATGATTTGTGTGAGAAAGGAAAAGTAATATAATACATAACTGTTAAAATATTGTTGTTTAACTCATTGAATAACAGCTAAGAATCAATCGATCATGGAAGAGGTGAGAAATAAACAAAATATACTCTCTGTTTTACAAAACTGAACATAAAGCTATTTTAAGGCAGTAAATATTTTACACAAATTACCATTTGGAGGACTGAGACATTTAAAACTTTATTAGACGACACTCATTCACAGAAACTGAGTTGACTTGTTACAAACTGGAAACATTTCACATGTAAAATAACAACTTTTAATTAAGTAATTAAATAACGAGCGGGACAGTAAATGAGCAGGAGGATGATCTTGAGCAGCTCCTTATTTTGTGGATTCAGCTTGTCACGAGTAACTGAGTGAATGAAGTGCAACAAAACTTAAAAATCATTTCCCAAATTTCATATAATTTAGTAAACAAGAGGAAATACTATAGAAGTCAAAGAGATGAAAGTACATATGGCACAATAATATTCATTGCTGCTTATTAGATATTTCTTCAGGTTTTTGCACAGAAACTAGGCAACTGTTGTGCTTCTATTTATACAATGTTTACTCAAAAGGGATATGAATGCTGTGCAGTATTTAGAATAAAAACTCTAAACTACAAAAAAATTTTGATCTCGGTGTCACTGCAGGGTCAATCTTTGTGATTCTGCATTAATGCAGCTATCTTCCACCGTCTCACATGTAGTAAGGGTTGCTGTGGCCTTGGCTCTGAGCATACGGGTTGAACTGAGATTGATTCTGGTCATAGGGGTTGCTCTGAGGTTGCTGAGCATACTAGCTGTTCTGTTGAGACAGACTGTATGGAGCAGTGGTGTAGTGGTCCCTGGAGAAGTGGGTATACTCTTAATTTTCACCTTTTTTTTTTTTAAAATTAGTCCAGAAAAACGCCCTGTTTTAGAAACAGTGACATAGAAGACTACTCTCTTTAATTTATTCAGTCATTTCTACTTGCCCACTATTACAAAATTATCATGACTTGATTAGGAGCAGTTTGTAGTTATTACTGGTCACACAGGCAAACTGGATTAATGTAACATGTATTTATCATGAGGCAAACATGGTGTTTCAGTTACTTTTGAACATTTATTTAAATAAAATACTTCAAATATGAAGTTGACAGTGCATCCTTGTTCATATTTCATCATGAATAAAACCTCAATATTGTTTTAGGTCGAATCTTAAACTACCTGTCCCCATTCTTGTGTTTTTACTTACTTTAAAATCAACTACCAGCCTAGAGGTTTTCCCACATTATCCCAATCTAGCTAGCTTCAGACTTACGTTAGAATAACGTTAGCCTTTCAAAACGTTAGTCAGACTCGGCCCGACACTCAGTTTAACCCGTTGCGCTTCAGTGTCCCGCCCGCGGTACACTTTGAGATCTGCATAAGCAATTTGCTAAATGTCTGAAACTGCAAACGCGATTATACAAACACTATATGTTACACGGCAGTGGGGACGGGTTTCATTGGTTGTTTAGATATTTATTTTTGCATGTGTTGCATGTTTTTGTAGTTTGAATTGTTGGTGTTTTGGTTGTATTGCATGTTTTGATTATTTGTGTTTTGAGTTTTTCTATGATTTTTGAGTGTCCCACTGCCCGTGAACGCCTCTGACAAGGCAATAGACTGCACCTGCCAGGTTCTCCCTTCCTCCCTACAGGAGCCAATGGGCGGCAAGGATAGCGGCTTCAAGGCTGATGGAGAGAACTATATAGGAGCCTGCGGAGGACAACAGGAGCGTCCGGCGGAGAGCGTCTGGGAGGAGAGGGCGCCTGGAACGAGAGGGCGCCTGGAACGAGAGGGCGCCTGGAACGAGAGGGCGACTGGAATGAGAGGTGTCCTGATGGAGACCCGGAACGAGTGAGTTAATGTGAGTTTGGAAGGACAGCTGGAAGGGGTGGACAAGTGGCCGGAGCACGAGTTTGAAGACGGAGGCAGTGGGTGACGCCAGAGAGAAAGCCGGAGAGGAAACCATAGCGCTACAACGTGACATACTCGCAGCGGCAGGGCAATTAAGAGCTCTGCCTGGCGGGTGAGTATCCCTTGGGGACTCTGTAGTAGCGTTTTGGTGTGTGCACGTTATCGTGATTGTGGCTTTGAGAGAAAGACTTCCGTACTGGCAGTGGATCTGTGTCTTGTAGGTGGTTTCCCCCAGACACGGGCCAGGCAGAGGAAGAAGAGGGCTGAACCCCGGGACTGCTGAACCGTGTGCTCCGTACCCTACCACCCCTGGAACGACCGTAAAGGGTGGATTTTAACCAGGATTTTAGCTTTTAGCTTTTAGCGGTTTTTAACGAGACCCTGAGGTCGTGTTAGACTGTTGTCCCTGCTGGCTGCAGGCCCGAGGAGTGTAACGTAGGAGCTTAACCTGTACTGTATGTGAAGAAATTTATCTTGTAATTAAATGATTGTTTGCCACCGGCATCTGGTTTTCTCGCCCTCTGTATATTACGGTTGCTGACAAGGTGCTCCACCCGATCGTTAAGAACCTAGTGCAAAACCTTAACAATATTAATAATCTGGTCATTTTCCCTTCCAAATCCAAAAAAGTAACCCACTCGGCGGGTGACATATACGCCGAAGGAAAGCTTAGATTCTCAGGAATCCGCCGGTATAAACCACTTTCAGATGTGATTACCACAACGGGTGAGAAAAACACGTTTGTCCGACAAACAACGAATATCCATCCATCCGTTCTCTACACACGGCTTCAACGTACACAGCGCGACTCACATTTCCGGGTTCATTATTACGCACAGATGAAAATATTCCGCAAAAAACGGCCATAATCCAACCTTGGACAACCAGACGAAACAAGTCAGTAAACTATTTTGTCCAAAACATGTCTTGAAGACGGTAGAGTCATTCCATGAAACCGGTGCCTTTTCAACTTTGAAAATGTAAAATTTAAACTATATTTAATTTTTATTTTTTAAGTAGCCAGGAATCACAGAAGGTCTAAAATGACAGGAAACTATATTGTGCCATCTCAGGCTGTGTTATTTAATATTTAATTATGTCAAATCCTGTTGCTGTGGAAAGGTAACAAGGTTGACCATTTTAAACTAATTTGCTTGTAGCTAGCTAAAATAAATGCTAGTTAAAGTGCAAGCTATGTACTTTGAAAGATAATTACTTGTAGACATTGATTATATTTTGAAAAATAGAAAATTGATTATGTTTATATGTTAAAAACTGGTAACAGGATTGACGTTGTATGCTTGTCCCCCCTGGTTAAACCTTGAAAAAACTTCAAAATACCAAATCAGAGATGAGAGAAACTTACTTGTCAATGAGCTGTTAGCATCCTGGTTCCGAGATGATGCAACCTCCTTTAAATCCTGTCAAATCTGGAATGTACCATTATTTTTATAGGGTTTTTTAGTTAGGGTAACAGGGTTGACACGAAATCAGGGGACGCCGATAAATTGGTAATTTATAATGGTTAATATATATTATTACCAAAAACACTGTTTTACAATAAGATCATACTTTAAACTACATGTAAATGTAAAAATTTTAACATTTTGCCTACATTTTACAAATGAAAAGTCCTGTACACATACAACAATAACAGTGAGGGACAGGCCAAAAGCCTCACCCTCTTCAGCATGAAAGTAATTTAAATTAATTAAAATAACATTTCACTGACTTTAATTTGATGTTATATTAAGGAGAGAAGACAGGGTAATGCTATATTTTTAAATGAAATATTAATTTGTTGTTATCATAATTGTATGACTGATTATTTCTTGGGGACGCAAAAGGCACCGATTTCATGGAATGACCCGGTATATACTCCACGAATAGGTCGTTTTCGAGGAAATGCACCTCGCGATGCGCGTCCAATATTCCCTGTATTTCTCGTCATATTTTTATTTACAAATAGAATATTAGCGATTTTTTTGTACTGAAAATGGCTGGAATTGACTGCAGCTTTAACCACTGGCGACAAAATATCCTCTCCTTGAAATGTGCAGTCATGTTGCCAGTAGTTTAAAACAATGATTCATTTGGAAACCACCTTAAAACTTACCTGAGAATTATATCGTCCATGAAAGTAGGTTCCGCTCGATACGTGTCACTCACTTGAAAGGTGTTTATTCTGACTTTCTCGCATTTCCGCGCATCTTTCAAGCAGACCTGTCAATCAACTGGAGTGCCACAGAGGTGTTAGCAAAATTTTCCTCTGTATGACCCGCCCTACTCTGCCTCTGATTGGCTCATCCCTAAAGTTAACCAATCGAATCAGTGAAGGTATTGTGCAGGCGGTTCCTGTCCTGTAATTTGAAGGAGTGATAACAGCAGCATATGGAGAAAGATGAAACACTTTCAGTGAATGTGTAGTAGAATGTTCATGTGAGATGTTCATGCTGACAGAAAAGGAGTACAGTTTCCTGAGTTGGTACATCCTCTGGTGGCACTTCCTCAGGATTCCTTTCAGTGTTGGAGGAGAACCTCAAAAGTTTTCAACTAGCAAAAATCACACTTTGGATTAACCCAGTGTTAAGTTATGATGCTGTCACTGCAAAAGGATAAAGTTTGAAAAACAATAATCTGGTGTCAAAGTTGCTCAGAAGCAACTTGGTTAAAATCACTTGATCAGTCAAATCAGTTCAGTCTACAAGCACAAAGTTTTCTTTTGCAAGCTTCCCCAGATCTGACATTGTCATGTATGAGTGGGCATGAAATGAAATGATCTATCACTTGTCAGAAATGAGAAATGAGAAACTAATTAAGAACAAAAACCAAAGCATGTAGCACAATCAAATCATATGCTAAGCTATATAATTTTCCGATACAGCAGCATGATTTATGGGCTCATGGGATGTGTTTGTGTTTTATCTAAAGATAAAAATGGCCAATCATAGCAGTAAGAATTACAGCTTAACAGAGGGTGGTAAACTAGAAAGACCTGCCATATCTAATACTGATTACCCCCCCCCCCCCCCCCCGCAAGCTCAGATGTTCACTGTATGAAACACTTATTAAATTCAATTCAATTTTATTTATATAGCGCCAATTACAATCAAATTGTCTCAAGACTCTTTACAGAACCCATATGCCTGACCCCCAGAGCAAGCCCCAAGTCGACAGTGGCAAGGAAAAAACCCTTTTAAAGGGGAAATAAACCTTGAGCAGAACCCAGCTCTTTATGTGGGGGACCCATCTGCCTGCTGGCCGGGCGGATGGTTTATCATAGTGGTTATAACATGGAGAATTTTCCTGTACTTAAAATCAAAAAAAAAATCTGACTAAAACTATGAAAAAAGACTGTGAATCCACTCGCCTAATGTAAAACACCATTAAAAACCTGGAACTGAATGACAACTAGATCTAAAATACCTTTAATTACAAGTCAAACAAAGCAAGTACTAACCAGCACTACTAACTAAACAACATAAAAACAACATTACGTCAACCATAAAGTTGACGTAAATCTCATTTAGGTTGTAAACATGTAAAGCATTAACAAGATCAGAGGATCCGTGGAGAATAAAACGATGTCCTTTATTGGCAGGTGACCTTTCAGAGGCAGGTAGGACAACCACAAGGTCATACAGTAAAGTCAGCTATCATCACCATAAGGTCAAATACAGAAAAACTGTCACAAAGCAAACCTCAAAGAAATTATCCAAATTGTGTTATTGTTAGCTTTTATGACCTAAATAATTGTACACTGGGATTTGTTTAAAAGGGAAAATTAAACTTAAAACAGCCAATTGTTGAGATGAGGCACTCTGGCAATTAAAGGAAAATGCTGTTAAAACAAGTAAGACAATGCAGTGGGACTAATTCTAGTTATTGTGACTGTGGAAGAAAAAGATGACAGCAGCAGAAGACATTTATGTGAGCAGTCATTATTTATTGATAGCTTTCCTTGTCCCACAATGTAATAAAATCAGGCTACTTACCAACAATTGCTACAGCTATCCAAAGGACAGACAGGAGTATGTATTTCTGAGCCATTGAAAACAAACGGAAGAACAAACCTACAGAACAAGAAAGAAAGCCAGTTGTGGCTACGAGTGATGAGGCTTTAGTGCCCTCAGACCTGATGAGAGTTCAGCTGTCGTCCACTGGTTTTAATCAAGAGCCATTCCTTCTCAGGCGGGACAGTGTGCTCAATTAGGGCTCCTTCCCAGAAAAGAAGACTTTTGCTGACTTTTAAAACCATTCATCTGCTTCACAATCTTCCATGGCATATACTGCTCTCTGTTTTTTCTGAACTGCCATAAAGTATGTTATAGATCCGATAGATAGGCCGGTACAAAGGCCAAAGCTGTGACAATCACAGGCTCCATAAGTAGACAGAATGCTCTCTTGGCTCTAAGAAAATCCAAAATATTTAATTTAATATGACATGAGACGAGGGCTGCACAGTGTCTTGGTGGTCTGCACTGTCGCCTCACAGCTAGAAGATCTTTCCGTGTGGAGTTTGCATGTTCTAGCTGGGCATGTGTGGGTTTACACTGGGTTCTCCAGTTTCCTCCCACAGTCGAAAAACATGCTGAGGTTAAACGGTGATTCTAAATTGTCCGTAGGTGTGAATGTGAGTGCGATTGTTTGTCTCTATGTGTAGCCCTGTGACAGACCGGTGACCTGTCCAGAGTGTCCCCTAACTTCCACCCTAAGTCAGCTGGGATAGACTCCAGGCCCCCGTGACCCAAATGAGGATTAAGTGGTGCATAGATGATGGATGGATAGTCGTAATGTAATTTCTGTTAATCAACGTATCAAATAATTGCTTCACTTCTACAGGCTGATAATCTGATAACCTACATGCATAAAAAATTTCAAAATTAAATCACTCAAAATTTCACTTGGATTGAAATCTGGGCTCTGACTTGGCCACCTCAGAACATTCACCTTGTTACGTTGAAACAGTTTTGGTGTAGTTTTAGCTGTAGGAAAACTATTGTTCTCCCGAGTTGCAGTTTCTCTTGCAGACCGCTTCAGGTTGTCCACAAGGATTTCACCATACTTTCCTACATTACTTTACCCTCTACTTTCACAATCTTTCCTGGACAAGCTGCCACAAAGTATCCCCACATCATGATGCTGCCACCTCCATGCTTCATGGTGGAGATGGTGTGTCTGTGATGATAGACTGATGGCCTTCAGACCAAAGAATCTTTCAGTTGACTTCAGTCTATATAACACGTCTAAATGAACTAGGCACTGTGAATGATAAATTAACAAATAGATCCAGATGTTCTCTGGTGTTTTGTGTCATTGTGTTTTTGCTTAAAAATGATCAGATATCAACAATAGTTAGTTTAACATCGCTTACCATGTGAAATACTCTGAGACGACGTATCTTGTGAATCGATGCTGTATAAATGAAACTGAACAAATTAAATTCAAAGAGTTTGAGGTGTTGACTTGGGCTTCAAATTCCCGGATCTCAATCCAATCCAGCATCTGTGGGGTGTGCTGGAAAAACAAGTCAGATCCATTTAGGCCCCCCCTCACAACTTCCAGGACTTAAAGGATCTGCTGCTAATATTTTGGTGCCAGATACCACAGCACACCTTCAGAGGTCTAGTGGAGTCCATGCCTCGATGGGTCAGGCCTGTTTTGGCAGCAAAAGGGGGACCAACAGAATATTAGGTAGGTCATCATAATATTATATCTGATCAGTATATATCTGGAAACGAAAAGCTTTGGCACATAAATGTTGTAGATTCTG
Source organism: Acanthochromis polyacanthus (assembly GCF_021347895.1). NCBI lineage: Eukaryota > Metazoa > Chordata > Actinopteri > Pomacentridae > Acanthochromis > Acanthochromis polyacanthus. Next base: position 12,362,041 of record NC_067131.1, on the reverse strand, counting down.
ACACACAAAGCAAAATATTTGTCGTCTATGTCTTAGTGCCCTCTAGTGGTAGCCCCAAAAACAACATCTGCACAGATTGTATCGAAGAAAGACTGAAAAGAAGCAGTTCAAAATGACGACAACATATACACTATATTGCCAAAAGTATTCGCTCACCAGTGTTGGGCAAGCTACTTGGAAACTGTAATGAGCTAAGCTACCAGCTACTCAGTGTTAAACCAAGCTTCACTACACTGAAGCTATGACCCACAGAAATGTAGCAAGCTAAGCTACAGCAATACGGCCAAAGTAGCTTAATACATTCAAGTTACTTTTTTTTCTTACCAAAAAATTTCAGGGACTAATGAAGTCAGTCAAACGGAGACAAGAAAATGCTGACTTATTTATTATTAAACCATCATTTTTGTTCTCAGTGCTCCAAAGTTAGTAAGTTGATACACTGAGGAATATGTGGAGCTATATTTAAAATGAATCAACCTTTTTACATTAGAAATCATTGTTCTGATTTTCTTTTTAGTTTGTATTGCAGACATAATGTATCTGATAATTAAGTTGCAGTAGCTTATATTAACACACCACTTACATTGGAGGGTATAATAGGTTACATTTGATATCATTTCCATATAAAGTAAGCAATATTATAGTAAGACAATTTTATACATAATTTGGGTATTCACGTTGGGTATTAAATAAAGTTTTATTTCTTAAGTCTAATATCTATGTAAAATCATTCAATGCTTTCCCAAAGTGCTGTATCCACTACTACTTAACTCAATTTTGGTCTTGAGTGTAAGATTAAGATATTTAATCATTTATGCCATCACTTTTGTTACCCTTTCTGTTATTTTTTTTCAGCCATTTGCTCATTAGTGTTAACAGTAATACTGAAGAAGACAGATTTTGGTATTTACTGTTACCTCGTTTTCTCCCATACCTCCCATAATTAAACTGATATGTATCAGTTTAATTATTTAATCCCCCAATTTATACACATTCACACACTGCCACCACAACCTTACGCTTAATTTAATTAATTACTGCCACGCGAATTTTAGATGTTGAAAAGTAGCTCGTTTGTGTGTGCATCTTATACTGCGGTTGACATGTGGTGGTTAGCTAACTGCTGCTGGTTGTGCATATTCGGTAGTCACCTGTATATGGGTTCTCAGATTTGTATTTGACGTCTTTGAAGTTGACAGAAACTTCGCATTGGGTTGGCACAGTAGGTATCTGAAAACAACTTTTCTCCGTTTTTTCACAAAAACTCAAAAACTGAAGCGAGCGTCTGTGTGTGTGTGTGTGTGGATCCAGTGGAAGGGATTGTTGAATGACGACATCAACAGTTCCTCCGCTTCTATTGGTCGACACAGACATGTCGGCGTTTGGAGAGGATGTCACTGTCTGATCCTTAAAAGTGTGAGATGAGATTGCAGCAGAGCAGAAAGCTCCGCTTCAAGCAGTTCAACATTAATCATTTTTAATGTAGCTTTTTGCGTTCGCTACCGTGCTACATGACCAAAAGATTAGCTAAGCTGTTGAAACGTTTTTTGATTTTGTAAACAACGACGCTACCACGTCGTTACAGAAAAATGTAGTTAAACTACTAACGACGCTATTTGTAGTGACGTTACTGCCCAACACTGTCGCTCACCCATCCAAATAATCAGAATCAGGTGTTCCAATCACTTCCACGGCCACAGGTGTATAAAATCAAGCACCAAGGTATGCAGACTGCTTTTACAAACATTTGTGAAAGAATGGCTCGCTCTCAGA